>NC_060253.1:37813527-38430975 GCF_921293095.1 Ischnura elegans | reverse complement strand
TCACACAGCAAAAGCCAGACGTCACACGGGCTTTTCCCAGCATTCATACTTAGCCGTCGCGTTTTCTCGCGCTCGAAATTTTTCACTATTTATTAAATCGCAAAAAATAGATATCGTCATTTAAAAATCTAAATGCGTGAAATATGTACTCCAGGAGTAATAATCTTCTGATTTAAACAATAAAAAAATAATAGGAAACCACCCTATTAAGGCCGGATAATAGAAAGAATTAACAATACATTAAAGGCATGGAATTCGAATTCGTACGGAAAAAATGTTTAGTGAAGAGTTTGACAAAGAGTATAGCTCTCTACGGTGCGGAAATGTGGACACTAAGGAAGGAGGACGAGAGAAGACTGGGGGCATTCGAGATGTGGGTATGGAGAAGAATGGAGAAGGTGAAATGGACAGAGAGGAGGAGGAACGATGGAGTGCAGGACATGGTGGATGAAGAGGTGTAGCTTTTAGATGAGATGTGGAGGCAGAAGGTATTGAAAAAGGTATGTTATGAAGATATGGTAAGTCAAAATTCATAACCGTGGAAAATTGCATAGGAATATTTATTTCAATAAGGACGGATAACACTTTGATCTACATCTAAATTCAAGATGGTCCTATGCGAAATCCTATAGAAAAAATGTAAAAAAGGCGTATTATTTAACTCAAGGCGCATAACAAGACGCATATCGATTTAAAAACCAATATAATAGTAATATTTGGTGAACAATTTTTATCCAGAAATGATTTTTAGTTCAGAACCTTGGGGCAGGCATTTTTTATCCTTACGTTGGAATTTACGGCCCGTCTACATTATTTCCTCACTAGAATATGTCTCGCAAACGCATTATGGGTTGGATTTGTTGTTATCAACTTATGGGCAAACATTTTTTATGAATATTGATGCATAAGCAATAATATTAACTGGAATACCTTCAGGCTAACATTTACGATGAATGTTTTCCCTATCAGGTAATTATCTCGATTTTCATCATTGCAGGGCAAAAATTCTTTTGCAAATAATGAAAACATAAAAATATACCAAGTAATTCTTACAGGGGAATGCATTTTGATGCACAATTTTACCCTGGCAATGATTTTTCAGTTCAGATCATATTTTTTTTACTTTCAAATACCGCCTTCTGGGCGCTGCTCCAAATCTAGATTCACATGTTAGCCAACCCTTAATTCACTTAAATTCGTCGATTCCGGCGTACCATGAAATTTTTGTAATCATTTGTTTCGTCCTCTTTTCTACCGAGTTTTGTCAACTGAAACCAAGGGGACCTTGTAGAGGAGATCCAATTCTATCCCATAGACGGCTGATTCCTTTTGCCACATAGGTCGCATTTTAATCAGTTTTCAAAAATGTCCAAGGCGCGGTGATGAGTGCAATGCGTTCCACTTTTTTCCAATATTTTGCAGTACCTATAATGTTCGTACAGTATTGCGAGGAGTAGCATTGAAGAGTTATAAATTTGATAAATCACATCATAGTGTACATACATAAATTTCGGTTAACACCCCCTAATTATACCTTATTTCCTCGTGAAACTGGATCAATTTGTCCGTCAGCGACGCGAGTGGCGAGTTCTGAAAAACCATTTAAAGGCGCTGTGGTGACAACTCATTTTGAGGGCGAGTTGAGGATCCTCCTTTGTAACATCCGTGACTGAAACCATGAATCGCGGAAGGATGAAAAATAATACGCATATAATAAAGAAATGGAGACGTAATCTCCGGAAAAGACATTTGGGCTGCCGAAAAACAGCTCCAATTCAATTTTAATACAGAGAGAGTGGCTTTTTGCTGTTAGTTCATCAGAGGAAAGAATATTCGAGTCCAGTACACGTAATTTATTTTATAAACGCACGAGAGTCATTCTGATAATTTTTCGTAAAGTTTTTAAATTAATCTTTCGCTTGACCGGCTACGTTGTAGAAAAACGGGGCTTTAGAATGGTTACATGAAAGAGAAAGTATTCCAATTAATACACCGATGTAATACATTTCGAACGTGAAAAATTAGCGTTCATCGACGCGTCGAGACACGTTCAATCATGGCAAACCGCATGCTGACGAAGCAATAGTTTGCCCCATTTCACCTTTAAAGGTGAGCTATTTACTGTACTTGTCTGGGTATAATTGCTTTAAGGATTTGACGCAATCCACTAATGACTAGTCACCATGACGAGGAGGAGTTGTTAAGTTGATTCAGTTTTTTTGGCCAATCAAGAGTCAAAACGACAAATAATTTTACAGAATTAATTCATGTTTTCATCCACAAACACCAAGAAATCAATATCACATTTGACTATGAAACAGCCCAGGTATCTATAAATGCGATAATTTCGTTCAGATAAATAGCAATGCGTAATAGTGTGTTTCTCTAAACTATTTCACATACTAATTACGTAAGTAATGTAATTGAATCAAAATGGAAACTGCTCTTACTCTTAGCTCCTACTAGACATAACTGAACGGAACTATAACTATTCTTTGAATTTTTAACATTTTTATGAATTAAAACATTGAAAATATATATTCATAGTAGTATACTGTATATTTTTGCACCATCTAAAAATCCGAAGGACCCACAGTCAACGTAAAAAAAGTGAATGCTAATAAAATAGCAAAATAGTTACTATCATGATCACTATCGACAAAAATCACTGTCGATAATATTATTATTAGGAATATTATTATCATTTAAAGAAGGAAGGCTACCAAAACTTTTATGCATATAAATATGTAATTCGAATCACAATGGTTATTACTTAAGAAATTGCCAATTTAAACGTGATTTCTCCTCGGTCAAAGTTGATAACAAATAAGGATCTTCAGAATCAAATTGCATCGTCCGATACCTCATTTCACGGTAAAATGTAAAATCAGGGTATTTTAAGGAAGAGAACTCAAAAAGTAATTATATTATAAAATAAGGATAATCACAGAATCCTTCCTTAGAGGAAAAATTCGCGGAAGTTACGACCGACGAATAAATTAATTTCGCGACGTCGCACTTTTCGCAAAGAAAAATAAAAAAAAAAGAGGTAAAGAGGATTGAAATGCTATTTCAGTCAAAATAGGTCGCATGGAGTAGTCTCGATGAGCGTGCAGGTGACAGACTGTGAGACGAGAGAAGTTCACAGCAGGATTTGAGGACGAGGAAATGAACAGCCCCGTAATCCACCAACGGTATAAAATGAACTAATTTACAAAATGACACATGCGCTCTGTAATTAAAAACATGTTCTTATTAACTATCAAGAGGAAGTTTCCTATGCTGCTAATAAGCCAAACGTTTCATCGACAACCAATACCGTTGGGACGTAGCGATATGCGATTGATGACTCTATTACGGTCCATAATGTAATTAAATAATACCTTTTTCGTCTTGAGCGTAAAAACATGGAATTTACTTCATCACAATTAGTCAACAATCCTAGGATTGGTTTGACGCAGCTCTCCACTTCTCTCTCCTATTCGCTAACCTTTTTATAGTGACGTATTCCTTCTCTTTTACAGGAATTTACTTATCATTTTAAAATAATACGAATGAAGTTGTTTTTCCAAATAGATTAATTACAAAAAAACATTACTAAATAGAATACACCGAAGGATGAAGTTCGCCATGAAAAATTATTTGACTTAGCCGGGATTCGAACCCGGATCTCCCGACTGCCGGTCAGGCAATCGGGGGATCTGGGTTCGAATCCCGGCTAAGTCAAATATTTTTTCATGGCGAACTTCATCCTTTGGTGTATTTAACTTTGCAACCGTGCGCGTGACTGCGTACAAAGTCACTTGTTTCAGCAGCGCTTTTATTTCTAAATAGGTTTTGAGAAGGATTGTCATCAGGCCACGTCAAAACCTAGGTGATAGTGAATTTATGTAATAATTCTACGAGGAAAAAAAAGTTATTCTTATTATTTCAAAATGTATAATATTTCAACGCATCAATACTTATACACAGGGTATATAGGAAACTTTATTCTTGATTTCCAATTTCCCTACAGGCCTGTACTATCTAACTCTCTAATAAGTAAAACTCAATGCTTAGAGCAAAGACTCAGAGCTCATATATACCATCTAATGCATCCCTTTTTTATATTTTTTATTACGTGCTAATCTTCTCTACCGTCTCAGGTTGAACTTCGTGGAAGTTCATTTGAATGCTAATGAAATGAAAAGCTCTGTTGTATTACATTAATTTATTTTAAGGTGACTAATGCCGACGCAGAAGTGGTAGGTACCTGATGAAGATAACGCTGCGTCGAAACTAGTCACCTTGAAATAAATTGATGGAATACAACAAAGATTTCCATTTCATTAGCGTTAAGAGATAAATCGTTCATTAATATGAGTAATTAAAAACTGCAGCTGATTGCCTTTATCTTTCGAACACGAGCCAGTAGGAGAGAAAGCCGCGACGCTTTTTCTACGTATCCTGTATATTTTCTGATAATAACATCCACATTTAGATCCCGAACATCGCTCTCGCGAAGTCTCCTACCATAAATCAATACTCCCCAGCCACAAACCCAGGCAAAAAGGTAACATGCAATATCCTACTTCATCTGACAAGTGTTACACTGTACTATTGTGAGTTACATGGGCGAAGGGATGTGGATAGGGAAGATGGAATTGTTCGTCAAGAACATTAATGAAGGAAGTGAGTGAATGAATTAAATGAATCTTACGATAATTACGGAAGGATGATGTGGTTTACTTCAAGCTTGTCGCGTGAACTGCGGTGAAATTAATATCTATTGCCATGATAAAAAATTCCCCTAGACTGGAATAGAACCACAGACCTTAGCCTTTCTAAGAGAAAGCAATGCCCCTGGACCGCGTATCGAACCACAGACCTTTGGTTTTCCGTGAGAAAAAATAATTCTGAACTGGAAATCGAACCACAGATCCTAGCGGATATCCGTCCGCAAAATCCGTGGTTCCATTCCCGGTTCAGGGGAGTTTATATTTCAAGACAATTTATGTGAACGAAGGATGATGCAAACTTAATGCCCACAAGCTTGCAGCCCTGGCAACCACTGCCACAAACCCGAGTAGCGAGGCTATAGTCACCAAATCCATCTATTTTCCGGTCGTGGGAACAAAAAGAAGGAAATTCAAGTGTAATTGTTACGATTATTAACGGAGAATGAATTCAATTTTATGCCAAAATGATCGTAGTGCTGACATCCCCTGCCACAACCCTGAGCGACGAGGCTGTAGGCACCTCCTCCATCTATATTACGGAGGTGAGCTCGAAAAGAAGGAAAAGCAGGTAAAAATATTACAATTATTAACGAAGACTTATGCAGTAATAAATGAAAGGAAAAAAACTTTGTGAATGTCCACAGTATTAACTTAATACTGTGGACATTCACAAAGTTTTTTTCACTTTCATTTATAACTGCAATATGTTCCACAACATCTCGCCAAACACCGTTGAAGACTTATGCATATTGTATCTCCACATGATTTAACCCCTGACATCCCCTGCCGCATACCCGAGTAGCGATGCTGTAGGCACCTACTCCATCTGTGTTGCGGACGTGGGATCGAAAAGAAGGAAATTAAAGTGTACTTATTACGATTATTAACGAAGTATGATGTCAATTTTATGCCCAAAGGATCGTAGTGCTGACAACCCCTGCCAAAAACCGGAGCGACGAGGCTGTAGGCACCCACTCCATCTGTATTATAGGCGGGGGATCGAAAAGAAATAAGTGCCGGTATAAATATTATAAATATTAACGAACAAAATAACTTATGCCAATTGTATCTCTACATGGTTGAACCCCTGACATCCCCTGCCACATACCCGCGGTGCTGCAGGCACCTACTCCATCTGTGTTGGGGATGTGAGATCGAAAAAAGGAAATGCAGGTAAAAATATTACAATAATTAAAAAAACGATTATGCCAATTGCTGTAGACACGTACTCCATCTGTGTTGCGGACGTGGGATCGAAAAAAGGAAATGCAGGTAAAAATATTACAATTATCAACGAATGATTATGCCAATTGTATCTCTAAAAGGTGAACCCCTGAAATTCCCTGCCAAATGCCCAAGCAACCATGCTGTAGGCACCAACTCCATCTGTGTTGCGGACATGGGATCGGTATAAAGAAAAAGAGGACGGAACTGGTCAGTCGCGAGGAGTCTGCGATTCTCCCGGGAAGCCAAGCACATTCCGACAATGGGAGGGAGAGGGTGGGGGAGGCCATTGAGGACCGAAAAAGCGAAAGGCATCCACCGAGTCTTCTGGTTCAGTCGCTCGCCTTGGGAGGTCAACCCCTTCCCCCCACTCCACTCTTTAAAAGGCCCCATCCCACCACCCAACGGCCGGCCAACGTCCATTCCAGTGGAAGAGGGGAGGGGGATGAGGAGGAGGAGAGGTAGATAGCTGGAGGATGTCCAGAGGGAATAGGAGAGGCGGAGGACAGCGGCACCTGAAGGCACGATTCGAGAGAAGAGATATCTACGGTCAAAAGAACGAGGGATGCACGCTCTCAAGACGCTTTGCGAAGCACTGAGAAGGTACCTATGCTACGTAGGAAGAAGCTCGTCTAACTTAGGCCGTTTTCCAATTCGCACTTATTCATCCTTCGTGCACTTTTCAATCGTCAACTTACGGATGTGACGACAGCAAGAGTGGATCCAATCGGCGAGGGCGCAAGGGAACGAAGGGTAAGAGAATAAAGGAACGCGGATGCTCCACGTGCCCTCGTAGGAAGTGAACGTGAAAATGGCGGCAGTGAAAAACTCAGAAATCTTGAACTGGAGTCGTAACTAATTTTGTGTTTATTATGTGCAGAGAAAGAGTCCAATCGGTGCCAGAAAAGTCAAAATACTAAGCAGTCTAAATTACAAACGTAAACAAACCGAGAAGCAGGATTAAATTGATTCTTAAAGCGACCACAAGATGTCCTAACACTACCCTGCGCTTCGTTACTGTCAATAGTTGGCATTATTTCCGTTCACACTTTATGGCGCCAGTAGAGCATTAGTAAGGGAGCAGGGTGCAAATGAGAAAGGGAACGAGGGAATGAGTGCCTACTACGCGGATTGGAAAACGGCCTTAATGTATAACCAGTGGCGGATCCAGAATAGGGACAAGGGGGGGTTAACCTACCAGCAGTAAATACCAAGAAATTGAGCTCTACACCCTCAAATCAATACAAAACAAAATGGAAAGTCTCCAATAGCCGTAAAATCTGGCACCACTCGTCATATTAAACAACTACTCTACCCGAATCAGTGGCGTAACTATGGGGGGGGATGAGGGGGATAGATGCCCACCCCCCAAAGCCTCGGGGAAATAAAAAAAATATTTTAAAGCATTGTCTAGTTTTGACATATAATGGGGAAATTGAAAGTAAAAATTGAGAAAGAAAAACTTAAGAGAAAAGAAAAACTGAAAAAAAAAGAAAAAAAAACTGGTAAAGTGAAAATTTAATTGCCAAAATGATGTAAAATGTAATTCCAGGCACGTAATTTTTCAAAAATTTTCCCGGACCCCCTGTTGCTAGGAGGGTGGCCTCACCCCCAGACCCTCCCATCCCCCCACAAAGCATATTCCTAGTTACGCCACTGACCCGAATAACCCTCCCATGGCAGTTTACGGGATTGTTGCTTTCTCGCCAGAAACTGCCACAGCCGCAGACACACCACCCGAATAAAACTTTGCAAAACTGTAGAGACCTCACTAAGGTAAACTTGCGTTGTAACCTGGGAGCCTTCGTGGGGCTAATGGGACCCCATTAAGGATGCCGGGTTATTACCACATATACACTACCTATGATCCTTCGCAGAGCTAATGGAACCCGGCTAAGGATGGCAAGTAACTACACAAGCACACTCACACGGACTAAAAACATTCGCACCACCCGAATGAAACCTTTGCTAGGCTATAGGGACCTCGCTAAGGTGCCAGCTTATTGTACTACCAGCAGTGGTGGGGGTCCGACAGAAATACCATTCTATCTAGCCTATTCTATCTATTCTATCACTGGTCATTTTACGCGGAAAATATGAGCACGACCTAAAATAAATAAGTTAAAGATAAATTTGCTCCCTAATTCATCTTTAACTTATAGATAGATTTTGCTAGAGATAAATTTATTCCCTAATATTCACATAACACACACAAGTCCTCGGTAGTATAGTGGTCAGTATCCCCGCCTGTCACGCGGGAGACCGGGGTTCGATTCCCCGCCGGGGAGAATTTTTTTTCTTTCAATTTCATCGGGGCTATGAAAGAAAATATGAGAACAATATAAAATAAACTAAAAGATAGAAAGATATAATTGAGATATAAAGACTGAATTAAAGATGATAGTTTAAAATAAACAGAAACGTTGGCTGAAACTTTTTTGCATCACATACATTGACCTACACTCCAAGAACTATTTTACCATGAATTAAACGAGGTCAAGATAATAAGAAAAAAATAATTCGATCTAGTGTAAATTAGATACCCAAGAATACCCGAAGTTTGTCTTTATCAGTCATCACGTCTCAAGACATGGCATATATGGCTGTTCCGTCTTCTTGTCAAGATTTTCATTAGGCTCCTTTTCTCTCCTACTCTACTAAGGACTTAATTACGTACTCGTTTGATCCATTTGATCCTTAAAAAAATGGTTACATAATCAAAGGCAGTATAATATATTTTCGAGAAGGAAATCTATAAGGCATTATGTTTATAATTCAACACAGGGATTTTTTTTAATGTCCTTTTTATTTTTTAGTGCCACTGTTTGGGAAACACTCTAGTGAAAATTAATAACTCTATCTACCCAACCAACTTTATAGACGCTTCGATAGGCGAGTGGGAAAATGCCATCCGCCATTTAGCTGTAACATAATACATAATAATAATACATTTGCCGGCCTCGGTGGCGGCGGGGTAACGTTCTCGCCTGCCAAACAAGAGGTCGCGGGTTCGAGTCCCGCCTGGGTAGGTTATCCCGATCCAGGGCATGGTCGTTTGTGTACGTTTAATTGTTACATTTGTTGAACACCCCGGTGTAAAATGGCCAATACGAGCTGTATCCGGTGGTTTGAGAGTAAAATAAAATAAAATAAAAATAAAATAAAAATAAAAAATAAATGGAGTTTACTTCGGGTCATTATAAACTTTTTAACTGATTAAAAGTTACAGACAATTTCCCAAAAATTACTTGTAAATATTCAAAAAAAAATCTACGAATACATATTCAGAAGTAGTGGCGTTACTAGGAATACGCTTTTGGGGGGGATGCGAGGGGCTGGGGGTCGACCACGCCCCCCTACCCCCCGAGCAACGGAGAGACCGGGAAATTTTTTGAAAAATTACACGCCAGGAAGTACATTTACCATCATCTTGGTATTTAAAACATAACTTTGAGCAGATGCAGTTATTATAAGTCAAAACTAGACAATTTTTTAAATATTTTTTTTATTTCGCTGAGGCTTTGGGGGGAATCTATCCCCTCATCTCCCCCAAAGTTACGCCACTGTGCAGAAGAATAAAAATTAAGTGCGCGTTTTGAGGTTTAAGATTCCCTTCTTCCATAGTTCTGCTCGATATGATATTTATGGGAGTCGTTTTACACAGACAGTGTTTAGACCAGGCTTTTTACTATGTTCTATTGGTACTGAAGATAGGAAGACGAGATTTCTTCGGGCGATAGAATGAGATTCATACTTTCTGACGCTCATGAATGCTCGAAGAAAGTCGCTGTACAACCTAGGAAGAAGGTCGCACACATTAAAAAGATAGAATGTTTATACGAGGCTTTTTAGTATGCTGAACAACAAGACTTAAAAATTATCTGCCAGCACAAAACTTGATGAGATTCATAAATACGGCCGAACTTCGCCAATGTTGTTGGATCAAATACCTATATCAGCAAACGAATACGTTTATTCTATACTGACTGTCACAGCAAAACGTAACTGTTTTGCTTATTGTCTTCAATTCAGCAATTTTAGAGCTCTGAGTAAAACGTGACTTACAGTTACGTGATGGCGTCAAGTCACGTGCACGGGTGCACGTGTTTCATATGTTTATAATAAGCAATTAATTGTGATTCAAATTCTTTACTCGGATTTCTGTACGCCGCCGTTTCTTTACGTCACTTTCCAAACATGTTTAGGGATGATAATCATCAGCACTGAGGATGCTGGGAAGCTCTCCCAACGATAGGTCTGCCTATCAAATACATACCCTAACCCGATTGGAAACCCGAGAAGAATTCCTTCAATATCTTCATGGTCTGTCCTCCGAAAATGGAGAGATGAAAGTAAGTGAACTATTTAGCCCCGCGACAAGGGCCACATCTTTTTTTACGACGCATTGGAAGAACGCTTGTACACTCAGAGCCAAAACCCAACGTTATCTGTTCAAAGACTAAGCCTAAAATTAGCTAGAAGAAATCTAATGGTGCTGAATTTTTCGCGGAGACTGGGCCGCGACAAATTTGATAAGAGAAAACGTTAAAAAAAATGAATGAAAGAAACTGTGGGAAAATACTTCACTATCAAGGAAACATATGCAGAGTCGTGTGAAAGGAAATTGACGTTGCGAAATATAGTGGCAGATAAAAGGAGGGAGAAAGTGTAGCGATTAAAAGCCTCGGTCAACGATAAACAAACCACGATTTCAACGTAGGCAAAAAAAAACGTACAGGAAAATATTATTTACGTAGCAAACAAATACGTTTCACGCATTCGCACGCCGCTGAGAGACTTAGAATTTATAAATATGGACCATTGGATCATAGTAATTACCAATTGTCGGTCTCAGTCGGGGCGGATATATACGTAAGTCATCATTTGAACATCATCTAAGAGCCCCATTATATTTCCTGGTCCGACAGAAGAAATAAATTAAAACAGTTATTAAGCCGAACGGATAGATATGGGAATTCGTTTTTCCCCTAGAACCATAAAGGACTTTAATAAATGCTAGTCATAATTTCGCTTGAGCATTTGCTTTTTTATGTAACGGCTGGTGTCCTAACACCCCTTGCCGCACGCATTTGTAGGTGGCTTGCGGGGTAGTATGTAGATGTAACTCCATGCCCACTACACCGAAAGGTCGCAGGTTCGAGTTCAGTCTGAATAGGTAGGCCAGATCCAGGGCATGGCTGTGTGTGATCGCCAATTGTTGTAGTAACCACCGATTTTAAGACTTCCTTGTGCTATTTTCGGGAATAATTAACATAATTAAGATTTAATTATTCCAAGGACTTAGCAAACAGTGCAATGTCCACCGAACAAAGCTTGGCTAAAATGTTTGATAAGAGAAGGTGGGGTGGAAAGCACATAGGATAGGTAGATCGAAGGACAAGAAATATTAAGAAATATAGAGGGTAGACCAAACCGAAGTAATTTGCAGAATGCTCCTGGTTCCTTAACAAAGAGAGCACTCAAATAAGAGTAATAAGAATAATTCGAAACAATGATGCAAAAATCAGCTCCTATTATTTATTCTGAATTTTGAATTTCGTAAAACACCGAAAATACATTTTATTACTATGATAACAAGAATAAAGTGGAGGCGTATTCCTTACAAAAATAACTTCCTAACAGGATAATGTATCAAATACTTTTAATTCCTTACAAGAACATTACGCAATTGCCCTAATATTCCCCACATGATCACAGATCAAGATCAAAAATGATTGACCAGACAGAAACGGCGCGGCGGCGAGAAAAATTAAACTGATGGCATCCACCAAAGAAGAATTCACAAAGCATTAGCAGGGATCTTAGCAATTCGCATTAAAAAGTAAACACTAGATAAGTGCAAGTGACACAGAAGATCACGAGATCACGTCACAGGAAAAAGGTTAAGTATTTCCCTAATAACACGAGTTATTACAAATAACATGGTGTTGAAACGCACGAGGAGGGAGCGAAAAAAGCAAAAATATAAACAAAAACAGGCTAAGAAAAAATATTGCATCAACAAGAAGATGATATACTATGGGTGGATGTTCAGAATTACGAAAATTCTATAAGTAGAGGGAAATCATTTGCCTCGACCGGGATTCGAAGTATTCGATCAGGAACTCGCTCCAGGTGATATACTTGCACTCCAGAGGCAAACTTGACCTCTGCGGATATTAGTCAGCTTTTAATGGCAAGATCCAAGATCTAGAAGAATGACAATGCCCAGGACAAGGCAAACGAGTTTTCCTCCGTGAAGTTTTCGCATTTGGTATGCACTCGCAAACTTGAACTTTGGTGATTCCGTTAAGGCTGACCACCGTTTTGCCCGCGGTTATTTCCGTAAATATTTGTGAGTTAATTTATTTCAAATCAGTAGACCCTCCCTTTACGATATTAATCCGTTCCGGAGGGACGATCGAAAAGGAATCGGTTTACGATCAGCACATAAAAATGTAGCTGTATTAAAAATCTGTTTCGTTAAAAAAATAAGAGGTGTTATTACGTAGTTGATGGCACAAGGTGAGAGCGAAAATGAAATCGGTGAAAATTGATGCGTCAAAAAGTGAGCGCGGAATCAATTCACATCTTGCGCCGAATCCATCGAATGTCGAGTCAATCTTAAAAACGGGAGTCTACTTTTCCGGGGAAAACGGGGAACCTCGCTCCATTTAAAAAATACACATATTTCATGAATTCCTCCGTTCAGATCATTACGCTATCAAGGCTACTAAATTTCCATGACAATTGTGCCGAGGCTCAAGAAAACCAAAGGTCCGCGGTTCGATTTTCCGCTCCAGAGGATTTTTTCTCATGGCAATAGGGTAGTTTCCTTCATCAAAGAAAACGAAAGGCATTGATTGCGATTCCTTACCCACCATTATTGTATTCATAATATGCAACAAATTATTTGGTTTTAGAAATCCCAGTTTTGACAAAATGGCAATGGTCAATTTTATCCTCATTTGAAAAATGCCAGATTGGCGCCCATGCCATGCCACTCCACGTGACGCCACAGGGACCTAGTTTCTATACGAGTAGATAGGACTTTTACATTGTCTGATATTACCAGTGCATGCATGAGGCACAGAGCTCAGGGAAACATCTCTTAATAATCACCCATTAATATTATCTAAGTTCGGAAAGTTTTCTTCGCTTGATAGGGTAATAATAATCCTTATTTAAGGCAAGCGCTACCTGCTTGCATCCTGCGTCGTATCAGCGCTGAAAGCCTCGCCCCAAGGTCACCTCACACGGCGACAGCTGGAACCAGAAATACGTCGCACGGGGTTTTCTCAGCATTCCTACTTAGCCATCGTGTTTTCGCGCGTTTAAAATTTTTCACTTTTCGTTTGATCGCGAAAAATAGATATCGTCATTCAAAAATCTAAAAGCGTGAAATTCGTTCTCCAGGAGTAATAATCTTTCAATTTAGGCAATAAAAAATAATAGAGAACCACCCTATTCTTGTATACTTCACCACCGCTCACGCGGCAGGCTTCGGAATATTACACAAACTGAGCAATAAACAGAAACAATATGAAACCCTAACTTACTCTCGGTCTTTCACGAACGCAGTTCTCAAAAAGGGGAAAAGGCCGGAGAAAAAAATCACTCTTGAGGACACTAATTCGCCCGGACAGAGCCTGCTAAGCCCCGCTGGGTGGCCTCCACTCAAATTCCTCTCGTGAAACGGAGGAAGGAACATTTTAGGATGAGATATAAGCTTCTCACGGCCCAGCAACATCTCCGTTCCAAACGACGAGGAAGAAAAATGAGCCAAGGGCAGACAGCGAGACTCAAAGAGACGGAGAAGCGATAAGGAGCCGGTCAAGATATGAGGAGGGAAAGGGAGGAAAAATAAATTACTTCGAGGAAAGAGTGACTTACTCATTTTTAGGGTCGGACTCTCTCGCGTCCGAAATAAGCCGATCGGCCCACATGCCGAAATGTCAAAGAGAAAGAGAGGGTCCATGTCACTCAAAGGGGATCCTTTGAAAGCATTTAAAACCAATGCAGGGGGAAAAGAATCTTTCGACACTCTTCAACGTTGTGTTCACCCAAACAGGCAGAACTTCGCATAGAGGGGAGATTGTGAGTAAACAAACAACAGAGTTTGGCCTCAGCCTTGTATGTGGTTTAAGGGTAAATTTGAGGTGAGATTCCAACGTTATGTTACCAATATGACACTCACTCATCAGTGATTCTAATTTTGTCATTAACCCGAAGGATGGTTTGGATAGGGTAGATCCCACCCCAGACTAAGCCTGAGGTCTGAAGATCTGGAGTGAGATTCCAACGTTATGTAGCCAAAATGAGATTCACTCATCAGTAGTTTAACCCGAAGGATGATTTGGATAGGTAGATCTCACCCCAGACTAAGCCTGAGGTCGGTGCCATAGCAGGGGGAAAAGAATATTTTGAACGTTACAAACGTTGTGTTCACCCAGGCAGACAGAATTTCGTATCGAGGGGAGCTTGTGACTAAACAAACAAAAGGGTTTGGTCTGTATGAATACTTAATTTTAAATATGAGACTAACCCTAATTATACACCGCAGAGCAGCCTAAGTCACTCAAACTCAATCTTTTTTCGCACTAATTGCTTCCAGAGGATACTTAACATTTGAGAATTAAACAGAGGAACTCAACTTACACCTCCAGATATGAATAAATCGCATCCACGACATGATTCGTCATAAATTAGTCTCAGAAATGTAACAATAAGCTTAAAAACTCATATTTCACTCAAATAGACGACGGGGAGAAAATTAAATAATATCTTCATTCCTTTAACGGCAAATTTGTCAGCAGGCAGGAACTAATCGCCCAGCGCTGCGAAACGAAGTCGGGACAGAAAAAAGATGGTCGGCTTAAGGAGACGATGAAAGATATGAGAGGGGGCTCGTTGAGTAAGGGGCGGCAGGGAAAGCAAAGACAGAGGGTGTCGCCAAAGATATAAATTTTTGTCTCCGAAGACATCCCAGACTGTGGAGCGTGACATACGCCGGTCGTTCAGGGTAGAATGTGGACACGAGAAGAAATTGGGTACAAATGAAAGAAAGCTAACATTAAGGCAATCGAAAGCTCATTTTTGGCGATGCAAGCCCAAAAAAGGACAGTGAACGAGCAAATGCCACAATCTTCCGGGGGTAAGTATAGCGTGACGTTATTGAAGAAACAAGAACATCACCTTAAAGATGTAGTAACATTGATTTTAGTAACATTGAAACGTAATTAATTTTATAATCGTGGAAAATTGCAAGTGCATACTTAAATATGGAAATATTCAACTCCATCACGCTTGGATCTAAGGATTTCACTAATGTGACGTCAGTTGTCCCGTTGATGCCGTAAGCAACTGTCCCCATGGTGAAGCATAACACGAAGTGTATCTTTTTAAATACATGATATTTGTCTTTCCCAAACCTAACAGTATTTCAAAATGAGAGAAAAGGAGAAATGAGGAGAAAAGAAAAGTCACAATCGAAATTTCCAAACTGTTTGGCTGAATTGGACTGCATTTCACCCAGCCGAAACGCAATTAAACTTAGCAATTTCAATTTCAGCATTGAAGGTAAGTTACCAACCTCCAAGGTATCCAGGTGAGTTTAAAAATTAGAAAGAAAAATATTTTTATCATTACAACTCATACCAAAGCACTGAGGAAAACAAAAAAATGCGAAGAACAAGGTTTTTGCCATTTTCGTCACACAGACGTTTCCATTCAACATCCAGGCGCATGAAAATTAAAATTACTTTAGATACACGCATGGGGTACCATCTTTATGATTTAAATGAGAATTAAAATTAAACTTCTTGTCCCGGGATGGGCGCACAAAAACTCTAGGTAGTAATAAATATACAACAACTAAAAAGATGTTATGGGGGAGAGTTTGCTCTAAATTTCAATGGGACTCAGCCCACATTTCTAGAGAGAGGAGAAGCAAAGGAATGCTGTAGGTTTGTGCAGATATAAAAACGGAAGACCAAACAAGTAATAACAAACGGAGGTGAAGTGAAAGCCCACTAAAGATTGATCATAAAAAAATAATCTAAATATTTTTTAAAGAGGCCCACAGCTACCTGCTATATTAACGCCAACATGGAGTACAAACAGGGAGTACAATCAATATTGTCATGTCCATTTACACAAGGGATACTGCAGCTGAATTCCTTGAGTTGTATCGCCTAAAGGAAAACGGTGAGACTCAACAGGTGGCACTCCACTTCAGCCGACGTCTTCGACACCAACACAAACAAAACATCGTGTTGGAACAATAAATAGTCCCCGGTTTTAATTTTAAAGTACAACAAGAAGGAATGTCTCATATTTTTCAACCTTAAAAATCGGAGTCAGCTGTAAAACCAAATCGCAATATTTATTTTATTAATGCACATGGGGTAAATTTTCGAACATATCGTACTTACCAAAATCATGATTGAGTGAGGGACATAATTTTACGACAAGATTCAAGTTTTTTTCCGGAATATTTGCATATATTTTAATTGTGGCACACAAAGGGATAACAAACGGCCGCAGCTCTTTTGCAATAGGTCTTCCCCTCTTTCTGAATCCTTGAGCAGAAGATAAGGGAAAGCGTTTTCTCACGGAAAGGTGGAACCCCTCTTCCCAACACAGCAGCCGTTATCACTGCGCTTTCCCGCCGAGGACCCACGGAGACGACGAGGATTTAAATGGATTTCCTCCAACGCCTCCGTATCAGGAGGAAGGAAGTACATCTGGGAAATGTGCCCAGCGTCTCCCACACACGGCACCGACAAATTAAGCGGAGAGTCTTCGAGAGCCCTCAGATAAACAAATTCAAGTATTATGTATGATCTTAGGTTTTCCCGGCGTATCAGTTGCAGAAAAGTTTCTCGGGTTTTCCACCGGTTGATGTCGTCCATGTCTCCCGACGTTTCGATCCGCGACTTGCTGATCATCCTCAGGGGATCTTCCGAAGATCAAGCAAGATCAAGCAAGTCGCGGATCGAAACGTCGGGAGACATGGACGACATCAACCGGTGGAAAACCCGAGAAACTTTTCTGCAAATTCAAGTGTTCATTTAAATGATAAACGAAGATATCGTATTGCCCACAAAACTTTATAAAAACAGCTTACTACACGTGTATCGATTGATACACTATCATCAACAGTACCTCAGAGTTCCCACTCTAACTAAATTATAAAAGTCACGGTTTTTTCCAGGTTTTCACTGTCTAAATGTCAAATTCACGGTCTGTTGATAAGCTATTTTAGGCAGAAATATTGAGGACGTAACAATCACCGGCCGCACGTTAACTAAAAATCTATCAAACGCCACAGACGCCGTGAATACAAACGCAGCAATGGAAGTACTCTCTCTCAAGACGTCACCCAGTGATATCAAATTTCAGGTCCGGCAAAAGGTATAGTGAGCGTGAAAATGGAGGGAGCAGGGTGGTAGGGAAGTGAAGAAGTGTCTGATTTTGCACCAGAGTGAATGAACACTTAGCAGGGTTGATAAAAATCATGATTTTTTTCAAAAAAATCATTTTTGTTGATTTTTTTTATTCAAATCGGATTTTATTGATTTAAATCGGATTTTATTGATTTAAATCGGATTTTATTGATTTAAATGAGATTTTTATGATTCTCCATTCATCAAAAATTCAGTTATTTGCAAAACTAACTATTTGGGCAGCATATTGGAGAATTGATTGTTGGCAGAAACAACAAGAGGCAACATACTCTAAACTCAATACAACATTTAGTCAATCCGGGGAGAGAACTATGGAAATTTTTATTTTTATTTTTTATTTTATTTTACGCTCAAACCACCGGATACAGCTCTTACTGGCCATTTTACACCGGGGTGTTCAACAAATGTAACAAGTAAACGTACACAAACGACCATGCCCTGGACCGGGGAAACCTACCCAGGCGGGACTCGAACCCGCGACCTCTTGTTTGGCAGGCGAGAACGTTACCCCGCCGCCACCGAGGTCGGCAAGGTATCAAATTAAAAATTACACCAGCATAATATAAAATTGCCATTGGAAGTATCAAATGTACTATATTCTGCGGTTCTAAAGAATATGAAGTTTAGAAAAATTCTGTAATTGCAACTTTGTATGGTGCCTACGCTTAGAAGTTAAATCAGTAAACAATTTTTTTTCAACGGATACACTAGTATTCTAACCAAAGCCATTTTTTTAAATTTTCATGTTACATGCATTCCTACAGTATCATTTCTATTTAAGAGCCACCATTGTGCTGATAACTGTCGATTCATTGTATTAATTAAGAAATTAAAATTAAAATTATGCACCTACAGCTTCCTTTTCTTGACTCTTTAAAAATCAAACATATAGATCACATTATGATTTAAATCACCTGATTTTTTAAAATAAAAATAAAGTGATTTAAATCGCGATTTAAATCAAAGTGATTTAAATCAATCAACCCTGACACTTAGTTTACCGGTTTTCCGATCACAGGCTTAAGTTCAATTTGTCGTCATGGCACAAGGACCAATAATTGCGCTTCGAATATACGTGTGCAGACAAATGCGTGGACACCGTCTGCGCATGCGCACTGACCTTGAAACATGATCGACATATCGATTCTTCTTTTGATCCGTCAATCGTAGTTCTACATTCAAATTTGACAGATTTTTGAGGTTTTATGACGAAATTCACGGCTTTCTCCTGGTTTTTTCACTGTAGACGAAATTCACGGTTTAAAGACTTTCACGGGAACCCTGTTATATGGATTGGGATGCAATGCTCGCAATTCAATGGGTTTGTTTTACAATTACAGTAGAATTATGAGCAATTTATGGAAAAACCGAGCGGTAGAAATCAAATCTCGACCCAGATACAATGAATCAAGAAGAAGGAAAGAAGTGATAACAGATTGCGGACTGCCCCCGGTAATTTTCAATCTATCTATCAATGAAAAATATCAATTAAATTGAAGAATAAGCTCCAGAAGTGAACACCCACAGTAAAAAAATAACTAGCATGGAGTGATTTGTCGAAGAAAGAACAGCCGTAGCAGAGACTTCTGAGTGAGCTGCAGTAAATTCTAATAAATAATGAAACCATAACAGTTAGATACAAGATGAAAGTCAACACTATCAAACGAAGATATTGGTTTGAAGTAGAAGAGATGGGCGTACCCAGCGGGGGGCAGTAAGTGGCAGCTGGTCCCCCCTATAAGCATAAAGAGCATAAAGCATAAGCGGGCAGTAAGATCTATTTGTGCCTAAATATGGAATGAACTAAGATTCCCACAATAACATATTCTTACTTCTAGGGTGTCTGGATCAATGGAGGGAGCAGGGTGTCAGGGAAGTGGAGATGTGTCTGATTTTTCGCAAGAGTTAATGAACACTTAGTTCACCGGTCTTCCGATCACAGGCGTAAGGTCAATGTGTCGTCATGGCACAAGGACCAATAATTGCGCTTCGAATATACGTGAGCAGACAAATGCGTGGACGGTGACTGCGCGTGACTGACCTTGAAACATGATCGACATATCGATTCTTCTTTTGATCCGTCAATCGTAGATCTACAATCAAGTTTCAGAGATTTTTAAGGTTTTATGACGAAATTCACGGCTTATTCACGGTTTTAAGGTTTTCACGGTTGGGTGGGAACCCTGGTACCTGGTCATTGTATTGTGTACATCACTACCTGATGATTACTGTTACACTGATAATGATTGCGTAACAATGGAAGCGCGTGTAATAAGCTGTTATAATAAAAGTAGTGGGCAATACGGTATCTTAGTTTATCAACAGATACTTTATTCTACGATATCTCTCCGCAAAAAGATGGCTTTAAAAGTATCCATATTAAACAGACTAAAAAAAAATTGTAAAATAAAAAAAGTGCAAACGTCCTTTAAAGTTTTGCCTAAGATGTTGTTCGAGCATTCTTCAATAATTAGATGGTATATGGCGTAACTTTGCGGAATTGAACTAATGAAACAACTCGCCAAAAAAAAAAAATTGCAACTCTCATAGGATGAGATAGAATCCTGAGAAAGTTTGAATAACTTTTTTTCTTGTCGATTCAAAATGAATTATAAATTTAAAAAACGCTTCGCCAAATACCACCGTATCTGTGAAATGGAAGAATGCTCCGGTTAAAGAAAAATTGCATGGAGTATTCACGAATGTCACGTCAACTTACCCTTCTCATGACTTCTCTCTTCAACAAATCATAATAAGTACTTCCTTTCATCCTATATATAAATCCTTTTCTCCTACTCAGCCTTCCAGACCAACCCAGCATTCTTTCCTCCAGGACGGTTTTTAACATCCCCTCCCCGCTCAGTACTCGCTCCATCCAAACACTGAGACATTCCAGTATTTCCAGAAATATTGTAATGACTAATATAACTTATATAAATAAGTTCCACCACATCGTCCCAAACACCATGCAAGTAACGTCCTAAAGTATTAGATTTCGGGAGCAATAAAGAAAATTAGCATACGACAGAACGTCATATTAGAACCTTATTGTATTTCCAGGTCCAACAGAAAATAAAATATTATATTTTATGGATTAGATATACTTTTCAAGCGATAAGTATAGGCATTAAATATTTTTTCAAAAATGATAAATTAGAAGAATGATGAGGATCATATGGATAGACCGTGTTAGAAATGAAGAAGTCCTAAGAAGAGTAGGAGAGAAGAGGAGCCGAATGAAAACCTTAATAGGAAGACGGAACAACCTTATAGGCCACATCTTGAAACATGATGGCCTGATGAAGACAATCGCCGAAGGGCAAGTGGAAGGCAAGAACGGAAAAGGAAGACTTCGAACAAAAATATGGAACAGGTAAAGAAGGAAGTAAAATAGAAGGAATACGCAGGAGTGAAAAGATTAGCTTTTAGGATATTTGAGAGGAAAGTTACGTAAAACCAATCTTAGGATGAAGATTTCTTGGACAATTCACTTTTACCTACACCAATAAGCATTAATAATACTTTTACCTTCTTAATATAAGTAAGAGTTAATTGTCCAAGAAATCTTATAATGGAATACCACAAGGTTAAGAAAGAGTGAATTTTATTCGTGAATCTTGGGATTGTTGACCAGTGATGATGATGAGGATAAATCGACCAGCCAATGCGGAAAATAAAGTAGAAAATATCAAAGAGGATTTTTATTGATTACGAGGACGTATTTCGTTACGTAAGGGCAACGAAAAATAGCAATAAATATTCAGGAAGAAATGCATTACAGTTGAAACATCCGCTACAAGCTCACGGTTATTACTTCAATTAAAGCAAAGAGTTACTAATGACCATAAATACGTCACACCGATAAAAAAACACTATTCTGTGCTGGGTAGAAAAGAAAAAAGCGTGCTACGTTGGTTATTATATAATAGTAATATAATAATTTATTGCTTCCTAACTTTTTTTACATTACATAACAACGTAAATTGTGAAAAAAACGTAAGCTTCAGGTGGCCTCCAAGAAAAACTGTTCTGAGACCACCTTCACAAAAACAAACCTTTTAAACAAGCACGACTGCGATCATAAAAGTTGCACAAGGAAAATGAAAAACAGTGATACAGAACTTGCTGAAATACAAAACGTGCTTAACTACAATAAAATATAAATTACATTGAGTATGCCAAAAGGGATGATTAATTACATCGAAAAAGCCAAAAACCGGTGACATTTTATTGTAATATATCAAAGAGATATTCAACACTACGTAAAGGCATTGTACAAAAATATGAATGCATAAAATATATTACTTACGATGTTATGATAGATTAATACCAACAAAATAACTAGAGTAATCAGAAAACGCATAACAATGCCAATGATTTATCAACGTAACCACGTAAGGTAATTTGCTTGGTATCTTTGAAGCTCTACTTCCGTATTCGGCCGGTAGTTAGCATTACATTTTCCTGGATTCTCGCATAGTAAGTAATCGCTGTGCAACACTTCTAGGGTCTGACCACTTTTGTCAAAACCCGGGAGTCCATTTTATGGAACTGGAACATGGGGAAAAACCTTTCCAAAAGGATCGCGAAAAAAAATCGCAGGAATTCAACAGGTTCGCAGTGAATTCTGTTGCAGCCCTCTTTTGTTCCCAAGACTTTTGGCAGAATGCGGGACTCCATTTTCTGGAACTGGAACGTGGAAGGGGGCAGGGAAACCTTTTGGGCACGATCGTCCAGTTCCAACCCGGATACAGTCGGCGAAATCCTCGCGGTCCCAAAATGACAAGGCGCCGCTCGCCGGTCCGTTACCAATCCGCCCCACCCAACACAACCCTCCTCACTGCCCTTTCCATTGAACCCAGATGAACCTATCGACTCATTCCGGTGATCCGAATCACTTCGTGACAGTGAATCGTTCTTTCCAATCGTTAAAAATGAACCTAATGGAATGACAGCTGAAACTGAATATAGCGAAGAGCGGCCAGTTGCATGATGATTTTTTTTTACGGAAATAAGAGATGGGTTACCAATTTGTTGGGATTTTTAGGCTTGGAATCTCAGCACAGGACGTTTTTACACGGGGCATGTCATTGCGCAATCTGACGTATGTAAGAATTCAGATTAGTATGTAAGATCAAAATTGCGTCGTGTAAAGCGGTGAATTAAAGAACTCATGCGATAATACGTGGATGCGAGATGGCAAAATATCCCCTGCTCTATTTCCAAGCTCGCATTCTCGCAATTTCAACTTTTTCAGTGCTTGCCCGCGCAATAACGTGCCCCGTGTAAAACAACCTTAAGAGAGTAGAGCAAAATATAGCCTGAATTTACTTGGAAAATTCAGAACATATTATCACATGATGAGAAAAACATATTTTGCTTACAAATTTTTCTACGAGGAAAAAAATCCGTCGAAGATTTCGCTTTGTTTGTGTAGGCTTTGTTGCTCTAGAATCATCAGAATTACATACCATATCACTCATTTTGGAGTAAAATAATTAAAAGTGATTTTCCGAGAGAAAATTTATAATTGATACTGATGAAAATTTTACCTAAATTAGTCATTTTCAATATTGCACGATTTTTTCCCATATCAAAGTCATGCCCTGCTTTAAGATATTTTTATTTCAGCATAATAATTGCAAAACCCATTTTGGAGTAAAATATTTAAAATTTTCAAAAGAAAATGAAAAATTGATTCAAATGAAATAGTTTATCATCATTAGTAACATCAAATTTTGTCTTAATTTTTTTTTGCTCAGCTTTACGACATACCATGCTGTAAGTCCTTTCCATACCAGCATTATAATTTTTATCATTTTACAATGTTTTAATAAACTCACTTTGTATTTTTCGTATTGCCGGGCCAATCTTCGCAAGTCAATTTTAACCAACTTTCCGATTAGCTATGAAATTGAAATTTTCAGGATAACTCAGAAGCAGATGGCAATGCAATATTCTAACACTATACTGTGATAGGAACTGTATCTGAATTTTTATTTATAATTTAAAATAAGCTATTGAGATTAGTTCAAAAAATGGTCACTAAAATCCGATGGTGGCGCTGTGATCATTAACAGCACGGAGAATGCATGAAAACCATAACAACAAATGTGTTTACATCAAAGGTTATTTAAAAGTATCGCGAGAAAAATGTTGCTTTTTAATTAAAAAATTATTTTTATATTTTAACATGAAAAATAACCATATTAGGTACAATATCGATTGTGTGGGATGTTACCATCGACACACTTCTTTTTCGTGTCATTCTATTTCTCTCGTGCAAAAATGTTTCATGATCCTTGTGATCGACATGATCCACATAGACAATTTATTTCGCTATGAACAACTTAAAACGATGATAAAAATTTTGAAACGAAATAATGTGATTCGATTCATTTCAAATAATCGCTCAAATTAACAATTCATGGATCCACTTCTTTCCGGGGTGATTCCATTTCCCTTCACGCGACAATTTTTCATGATCCACATGATCTACTAAAACCAACACGGACCATTTCGTTCATAACGAACAACTAAAATGAAAAGTTTTCAATTAAATAATGAGATTCGATTCGCGACGAGTGATCGTTCATTTGAGCAATTCACTCTCGAACGACACGTCTCTCCTCCCCGTCCGGATCTTACATGAGAGGGCGGGGAAGAATTGGGGAAGAGCGGACCTTATACTTTACGATCGCGTCCGTGCCTTTCGTGCGAGGACCAAATGGCGGGCCCCGCGAAGAGGTCGAAAGTCCCTCCGAGCACTCGCACAGAACGGGTTCATGCGCCAAATCCGAAAAGAAAATGTTTCTCGAGCGGAACGCCATAAAATTTGCACCCCGCTTCGCCGTATGGCCCTCCTCCTGGTCCTGGGAAACGCAGCGATGGGGACGTCCACTCGAAACCAGAAATCGCGATTCGTTCAAATAATTTTTTTAATTTTTTTTATTTTAAATAAATATAACCACATACAGCATATACTTGCCATTTTATAGTGGCCAGGTAACAATACATAAATTAGAGGACGAAGACGCAATATAACATGTAGAAAACAATAATTACATTTACAAAAACAAAAGGAAAACAAGAAACTGCAGTGACAGACTACTTCGGTGACAGAAAGGATAGGGAAAGCAGGGTTCCCACTCTACCTGAACAATGAAATTCACGGCTTTTTCCAGGTTTTCACGGTTATTTTTCACGTTTTCACGGTTTTTTTAAGGTTTTCACGGTCTCAATTTTGCTAAATTTACGGTCCGTTAATAAGCCAACAATAAGAAAATCACTGGCCGTATATCAACAGAAAATTAACGTACGCGAAAAACGCCGTGAATGTTAACGCCGCACATTGGGCTGAAATCGAAAAAAGCTGGACAAAAGTCCAAAATGACGTTTTTTGAGATAGAGACTTCAAACTTGGCTTAAATACGTATAAATGATTACCAACTATAGATGTATGTGCCATTTTACATCAATACGATCCGTTACTGAGATACAGTGGCCCAAACATGACCAACTTTTTAAAAACACGCGCGGTCTCGTTTTTCTTCAGAAACCTTTAAATTTAAGCAGGTGGTGTTGCATTGGCATGATTTTTATGGAATAAAAAACGCAATATTCCTATGAATTGATGTTTTTCCTATACTTTCTATGAATTTTGAAGATTTTGGTTCTCATGTGACTGGTTTTACAACGCAAAATGGCGGACCCGTTTTTCACGTGAAATTTGACATAAAGTAGACATTATCTTTCGTTTACGAAATATATAACTCAGGAAATTCACATCACGGTGTAAAGTAGAGATTTCTTAAGAATACTAAGCAGAAATCTTGGAAAAAAATCTGCGACGAAGGTAATGAGAGCGATTTTTCGATCGCGAGTCAAGGCTGAGCTACACGCCGCGGGACCCTGAGGCTCGGTAACCGAGGTCGATGTTTCGAGTTTTTTGAAACTTTATTCTTGAAAATCGTCATTTTAAGCACAGAACCTAGTCATTAATGACCTAAAACACTATATTGATGACATTAGCAAGGATTTTGGATCGACCGAATTGACCATTTAACGCGTTACTCGAGTGGAAATGCTTGGGATTGGATATTTGTCGGAACCATTCCACGTATAAGAAACATGCTTCGGGTATTGAATTTGGGTTAAAAGATTGAGTTGGCATGCTAAAGAGAGAGAAAAACAAAATGTTTTCCCGAAATGCAACTACCGTTACCCTTTTCCATTTCCAACCTCGCCGTGGTGGGTCGCGCGTTTTATGACGACGCAGGTATTTAACAGATTCTTCCTCAAGGGTTTTTCCCTTTTCTCTACAAAAATACGTTTTACAATATTCACGCGCATCTAGCCCGGATTCTTTTCTTCATGTTCAATTATTTTCAGTCCATCTCTTAAAGTTCTCAATAGTTTCTTCGGAGGGGCCATGGTCGGAAGACGACTAAAATTAAACTAGTGAAAATGACTTTATTAAACCCACATGGAAAACACTCGGTGGTTCGAAGTCCAGCCACCCCGGAAAGTAGGGAACCACTCGTACGAGGTGAAGTTCGGAACTGATGCTATCGCGTACGGGGGTACGCAGAGCACACTGCAGAGGGCGAAGCGTGACCATATGACTGCGCCATGAAATTTTTTACCCAAAAGATGCCCATTCTTTTCTAATTAGCGTAGCGCCAGATGATCAGATGAATTCGGATTGTTAGTAGGGAGAAACAAAAATCCTGAGAAGATATCCCTTCGTTAGTAACTCTGACAAGTGAGACTACTAGTAGTAGTATAGCTCGTAAATTGATAACTGATAACAACCTGGTATCATGTTTTCGGAACAAAATGCCGAATTAACTGCCGTAAGCTCAGCTACGAGGATATCGCGTTTCGCCAAAAATCACCATCGTATTTTTCCATCTATTTCCTTTCTTAAAATACGTCATGTGTGGTCTCGTTTTTTTTTAACGTGCAAATTACTAACATTTCAATCTAATAAAAGCATAATAGCAATTACTGAATATCATTGTTAGACACCTTTTGGGCTAATAGGTGATTCATGCAGCAGTTGACCTCCATAAACTGGGAACTTCGAAGCAGTTAGGCTGAAAAAGGTCAGTTGGTGAGAAGAGGGGGGAGCGCGAAACACGTTTCTATTGTTCTCGTGTAACTCGATATTTTTTCGAAGCTAAGGTCTTCGTAATAAGATCCCTGCGCGAGTTGGGACCTGTTTTTATTTTGAAGAAGAGGAAAGCGTCAGAAGGGGGGAGGCGAATGGTGAATGGAGGGGGATAAAGGTTCTTGGGAAATGCGCTAATGTTACTTTCCCACGGCACTGAGCTTCTCCCAATGGTAGTTCCATCTCTTGGGGAGGATTCCAACTACGTGCTTGTCGTTATTAGCCATAAATGACACATTGTATTTATTTCGTCTCATTTTCGTCAAACGATGGATGCGGGAAAATTCTGCGTCGGAACCGCGATCTTCAAACGATCAATGCGAGAAACGATACTTCGGGGAACGATAGATGCGGGAAAAAATTAAATTGTCTATAAGGAACTTTATTTGGGACCAGAAACGGCGAACGATCAATGCGGGAACGATAGATCGAGGTTCCACCGTATAACTTTCTTTTGAAAGCGGCAGTGTAATGACTTCTTTTCTCTGCTATCGTAATACTCTGAAACCAAAACTGAATCGATCTCTCTAATCAGAGGCAAATCATGTTCCCTTCTTACCGTTGCTCTGGGAAAAATGGAACGACTATGTAGCATAATTAATCGTAGAGGGCGTAACTTGGTGGAAATCCATAATATCACGAATACAAGGATCAAGGAAATAGCAAAGTTCTTGATCCTTGTATTCGTGAGACTATGTAGCAGTTAATATCGCGACGGCATTGAGGCTTCAACGTCACAAACAAACAGCATTACCTTAGATAGCACAAAGCGGAGGAACTGGATCACCACCGACAGTAAATAACTCCACACAAACTTTCCGGTTGCGACGTAAAACTGGCAAGTTCCAGGTCGACGCATGCGACAATCGTGTAATGCTGTGTTGCCATAAGCGGAAATCTTCTCTCGTTTTCAGGGCCGCAATGCGCGAGAATTAGTAACGTCACGCCGAAAGCTCGCTGTCACCCGGTTCAAACGCAGGGAGCGTAGTGTCCACAGCGCATGGCAGGTTGTCAAGGCTAGCGGTCTTCCAGTCATAGGATTGAGGGTGTTGAATAAACGTTCAAATTTTTCGACACAATGGCCATCTAGATTTAGTTTCGAAAGTGGTCGCTGCAGCCAGTGGGAAGGCTAATTGGGTGGAAGGGGGACTAAGCAGTGACCGAGGGAGGGGAAACCAAGCCATTTGAGGAAAGTAAACAAGCTGATGAGAAGTGGTGTCATATTTCAGGAGTGGGAGAGAAAAGGCCTGCGCTGGGGAAAGATGTTTTTTTCTTCAGGCAACATTCGTTCCCACGCTTTTCTGACCCATGCGGCCGCATGCGACGATGCTCGCCACAATGAATAGAAGTGCGCTAGCTACGAACGAAGATGAAAATTTCTGGGAAGGTTTTATTATCAAGATTTAGAGATTTTTAAGGTTTTAAGACGAAATTCACGGCTATTTCCCGGTTTTTTCACGGTAGAGGAAATTCACGGCTAATTCACGGTTTTAAGGTTTTCACGGTTGAGTGGGAACCCTGGGAAAGGCTTATGAAGGATTTCAATGGAAGTGCAAAGGGGTCGATGTGTGGAGGGAGTGAGTTCAACACAGAACTAATGCGGTAGAAAACGAACGTTTAGTGAGTGAAAGTCTCGGAATGGGCATGTGGTTTAGGGGATGAGAACGGGTAGGGCGGGGTGGAACTTTAAAATTGATAAAAGAGAGCAATGCTGGGCAGTCGATGGTGGAATTGAGAATCTTATAAATAAGTTTTAAATCAGCTGTGAGCCCATGGGTAGTGAGATTAGGGATGAAGAGGGAGGAGAGAATAGCATTAGTGGACATGTTGTGTAAATGCGGTATTCTATTTTTTACTATATTGGCAAAGAAATTGCTGACACAGTCCAGGGATGAGAGGTTGGTTTGTGAAGAGATAGACCAGATGGGACAAGAGTAGGTAAGAATTGGAAGAATGATAGATGAAAAAAAAGTTCGAAGAGCTTGGGGGTCTTTAATTTCAGTGAAACGGAACAGGAGTCCTAAGAGGGACATAGCTTTAGACTTGATGGATTGTATTTGGTACGTGGATAGGGAAAGATATGCCACGATGAACATTAACCCTTTTACTGTCTCCGGGCCGATAAACCGACTATTTCTCCTGTTATTGTAGTCCTCTGTAATTGGGCTCGTGCTGTTTTTGGATTAAATAAATAAATAAATATCGGCCCTCGCTGGTTGAGCGAAAACTGCTAGGGGCCGATTCATCGGCCCGACTGATTTAACTTTTTAAAAATTATATTATTCCCAAACCTCCGAATAAAGCTCACATAGGCCATTTTAAATCGGGGTATTCAACAAATTCAACAACGAAACGTACACGATCAACCATGCCCTGGGTAGGGGGAACTTACCCAGGCGGGACTCGAACCCGCGACCTCACGTTGGGCAGGTGAGGACTTTACCTCGCCGCCACCATTTATCGTGATTGTGGCTTTTCAACGGCTGTAATTTAAATAAACCCCCATAATCTATCTATGGTTATAAGACACAATTATATCTTAAGAATTGGGAACAAATTAGACGTATTTAATAAAATTAAGTAGCTGAAAAATTTTAAAACCTAAAATGTTGCAAATTCCGGTAAATAGCCTTGGCAGTCTTCGTACATCCCACGTGAAATGGGCTGGCAGAAAAAGGGTTAAAACACCCGAACCCACTCCTATCCAGCCCTTCACTATTCCATGCGTTTGAAATTTTAAAAGCCCCGTCTCATTTGATTCACTGATGCATTTCATTTGGACCAAAAGATGGAAAAAAAACGAAAGACGATATAAACGTGCACAAATATGGAACCTTCTGATGTGGAGGATTCTGTCTAGGCAGTTTTAGTGTCACTAGGAATTAATTGTCTGCACAGTAGGGCTGCGCGAGACTCTCGACCACCCGAGAGTCTCGACGGTCGAGACGAGAATTTCGTTTCTCGGCATTGTCGGGACGAGACTCTCGGCGCGGCGAGAGTCTCGCCTGGGTCGAGAGTCTTGACGAGAGTCGAGAAGTCTCACCCCTTCGAGATTTCTCGACACCCGTCGAGACTCACGGCTCTCCGAAAAAATAAAACTATTTCTATTTTATACATTTAAAATAATTTAACAAAAAGATTATTTTAAGACATCTTATATATTTCCAAAACTAAAAATAGTTATAAGATCGAAATTGACAATTTAACCATATATTTTATTATTTAATTAACCAAAATTGACAGGTAACTATGAACCTTAGTTACCATAAATAAACATTGCAAAAAGAATTATATAAAATTCTATAGAATTGGTCTATGATCTCTTCTTTTTTGTTAATTTACATGTGAATGTTTCTTTTTTATTATATTACTACAATAGGAAACATTGATGTAACCCTTTAACATGCCAATGTATCAAAATTGTATGCTGTTTCATTTTAAGCCCTGATAATTGTTTGTAAACAAACGGAAACGTCGGCAAAATTTATACTTCAATTTAAAGACCTACAATACAAGATTCAAATTTTATATTAAATATTGAGGTCAGGAAAAGGAAATATTCTTTTTTTTCAAATCTCTCGTTGGGAACTCTATTAGCATCATGCACACACTTAAAAAAATTGGATGCAAAAGGTAAATCACCGGCTTGAGGAAGCATTGAGTTGAAAATTACATACCAGAGAAAGAAAACAATTTCTGACATTAGCCTACGTGCTATACGTACGTGAAATTTCTAAAACAATATAGAAAGTTAAAAACGGCGTTACCGGTTAAAGTTATTCGTAAGGAAAAAAGAAAGTGAAACACGAATGCTGTGCGCAGCATAAAATGCAATACCTTTTAGACACATTTGTTTGTGTTGTGTGCGTACTGTGTAGTTTCTGTTAGTACAAACTTAATATTTAACATTGAAATTATAATTAAGAACATTTGTAATCAAATCCTCACAATATATTTTTCACAAATTGATTCATATCTTTATATTGATTCTAATTTTTTTTTTTCATTTTTCTCAGAACTCATTTATTTTCACGTAACAAATGCGATCATTTTATAATTTTTTATACTCTTTCTATTTAAAATACGATAAACATATACATTTATTTAAATTATTAAAACTTCAATAAGCCTAAAGGCATACTTTGTAATAAATAGGATAGTAAAAAAAGTAAAAAAATAAGTGGAAAAGTAAGACTCATAGTAGAGTAAATTGATGACGTAGTATCAATAAAAATAGGATCGTATTTCCAAACATCCGCAACTAATGTGATATTGGTTTCCCTGAGCCTGGATGATGCCGGAACCCGATGGTGAATTGTCATGGTGCCGGAACCCGCCGGAACGCCGTTCCGGCACTGGTTAACAAAAGACATAACAGTCAAATGACACTTCAATCAATTTTGTTGCCACAAAATTTCTAATATATACATTCGTAACAAAAACAAAAAATTTTATGATAAAATGCAAATAATAACTAGTAATAAAAAACACCCAGAGTAATACTCCACTTCTAAAAAAAGTTAAGGAAAGTGCGTTACAGTACTGCTAATTTTGCCATGACGTCACTGGCCTGGACTTAAAATTATTGGTACGCCTTCCCCAAATGAGCATCCAGGAATGCAGGACATGAATGGCGTATCTTCCACAAACAATGCCAACGTCAACCAGATTCCATCGGCTAGAGGGCAGAGCTTGCATAACGTTCCAACGATCGCGGAGGTTAGTCACATAATCACACAAAACGAGGGAGCCGCGGCGGATCAATATTCGTCCATTCACCAGCCAGACCTCTGTCGTCATCGCAATGGAATGCTTCGACGTAATGCCCCCCACCACCCACCCAAATCCCATACAACTTTTCCTCCGCCTATATCCATATCCCTTTCGTCTCCGTCATCCATACACTCGCTAAAGACTTATCAATTACTTATTGCATTCTCAATAAGATGCTACCTTATAGATATAGCCTCGTTTCCAGTTGTTATTTTGCATATATTATGTGATTATTATTATAATTAAAGTATGCTAATGATTAAGGTAGATTTACATTGAGTATTTAAGAGGTATCCCGGCTACCTTCTCTCTCTTCATGGATTTCCCATGATATATTACATTCTATCTATAAAAAAATCCTACCCTCTTCCTTCCCCTCCCTCGTTTACGCAACATTCTACCCTCTAGCACTGTTTTATAATGAGAAATTCACTAGTGCCCGACGAAACATGATGGAACACCTTTATTACAGTGCTGAAAGCAAAGGCAATGACATGTTCCACCATCATTTGCTGATATGACCACTTTCGATACAAGGTATCACAATAATCATATTCCTAGAAATACCAAACAGTTCTTGGTTTCCAGGCTTTCATACTGAAGTTCAAAGTGTAGACTAATGGCTGACACCAGTGGCGTAACCTTGGGCCATATAAGCCGTTGCTTATATGGACAAAGGGCGTAACTATGGGAAATGGGAAAGGTGCTATTTCGCACTCGTCCTACCGCAACTTTTCATAGAGCATATGGGATCCGGTGTAGAAAGACTTAATCCGCGAACTGAATCAAATACAAAGGAAGGCTGCGCGGCTCGTAAAAAACTGCTATGGGCGCACAGACAGCGTTACCCAGATGTTAAGCGAATTAGGCTTAGACCATATATGCTTGTTGCTTATATGGTCTAAGGAATTAGGCTGGGAGCCACTGGAGACTAGGAGGCTGCGCGCTAGGCTTAGATTGTTTGAAGAATTGAGAATGGATATCTTTAAGAGCGACACGGATAACATAATAATAGAGCCCCACTATATTTCCAGGTCCGACAGAAGCGATAAATTAAGAGGGATATTTTGCCGAACGGATAGATATTTGCGAATTCCTTTGTCCCCCGAAACGTATAGAACTTTTATAAATGCCATTCGTAATATCGTTACAGCATTTCCTTTTTATGAGCAAATGGCAGGTGTCCTAACACCCCCTGCCACACGCCTTTTAGGCAGCTTGCAGGGTAGTATGTAGATGTAATTTTATCCATCATCCACGCTGTTCCCTTTTTCGTGCGCAATTTTTAGAGATTAAGACGCCCGTCCTTTCCTCCACGCGAAGATTCAGGAAAAAGGAGCGAAGACGGTCAGCGAGAAACCCTAAGACTGAGATAAGAGGATGCCGATATTTAAACGATACCACAGCCACATTCTCAGCCTTGATGTAAGATACATGGCCATTTTTTCGGCGGAAGTCGTTAACAGTCGCAAGAGTCGCGGTGATAACAATGGAGAGGAAAAAGCGACTGCTACATTGCGATAGAGACGGATATGAATAAAAAATCTCGCGGTGGCGATACGAATTGGGCCCAGCTTCCGGTCCACGCTGTGGTCGACCTATCGCGACCCCGCTGGACACTACCCTGGACTCAAGCAGGGCGACTTCCAACCTTGGGCCCTATCTCAAATAAGACCGCGTCCACAACCGGGTCATTCCCTTTGGATACAGGATTGATAAACGGATGATCAGACAACCTCAATGCGTAAATCTAGCCAGTGCACACTAGTTATGGAACGTGAGAGTGGAAAAAATAATTACGAGCACGCATAGCCACTGTCGGTATCAAAATGATACTCCGCTGAAATTGGCCCTATATGTAGGCCTGTGTGTACGAGAAAATAATGAAGTAATGTTCATTTTAAATGAAATTTCATTTTATTTTCTGAAGTGTTTCTTTAATTACAAAGTCAAAACTGTAGACACGTCAGAGCAATAAATAACTTTGCGCACCGTAAAATTAGTCAACTTAAACAACTTTGTAACACATCCTAGGGAAAACTACCAAGTCAACAGCCGTAGATTTACTTTTAGAACGTATATGTTGTCGTTAATTAACGAAAATATTATAACATTATCTAGTCCTACAGTTTACTCTGAAAGAAAACAATTAAAATGATAGAAACACTTTATCATTTATAAAGGCCTGGGCGATGCATCGATGAGTGTAATGATATTTAAATTTATTGGTAATCCGATATTAAGTTTCGAAAATTACCAATAAATTTTAATATTACTCAGATCCTTGGATTATATTTAACTGATCCGATTTTTTCGGATCCGATAAAATCATCATATTACCAGATATAAGGTATAGTTATCATTTTTTTCTTTTTCCAGGCATAAGTATTGAATATTACTTTTGAATCTTGAAGAAGAAAATATCCCAATATAAATAATACGAAAAAACTGAAATAAAACTATGTGCCCTCGCAAACCACAGTTTACACATTAGCCATACTTTCGACCTTGAATATTCTCAAATTTCAGACACTGAAAGTAATTTAACAAACACTCAATAAACTCAAAAAAATTAAGGGTGATAGGGCATACTAGGGGAGTGATACGCAAACAAAAGGACAGAATAAGACTGCTGGAGAGGAAGTGAATTGTTCTGTTCGTTACATACGGCTTTCCGGGAGTCCATCCTCTATATTATTTCTACGGTATAGATACCTTTTTCTCGATTTATACGCAACCAAACTCTACAAATGAGGTACCAAAATGCACAGAATTTATCAGAGAACATGCGACGGCATATCTTACTTCCTAAATATTGCTATTGTTTCCTAAAATTGGTTTTAAAAAATTTTAAAAAAACGATAAAAAATAATCGATTCCGGTAAGATTGTCCTCATCCCAAGAATACAGTTAACGCCGTCGGATCCCACCATGCCTTTTAATTTGACTCGCAGACAATTTCCCATTTAGGTTTCCCATGCGATGACTATTAACAAGGCTCAGGGTCAGACTTTGCAAAGAGCTGGCTTATTCCTGCCTGACCCTGAGTTCTCTAATGGCCAACTTTATGTAGCATTCTCTAGGGTAAGATCTTTTCAAAATATTTTTGTAAATATTAAGGAAAATGCTAAACAAGAATTAACAGAGGATAGTGTAATTACTTCCAATGTTGTGTTCAAAGAGGTCCTCTGACCTCAATTTGTACATGAACATTCCAATTAAATTTGTACACAAGACCCTGCCTTTTTTTCTACATTTTAAAATTGGAAACGCGCCTATCCCTCTGAGGACATGCATTGAAAAGAGCGAGGGAAGCCCTCTGGGAGCGGGCGCAGCACGCTCGTTCAATTAAAAATCATAAAATGAAGTACTTAACTCCTCATCAATCAATACTCATACTGTTTCAAGCATCGAATAACTCGCGAAGACAGTCAATTAGAACGCTAGCTTAAAGACTAATAACGCTTCCGCATCTCAATGGATCTCGACATTCCGAAAGAGTATTTTTATGGTCAAGTAAGTAAGAGCATATCAAACGCTCATTCTTCACCGCAACATGCAACCTACATTCCTGGCCTGGGTATCGCTTTCACTCAAGCTTGAAAGTGGAGAAAGGATTCTTGTCTCTGATAGTGACGCAAGTACATATTTCTCAAAGGCATACGCGCACTTAACTCCCATTGAATGCTTAGGTCAATTTTTCCTCCCATTTTTTTCTTAACTTCCACAACGGCTTACAACCAGGCTTTCTCAAACCAGGGCAGTAGTAATGTAATTGGTTTATGGTGCCCTTCCTTGCAATAGGTCAATTCGAGCAGCCTCTTTCTCGATGTAACCAATTGTATTTCTTCCGTAAGCTATTGAATACTTATTTATTCGTTCACAAATGGATCTGGCAATAAGGAAGTACTAAAAAGAATAAAAGCAGTCTAAAGAAAACTTAAAGAAGAAGACGGAACGATTTAATTAGTTATCTCTTGAGGCATGAAAAGGTACGATGGCTTCGTACAATAAGGTTGATATATTTCCGAAGCCTATATTCTATCTTCTCGTACTTGTACAAGCTATTTTCTTAATATGGTTACATAATAAAATAATTTATACTAAGTTTGGATTTTAATTAATTATAAGCCGCATAGGAACAGATGAGTGCGTGAAGGATTGGCTTCGGGTGCGGCTGGGATCTCAAGGCAGTGCCTACCAATAGGGAAAATGTGTGACATCTACAAATGCCTCGAGTTTAATTACCTGTATGAGGACTCATTACAATATGGCTATTAATCATCATTAGTCAACAATCCTAAGATTGGTTTTACGTAGCTCTCCATTCTTCTCTCCTATCCCATAGCCTTTTCGAAGTATTTCATCTCTTATACAATTCTAAATATGATTACTGAGTAGACAGAGTGCTTTAATTGGATTTTTATGGGCTATTATGATGGCGTAGGTAATGAAAACAACCTTCGATGGACAAGTAAATGGCAAGAACGGTGATGGAAAATGTCGGATAAATAATAAGGAATGGGTAATGAAGGATGTGAAAGAGAAGAAATACAAATGTGCGAACAGATTAACTGTTAAGACAATTGAATGGAAAGCAGTGTCAAACCGATCAAAGAAAAATAAGCGTGATGGAGTGGAATTTTTCCATATTAAAATAAATAATTGCAATTACAGTCTTGGACAATTGCGAGTGTTTATTTCAATACGACCTAAGGATTGTTGACAAGTGATAAGATGGTGGGATTTAATTCTCCCAGCGTCCGCAAGATAAATTAAAGGACTTGACTAAACAAAAATCCTTGAAGTTGATTTTTTTCAAAAGTCTACTAGTGCAATCAATTGCTTCCTAGTCATTTTTTAAACATTCTCTATCTATTAGTTTGCTTTTTGTGTTTTTTTGCGTAAAATCCTATACTCTTCTGACTCAGTATTTCTCTCAATATCATTATTGAACTACCGTCTATAAAGGCCGTATTACACGGTACACGGAATTGCGCTATCTGACGTATGTGCGAAGGCGCAATCAAAATTGCGTTGTGTAATGCGGTGAATTGCCAGAACACATGCGAGAATGCGTGGATGCGAGGCGGCAAAATAGCCCCTGTTCTAATTTCGTTCATCCATTCGCGCAATTCCACGCCATTTTAGAAATTAATGCAGCTCTATCCTGCGCAATTCCGTGCCCCGTGTAAAACGGCCTTAACTGATCACTTCCGCGCAACTTCCAAAATGCGCGTATGGGGGCGTGGTGTTAGGACACCAGTGAGTGCTGGGCTGTTGGTTGGAAAAGATACTACCGAATCCGAACTTGGATTCATACATGCCCTTCATTGTTTTAAGGAAAAAGGAATTACTACACCACTCCGTCATACACAAAAAATCCCACTAACTCCATCGTTTCCATCGGATCCAGAAACAAAGCGAGATTAAAAAGTCCCCTCTTCCACCTGACCCCCGCAATGAGAGGAGACTAAAAAGGATATGATGTTCTCTGCGTCGCTCTGGAGGATGTTCCTTTTTGATATCCCGAACAAGATAACCCCAGCACGTAGCCTTTGAGTTTCTAGCCGCATCCAATCCAATTAATGTAAAAATACGGAATCGCTTCAGGCTTGAAGGGGATGGAAATAAGATATATTCATTATAAACATTAAAACACCAAAAGGAATTTCCACACTTTAATAAACAACTCCTCAACTGACCACGGTTTTGACACTTTTAGGTCATTATTAATGTACTCACAGTGCAGGTGCTGGAGCTATCTAATGAAGAGAGAAAATTACTACTGGTGCTTTAAATTCTACCAACAACATTATTTTATTATTTTATTAGATGATTCCAATACATTATTGATTTTTAAAACTCCACTACCGACTTTGGTTTTGACACTTTTAGGTCATTCTTAAGGTAGGTACTCATAGTGTAGGTAGTGGAGTTACGCATTGAAGAGTGAAAATTACAACTGGCGTTTTAAATTTTATCAACGACATTACTATAGTACATTATTCAAATATATTATTGATAAAAATCTCCACTACCGACCATGGTTTTGACACTTTTAGGTCATTCTTAAGATACTTGTTGAGTAGGTAGTGGATTTATGCTCTGAAGTGTGAAAATTACTATGGGAGTTTCACATTTTATCATAGATAATTTAAAAGCTGAGTAACGCTCTCCATCCGCTCGTAGCAGTTTATTAAGAATCACTCAGTTTTGTATTATAATAAGTTCGTCGCAACGTGGGCAGTGTTTTCTCCATCGTAAAGACGTAAACGTACGATCGCGGTGTAACCTAGACAAGTAGAAAACTGACTATGTTCATCCCGCGTTACCTTATTTCTATCCATGCCTCCGGGTCGACAGTTCTGATCTCCATAATTTCAAAACGCCCATCTAGCATTTGGGGCGGTTCTCGGAAACTAATGGACCACGCCTAAGTAGCAGCATACACTGAGAGCGATATCACTTCACGCTGTGACTCGAGCTAAATACCAACCGCTTCGACCGTATGCAATGCGGTAAGCACGTACTCGCCTCCGCCAGGATCATATCTTTAGAATGGAATCAGTAATCGAGATGAAACGGAATTCACGACCCCGTATATAATGATGAGGATATAAGGAAATGACACGATTTCATAGAATGGAAGTGAATGAGATAGGAGAACTTCCTAGGTGGTGGCGTAATATCATTAAAGTATTCTACCGACTGAGGTAGATTTGGATGGAGCATTATAGAGGCACTCTAGCAGCCTCCTCTTCTAGCATATCCATTTTCAATTCATAAAAAGGCCTACTCTCCTTCATCCCATCTAAAAATTCTATTCTTTTCCTTCCTCTCCCTCGTATACCCAACATTCTACCCTCCAACACAGTTTTCAACATCCCATCCCCGCTAAGTACTCGCTATATCTCCTTCTGTCTCCTCCGTACCTCATCTAGAAGCTGCCTCTCCTCACCCACCATGCCCAGCACTTCGTTGTTCCTCCTCCTCTCCGTCCACTTCACCTTCTCTATTCTTCTCCACACTCGTATCTCGGACGCCACCAGTCTTCTCTCGTCCTCCTTCTTAAGTGTCCATGTTTTCGCACCGTACAGCGCTACACTACAGACCAGACCACTGACTTTTTCTTCAAACTCTTACATAAGGATCCTCTCATAAGCTCCTTCCTGTTCATGAACGCGATGACGTTAAAAAGTACTTGCATAAATTTATTACTTTTTAAAAGAGGAGCGAAAAATACGCCAAAAAACATTCTCTGTGCGAGCACTATATCATTGTGCGAGCATTATCCACTGACACAAAAAATAGAAAGACTTTAACCTGAGGTCGCGGGGTCGAGAGACAGTGAATAGTTGGCTTGTTACAAAAAAAGATGTTAAAAGCCAATATCATATTTTTTCAGTGGTATTAAAATATACAATTAAAATACAAATTTACACACTTCCCAAACACGACTACAAAAAATTACCTATCACTATTCGAGATATCAATAATGAAGTACACATGGGATATTTATCTAATTCCCGTTCGTCCCATCTCCGATTGCAATCACTTCTTTTGCTCGGTAAACATTGTGTGAGTGCGATAAAAAACGGGAAAGTTGAATTTACTCTCGTATTATTCCCACTTAAGACAATTTCTCATGTAAGAGACTAAATTTATACAGCTATAATTTAAATAAGCTCTCGCGAAACCCACGTCATAAAATTCTAAACGCTCTTATGTTGACATAAGCACGACAATACATAGAATCCATACATATATTAATTCTGCCCTTCATATATAATATTGTGGTTTATATTCACAATAGACCGCAATTAAGATATTTTAATTCCCGAACGAAACGTGTTTTGCAGCAAGAAAAGGTTTTTTCACTTGAGGTACAAACAAAATACTAGCACACTTCGTTGAAGGTTGTCATTCCAAAATATCAAGGCATACGAAGCTTCCTCAGAGTCATGATTCTACGAACCAAAACAAAAATCGTTTATTTTCTAAACTGGCCCATTACCTCGCGGCGTTTTTCCCCCATCTTATGCTCAAATGTATACAAATATGAATAAGATTTTCCAAGCTTACGTGGACAATTCGAGGAAAGGTTTCACCTTTGTGACAATCCCCTCCAGGAATGCATCTTTACCAGGAAGTTGGACGGGAAGGTGTGAAGCAAAGTATCTCCTCTTACCTGGAAAAAATAAGGAAAAAAAACAACGTCAGCTTGTTATGAAGGCGGGATTGGCATCCAATACATTTCCTAATAAAATACGCCAAAGCCATTTTAATCATCAACATTAATGTTTGCAACTCATTGTGGAAGAAGAATGCTGTATACGCAGGAAGTAGTTTTTTTAGGCTGAGCTGTAAAATTCATTGAGTTGACATAACGGCTAATTTTCCGGTGCGCGGAGTCAATTATAGCACTGGCGTGTCTACATTTCTGAATTATGCGGAAAACATAAAATTAATCAGAATTAAGAAGAAGATTTTCTTTAAAATGAAGTATTATTCATTATTTGACACGCACAAATGCCCAAATATAAATTTGCAAAGTACAGCGGCACAAAATTTAACCTCGACAATAGCTAAGACATGGCGGATGAAGAGAGTAAGCTTTTAAAAGGAATATGGATGGGTTTGCATATGGCGAGAATTGAAAGGGAGGAAACAATAGGAACCGTGAAAGAGGATTTATTTTAATAGTACTTATTTGCTCTAGGTACAAAACTTCAAAAAGCAACCACTATATACACAAATTAGGCAGTGGCAGATCCAGGATAGGAACAATGGGGGGGTTCTCATCTACCGTATATATTCGACAATTGAACAAAATCGGCATTAAATCTAGAGTAAATTAGTTACCCCAGGGAAGGCTATAGCCCCCTGATCGCCACTGAATTTTAGGTGAAACTAAGGACATATAATTACACGAACTACTAGTGGAACAGAGGTGAAAAAATTACAGTAAAATGAAGTACCATCATAAATTAACCTTCTAACACATCAAAGTATAAAAACTAAAAATCAATAAAATTACTAATAAAATAGAATGAAATATTAAGACTAAAAAATAACAGAAATCATATAAATACCTTGGTGTGTTTTGTTTATTTTCAAAATTTTCTATTTCCACATATTAAATTCCATGTATTTGCTCTCGTGATAAATAGCGTTGAAAATTAATGACAGACTATATAATCACGAACATAAATTATGATTGCAGCCTTAATTATAATTGATTTTTCCGTGGAATTCGGATCGCTCAATTGTCAGCGAAATTAGTGGTAACTTAAATAAACCCATTCACATGCTCGATTAGTGATTAAACATGAATAGGTAATAAAACTAGAAATAAAATAGCCGTAGAAATGTATTGGTGTGTTTTGCTTATTCCCAAAATTTTCCATTTTCAAATTGAGATTTGTACGGTTTTGAACTCGCGAGGAATAACTTTGAAAAGTTATGACAGATTATATAATCCAGTACATAAATTTTGGTAGCAGCCTTAATTATCATAAATTTTCTCAAGAAATTCGGATCGCTCAATCGTTAGCGACACTAGCGGTGACCTTAAAAAAAACCACTGACAGCACATTTGGTGACCCACTGGCGAAATTCCTTAAGAGTAATGTACGTACCCAGATTCCTGGCTCAAAGTGCCATTTCAACTGCCTTGCCGTCCCCTTTTTCTGAACGACCGATATGCCAAAAGTAGCACAAGTCTCGTGCCCGAGGCGGGACAAGAACTCGGGGCTTTAGAATGCTTCAGAGCGGTCGGGCAACCCATTGAATTGACCTGATTGGTCGAAATGTAATGAGAACATACACCGGAGTCACGCGGAAACGTCATGAATATTCATTGTGGAATGGAGCCATTACGAGGGTGATTTGAGGTTAAAATTTTAATTCGTAGATATGACGTTTTACTTTCCGAAGTAGTACCACAAAGTGGCGTAGCCACGAGGGTGGGGGGTTTCCGGGTTACAACCACGGATGGCAACAGAAACCAAACCAGTAACATTTCAATATGTTGAATTAAAACTTTTGGGCTGTGTCGCCGCGTCAGATTTTGGGTGGCCCCAACGTTTCCCGACCGATACTGGTCGCTTTCTCAAGGGAATCTGAAGAGGTGGGATTTAAAATCGACATAAAAAATAATCGACAACCTACTCCTCCAACCTCTCACTCCCCTCCCCCCCCACCTGACACGTATACCTATATATATCAATTTTAAATCCCACCTCTTCAGATTCCCTTGAGAAAGCGACCAGCATCGGTCGGGAAACGTTGGGGCCACCCAAAATCTGACGCGGCGACACAGCCCAAAAGTTTTAATTCAACATGACGAGCACCCGCGAAAGTTTTAACGAAGAACATTTCAATAGTTTCGTTCCCGGGAGCGAAACGTAGAAACGAAACGAAATGGATTTAAATCCGGGGAGCTAAACTCACGGCCGAAACGAAATTGGAGTCGAGTCGGTCTATTCTAGTAAGCGTTACCTGCCCGCTAGGTACTCTGCTCCCTGCTAGCAGCCTGCATCGTACCGGCGCTCATAGCCTCGCACCAAGGTGGCCTCACACGGCGGCAGCCGGAACCAGAATGACGTCACACGGGCTTTTCTCAGCATTAATACGTAGCCCTCGCGTTTTCACGCACTTGAAAATTTTCACTTTTCATTTAATCGCGAAAAATAGATATCGTCATTTAAAAAATCTAAATGCGTCAAATATGTACTCCAGGAGTAACAATCTTTCTATTTTGGCGATAAAGAAGAAATAGGAAACTACCCTATAGTGATGGAATTCATCACTTCGTCGTTCCTCCTTTAATCCGTCAAGTTCAACTTCTTCATTCTACTACAGAGCCACATCTCGAGACGCCTCCACTCTTCTCTCGTCTTCCTTCCTAAATGTCCATGTTTCCGCACCAAAAATATAAGCATATTTAATGATTTTTTTGTTATTGCTTCTTAGGTGCACTTTATAATTATACTCATTGTTCATTATTTTTTCTTTGTTGCACTTCAAAATTAAACCCTTTGTTTACAAATGCAACATTAAAGTTCATCTTAATTGTTTTTCGATTTGATGCAAACATATATCAAGTGCCCAGACTTCACTTGGTGGAACGTGATTATTATCTAATGAGCGAAATGTATCACTAAGTAAAGCTAGACAAAAACTTTTGTTGATCTGACCCAGGATTTCCATTAACCAGGAAACACCTTGATATTGATTATATATTAGTCGAAACCCTAGGTCGGATCAATAAAAGCTTCTGTGGAACATTATAGAGTGATTTATTTCGAAGATTGATGCAAATGCAAAAAAAAATCATCTGACATATCATGCAGCACCTTAGACGTCATTTGTCTTGCGTATACCGACTGGCATATGTCTCTCGCCCTTACTTACTCCACGCCCGTATGAGTCATGGGAATAATAATAATATAATTATAATCCACTCATTTGTAATTGCATTACAACGCAAAACCCTTATGAATGGTGGAATATATAGGTACCCCTTGTGAAATCGCTTTGGGGCTACCAGCATACGCTGTTTATACATGACTGGTGCTATCAATACATGAACAATAAATTTCTTACGTTGAATTCAGAGATATTTTTTTTCTTATCGTTTCCATTCAATTGTGTTATTCCAGTATGTGCATGCACACAATACTAATACACATGGTAAATAACTTGCTTTTAGAAACGCATAACAATTACATACATACGTACAATATACCACGTATCGAGAACATTTTCCGCTACCTTTCTCAGCAAAAAGTTTCTCCTAATAGCGCATAAGCCTTTTTTTTAACAGCGGATGTAAATCCCCATCTATTCTCCTTCTTTGCCCGATTGATTAGCAGCATACTAAATAATTTTGGCCCCAAGTATTGATACGACTGTCGATAAATTTCAGTCTCTGGCCTCCGTACATCAAAGTTCCCGTCCTGAAATTCAAATCGTACCTGCAATTCTCGACGCTGCAGTCGGTGTGTCTTTTCTTATCTCGGAAGGTGTGAGATATGTGCGAAATGTCTTCCGACAACCGCGGGAACGCGCTCTAGTAGGTGTCGAAGCCGCCGCGTTCGTGGGGTCGTGGTTAACCCGACCCCGGGTACGTGGTTTCACGCGCCGCCGAGTGTGAGAGGCGTGTCGGGGCGCGGAGGGCGTGTCTCCCGCCACGCCTTTTGACACCCTCTGACCTCCCCCCCCCCTTTCACTCCCACGGATAGCCCGTCGATCCGCGGTCGAAGTCAATCGTCTCCCATTCATTGATGTGTGTCTGGAGACGGTTAGGAGGGGTTGGGGGGGATAAGCAGAACATTAGGAGAAGATGGATTGTGCCAACTCTTCTTTCAATACTTCAGGCCGTTTTACACGGGGCACTCACTTCATCTACAAAATACCCCGCAAGCCGCCTAAAAGGCGTGTGGGGGAAGGTGTTAGGACACCAGTCGTCTACGCATAAAAAATGAAGCACTCTAACGAAGTTGGGACTAGCATTTATTAAATTCCTTTATGGTTCGGGGGAAAAAGGAATTTCCATATCTATCCGTTCAGCAAAATATCTCTCTTAATTTATCGCTCCTATCGGACCTGGAAATATAGTGTGGCTCTAGTATTATGTTCTCCGTGTCGCTCTTAAAGATATCCATTCTCAATTGTCATAAAAATCTAAGCCTAGCGCACAGTCTCCGAGTCTCCAGGGGCTCCCAGCCTAATTCGCTTAACATCTGGGTAACACTGTCTGTACGCTCGTAGTAGTTTTTGACGAACCGCGCAGCCTTCCTTCGTATTTTATTCAGTTCGCGGATTAAGTCTTTCTGCGCCGGATCGAATAAGATCGCGGCATATTCAAGGTGCGGTAGGACGAGTGCAAAATAGCACCTTTCCTTTACTTTCTCATCCGAAAATCTTTCCACAACACGATTGACGAATCCTAATTTCTTCGGGGCTATACCACAGATATTCCTTTCGCGTGTTCCCCACGAGAGGTTCGAGGTTATCGTAACTCCCAGATACTTCACTTCATCTGCTGCCGACATGCATTCCACTACTTGCACAATCTGACGTGTGGACGAAGGCGCAGTCAAAATTGCGTCGTGTAAAGCGGTAAATTGCTAGAGCAAATGCGAGAATGCGTGGACGTGAGATGGCAAAATAGCCCCTGCTCTAATTTCGTTCATGCATTCGCGCAATTCCACGCCATTTTAGAAATGAATGCAGTTCTATCCTGCGCAATTCCGTGCCCCGCGTAAAACGGCCTTTACAACACTCCTCAAACTCGATCTTTTATAAAGCCTTTAGCTCTGTCAGCGATTTCTTTTTATGCCATCCTTGCTTGTGAAACGACGGCCCTTTTAGGCACTCTTTGTTTTCAGAAATAGAGATAAGTCACTCAGAAGCCATGTCTGGCAAATATGGAGGCTAGGGCATTGTTACAGCATTGTTTTTGGCCGAGAATTCACGAACAAGCAATGAAGTTTGGGCCGAAAATCAGCGAGCTCATAAAAAACGTCTAACCTTAAGAAGTGTTTTTGCGTTCAAACGTGGCGCGGCTGTCGCAGACAAGGTAGACAATCAACACAACTGAAGATTTGATCGTACAATAGGGATACCAACATAATAAAACATGACAATAAGACCCTTGTCCTGACTTATAGTGCATGCTAAATATCGTAGCATGATTAGCAGATATAAATTTTCAAAGTACAGCGGCACATCATTTTTACGCCTACAGTGGCATTTATTGAAGCCCTTCACTGTTCGGGGAAAAAACATAACATATCCGTTCGGCAAAATATCTCTCTTTTTTAATTGCCTCATTTGGGCCTGGAAATTATAGTGGGACTCTAGATGATGCTCTCTGATTCGCTTTCAGTGGAATTCGTTCCTAGCAGTTCTTTGGCTTGAAAGCAAAACTTTAAAACCCGCACTACTTTGACGAAATTAAAGTCCGGTGATAAAAAATTGCAAATAAGCACCTACTCGATAATATTGAATGGAGAGGCAGGAATATAGGAAAGAAGGGAGGGGTAGGGGGTAAATAATTCAAACAGAATTTATTTTCAAAAAACAAGACAATGACTGGAGTTTATGTTTTTAATGTATAAAGAGTGTGAATTAGGACATTCAGACTATGACACGTCTTGAGATTGGAAAAGAAGTTTTTTTTCCGAAACGTCAGCCAATACGACTGAATTAACCCTGTGTAGAGCCTGAGAAGTATTCCTGAATATTATTAACCAGGTGGTGATCGGGTCGGTGTGGTGCCTAGAGTGCTGGCTTCCCACCCGGCGGGCTCGGTTTCAAATCCCGCCAGTGGGAGATAAATTTCAGAGACCGCCCGATCCCTGCTTGAGTGTTGTGTGGAGGACATTTCAAGCGCAACACTCCGTCCGTCGGATGGAACGTTAAGCCGTGGTCCTCTTGGCGCCATTCGTGCCAAGCAGGCTAACACCGACGCCGGGTTTCTCTCCACCCTTCCTTCCATACCCTTCCCTCATGGCGCAATTGAACTTAGCTGTCGGTCGCCTCCTCCAAATACCACCCACCTATTCACCCGGAAACATTAAAAACGTTTATGTTTTTGTGGTGCTGTATCATACATTCGTGTAAAAAAATGCAAATGCGGCCTAAACTTCCAAACTTTCTTTTTTTGGAACGCCCTTACAAGCCAAGCAAAGCCTTATAAGGAACAAAACTCGATTCCCACACAGAATCGCTCCAGAATTTCGGGCACATTGCCTATTCCCCGACCGTGCGTCAACGGAGCCAATGACTGGATTACAAAGAAAACAAACGAATAAATAAAACACGAACTGAATTCGGCGATAGCGTTTGGCACCCACCGATCTTCACAACGCCGAAAATAAAGCGTTCAGAAGGAGTGGATCGTATTTCTTCAGCCACCCACCCCTCCCCGAGTGTAGAGAAGGTGGTGGGGGTGTCTGGGACAGATTGGGGGTATTTGGCGGTCATTTGGAAGAGGGGGAGGAGAGGAATGGCCGATCGGGCGGACACTGGCGACGCAGATGCATCCGAGGTTACGACCAGGGCATCGATAAGTGCGCGGCTCTCCTAAGGTGAGCGCGACCAGTGTTGGCCTACACTTCGAAAACCCCGCCGTTCAAACGTGAAAAAATAAACTTTCAAAAGAAGTCCACGATTTATATACTAGTTTCATTCATTTGTCATGAATCCATACACAGGCGAGATTACCTTTAAAATACAAACAAGTTAACACCGCACAAGTAAGTTAAGTTTCTATAAACATTGCCCTTGTATAATAGCAGCGTCTTGTCATTTCGAGCTCAAAACGACGTAAAAGTATTCCACCGGTTAAGTTACGTCTGCATGGAGAGTTTTGACAGTTAGCCCGCGTTAGTTAAAAGGATGGCGATTAAAGAAGATTATTCAAGAGAATAACAGGGAAGAGATTTGTAATATATTCCCACGAGAAAGCAGTTCAATGGAAAATACCTATTACACTCATCCATTATAGCGGTTTATAATTTTCTTTTAAAAATTATACACATCTTTCGAATCCATTTGGAAGTGTATTCTGATCATCAAGAAGACATTTCATTGAAAAAAATACCCTTTCGACGGCTCACGGGAGCTTTGCTAAGTTTCCTGTGACTCAAAAGCAACAGGTGACCGAGTCATCACGCTCCTCCCGGTGACTCTCTCGCTAAAGCCGGAATTGGATAAACTAATGACTCACATTGTGAACACTGTGAATTAGTGTTTTCCTCTTAAGGTTGATTTATTCTTAACGCTTTCTATGCGGTACCCTGATCGCCATATTGCCTCAACGGCGGTGTGAATATTCGGAACGTAATCGTATTTTAAAAAAACGGAGAGATGACACTTTTCCACAGGTTTATTATTGAAAGTACGCCGCGTTTCGACCGTCAGGTCATTATCAACTACAATGAGGATTTTTGGACCTGGAGATGTATTTATACAATACGGATGGAAGAAAGGGGATGGTTGGGAAGGGTACGCGTCATTGGGTGGTGCGATTGGGGAATGGTATGGCAAGGAGTGGAAGAGTGGCCAAAAAATGTCTCTTCGTTCATTAGAGAAATATCTCCTTCTCTCAAAATGTCCAATTTTTCCAGTGTCCAGTCTTCAGCCTTTCCTCTCCACGTGGACTACCTCCAGGTCAAAATCACAAGAATGATTTTCTTCTAGGAGATGTTTCGCCACGAGAGAGGCGGTATCTCCGTTCTCCCAGCATTTTCTGTGCTCTCTAATAATAATAAATGATAGTAATAATAATAATAAACCTGTTTTCAACGGCTTTCGGGCCAGATGCGTGTTGCCCTTTGTCATGCGACCTGTAATGGACGCAAAAGCTCACATGACAAAGTGCAACGCTCACCTGCTCCCGAAAGCCGTTAACAACAATGCCTGTCGCTGCGAAAGCCTATGTTCCAATAATAAACCTGTGGAAAAGTGCCATCTGTCTATTTTTTCGATACTAATAGGATTTCATTCCACTATATCTCGCCTGCTTTTGTAACTCAATAATTATGTTCGTTAGATTATGCCACGCCGTTGTATCTAACGGACCTGTTTTTCTAATAAAATTTAAATGCGTCAGTCGTCATTTATTGAGTTCGTTAGAGAAATTTAAAGGATTAGAACACTGTCTACATAGAGAATAGGAGCATCGACTAATTTGTGCCAAATGCACAATATTTCCTTCTTTCGCTCACCAACAGGAAAGGAAGTTTAGATAAGCACCCCATGGGAAGAACTGGGTTGGAACCGCTACGATAGCAGAGGTCACACGACACCAAAAAAAAACTAGCTCAATAAATAACGCCACATCGCTAAAAGCGTTCGAATTTTCTAGGCAAACCAGACTGGCAAACTACAAGGGCGCGGCATAATCTAACGAACATAATAAATAAGGTTGAGCTATAAGCTCCTTCCTGAGATAGCACAAATTTGGCTTAAATAGACGTCTGGTATTCATTATCCAAGGTCAAACACGAACTTTCCGATACAAGAATGGGGTGAATAGAATAATGGAAGTCCTACGATTTGAGAGCGGAGGCAGTTTTGTTGCCGTAGTTTACTCAAGTAACTTCGATCGCCTTGCTTTCCAGTTGGTATTCGCGTGCTCTCCGCTAATTAAAAAACAGGAATAGTTGAGCAAGCCATCTTCCTTCTGTTCAAATGACTATCAAAATTCACTAACTCATTCTCAATTGTGTGGCATTCCATTATAAGGCTTCTAGGACAGTTCAATTTTACTTATACCTAGGGATGTGCGAGTACTCGAAAATTTGAGTCGAGTTGTTGGTATTCGACTCGAAAGATTCGAGTAGCATTGCGAATGCCGAGTCGAGCCCAGCAATTTCGGTTGCAGAGCTGTCGCGGCCAGTAAGTTCAGAAATCTGCCGACAGGAGGCGCTATCTTGAAACATTATTACAATTGAGCAAAAGCTTATACTCAGGTCTGTTTCTTGCAGCTTTGATACATATCGATGGTTAAGTTCAAACAACACGTATCTCAAAAATATCAACTTTTCCGGAGATAAAAAAAAACGATTCATTTTCTTTTACTTGCACACTGAAATTAAAAACCAAACGTTCTTAAAACTGAAAAAGAGGCATTCATTTGCAAACAAAGAGTTTTTTTTGCTTGTATTTTATTTTTTAATGTTATTACATTTTGTTTTATATACCTGTGTCAAACCGGCCGAATTTGAGATACGTGTTGTTAGAAATTAGCCATCGATATAAATTAATTCAATTGATCACATATGCATGCACAGATAAATTCATTTCAGTAGTGATTATGGAACTGTTCAAGACAATTTAATTTTCATTCATCTCTTAATTCTGATACAATTACCATCAACATTCCTCATTATCTTTTCCTTTTTACATCAAGCTAAGCATTCAGAGAAGAAAATTTACAAGGGTATTTGAAAAATAAGAATAAGATGTGGCATACATTATCATATATCCAGATCCAGAAATTGCCAAACTCGACTTCGACTCAATACTGACGAGTAGATTTCAACTCGACTCGAGATCAAAAAGCACTACTCGCACATCCCAACTTATACCACTACTGTTTTACATAACGCGACCCGGGTTACGATGAGTAATCATCATCTTCAGGCGTAAATTACGATATATTTATCTTATCATTGTTATCTAGTTACCTAACGGAGGAAGATATGAATATTATAACGGATACCCCCTATTGCCCTATTCTGGCGTCCGTTTTAAAATTAATGTCTTCCTCCGTTAAGCCACTAGGATACAATAATAAGATAAATACATATTAATTTACACCTGATGATGATGATCATTTATCGAAACTCGGGTAGCGATATGTAAAAACGTAGTAGTATAATTAAATGTGAACTGACCAAGAAACCTTCAAATGACTACCCACGGTTGTTGCATCTACGACTTCCAAAACTCTATTTTTTTTGCTGCCTTCCTATTCCTTTCATTGTGCGAGAAGAAACTCATTCCCATCGCAAATACTTTTACCAAGGAAGTACTAGATCGCCCTCTCTGTCTTTTTCCCAGAATATTTACTTCCATAATTTTATTTATGAAGTTGCGGTGCCTCAGTAACTATTCAACGAGCTTTGCTTTCCCAATTTTATTTCAATAGATCGCATCCATATGTTACACACTCCATGCAAAGCTTTTCAGGAATTCCTTTATGTCTTACATTTCTTGATTTCTCAGGTATTTCGTATTTGTTAACGCTGACCTCATTATCAATGGCTTATATAATGATATTTTTGATTTCTTCCGGTAGGAAAAGGAGTGAAACACTATAATTGTAATTTTCATTAAGGAAAGAAATGAGGATTTATGTAATTTACAGAATTGTAAATTACACGGTTTTGATAGGAGCCTCAATTATAATGCCTGTTGGGATCCAGGTAATCTATCCTTCAACCCAAGTTCTTATACGTGCCTATGCGACTCAACGTGACGTCACAGGGACCTAGTTTCTATACGAGTAGATAGGAGTTTTACATCATCTGAGATTACCAATGCATGCATGTGGCACAGAGCTCAGGGAAACATCTCTTAATAATCACCTATTAAAATTGCCTATGGTCGAAAGTTTCCTTCGTTTGATAAGGTATTAATAACCTTTTTTAAGCCAAGCGCTACTTGCTAGCAGCCCGCATCGAATAGGCGCTCATAGCCTCGCACCAAGGTGGCCTCATACGGCAGCTGGAACCAGAATGACGTCAAACGGGCTTTTCACAGCATTCATACTTAGCGGTAGCGTTTTCGCGCGCTTGAAAATTTTCACTTTTCATTTAATCTGGAAAAATAGGTATCGTCATTTAAAAATCTAAAGGCGTGAAATACGTAATCCAGGAGTAATAATCTTTCGATTTAGGCAATAAAAAATAGGAAATAACCGATTATCCACAGTCAACAGCCAATGGACCATCGAAACGAAGAAGCAGAACCTTATCACGAACATCAAAAGTCACGCTCGTAGAATCTGCGATGGTTATCATTAATTGAACAGTCAAACTATGAAATAACGAAGACGATGACGCAATCAATTGGAGTCATCGACCCGTATAAATAGTCGCCAAGGTCAAAGGATGACTACAGAATGGAGGCTACGAATAAACCTAAGTGATGGAGCACGAAAAACAAATATTTAAATTAATACGAAGCGCGGATTGTTTTCAGAAAGAATTATTCCGGGACACGCAAAAATGTGAAGAAAGATTTTTTGTCAAAATTTTCTGCAGGTTTAGGCAGATTTATATGAAACATTTCGCGAATCAATCAGCCTGTCCCCTCCCTATTTTAATTGGCCCCTTCAAATGACAATTGCGCCGATTCCTTTCATTCCGCTTGTATATACTGTTCTCTTTCTTCCTCATTCCCTACTTGGTTAGCATATTTCCCTCAAATAATAACTTCAGAAATATCAGAATTTGACACAACATTGTTTATCATTATACCCATTAAAAACAGCCGTTGAAAAGCTGTCATTCCCCTCTCCAGGTAAAAATAGTTAATGATAGTAATGCCGCTATCAGAGCGCGTTGCCGAAACATGCGCGCAATCGTCGTGGCACTTTCAATAAGGTATCTTGCGGATTTTTCGAAACTTATTTTTAAAAGAACTCCGAATGGTCGTAAGTCAAACGGTCGTACGTTCGAGAAACTAAGTTTGAGTTTGAGAATTTTAGGCGGTCCTTTAAGCAAAACAAATTTGATCTATTTAAGTCAAATACGAATAACTGGAAGAATCTACATTCCTTCAAGACATTTAAAAAATTTACGACCAACTTTAAAACGTGGAAGCCTCCAAAAGATTTAAAAATAATTAAATCCTTCAAATACGTAATTATTTTGCGTATGACTCGTAAGCCTGGAACTGAACGTTACCGCTATCTACACATCCAGTTTGGGTAAAATTGTGGACAGAACAATAGCTGTGTAATTCAATATGATGGTAGATTTACGCATTGGCATTTCAAAGGAAGCAATGGAAGTCAAAAAATAAGTCTGTTTGATCATCCGCTCCGTTCCCGAGCTTCGCTTCCGTAGGCACCAAAATTGTCACCCACACGAAAATCGCCGCCTTCTTTCCAGTACAAAGGAGTTCACCTTCATAAAAAGGACTGATACAGATGAAATAAAGATGCGCCATCCAAATTTACGGCTTTTTATTCCAGCCAGACGCCATCCGATGACTAAATAACGTTCACCTTGTGCCAACCGAGTTCCGGGCGTTTGGCGATAAGCCGCGGGAACCCTTGAAAAAAAAAATACTCAAGCGATAAAAATGGAGGCCCAGTCAATGAACGCGAAAGAGTTGGCAAAGAACAGAAAGCGTAGGAGGAGTGCGACTATACCGTGACGCATATACCATTACGACCAGCTCAATTCAAGATAAAAAGCAAGAAAACGTAAACCTAATAGTTCGGGATACTACTGGCAAATACATATTTTATAACTCTTCTATGGCTGTGACATAAAATAACGTTAATACTAGAAAGTATTGATACAAAAAACGACGGTCATTTTGATATTAGGAAATTCCTCTTATAGAAGAAATGGTACATGTTAACCGTTTCCGGACACACTGGATACTCCATGCATATCCATATTTAATTACTCTTCTGAGTCAATAACGGAAGTAAGTTTTACGGTAATATAAGGAATAACTAATAATAAAAAAACCGACGGTTATTTTGATATTACGAAGTTCCTCTTCCAATAGAAATGGTGGATGCCGTTTGCCGTTTCCAGACAAATATTCGTTGAGAAAACAATGTTTTTCTCAAACTTGAACATGGATTTGACCGATTTTACAATAATCAGGAATAACAAGAAAATGCCTACGCTCGATCATAATTTATGCATAAATTAAAAGTCTTTAAACAGAGGAAGCCTCGGAAAATTTTATAATACATACAACACTACTTGAAATTACTTGCGGTCTTGATCCGTAAACCTGAAACTGAACATAACTAACATTACACCGCTGTCTAAAATGGAAAAGTGAATTTTGACGTACAGGCTACATAGAAGGATAAGATATAACTTGCATCACACGCTAGTTATATTCACCTATGCTAAAGAATATCGTTGAATTTAACCATTACCTTAGTTTAGGATTATACTTAAACTATTATAAAGTATTCTACTGATTAAGGTAGGTTTCCATGGAGTATTTAAAGAATTATTCTGGCAGTTTTCCCTCCCTCCATGGACTACATGCATCGATTGGGCAAGCTCCCTTTCATTCTATCTAAGAAAAATAATATGTAATGTATATAGCTTGCACCATCGCCTACCCGCTTAGTACTCCGTCGTAGTTTAGAATACATTAGTAATATCATATACTAAAGCACGATTATAAACATACGACTCATAAAGTCGTAGAAGTATAGACTCAAAGAAGATTAGCTTGGAGAGGCAGTATACATGTAGTTCTAATAGGACCATAATTCCAAAGGTCTGTTGACCCAATATAACCCAATTTTGCTTCTAAGTAACATTAAAAATTAGTACATTTTCTGCTCTATTCAGGAACGATTTACACTACGTGCTCTTTTGCGCTGTAAATTTAAATAGCTATGTATGTAGATGCCACTATAATAATGATTGGGTACAAAGTTTTCACATCATTAAAATGAGCAGTCTTGAAATTTTAATTTCTCCTAGATGTACCTCTGGGTTAGAAAGGGTTAATAATGTGTTGTTAGTTTCCCCGAGCCTGGACTTAAAACTGGTATGGTATGGTATTTGTAGGAGGCGACCGACAGCGGAGGTAATTTACACCATGAGGGAAGGATGGAGAGAAACCCGGCGTCGGCGTTAGCCTGCTCTTAACGAAAGGCGCCAAGGGGATCACGGCTTAACGTCCCATCCAACGGACGGAGTGTTGCGCTTGTCCCGCCCACCACTCCTCCACATGTCCTCCACACAACACTCAAGCAGGGATCGGACAGTCTCCGAAAATTCTCTGCCACTGCCGGGATTTGAACCCGAGCCCGCCGGGTGGGAAGCCAACACTCGAGCCACCACACCAACCCGATCCCCCTGGACTTAAAACTACTAACTAGTGGTGGTTTAAACTATCAAAATTTGGATAATAAGCGCAAGGACATATTTGGCGATTAAAGTGAACAACCTTGAAGCTAATAGGTTTGTTATCAACACAATAGAAACGAATTTTCCCCCGGCAATCGCCGATATGGACTTGACGTCTTACTGTCGCGATAACAGTACCAGAAGCCTTGCCATGAATGGCGACAGATCATTGCGTCAGCCGAAATATCATGATCAACGTCCCATCGTCCTTGGTTCACCAAATAAGTTTCGCAAGGCAGCTCGTTAAAAAACACAACTCACTCTCCGACTCCTCCTGTCTCCTAAAGAGTGGGACAAACAGATTCTCTGGAAATGTCGAGGCCTGCTAATTCGTAAACTTTCGGAAGAGGCTGGTTTCAGGCGGTTGGGAATTGTCAAAGCGAGCCGGAAGTTCACGACAAAAAATATGTCCGAGGTTTGTAAGAAGGCTGCATGGCTGCTCATCCCAAATCCAGGGCAACGATCTTTCCCAAGGGTACCATATGGAAGCTTCATTAATGCCGGCACTTTGCTCGATTTTTGAACGGTTGTCAAATAGGTCCGCAGCACAGTGATAAGGTCTCACATCAATTGACACGTTTCAGCCGTACCGGTAAGCTAAGTCCACCACAACCAGGCAATTATCAGTTCAATAAACATTGTGCGCATCTGTTTGCGTTGCTCATGAAGTGCGTTGTTCGTGATAGAAGAAACCTATACACTAAATTGAGAACATTGGTAAATTCACATTGGTATCAGAAAGATTTTTGTAAATATTGAATGATATTTTGTCCTCTTTTTATTTTTCTGAAATAATTTCATCATTTTTTTAATTGCTGGCAGCAATTTTTATTATTTTGATTTTTTATTTACGTATTTTGTTTTGATTTTTTTCCCTTAAATATACCTGCATATTCTTTTCTAATGGTTGGATTAATTCCAACAAATAATTGACCCATTCAGACATGTAAATATAAAAAACTAGAAGAAGGTATGGCATATTATAGACTAAGTTCGACAGATTCAGGCTTCAATTGGTGGAAGTTACACATAATTAAATAAATAAAAGATCGTAGCACTTTTCCACATCATTATGTGGAAAAGTGATCTTTAATTTATTTAAATATAGTATAAACTCACAGAAGATTAGCTTGGCGAGGCAGTGGATACATGTCATTGTAATTGAAGGACCGTAATTCCAAATGTCTGTTAATAATGTGTAGTTAGTTGCCCCGAGCCTGATTAAAACTATTAATAGCTGGGAGATGACTTGATTTACACCGGAGAGACTATGAGATTAAGAACATCTTGAGCTCTGACTAACTTGGGAAGTTCGGGAGGAGACGGAGGGATTTATTTTCGAATACTTCAAGTTCATTATGAATAGCGCAGTGATAAGGGCACAGCGATCTACTCATTTCCAATCCTTGCAATAGAGTATGAGTAACTCGCGATAAATTGCATTGAAAAAGAATGAATTCGATCGATTTCATCGAATATAAATAATACTGGATAGAGTTTAAATTATAAGTTCATGTCCTCGTGAAATTCGGGTCATTCTACCGTCTTCGGCATAAGGGTAGCGATGGAGTCACCCGCAAGTGCACAGAAACTGGGAAAGTTCAACAGTTAAAAATTGCCATGAGCTGAAAAGCCAACAAAACTCCCCGGAAAAATCATCTCGCTCGAATAAAATTATTTTTCACCAGTGGAATTTTCTCAGTCCGAAAACGATTCCCAATATGTTGGAGGTTATCACGCTGGCAAGGTTTCAGCTGGGATGAAGGCCGGTCAGGAACTTTTACACGCTGGCGTCTGGGAGTTCTTCGGTGGCGATTGGAGGTCGCGAAAAAAAGGCTTGCCAAATAGTCTCACATTCGTAGGAAAAAATGAGCGATAAATTAAGGGAAGAAATGAGCATATGAACACGAATCTACACCACAGCTCACAACCACATCAAAGTGAGGACACGCATGTCATAGATATGTTTTCATCATTGAGAAATTACGGCCATCCATCTCAACTAAGGACAGACTCAGAACCAGTCCCCCACCGTCCCCTCCCAGCCTGCCAAACTATATACCCATTTCTTTCTATGTCTTTACTAACCTTTTTAAGGGGTTTCAGTGCTTACATCTACAACTACCCCGCAAACTGCCTCAATAGGCGTGTAGTTTGGGGGTTAGGACACCAACCGTCACCAAAAAAAGAGAAGAAAAAACATTGGCGTACTAAGATCCTATTTAAATAAAAGGCAGTAACACTTATCCATCTCCCGATTTCGATCTGTCGATAATGTATGCCACTCATATGTTGTATCTCACCAATAGGGTGGTTTCCTATTATTTGTTTTTGCCTAAATCGAAAGATTACACTGGACGGCAAAAAATAATTTTTTCTCGAGCCCCGGTACCATTCCTGCTGATTCATACGTAAAATGACCTCCTGAATCCCAATATGACATTCGTTTTCCTCCATCGCCCACCATTTTCGGAGGGCAGCCCCCCTCTGATTTTCATCACTTTTGCAATAATTTGTAGGAATTAAAAGGATTATATTAAAATTTTTATTTCTTACAAGGTTTTTGAGAGGTGAAAAGTTCTAAAACATGATAATTAATGATAAGGATGTAGATTTGGGGGGATTAGTTTCCGTTCATGATTTTAAAAACGCATTAAAAATTATCATCCTTTCCTTTTTTCCGCAATTTTTTCACTTATTTTCTTCATTTTTCAGCTCCCATTTCATCTTCCCCTACACGAAATATTACAGAATGATGAAAAAATATATCAACCGCTTATATTAGCAATAATAAAAATATTATATTTAAGAACACGGCATAGAAAAAAAATGAAAATTTGTGCCAACAGTTCAGAAGGTACGCTACCACGCTGGCACCCTCAATACCACACGCGCATCAACAAAGAGAAAAATAACAAATGTGAAGAACGATGAATAACAAAAGGAATTTGGTATTTGATTTCCCTTCACACACTGAGGTAGAAGTTTCTCATACAAAACCCAGCAGTAGGCCTTATATACATACCAACATGCCCGCATTCAACTTCTCTGAAAATCTCCTCTCCTTTGGTGATATCTTCATGGAACCGTTCCCAATGTTAATTTGCAACTGCTTCAAAATAAAAACTTCAAAACTGCGAAAACGCGACGGCTAAGTATGAATGCTGGAAAAAACCCGCATGACGTCATTCTGATTCCCGCTGCCACCGTCTGAGGCCACCTTGGTGCGAGGCTATGAGCGCCGCAACGATGCAGGCTGCTAGCAGGTAGCAGAGAACCCTGCTAGCAGGTAGACTTTGGCTTAAATAAGGATTATTAATGCCTTATCGAACGAAGGAAACTTTCCGACCATAGGCAATTTTCATAAGAGGTCATTAATAGATGTTTCCCTGAGATCTGTGCCACATGCATGCATTGGTAATCTCAGACGATGTAAAACTCCTGACTACACGTATAGAAACTAGGTCCCGGTGACGTCACGTGGAGTGGCGTCGCATGGGCGCCAATCTGTACTTTTTCAAAGGAGGTTAAAATTTAACACCAACTAAATCTAAACTGGGATTTCTAAAACCAAGTAATTTGTATATTGTGAATTCACTAATGTTGGGTAACGAATCGCAATCGATACCTTTCGTTTTATTTTATGAAGTAAACTATCCTTTTGATATCATGAAAAATAAATCGATTAATGGTACAATAAATTTAGCTTGATGTCTCCATGCGTCGAAATGCGTTGTAAGCAACTTAAGCCATTAAAACCAGTGGACAGTATGAAACATTTTATTTAATATAATTCGGGATGAAGGCCGGTCAGGAACTCGGGGGTCCATGACTCCTTGGGTGGCGATTGGAGGCCGCGGAAAAAAAACCGCTTGCCAAATAGTCTCACATTAAGAGGAGAAAAATGCGTGATAAATAAATTAGAAGAATAAACGAGGATATGAACACGATTCTAAACGGACACACACAAGGCGGCTTCCTCATCCCACACACACACCTCTTCGTCACTTTCCCATAATTCAATGGGACAGAGAAACGCGCGTAGAGTAGAACAGAGAACTCCCCCACCCCCTTCCCTCTCTCTTGACCTTGCCAACCTCTCCGCGCTTTGAGATATGCTAATGAAATATTTCGGGACCTCTCTTTGGTATTCACGATAGGAGAAGACGGGGACACAGACGAGGAATGGGAGGAAGGAGAGGGAAAGTGAATAGGAGGACGAGACGAAAGCGAGTGTGTCGCAATAATGAGGTAAGGAAGGAAGACCAGCGGACGGGAAAAGACAAGAAAGGAGTGTGGCAGGGAGTGCTATCTTTTTTCATTTTCGATATTTTAAGCATGGGTCTTCATGAAGGAGGTCCAATACCGTTCCATAGAAGGGTGATTTCTGTTGCCAATTCGGTCGCATGTTAATCGGTTTTCAAAAATGTCCGCGGCGCGGTGATGAGTGCTATTCGATCCACTTTTTTCCAATATTTTGCAGTGTAATGTTTGTCATTGCTAGCAATAACATTGAAGAGTAATGAATTTAACACATTATATCATCATGTGCAAAAATTTCGGTTAATTTCCCTAATCATACCTTATTTCCCCGTGAGACTCGGATCAATTTGTCCGTCAGCATCACGAGTGGCGACTTTTATAAACCCATTTAAATGCAGGGTGAGTGACAACACATTTAGAGGTCGACTTAAGGATACCCTTTTTTAATATTCTTAATTTTAATCGCGTCTATTAGTAGAGTGTGATCCATCCTTCTCTCGATATTGACGATGAATTATTCACCAACGCGAAGAGTACCTACCATTGAAAAGTTAAGTATTTGATAGATTAAATCATCACCAATATGAATTTCAACTATCAGCGCCAGTTACAGCTTATTTCTCCGTGAATTTCTCCGTTGTAGCTTATTTCTCCATTATGAATTTAAGTGGGAAGTCCACGAAGGGAGAGGGCACTGACTGAGTTAAAAATACTTCTTAAGTACACCCCATGGAAACCTACCTAAATTGGGTAGTATACTTTACTAATAAACCCAATCGTTAAATTTCTCAACAATGAGACCTGCCTTGGGTAATTTCATATCCTTCAACTAAGTTGCATTATTTTGCTTATAAGGTCCTTAGGGTATTTGATGTCAGAGGTGGTGAAAAGAACTTACCAAGAATACATAATCTCCGTCATTTTAATACTGTTCACATACCCAGACCAAGAACAGAATTCTTTAAACAAATTTTCCTATTTTTGGGACCGAAAATTTACTGTGAGATACCAAAATACACAACTGACGAAAATAATGAATACAGATATTGCAAAAGGGTAAAGATGTGGTTGTTTGCTCATAATGATGTTCCACATTTCCTTAGATGAATGGGGTATGGTGATGAATGGAATGAGATGCAATGATTATCTTAGATAGGGATTTCTTATTTTATATGTACTTTCAGCATGGTAACATTTTTGTGTAATATGTACCAAAGCACTCTTAACTGAAGAACGAGTCGGTAACCCCAAAACGGAGAGTTCCTGCAGCCATGTATTACTTAAAATTTATGTTTATATAAAACTATAAATATTATTATTATTATTATTATATTGTTAGGAAAATTATATTGGCGGTTGAGATGGTAGTGATAAAGAGTCATGACCTTAAAACAAACTCCGAATAGTCCCTGCACCCAGATATTCCAACCGTCAAGCTTAATTCATTTTTGTCTGGGTGAACAACCTATGAGTAAAAAATTAATCTTAGACTCATGCGGCGGCATTGAGATTTAGGATCCTAACCACATTCTCCATCCTAAACCAGTCGCCTATCCTCAACTGCCTTGAGACTAATAGCCTCGTCTATTAATAAACATGGCATGAGTCCTCCTATGAGGCGACATCAAGGTCCCCCCGAGAGTCGTAGAACGAACCGAATCGTCCGATTCGTAAACTTTCCCTTTCTACAGCCACCGTCGGATTGAATATACACTTCGAGGATAGTCTGGCTGAGACCCTCAAGGCCTTCTGTCTTTAGGAACCACGTTCAAACCCAAGACAATGGGAATAGCTACAGAGGGATGGCCGTTAGAGGAAAGGTCAGAGGTAACTAGATACTGAAGGCAAAATAGCAACAACATTCATGGCAGACCATTTCGATCTTAAACCCTTACGCAGAAATATTAAAGTAGAGTTAAATAGAATTAATAAGATGTAAAATAACTAGGGATAGCAATGATTCGCTTGGTGGAAAAAATCGATTTTTATCTTTCAATACCTAATCGATTAATGATGTGATAATAAGTAACCAATTAATTGAATGATTAATCGACTTTGAATATATAACACATATTTCTACATTGAATCGTATACTTAACAAGCCACTGCCCCGTAGTATTTCTTCTGCTTACCTTTTTTTCTGCAGGAGTACCAGTTTCTTGCACGTGAAATCAAGTTAAACAACTTTGATCCCTTTGAGTTTCCAAAATTTTAGTTTCCACAACATGCAGTCTTAATATAAGGAAGCAAGATTTATCCTTAACTCTTTGTAACTTAAGAAACTGTAAATTTAAAATAAAAGCGTATACTAAAGAAACAGTTGGTTAGTTTCCGTGTTGATTCAAAGTTTCAGTCTTGATGCAAGGAAGCAAGATTTATTCTTAACTTTTTGTAACTTAAGGTAACAAATAGGCACAGCTAGGAATTAAGGCTGGGGGGGGGGGGTTTAGATGATACTACATACCGGGGTGTGTGGAGGTATGGAATACCAACCAAGATAAGTGGTAGGTGCAAGATTAATAATTTGCGGAATTTTAAGATAAATGGTTCAAAATGTTGAGTTTTGCTGCTTTCTGAGGGATATTTTATTAATCCTTACACTATTGAATCAGTAATATCAATCCAATTATGTAAAATGGATTAATCTTAAAAACTTCTCTGAGCTATGGGGGGAGAATTTCCTACAACCTCCTCCTCGCTGCGCCACTGCTGTAACTTAAAAAGAGCGAGTAAAAAAAACAGATGTGAATGAGTCCACTGCCGGCCGACTGCTACGACCCATGTCATAACTCACCCGACCAATGACATAACTCGCCGGTAATCGCCTTCATCAATAGGGTGGTTACCTATTTTTTTATTGCCTAAATCGAAAGATTATTACTCCTGGAGTACGTATTTCACGCTTTTAGATTTTTGAATGACGATATCTATTTTTCGCGATTAAATGAAAAGGGAAAATCTTCAAGCGCGCGAAAACGCGACGGCTAAGTATGAATGCTGGGTAAACCCCGTGTGACGTCGTTCTGCTTCCCGCTTCCTCAAGTGAGGTGACCTAGAGGCGAGGCTTTGAGCACCAATACGACGCAGAATGCTAGCTGGTAGCATTGTACCCTGCTAGCTGGTAGCGCTTGGCTTAAATAAGGATTATTAATATCCTATCAAACGAAGGAAACTTTCCGACCTTAGGCAGTTTTAATAAGTGATTATTTAAGAGATTTTTCCCTGAGCTCTGTGCTTCATGTATGCATTGGTAATCTCAGACGATGTAAAACTTCTATCTCCTCGCATAGATACTATGTCCCTGTGACGTCACGGGAGGTGAAATCGCATGGCCGCCAATCTGGCCTTTTTCAAATGAGGATATAATTGACCATTCCCATTCGTCTAAACCGGTATTTCTAAAACCAAATACTTTGTATATTATGAATACACTAATGGTGGGTAACGAATCGCAATCAATGCCTTTCGTTTTCTTTGATGAAGGAAACTACCCAATTGTTAATTTTCCAGAACACCCCGATGTAAAATAAATAAATAAACTTCCGCAGTTACACCCTTACATTCAATCTCTTCATTTGATATATTTTGAAAGTATATATAAGTTTAATAATCTGCAGACTAGTCAAAACATTTAATTCGCACTGATTTCCGCTCACCATCGTCATCATTAGCCAACCGCAAGCGCAATCAATGGCTTTCGTTTTCTTTGATGAAGGAAACTACCCTATTCAGCCACCACACCCGATCGACCCTATTCCTCCTCCCCTGCGACGAATAGGAGAGACACGCGGAGATGAGGCTGCAATGCAGATGCGTGCGAAAGATTCGACCCCGGCTCCGCTCCCTCTTCCTTCCGCAGAAGAAGCGTTAAAGAGGAAGTAACCATCCAACGCGACCCGCCTTTTTTGGGAACATATTCCCACGCTTAAAAGTTACGCGAACTAACCTACACTCAGAAAGATTTCGTGCTTTCCCGGCGAATGGACTTGGTGAAGAGTTTTCGGGATCGCCACCGGGTCAGGAACTCCATACCTGCCGACGTTTCGATGTCCGACTCGGTCATCGTCCTCAGGGCTGTGAATTTCATTCAAATCATTCACAGCCCTGAGGACGATGACCGAGTCGGACATCGAAACGTCGGCAGATATAGAGTTCCTGACCCGGTGGCGATCCCCAGAACTCTTCACCAAACCTACACTCACTCGGAGATTAAACCTGAGGGTTGGTTAGGATAGGTGAAGGCTGAGTTCACCTTGTTTGATATTTGGAGGAGGCGACCGGCAGCTTAAGTTATTTGCGCCATGAGGGAGGGGTACGGAAAAATAAGCGAAAAAAATAAGGTAATAAAAAATAAGCGGAGAGAAACCCGGCGTCGATATAAGCCTGATCTTTACGAAAGGCGCCTAGGGGACCACGGCTTAACGTCCCATCCGACGGACGGAGTGTTGCGCTTGAAATGTCCTCCACACAACATTCAAACAGGGATCGAGAAGTCTCTGAAAATCCTCTGCCACCAACGGGATTTTGAACCCGAGCCCACGGGGTAGGAAGCCAACACTCCAGCCACCACACCAACCCGATCCCAGAGTTCACCTTGAATTGAGCCAAAAGTACGGGATTAAATTTTTTTCTTAAGAGCGACACGGAAAACACCATATTAGAATCGTAATATATTTCCTTCTAGGTCCTACAAAAAATATATATTAAAAGGAGATATTTTACTAAACGGATAGGTATCCGCCATAGTTTTGACCTCGGAAGGAGCAACAGAGAAGAAAAGGAAAAGCCGATAGCCAAAGCCTGTCTCCCATACATATACGGCATAAACCATAAAATAACCCGGATACTCCAGGGACATAATATAGAAACAATTCATAAGCCAGCCAGCAAGTACAAAGCCTGCATTGGGACACCGAAAGATGACCTGGGCTTCAAAACGTCGGGAATATACAGCATCCCATGTGAATGCGGCCACGTTTACATTGGGGAAACAGGCCGCACCGTAGATAAAAGACAAACGGAACATGAAAGATGTACACGCCTGCCAACCCGGAGCTTCTAATAAGAGCGTGTAAAACTACACCAAATTAAGAAGAATAAAACTAAACTTAGTAAATAGAAAAAACTTCAGACATTGAAATATATTGCGCCATTAAAACAAAAAAAAACACAAAATAAAAAATAATCCGCTAACATGTCGCCATAATGCGGCTTAAATAGCAGTCCACCGCACTATTTAAAAGAATTATAAATCGTTGTCTTTACTAAAATAGGATTTTTATAATTAATTTAAGTATACCGTATCTAGCCACGGTGATACCTTTACGGAGTCACCCACAATGCACAAATTGTGCGAAAAATCCACAAAGGAAAAATCGTTCGCCTTTACCGGGATTCGAACCCGAATTCCCCCCCCCCCCCCCCCCCCCCCCGATTTCATGTTGAGGGCTTCAGCCAGTTCAGCTATTGAGGAGTCATTCTCTATTGAGGAATAATTTTTTTATTAATTTAATATTATTATTTTATTTCCAGAGGATCATTTTATTCTTGTGTTGGTTATTTTTTGGGAAAGTAGCGTCTTTTCAGATTATATATTTTATTGTATTACAGTGGAACTCGGATAATTCGTTCATCAAGGGACCAGGTAAAAACTAAGAATTTTCTAAAAATTCGAATTTAAGAAGTCCTTACTAAATAGGTCCAAAACAATAAAATTCATATTTCCAATCAAAACTCTTTATTAAACTGACACTCCTGAAATATAAATACTTTGATATACGCCTATTAACAAGATTAAAGTAACCTGAAAACAGGAATATTTATTTCAACAAACTACGAAGTAAAGTATAGTAACATTTATATTATAACCTTTAAATGTTCTCAGCAACATCTGAACTGCTTTGCACTACCAACTTAACTCGTAATCGTATTCGTTTCGACAAGATACCATAGCTTATTACACTGCAATAGAGTCAGATTAACCAAAGAGATTTAAAAAATTGAATACGTATTTCATTGACAAACAGAACATTCATACCTTAATTTGACACACCAAAAATTTTCCAAAATTTATTCAAATATTTATAATCCAAATTCGAATTATCCGAAATTAAACTCAAACTATCCACGATTATTTTAGCATTGTTTAAATACAAAATGCTAGGGACCATGAGAAATATTCGAATTAAAGAATATTTCGAATCAAAGACGTTCGAATTATCCAGGTTCCACTGCATTTATTTCAGTTAGTATTCATGGTTGGCCCTCGACCACTTTTAAGGATGGTGAGGAAGTAGGGAGGTTGACGCGAGACGGAGGAGTGGGAGGGTTTGAGGGGGAGGAGAGTGGGATGGGGGGAAGAGGTAATCGTACGCGCGGAAGGCCAAATGGAGGGGTGAGGGGAAGGAAGGGAGGGGGAGGAGGGGAGGGAAAGAGAGGGAAAGTGGAAGGGAGAAAGGGGGGAGGAAAAGAGGGGAGGGGGAACATCCTCCTCCACCAATATTCACTCCCGACAGCTAGTCCGCAAAAATACGAAGCAAAAAGACAGTCGCGTTGCGGGAGTTCTATCGTCCAAACAAAGCGACAAATTTCCATGCATCAAAAAACATGGCATAGAACGAATATTTCTACGCTGGATCACACGATTTTATAAAACTAAAATATAAAATAAATTTTTTAAACACTTTTTCCTATAATAGCATAAAATCACTCATCCTCGCTTGTCAAAAATCCTAAGATTGTTACGGAGGCTTCCGCGGTTAGTTGATTGGTGATGGTTTTTTCGGGTTTACACCGCGTTGATTCATGTTTTGCGGACGACAGTTTCGGGCGCGTTCCAGCTCCCGTCTTCGGGTCCAAAAAAAACGCTCTGAAAACATCACACACTTAAATGTGATACAGATTTATCAGATACACTCACTAGATTGGCTATAGATTATGGTAATTCCAGCCAAAGGTGCACAACACCTTGTCTGACCCTTTCACAAATTATCACCGATAAAATTTTCTTTGTGGTTAAGAAAACAGAAAACAAAAATATAGGTACTAGTAAGGAATTAGTCTGATCAATTCATGACACTGTAACAGCATGGCCAAATCCCTGACAATTCAAGCTCCTTTTTAAGTCTTACGGGTTTTGGACCCGAAGACGGGAGCTGGAACGCGCCCGAAACTGTCGTCCGCAAAACATGAATCAACGCGGTGTAAACCCGGAAAACCATCACCAATCCTAAGATTAGTTTCACGCAGCTCTTCACTCAATTCTCGTATCAACTAATCCATTCACACCTACGTATGCCTTCTCTTTCACATCCCTCTTTACCTGTTCCATATGTTTTGTTACATGTTGTTTTGTTTTGTTACTTATCTCTCTACCATTGTCTTCATAAGGCCATCATGTCTCAAGGCCTACAAGGTTGTTCCGTCTTCTTATCAATGTTTTCATGAGGCATCTCTTCTCTCCTACTCTTCTTAAGACTTCCGCATTTCTAACTCGGTCGATCCATTTGATCCATTGATTTGATTTGATTGATTTGAGGAACCATCTGGACGTATTATCACCTTAAGGGATAAGGGGGCATACATTAATTATGTGAGGTATTTAGGGGGGGAAGGGGTCAAGTCGATTCTTATCCAATCTCACGGGTGGGAGAGGGTGGGTCCTGGCAAGTATCAAATAATTTTTTCTTCCAAAGTAACAGTGTAAAGTTGCAACAACGCATGACATTAGAGGGAACGAAGGTAGGGGGTAAGTTTACAATATTCAAAGCGACTCGACAATGGGAACGGGATTACAAATCGATTGCATGATTCCATCGATAAAACAGACAAACAGACGAAGAAGTTAAGAAGAGGCGTGTAAAAATCACAGAACGTGTTACTGGCCGGCACGTGGGGTAATTACTGTACCAACCACCTGCTTCACAGAGGAAATTTTAAAGTAGGAGGATTGAGGGGAAACGTCCGCTGGGATGAACCTTAAGGCCCGTATCATAAAAGTCCCCTCGAAGCCGGCCTCCACCTCATTGTCGTCAGGAGGAGGAGATGCGATATCATAAAACCGACCTCAACCTCAAAAACGTCGAATTTTGAAGCCAGCCTCGACTCAAACTTTGAGGTTAGATTGTTGACGGCTCAAAGCGTTTGAGGTGCCTTCCGCCATTGCGAGAAGATGGATGCTTTCCCGAATGTGAAGGATTAATATGATCTGGAAAAGTTTTTGGGTCATATTGAGGAAGATGCCTTCGTATATGCACCCAGAACCCGTCTAGCGGATGGAGACAATCCACTAGATTGGTACACGAACGAGGAATTCTTCGTCAGGTACAGGTTTCAAAAAGTAAATATAACCGACGTGTTACTTATTCCGATGTTACGGCCGGGATAACGCCGACTTGAGAGGCGTTCCTGACCCAAGGTTATTATAATTGCTTGCTTTCCTAAGGTTTTATTCCACGGACAGTTTTCAGGTGAGTGATTTAAATACTTTTCCTAACATATTTGTAGTGGTATAGTAGTGCATTGATATTTTTTGTTACGTACATCATTGCTTTTATTCTTCTTGCGGTCACTGTATAACTAATAATCATGAAACACCAGTCGCAAATTATATTAGTTGACGAAAGCATTTATATATTAACTTATTATAAGCTAAAGGTGTTACATACGTGCAACTCTCTACGAATTTCAGATAAATGTTTACATAGTATATCATTTATATTCTTCGAAACGCCATAGATAATTATCATGTGTTTCTGTCATTGTTGTAGATAGTCTCTGGCGATTTCCACGAACTGGCCCAGTCGACAATGTCGAAGTTAATTAAGGCATGCGGTTTTGTTTATTTAAGCTCAATCATGGGCGTACCCAGCGAGGGGCAGCTGCCCCCCCCCCCCCCCAGAAGCAAAAATCGCAAGTCTTTAAGCAAAATCTATTCTGAATTGAAACGAAAGCATTCAACAAATTTTATTTAAACCGGTGAAAAATTATACGCACAATACATGTAACTAAAGTAAAACTATTTTTTCATGGAAATAATCCCATAAACTAATATTACAACTTGGTTCCCCCCATTTAGACCATGGCTCGCCCCCCTAGTCATAATCCTGGGTACGCCCTTGTGCGCAAATCTGAATTATCTCTCTACATTTATCTTTTGCCTTGGTTAAAGAGAACAAAAGAGTTGGAAACCTACTTACATTTAACTTGTGTTACTACCTTGTAAATGTAATGATTAATACTTCTTTAAAAATATACAATACATTGGTTTGATGATTTGATCCAATTAAATTGCAGGTTATTAGTACAGAAATTACTGGGAAGCTGCCCAAGGTAGTGAAGATTCTTCAATCACACGAGGAATTAGCCACTGCCAGAAGACTTTTGTATCGAGTGGCACACTTTCCTGGGGTTGATTTGATAAAGATATGATTATTTACCTTAGTATTAGAACACATACAAGTGATATTTGCTTTACTCTGCATTTAATAGGTGGTTGTTGGTCCCAGGCTGGAGATTTTGGATATTGTTTGTTGATGGCCTGGGTCTACACATGACGCTAGGATCTTCCACAACAGCTGACTGTGTCTCCGTTTCGACAGAGATGAAGTCAATGGCTTATTGCTGGGAGATAGCGGGTATCCACAGCTAAGATACCATTACACACCAGTGCGCAACCCAGCCTCACCAGCTGAGCACAGGTTGGTTAGAGGAAGAAATAAATTGTATAACTTTTATTGAAAAGGGTGATGTGCAGTGACAAAATGATTTCATGGAAATGATAGGGGACTTATACATATCATTTTTTTCAGGTACAATGCATCACACATTGCTACCAGATCTGCAGTGGAGAGGGCATTTGGGATCTGGAAGAGGCGATTTCCCTGCCTCTCCATGAAACTGAGGACAGCCACTCAGACATCAGCAAAAATAATTCTGGCTTGCGCTGTGCTCCACAACGTGGCCATCAGCCAGAGGGAGCCAGTTCCAGAGAACATACACTTGGAAGATCCCCATGCTGATGTTCCAATACCTGCCGTGCAAAACAGAAATCTCCGTGCAACAGCTGAGAGAAGGGCTTTTATTAACCGCCATTTTGCACGCCATCAATAGGTCCAACACCACTATATGCAACATTACACTCAACACTTCAATTACAATTCAATTACACTCTACATATCACATATCATACACAGTTAAATTTTAAATAATAATAATATGCAATGAAGGTGTCATTGCTTTATAAAGGTAGAGTGATGACATGTCAATGCATATTATTATTATTTAAAAGCATCTGTTTGGGCACATCAACACACAAAACACAGACATACACACCCTCTCTTGAAGTACTGGAGAGCTAGGGAAATGCCTTTTGGTCCCTGGTTCAAGGAAAGGAAAATCCTGATAGTCACCTCCCCGTGGTAGAGAGGGGGCAACGTTTGTAAAAACGGCTAACGACACAGGGACCGATTATCTCCCGGTATAAGGAGAAACATTGAAGAGAGCCATCCTCTTCCAGAGGGTGAATGATCAGACAGAAGTTAGGATTGTATTCAGCCCTTTGTAATGGAAAACAAGTTTTAAATGCACATGAGCTTCATCCCAGGATAAATTAATGCTGTAAGGTGAAAGAGGGAGGCGGGGAAACTTCTGGTAACATGATTGAAAATAGGAGCATGGGATGTCTGGGGTCAGAATAGGAAATTAAATTGTCAGGAGGGTAATAAAGCAATGCAAGACCATTAAGAGGCCACAAAAGCATAGCATAGAGTGCACAATGTCACGCCATGATCATTTTGTTAGGTACATGCATATATAAAACACATTCAATGCAGGTTTTAAATGATAACAAATAATGGTTGGCTGCTCATAGTGGTAAATGATATTTTTTTAGGGGTTAAACAATATTAGCATGTCCATATGGTAGTGCATGTAAACTTTTGGGATCCAGTTTCAAATTAAAGTGGCTTTTGGGAACATAATCACTGATACACTTTATCATGTTTCACAATACCTTTTAATAGTCTGATCTAGGTTTTGACTGTGTATGATATGTCATTCTCAAAGGTTAAAATACCAGTTTGCAAGCTTATTTATAGTTATTTGGAAAGGTCAAAGGGGTTAAAGACCTTCAAGTGACTTGTCTTTACCCCCCTTGACCTTTCCAAAACAGTATAAGATCACCAAACATGTATTTTAACATTTGAGAATGACATATCGTACGGAGTCAAAACCTAGGTCAGACTATTAAAAGTTTTGTGGAACATACTATAGTGTATCAATGATTATTTTCAGCTGTCACACAGCTCCACCAAATATCACCACCCACCCTTTCATTGGAAATTGGTTTTTTATTTAAATACTTCCAAGTTAATTGTTTGTTTAAACATATGTTGTGACTAATTACAGCTTTTCTTATTTTAACTAGGTAAGCCTTTGACGTTATTGGACATGGACTCCCCCTGGACCTTGGCACATAATAATCATCACTGGATAATAACTGATTAGATTATGTAATTATTTTAACAAATGCTAATGCTCTAAAATTATATGCTTTCCCACACCCTATAACTGTGTATCACATCATATTACATTATTTTGTTTTCCAGATAATATGTTATTTTAACTTGTCATACCTGCAAGGTACCTATACGATTACCGAGGTTTCTCCCAAAACTTATGTATTTTATCTCTGCTGTTGCAATTATTAAAAAAATATCAAGCAACTGATGCCTTTTCTTTCTAAAATATTATTGACTAAAATCTTGTATGATTACTTTCCTCTCAACTTTAAAGTATCACCAAAAAATAATTTTAATACTATATAATAAACACCAAAATGCCTCATATCAAATAGAAATATTATTCTTTACTATTTGTACACTTTGCAGTGCAGATAATGATGCAAATAATGATTTAGATGAATAACGATTCAAAATATCCAGTTTAGTTTTGAATGAAAATATATATTTTTCAAAGGTCACTACTTGACAATGTTTATGGTGGTTTATACCAACCAATGACAAATAAATTGATTGATTGACCCAGAGGAAAGTTCTGCAAATTCCATACCCCTAAAATAAATACCTTTCTTAAATAAATGCAGTTAAAAGAAACAGCACCAATTGACCAGCATGCATATTAAGGGATAAGCAGGCATTGTAAAGAAAACAATTTCATGCCATATCAGATAAATATATTTCAGACCATGCAGGCAGAAGCAGGTTATTCTGTGCAATTTGGTAGTACAAGGACATAATTGAGTGCATGCAGACCGTCATAAGCAATGCAAGATGTTGGCAGAAATAATCATGGACGTGCAGCAATTGAGGAAGGCGTGGGAGTGAGGAAAAGGGTGCTTGGAGCGAAAGCAAGCGACAAGCACCACCCAGAGCTATAGGCACATGGAGTGAATCACAGCAGTGGAGGTAAACCAACAGCACCAAGGGCTCTCAGGAGAGATGGATGCAAGGTTGTAGCACTCGAGGAATTGCAAGTAGAATATAAGCAGCACCTTTCACTTACTATATTGTTGCTAGAAAGAAAAGAAAAGTCACAATTAATCATCTAAAATTCCAAGGCACTCTTCCACTATGCCCCTGCAAATACAAATTGTCATTATTAAATGTAACTAAAAATGCAGCTCCAGTTATGTATATATATTATTAATCAAGTATTTTCATGAATTTGTGAGAGTGAACATGTATGCCATTGTATGAATTATAAGTTACTCAGGAATCAGTCATATCCACATAAAAGACAGGAGAGATAAAAAACATGACATAATTTAAATGATGCAATTAAGATATAAAAACAAATAAGCATACATTAACATAGGAGTTCCTGAAGTGACTAAGTTATATAATGATCTACCCACAGAGATACCATACCCGCTTATATTCTACTTCCATTGCATGCAATGTTCTTTGATGCTCCAATTCCTCGAGTGCTGCCTGAATCCTTATCTGCCGCAGAAGAGCTTCGTCCTCTGCGGCAGCCTGCCTCATCTTAGCTTCATCAGCTGAGGCAGTCTGGATTCTGGCTAACCTTGCATCCAACTCCCTTCGATGAGCTTCAGCTCTTGTGAGAGCCCTTGGTGCTGTGGTGTTTCTGGTTCCCCCCACACAGTCTGTTGGCTGCTGTGGAGAGGGACCAGGTCCCATAGGGGACTGTAGGGTATCCACAGCCTGCCTTGGCTTCGAAGAAGAGCCAGAGACAACAGCTGTGGATCCCACAGCTTCCACTATGGGTGTCTCCTCCAACTGGTGGGGTTCACTCCATGACCCAGCGGCATCTTCATTTTGAAAAATAAAATGGATAAACGAATTTAATTTTTAGTGGTGAATACTTCTGATGAATATTTCTCGGGTTTGCAACCAGGTTAAATATTGAAATTGGACTTCCATTAAATAACACAGCCTTGAGGATGGGAGACAAATAGTCTTCCGAAACGTTGGCTTGCATAAAAGCTTTAACCTGGTTGCAAACGTGAGAAATAATTATCATAAAATGGATACTTTCAGATATGACTACATGGAATTATTACTTATGAAAGTTATGTTACAAGTTTCATAGTATCATGGAAAATCTTTGAAAATCAATAACTGATTATTTTAAAGGCCATTGCACAGCACAGCACCCAAGATCCCTGGCAAAAATATCCATTGATCTAGGCAGTGGCAGCCTGTGACTTAGCCAGTGATTCTTGATTTTAAAACATTTCACTGGTCATGTTGCCGGGAAGTTAATTTCTGCGAAATTTACAAAAAAATATAAAAGTTAAAATATGGCAAGATAAACTATTCTTAAATTGACTGATTTGTTCAATTTTTGACTTAATATATCTATGTTTTAACTTAAAATATCAATTACATATTGATCACTGTCAAGCCCACAGGCCCAATGTCACTGGGCAAATCACGGTCTCATTTCACTGGGAAACTCACTGAGTAGTCACTGAATTCACTGTGTACATCACTGAGAAGTCACTGTATATTTTTACCAGGGATAAGCGAAATAGTGCATGGGTATTTAGGTATCCTTGAACATTACTTCCACTCATTAGTGCAATCTTATTATGTCTTGATAAACTTTGAGGTGTACAGTTGACAGAATTTTGTTCGACAAAAATATTAAATAAGTAATCAAGATTATTTATTAATACATTTCAACGACCCGTTAACCTTACCTTCTCCTCCGAGGTCTCCATCAATGACAACAAAATCTTCAGGGCCGCTGGGTGCTTCCATCAATCGATCACTATCCCCAACTGACAACAGATAGTGATCGATCGATGGAATTGCCACTTCCAACTCTGGGATGGTGCTGTCTTTCGACGTGGATGGGCAAGGTCCTCCGCCTGTACCCATCCGACGTCGTGCTTCCTCTGCTAGTACCCTTTTCCTCCTCATCTTGATATTATCCCACGCCTTCCTCAATTGTCTACAGTTTCGCTAAATAAATGGAAAACAAAGAAACATTTCGTGAAAGATATAATGGCAAAGTAATAACAAATTTTAAGTTACACGAATAAAATAAAACCGAAATACATCATAAGATAAGCACAGTTGAACTGATTTACATATATATTCCAGAACCGATCTCGAAAGCGTTATATAGCAAAAACTATTCGATTATTAGATCACCCTATATGATGTCGACTTACCTGGCTTACACATCCATGATTATTAAAATCTTCAGTTAATTTCTGCCAACATCTTGCCTTGCTTAAAACGGACTCCGCATCCGAGCGCTTACACTCAATTACGTCCTTGTACATGACCACCAAATTGCACAAAATCTCCTGCTCCTGCCTGGCCATTCGCTCCGACTTCGCCATATTTCTGTTTCTATTGTTGATATTGGCGGGTATATCCCCGGTCGCTTTCGGTATATCGCTACTGCGCATGTCTGCGCAAATACGATTCGAAAAAATTACCATGGAACAATGCTGGAAGACTGTCAACTCTGAAACCAGAAACATCGTCGACAACAATGCGTCATTTCCGCTGCCTCAAACCCCTCCTCCTATGAGCCGAGCTGGAGGAGGATTTTATGATACGGTGCGGTTGAGGGATCTCCTCGTCGACCTAGGCCGGCTTCAAACGAGGCCATCCTCAACTCAAACTTCGAGGGAACTTTTATGATACGGGCCTAAGGGTTCCACACTAAAGTGGTAGGGGGGGGGGGGGAGAAGCCTACAGCACTCCCAGACGAGCACCAGACGCTCTAATCCCAATCTCAAATTAGATAATTTTTACGTCATAAAGTTCTCAGACATATTTTTATTTCTATTTGAGATGCATCCAAATGCTGATAAAGATCTACTTTAAATAACCAGGAATTATTCAAGAAGATAAAGCAAAGTTTAAATGAGTGAAAGATAGGACATGAAACAACGCATCAACTGCTCATCGCGGAAGCTTTCGGAAGAAATATTTAATTCACGATAATTTGAAAATAACTTTTTTCATCCTCCTCTGTAGAACCAAGTATTTTTGTACGAAATCTTGCCTGAAAAATCTAAGTGCCATACAAAATAGAGGCCAGAAAAATAGAGGCCAGGAAATACAGTAATTCATGTCCTCCTTCACAAACAAAATTTTTAACTACGAGAAGAGGAAACGTCCGCTAGGATGAACACGTAAGGGTTCCGTAAGTGGTAGAGGGGAAGAAGCCTACAGCTCTCGTAGACGAGTCCCAGACGCTGGGTCCATCCCCAACATTCTTTGAAACCGGAGAATCTTCGTTCACTTCGGCGAGGCCTGACCACCTTGCGATCCCAGAAGTATAAAAGCAGCCAAGTCGGTGGCATTGATCACTTCAAAAGAGAAACTCAAGATGGCTCTTCGAGGGATACTTATTTTTTTCAATTCGCAGAGCGTAAACACGTCGACAAGTAGAAAATTACGCAGGCCAAATGAACACATTAATTTCACTCATTCGGGAAGTCGTCTTAAGTACCTCCAACCAACTTTCAGCGGAAGACAATAATTGTGAAGGTCGTTAAAAAGTTTTGACTCCTTTTGAAAGCGGAATGTTAAAGAGAGACGCTTTGCCACGTTCTTTTTTTCTGTAATAAGTTCCATTAATGCCCACCTCTTTCCGTTTGTCGTAATATTTACCACCACTCAATTAGTAGTAGGACAGATGCCATTTTCCAGAAGTTGGGAAAAGGCAATGAAATCGAGAGAAGCACAAAAAATTGACAGCTGGTCTTCTCTGACTCGGGTGAACCAAATGATAAAACAACACACAGCCGTCGTATAAGAAAAAGCCAAGGTAAAAGGACCAGTAGTCATTTGGTTAGCCATTGAAATAAATCTAAACCAAGGTATTATTTTTTTTTTCAAGGATAGCATTGATTCTAGAAAATAAGAGACAGCAATTTTTCCGATTTTATTTGGTAACAGTAGAGAATAAATTGTGTGCAATAGGTGCCGAGCTTCAAGCGTGCGACCAAAATATTTAAGGAAAGTCATGGATTTTGTGTGAAACTTATGGCTGAGAAGTTTAAATGATGATACCAAAAACTATTTCTTGGTACAAACAATAAAAAACCTTACCAAAGGCAACACCATCGGTACAAATTGTATCGTACTTTGTACTATCATAAGACTATCACCCTAGGACACTGATGATGCTATAAGGGACCATTAGGGACCATTGTCCAAGGCCATACGTTCACTTGGCAAGAAGCAAAAGCCAAGAAAGTTGAACTAGAATCTTGCTTACCCTGATTTAAAAAATTACAACACGTAACAGTGCGCACAAACACCAATCACAAAAACTTGAAAATTGACTTGAGCGTCCACACCAATCCTGACAATAATTGAAGAGTGGGAGAGGAAATAGTTTTGTCAAATAAAAACGTTTGGCCTATGTCGCCCAACGTCGCCATGTAAGGGCCACAAAAAAATGAAGCGGCGACATAGCCCAAAAGTTTTCATTTAACGTGAAGAGTACCCACGAAAGTTTTGACGAAGAATTAGGAAATAGTTTTACAGAACATGAATCGGAAAAGAATGAGAATTTACGTTTCGTCCAACGAAATTGAAGTTCAGGCTTGAGGCAGATTATTCCTGATCTTACGAAGTATATCATGGTAGTGAATGCAAAAATATCTATACAAACCAGAAATCCTGAAGCACCGAATCAATTTATATTTGTTTGATCAATCACATATAAGTGGGTTGGAAGCCAAAGGGTACAAGTGATTTCTCTTTTCTATACAGAGTTAGGTACAGAAATTAGGTATAGAAAACAAACGAGATCAATTAGATACTTAGCAGTGCATTTTATTTTCCACACGATGTCAGCACAGAACAGAGACTCACTCGTTTCCCTTGGCGACCAGGTTTTTGTGTATTTTCTCTAACAATTAACTTTACCTTACTCTATTAAGAAAAAAATCACATGTACCCCTACACAATCCCTACAAATGAGTATGACCAACCCACCCATATACAATCATATATGAGTGGGTTGGTCATACTCATCAAACTGAACCAATTTATGAATAGAATCTGTCTGATTATCCAGGAATAACAAATGCATCTTCGTTTTCACCAGATTCCAGCACGGCACAATTATCCAGAAGGTGATTGCAGCCACAGTGCAGTACAAATTTCCCATCGAACCATTCGCGTTCCGAAAACAGAGAATGCATCAATGCCCACAACAACTAATGTTTTTTTGACGAACGGCCAGAAAAACACCAATTAACAAACGCATTAGACTCCTCCTCCGACATCTTAAAAATCTGAGACCTAAATTAACATGCCCTTGTTCGCTCGACCGACGAGGGTGGCAGCAGAGCAAAGGGATAATTACAGCTACTAATTACTGACGGTCATTTTAATTGGAGACTCCGTAACGGAAAATGGTACACTTTCTTATAAGAGGAGGGAGAAAATTAATAAGCCTGAAAACGATCCGGAAGAATTCGCTCCAGAGATGGGATTTCCAAAGAAAAAACAATTAAGGGCTCACCCCCAAAAATAGACTTGATTCCGAGAAGACTAAGTCCCGAGGAGAGAAGTGAACGGCCGAATCGGTCAATTCAAACAAAAGAGCCGCAAAGCTCATGGCCGCGAGCTTTGCGAACGTCAAGCAATCGCAACACCATCATTATCTACCCCATGAATTTTAAAAATATAGAATTCGCCAATGGGCCGCAAATCTGTAAAAGGTGTCATGGAGAGGAATAGAAGGGATACAGGATGCAAATCAGGTAAACTGGACGTAAGTTCACGCGTATGCCATGGCTAGCACGTAGCTGTTTACCGTAGAAAGGGAAGTACTCAGTCCTGGACTACACGATATTGAAGTCGTTGTCATGGCAATAAAAAAAGCGCGGTCGTGTTTCCTGTCCGTAGTAACGTTGAGTCTTGCAACAACTTAAAGAAAAAAAAAGAAAAGTCGTCCAACTTGGACGTGATGCCTTTCTACAGTTTTCGATTCGTATATGAAGATACTACGAGACGGACTTGGGTCCCCTCTAAACAGTTCTCTTGATCAACACAATTACAGAAACGGGTACCCGAGTGTTTGTAACGCGTTTGAATGCTCAAGATGTATCTTATTAATCTTTTTCAACAGTTTTTTTACGCCTACCAATAAAGAAACAGGCTTCGAACAACGAACGATTTATTAAATTCTCCTCGACAAAGTCTGGTGATCCTGCAGCCTATTCTCCCATTCCATGGGTCTCCTATTACGCGTCACACGATAACGATCCAAATCAGGCTCTTCGTCTACCTTCTCCGTACAGATCTTGCACAATTGATGTGATCAGGATGGAAATAATAACGAATTCGTAATTTTCCATACAACGTTTACTTAACCCAACCGATATCGAACCTGTGTAATTATAGAGGGTACAACACCTGGCGAGTTGTAACCTTGCCTGAATGAAAATATTACTGATGAATGCTTGAGAATTATATGAAATTTCTACGTCGTTATTACCCCATCCACGACGAAATATCCGTTCTTGCCATCTACATCTACCCTCTAAAATTGCCATCAGGCCATCAAGTCTCAAGATATCACCTATTACGTTGCTCAGCCTTCTTGACAATGCATTGACGAGATTTCTCTTCTCCAGACTTCCAAAATATATACCAAAATATCATTACTAACTCGGTCGATCAATCTTCAAACTTAACTTAAAAATTAACTTGGATAATGATCTAACTCATACTACAATTAAATTCGTTTCGTATACAATGCAAAAAAGTTACATTAAAAATAAATAAGGATATATCACGAAGATGAGGCGTTTGAGATGTCATCATGTCGAATATTTACGCACAGCCATCGAGCAAATATTTCTGACCGAGTTTGGCCACAATAACGTCCTGGATTTTTTCCCCCTCACAAAGGAATGAAGGCTACAAGATTCCACCCAATATAAAGGCTGGAAAATAAGATCAACTCCTCCAGACAAAACACGACGGCAGTTCACGCCAAGCGGATCAAATAGACCACTTCCGCGATGCCATTCATCCTATCGACACGCGAGGTAGACTCGTGAGGCTGGCGGGCTTTTGCCCCGCGCATTTTACAATCGCGTTTTCTCCGGTCGACCACTTGATGTGTAGTCAACTACAGCGAATTTAATGGGTATATTCAAGCAGGAGGAGAGAATAATAAATGATTATACTCGTCAAAAGATTGATTTGACGCTGCTCTCAATTGAATTCTCCTGTCAGGTAATCTTTTCAAACTTACGTATTTTTCTCTTTCACACACTTATTTACCGGCTAATTATATTTTATTCGAGGTCTTCTTTGTACGTTATTGCCATCCTCTTGTCCCTCGACGATTGTCTTCATCAGGGGATCATGTCTCAAGATATGGCCTTTAAGGTTGTTCCTTCTTCTTATTAAGGTTTTCATGAGGCTTCTCTTCCCTCCTGCTCTTCTTAGGACTTCCTCACTACTAACTCGGCCACTGATCAATCTTCAAAAACTTAACTTGGATAATAATCTAACTCATACTACAATTCGATTCGTTTCGTATACAATGCATAAAAAGTTACTTTAAAAATAAATGAGGTTTGGACAGAATAGATGGATCTCGCTTGAGGAGTAAGGTAAGAATCCTGTCAGTCAACAACCTTTTTCAATACATATGTGCATACATATATGATCCATAAATCTTTAGATAGGTGAGAGGAAGGAGTTAGGCTGGAGGTAGGAATATGAGAAGCTTAAGATTCGCAGATTACATGATAATATCAGCAGATGATACGCATTCCCTTCAAAGGTTAATTAAGGGCTTAGAATAGGGGATGAAAAAATAAGGGTTGAAGATAAGGCTAGAAAAGACAAAGGTGATGTCAGGAAACAGGCCTTCTCATCTCAAATCAGGCAGATAGTGCTAAATCATGGCAGAGAAAACTATCACCGATTTCTGTGACATTAATAAATGTGAAAGCAGTATCCTTATGATGAATTATGATCACTTTATCTCATCTCAGAACTGAACCAATATAAAGTAATTGTCCTTTGAACATTGCCGAGTCACAACTCCGAGTAAAAATGAAAAATCACATAAATGCTGATTACTAAGGAACCATGGTCTACAAAGCAGTGGTGATAGTTTCATTTTGAAGAAAAAGCATTTATGCACATTCTGACGTAACCTTAAAGTAATTTGAAGTAATAATAGACAAATTGGACTTGTTTAAACAATAAAAATTAGCAATTTAATTTAACTATTAATTACAAAAAAGGCCACCTTGTATTTTCTTCGTTCCCCTTCGTTCAAAGGCTGATTAAGGGGTTGGGATATTGGATAAGGAATACGCGATGTAGATAAACTTAAAAAATACGGAGATGATGTCAAGAAACTAATAAAATTATGTTAAGAAACTATTATATAGAGCGCGGCCCAATTGTTTTGCCCTTTTGAATCCGTCGCCAATGGCAACGGTAAGATGCGGCGCGGCGTGTTGCGTGTCTCTTAAGTATTCATGCGAATATCGATTTCGGCGCCGTCGTGGTGACGACAGATGCGAAGGAATGCGATGAAGGGGAAGAAGAAGAAGATGCTTCTCATGGCAGGGAGGGGGGGGGGTTACACTCCGGGGGAGGGGAACATGTAGTGGAGGGAAGGGAGAGGGGGAACAGGCAAGTAAAATACAGTTTAGGGGCCGTCCATTAATTACGCGAGGTGATTTTGGCGATTTTTGGACCTCCCTTAGTGACCTCCCTCCCTTATTTGGCTCAACCCCCACCATCTAATCTCACGTGAGATCGATCAAAATTCGTATTTTCAGTGTAAATACGTTAATCTATGCTCCATTACGTTGGATTTATGAAAAAAACAATTGTTTGATTATTTTCATTTAAGATTAGTTAAGACTAGTATTTAAGCTTACTAATATCGTAGTCTGGAATAACGTTTTACCATGCTTCTCGTGGAAAAAAATTACGTGATATTTGCGAGGACCCTTCCTCTCCCCCACGCGAGATTGGGTGAGAATCGGCTTGACCCCTTTCCCGCCTAAAGGGCTCACGTAATTAATGGATGCCCCTTAATGAAAAAAATAGCAATGAATAAAAATTGGGATTGACAAAATAATTAACTTCACAGCTTGTTCTTAAAAATAATAGGGTAGTTTCCTTCATCGAAAACGAAAGGTATTGATTGCGATTCGTTACCCACCATTAGTGTATTCATAATATACAAATTATTTGGTTTTAGAAATCCCAGTTCAGACGAATGGCAATGGTCAATTTTAACCGCCCTTGAAAAAGTCCAGATTGGCGTCCATGCGATGCCACTCCACATTACGAACGTCACAGGGACCTAGTTTCTACACGAGTAGATAGGAGTTTTACATCGTCTGAGATTACCAATGAATGCATGAGGCACAGAGCTCAGGGAAACATGTCTTAATAATCACCTCTTAAAACTGCCTAAGGTCGTAGAGTTTTCTTCGCTTAATAGGTTATAAATAATCCTTATTTAAGCCAAGCGCTACCTGCTAGCAGCCTGCATCCTATTGGTGCTCATAGCCTCGCACCAAGGTGGCCTCACACGGCGGCAGCCGGTACCAGAACGACGTCACACGCTTATCCCAGCATTCATATTTAGCCGACGTGTTTTCACGCCCTTGAAAATATTCACTTTTCATTTAATCGTAAAAAATAGATATAGTCATTTAAAAACTAAAAAAACGTGAAATATATACTCCAGGAGTAATAATCTTTCGATTTAGGCAATTTAAAAAAATAGGAAACCTCCATATTAGAGAAATCGATATTCCTGAAGTATCGTGTCCCGACGTCTGCAATATCGAAATGAAATTCACTAACTCTTCATTAACATTGTGGTATTCCATTATAAGTTTTCTTGCATATCACACAATTACTTATACCACTTAATTATTTACAGAGCGCGACCCGGGTTTCAATGAATTATCATCATCTTCAGGCGCAAATATATCCAAGAAAATATCCAAAGAGAGATACCAAAGAAAACTCTGCAATATCGGCCAGCCCTAGTTGAGAGTGACGCGGCTAAATAGAGGGGTTGATATGGGAGTGGGGTAGGGGAAAAACAATTGGGGTAGTGGGGTGGGGTCTTTTTCCGCGGTTAGCATGCGCTGTTTCGGCAGCAGGCGCCAAGGTCTTCTCCGCCCCTCCCGAAACGTTTTAAAGGCTCATGTGACGCACTGGCCCCGTCTCACGCTAACAGGCACCCACGGAGAGCCATTTTTGGGGGGAGGGGGCAGGAGGGAGGGTTAGGGAGGGGTGAGATTGGGTTTTGGGGTCATCGGACGACCAAGGTTTTGATACGGAGACGAAGGGGGAATTTTTTTTTTTATTTTTATTTTATTTTAAGGTTACGGAGACTGTCCTTCGGAGGTGTTTTATGACGCCACACACGCGAAACGAAGGCGAAACTCGTGCAACGAATGTTAGTTGCGTGCTTAATACCCAGAACCCGTGCGTTTTCCCGAACCGAAATAGAAATTCGTGGCGAACGCGTCGTTTCCTGCAAAAGACAACATTTGGCCCGGGCAAACTTTTGGGAAGAAATATGTCCTTAATTCACAATTAAGTTTCCAAGATGATTAATATCCACTACTCTCCTTATTTTGCCGCTGATCTGTCAGGTATGGCAGATTTTTGACGATGTTTTTTTTTTAATAAAAGAAATAACGTTCGCAGGAAGTTTATACCTACAACATTCCCTTTCTACACTTGATTTGCCGAGTATTGTAGAGAGTTTTTACGAAAACAGGAAGGATTGCGTCCGATTTTACGCCTTTGGGCTATCTTTATATCGACCGTAAGGAGTTAACCGTAATGTAATTTATCCGCAACCTTACCCTTACACTGCACTGCACTGGTTCAAAGTTACGGTAAAGATAATTAGGTTTCCTTGGATATTCCACAATTACTTATAACACTAGTTTTTTACATAACGCGACCCGGGTTTTAATGAGTTATCATCTTCTTCAGGCATAAACTATGATTTATAAATCTTATTATTGTTACCTAGTTACCAAACGGAGAGAGAGATGAATTTTAAAAGGGACGCCAGAATGGGGGAAAAGGATGGGTAGAGACATTCGTTTATCATAGTGCTGTCCTGACTTTCAATAAATTTTTTAATTTCCAACTGCTCTCTAGAGTCCAATTCACGGCGGTAGCTGAATATTTTTAAAATATTCATTTAAAAAACCGCTCCTATGGCAGTTGCATATTAAGTGTTTAGAAAAATTACTTTTATCATTATTATCATTATAGTATACTACCGATTAAGGTAGGTTTCCATGGAGTATTCAATAAGTGATCCTCCCTTTCCTTCCAGCACTGCCTTCTTTAATTCACTATAAGGCCTACTCCCTTTCAATCTATCTAAAAACCCTATTCTTTTCCTTCCCCTCCCTCGTTTCCCTAACATTCTACCCTCCATTTTCTCCATTCTTTCAACTCCATTTTCAACATTCCCTCCCCGCTAAGTACTCCTCCCATCCATACCTTCCGTCTCCTCCGTTTTCCATCTAAAAGCTGCCTTTCCTCGCCAACCATATCCAGCACTTCGCCGTTCCTTTTCCTCTCCGTCCATTTCACCTTCTCTATTCTTCTCCATACCAACATCTCGAATGCTTCCAATCTTTTCTCGTCTTCTTTCCTCAGTGTCCACGTTTCCGCACCGTAGAGAGCTACACTCCAAATCAAACTCTTCACTAACCTTTTCTTCAAACTCTTACATAACGATCCTCTCAGAAGCTCCTACTTTTATTATATTTGTTATTTTTGTAAGCACTTAAATGTTCTTTCTTCCTGAACTTTTGATTACTTTTTGTTTTTTCCTGTTCTTTTATGCAAAGATAAGTAGTCTAACAAGAATATCGGTAAGAGAAACTAATAGCCATAACAGATAAAGTTGGTATACTTGGGTTTTCATGTATGCACAAAGAATGCTAGGTATGAATTAAATAAAAGTAACAGAAGTAGGCGAGATATAGTGGAATGACATTCTGTAAGTATTGAAAGAACGGTGAAATAGAACTTATCCACAGGTTTATTATTGAAAGTACGACGCGTTCCGACCGTCATGTCATTATACTTGATAATGACCTGACGGTCTAAACGCGTCGTACTTTCAATAATAAAAATATCCATCTCTCTGTTCTACCAATACTTATGAATTTAATATTCCGAACCCGTATATTTCCCAAACTGAAAAAGAAATCTCAGGCGAACGCCCAAATTGGTCAGGAATAACTCGTGAGAATAAATATATCCTTTCCAATAACGTTTGCAAGAAGTTTAATATCTACTATACTCCTCCAAATTTACCTCTGATGTGAAATTCGTGGTAGATTTTATTGAAAACAGGATGTAAGTGGTGCCGCAGAAGCTGGTAAGATGCCACAGGAAATTTGCAATATTGCACACGGTATGCGTACTAAAAAGTATGGAAAATGGATGATAATGTACGGAGTTTAGAATTCAATAGAGTTACAGGCGAAACCAGTTGAAAACATTAATGCCATAACGCTTTTCAACAATGCAGTAAATTTAGCATGGGGGCAATTTCATTTGTGACGGGATTACCTTAAGAGAAAACTATGCGATAGGATTTTTCGGTAAAATAGTAACATAAAAAAAATTGCAAAACTGCCCTGCAGACATTTATTTTTTTTTATAGAAGAACACCCACTACTCGTTTTTTTTAAGACTTTTACGCCGCCAGTAAGAGCGATTCACTATGCTCAAGCGGTACTTAAAAAAAGTTTTTTTTTAGTTTTTTAAAGATTCGAATTCGAGATAAAGGAGCGACATGAATCGCTGTGCATGATCAAAAAACATTTATGAAGGTGATTTTCATATACAGAAACAAAATTAATTATCGAAAAACCTTCTAAATAATAATAATAATAATAAAATGCCTTTATTCGGGCGAGGTTGAGACTGGAAAGTCCCCTCTTCCACCTAACCCCTCGATAACGTCAATGCAAGCATATTATAAAATATTAGACAAACGTTTACAGTACCAAGAATATACAATATACACTGTTTGTGAAATGTCAAAAAATATAAACAACTATATGTGAAATTTTTGTGTAAAAAAGATTTAAGTTGGTGGGAAAAAAATGAGGATAAGGGTGTAATATCCTTCAGCGAAAAAACCCACTGCAGGAAAACGCCCACACAAGAAGGGGGGCGTGAAAAACCTGCGAAAACCTACTGAGTGAAAGCTAATGTCATGTTACATGCAAAATACAACATAGTTCATGAGATACATAGGATACACAAATATTACACAAGCAATTAAGATATAAAATATAACATGTATATATATACAAGCATTCAGTGATGCATATCACTTTGTCGCAGGTGCTGCTCAGTGTCATGTATACCTACTTGTTGTGAGGTGAAAAGTGCTTTGTGTAGCCTCCTCTTAAAAGATGCCAATGATGATGAGTTCCTAATTGAAAGGTTAAGATTATTCCATTCCCTACATGCAGTAACGGTAAATGATTTGTTGTAAATGACAGTTCGGTGATGAGGTATAACAAGATTGTGATTCCCTCTTGTGTTAGTCATATGGACAGTGTCAAGACTCCTGAATTCGCATGATAGGTAAGGAGGTGTTTTTGTGTTTAGAATTTGATATAGGAGAGAAAGAGTATGCAGCCGGCGTCGAGAGTAAAGTTTCAGCAGTTTATTAATATAATCGGTTATATGGTCCGATAATTGTAAGTTAAATATGAATCTAATGCATCTGTTCATGGAACGTTGAAGCTTAAGACTAAGTTCTTGAGAAAGGTCCTGGTAGGCAATGTCAGAATAGTCAAATAAAGGTAATATTAAATTAGATACTAATCGGATCGAAATTAACATGTGAAGGAATTACTGCCAAGTCAACCTGCTAAGTGTAACGAGTTCAAAACTCCCTGAATCGAAGTAGAATTTGGAAACTTTTAATAAGTCTCCGAATAATGTTTCAAAAACTAATTTCATAAGATTCTAACATTTAGCTGTTGATATAACTGATAACTTCAGGCTTTACTTTGTTAAGCCTCTCCATTTTGGAAATGAAGGAATAAAACTTTGTAAGGTTCACTATTATATTAATGGGTACAATTTTGCCTGCTCTGAATTAACCTTACAAAGTTCCTTCATTTCCAATATGGAGAGGTTTTACAAAGTAAAGCCTAAAGTAATCAGTTATATTTTGGAAGCCAGTACGGTAGAGCAAGCAAAATTGTACCTATTAATGTGATAGTGAACCTTACAAAGTTTTCTTCCTTTATTTCCAATTTAGCTGTTGATTTATCAAGATAAAATATTCCCAGCCTAAATTTGAATATGAGAGAAAAAGTTGACATTTTCATGGAAATGCGCATTGTGGATAGCATAAAGCGTTTCCGAGTGACCTGAAACGGAATCGGAGACGGAAACGGAAAGTCCGATTCCGAAAGGGAATACTGGATAGGGTTCCAGCAAGCCGTTCACAGTCGGCGTTCAGACAGCACCTTGATTCGAGGAAACATGGCGGCCGGCTGCAAAATCCAGCGTTCGAAAATTTTAATGAAGGAAAGATGGGGATGGGAGGGGGGAATGAGTATTAAACGCAATTAATCCGCCGCATGGGCGACCATGAGTGACGGGGACACGGCGATTGGCAGCGGGCATAACCGCTGACGAACCAAGTACAAAGGGCGAGATGAAATAAGCAAGTGCACCTGTGTAACCTGAGACTAATTACCCAATAACGGTCGGCGAAAAACCGATTAAATCACTCCAGGAGTTCCGGACTGGAAGACATTACTTTTTTAATAGGAGAACACTCACTACTCGTTACTTTAAAATCTTAACACCGCCAGTAGGAGCTATTCACTATGCTCAAGCGGTACTTTAAAAAAAGATTTAAAAAAGTTTTTTTTTTTAAGATTCAAATACAAGATAAAGCAGCGACATGAATCGCTCCTGCAGTGTTTGAAGATCTTGCTCGCAAAGCGAGTTTTTAAGACCGTTTAATTGCAGCGACCGCATGTGGTCTCTTCAACGGGCTTGAGTCACTAATTGAATCACGAGTTTAGCCGTGTTTGAATAACAAAACGTTTCGGCTCCCAACAAATGTTCGACCGATTGATGCTTCGCGAGAAGTAAACGGGAACTTGTAGCGGAGTGGACGAGGTAAAAATGCACAGTCATCTGTTCCGGATCTGCATATAAAAGAGATGAGCGGATTGAGCAAGTTCCATTCCAGGAAAGATAAAATCGTTTAGATGGTTCGATACGGAGCCTGGGAAATGACTTTTCAGGCAACGATCGTCTTAGGCTACCGTAAGTTTTCATATAAACCTCCATTTTCGTTTTCATTGAGAGGGTTTCTTTGTTATTTTTAATTTAATTAATGATTTCGCCTTCTACATCTACATCAACATGCTACCCCGCATGACGCCCAAATGGCGAGTGGCGGGGGGTGTTAGGACACCAGTCGTTTACACATAAAAGGAAATGCTTTAACGAAATTACGCCTAGCATATATTTAAGCACTTTATCGAGCGGGGTAAAAACGAATTCCCGTCCATATTATTATATATATATCATAGTATTCTACCGATTAAGGTAGGTTTCCATGGAGTACTAAAGAAGCAATCTGGGAGCCTCCCTTTCCTTCCACTGCTGCCTTCTTCAATTCACTCTAAGGCCTACTCCCTCTCAATCTATCTACAAATCCTATTCTTTTCCTTCCCCTCCCTCGTTTCCCTAACATTACCCTCTAACACTATTTTCAACATCCCCTCCCCGCTAAGTGTTCGCTCCATCCATACATTCTGTCTCCTCCGTACCTCATCTAAAAGCTGCCTCTCCTCACCAACCATATCCAGCACTTCGTCGTTCCTTTTCCTCTCCGTCCATTTCACCTTCTCATCCATATTAGTTCGGCAAAATACCTCTCTTAATTCATCGCTTCTAACGGACCTGGAAATTTTCTGGGTACTAGGTTGGTTCCATTATGATGTTTTCCGAGTCTAGCCACTGCACACATCTTTCCATGCAGTTTACTGATATATTCTTAAAGTTATATTACGGATATACCTAAGCCGTATGTCCTTTATTCGAGTAGAATGCACTGAAGGATAAATATTCCGTTTTCTCTCAGTTACTTAAATTATTCAACAATAAATTTATAATGAATTGATTAATAAAAGAAAATGCTTTGGACAACATAGATCAATCTACCTCCGTTTGGTCTTTTAAAACAATTATTTTTATACGTAATAAAAAATAATCTCCATAATCATTACCAATTAAAATAATTGTGCAAGAGCCTCTTACTTGAGTTCCAGTATAACTTCTACTGCTAAAACCATCCACTATTCCTTCCCAGCTCAATATCTTAGGGTGTCATATTTTTGATCGAGGTCTTATATGGTTAATGACAGCTCAAGAGAAGATCTCAATTTAAAAATGAAAAATTCCTCTAAGAAAGCAGTTAGCAAAATTTTTTATTCGAAGATCCATTTCGCTTCCCATCTAATAGGATTTATATTTGTGGCATCACAGTTATACTTTCGCAAAGTCCATAGATATTTATTGACCAACCCAAGATTCGACAAGTATGTTATACTATGTTGAAAGTTGGTTCGGTCCATAAAATCCTTGGACAATACAAAATAATACTAGATATTAAGTTACCCGTGTTAGGGTTCAACAAAATCTTTCCATTTAATCATCTTAGGTTGGTATCGGAGCGGGCGCTCCAAAGGTTATGTATTTAAAATATTATGGGAAGTATGCAAAACTTATTCCACTTTCCTAACTAAATATATCAACAGTAAATACCTAAAAAGGCACTCAATTAAAATTGCAATACAGCTCACCCGTGAAGACATGCGTCCGATCGCCAAAAACAGCAGTCAAAAGGTTGTCTTACCTAGAAAAAAGAGAAAATTGATCAATGAGTGAAGAATATTTCAGGGTGGATTTAGGGTTAAACAATACGTCGATTGAGGGTAAAAAATTCGAAATACAACAAGGAGGATTCATTAGCCCTTCCGTGACTGTGCCCGGAAAACTTACGCGAACGACTCTGTGGAGTATCTCAGGTACCCTATTTATAATTAATAAATTATACGTTATATTTTAGTCTTTCCTGTAATTCAACACCATGGCTCTTTTTTAATGACATAATATCTTATTTGGTATAATTTATAAATACATTTTGGGCTACATTTAGGTTTTTACATTGATTTCTCACGGGATGACCGGAATCTTTCATATTTTGCTATTGTAACTGCACATTGACTAACATGCTATGAAAAAACAAGTACACAATGTGTCATCATGCAGAATATTGGCGTTATTGAAGTAATTATTATTATAGTATTCTACCGATTAAGGTAGGTTTCCATGGAGTACGCAAGAAGTGATCAGGGAGCCTCCCTTTCCTTCCAGCACTGCCTTCTTTAACTCACAGTAAGGCCTACTCTCTTTCAATCTATCTAAAAATCCTATTCTTCTCCTTCCCCTCCCTCGTTTCCCTAACATTCTACCCTCTAGCACCATTTTCAACATCCCCTCACCACTAAGCACTAACTCCATCCATACCTTCTGTCTCCTCCGTATCTCATCTAAAAGCTGCCTCTCCTCGCCAACCATATCCAGCACTTCGTCGTTCCTTTTCCTCTCCGTCCATTTCACCCTCTCCATTCTTCTCCATACCCACATCTCGAATGCCTCCAATCTTCTCTCGTCTTCTTTCCTCAGTGTCCACGTTTCCGCACCGTAGAGAGCTACACTCCAGATCAAACTCTTCACTAACCTTTTCTTTAAACTCTTACATAACGATCCTCTTAGAAGCTCCTTCCTGTTCATGAACGCCTCCTTCGCTAATGCAATTCTCTTCCTTATGTCCTTACTACTGTATCCATTTTCCTCTAACGTACTGCCTAAATAGTTGAATTGCTCAACCTGCTCAAGTTTTTCACCACCCATCTTTATCTTAAGTCTCACATTCCTCGCTCGTGATGCTTTACAAAACCGCATAACCTTAGTTTTCTTGTGATTAATATTGAAGTAATAATAGCATAAAATTTATTGCATCCAACTTTTATCCATGCACTCATATAACAAACATGTATTTTTTTCCCGCCAACAGCTGTGCAGGGTAATTCAGCTACCCCGCCAATATAAATATAAGTTTTCGAAAACAATTTAAATGTAAAAAAACTATTCGTAGCCTAAATAACGACAAATTGGTTGAGCTCAAATACAAAAAATATCAAAGGGACAAAATTAAAAAATTGTTCAACATTAACATAATTTGGGGTAACTGAGTTACCCCGCACAGTCATGGAAGGATTAAACGATCAAGACACGAAAAATATCCAGACAATTAGGGAGATCAACAGCTACCAGTGGTAAACCGATACACCTTAAATTTAGTAAAAATGACTTCGAAGAACGCAGCAACGGTTCACTATAGGAATAGCTCTTGCTTGAGCTGCCATCGTTTCTATTACTCACAAGAATTATTTCCGTAACAACTTACAGGTTTTACATTAGATTACTCATTTTACTGTAACACCTGGCAATAGCTTTGCCTTCAATGCACGCTTGCACAAGGAGAATCCAAAGTAATGAAAAAGGGTAGTACCAAAAATATAAAAAGCTGGGCTAGATTATCAAGATGGCAACCGTATCCCACCGAGCTTCCAGTATATAGAATGAGCGAACTTTATAGCTGAATACTGAGTTCATATCTAAATTTAAAAATAACAACTCGTCTCAAAAACATTGAAACTTAATGGAAAATTATCTTAAAATACGATGGCTGAGTAGGGAATCTTTACATGCGACGTACGTCTTAATTACCACGATCAGATCAATCCTCACTTTCACAGACCTCCGCGTGCATACTCGTACTGGCGACCCAGTCATTCCAACAGATTCTCAGTATGATAATTTTCCTAATTCAACCCCATCCGTGATTCATCGCCGATGCAAACAGACTGGCCCAGGCGCGCGTCAGAAGGCGCCGACTTCTGCACAATCTCGGGGAGCCCTTGAAAACTGCGAGCGACGTTCGACCCAGTTTAGGCAAATCATTTCGGTCACGCGACCACCCAGAAAGGAGTAGATGGCGTCAAGAAGGTGGTTTAAATATACACTCGTGGGAACAACCCTCTAAAAAAAATATCCCTGGGTTTCAGCATAACGGCAATCGGTCATTAAGTGCGATCTAAACGTATTAAAGGTAATGAACTCTCCGAGAGGTTCCGAAAAAAATATGAGGCATTAGAGGCGGACGTTGAAGGATTCCTAGCGGCTCCAAAAACCCTTTTCCCACATTATTCATTCGTCTCGGAACGGACCTTCAACCTTCTAGAGCTTACAATCCACGATTGGCGAACAAAATGCAAATCCATTCACTCCCTCTGTCCACTGTCTACAGGACAAAATCCTGTGGGACTACTAACACTAATAATACAAGCACAAGTGGAATAAACACAGGAAAAAATGTATATTTTGCATTGATATGATTCTTATATTTTTTTACTTCTTTTTATCTCTATTATAACTTATATTTGATGTTTCTTAAAGATTGATCTGAAGATATGATTATTTGTCGAAACACAGCTCATCAATAAATCTTTCACAAAACTGTGGGACTGCAAAACTAGAAACTTCATTCCATTCCTCTGAAATAAGAAGCACCTCTCCAGGACGTTCGAATCAGAGGCTGAAAACTGACTTAAGTGAGCTTAATTTAATAATATCTTGTGAGATACGTGGCACGAAGTGGTGAAAGGTATTAATATTAGTTATATTTTGAATTTATTAGAGTATTCGCCTTTCGCTGTCACTAAGAATGGGGTTATAACAGCGAAACGCGTAGTGCCCAAATGAATTCAGTGGAAATATTGCAATATTTCGTTTAATTATATTAAATTAATAAACTATTCACAAAAAGAATCCTAATGCAGTTGGAGTAACCAGGGGTAGAAATTTATTACAAGATAGATATGAATCTTAAAAGTATTTTATATTTCTTTAACGTTGGCCTGAACATACTTACCACTATTTGTCGAAACGCGGGCCTTAAATAAATATTTTTTACGGTGAAATTTTCTTATTTTGACATTTCTCTAAATACTACTTCTATCCAGGACAAAAACTCAACAAAAGTTTTACACCCTTCGATATAGCGTTCAATAGACCTTCGAAACTCTTTGATGATGGACAAATACAGACATTTAATGTTGAAACCAAGGGGACTGCAAAGAGAAGGTCCGATTCCATCCTATTGTAGGCTGCTTTCTGTTGCCACTTCGGTCGCATTTTAATCGGTTTTCAAAAATGTCCGCGGCGCGGCAATGAGTGCAATGCGATACAATTTTTGCCAATATTTTGCAGAATAAAGTCCGCCATTGCGAATAACAGCATTGAGCTTTTGTTAATTTGATAGATCACGTCAAAATGTGTATTAAATTTCGGTTAATACCCCTAATTATGCCTTAATTCCCCGTGAAACTCGGATCAATTTGGCCATCAGCGACGCGAGTGGCGACTTTTGTAAACCCATTTAAATGCGCCGTGGGTGACAACACTTTTAGAGGCCAACTTTGCAATATTCGTGGTTGAAACCATGGAAGGAGCTACTTAGTTAGAGGCATTTCAATCTACAACCGTCCAAATAGATAACGGGTGAACAAATGAAAAAAAGGGAAATTCATCTTTTAAAATGGTACCAAACACCTATCTATTCGTCGCATCAAAGTTTGGTAGTTAAGAAATAACGAAAAAAGTAATGAAAATGCCCACCACTGGGGCATAGATCTACATTACTAACGTCAGTACGATAAGTGATAATTAACCCCTTGCGCTGTAATGACGAGTCTATCTCGTCATGAACTTTCGGCGCCAAACCGCGCAATGAGTGTATCTCGTCATCGGATTTTCATAATTTTAGCACTATTTAGAGGAACAATATAACTATTTTGAAAGCTAAAAAATGTTAAAACACACATAGTATACATAAATAATTCATATTTCATGAAACATGATGCATTGGAAGGATTAAAATGATTTTATACGAGTAACGATAGCTGTTTTCTCCACGTTTAATAATCACATTTAATTTCACGGTTCTACGCCGATTGCAAATTACAAAATATAATTTCGTTACTTACCATATAAAAGAGACCCCCAGAAAAAATAAATTGAGAATAGGAGCACGATATTCGGAAAATTAATCGAATATGAAGGGATTAAGTTAGACAGAAGAGGTACGTAAATCTACGAGCGAGTTAATGGGGGAGAGTACACGCGTTCTTTTCTTCTGCAGGGGAAGAAGAATTTACAGGTGCGCTCGCTCCCTTGGACCTCTTAACGCGAAGATGACGCAGGCGTCGGTGGCACAGGTGGAGAGGCGCACCTGTGGCCGCCGGTCGGAGTGCGTCCGCTCATTACACCGAAAACGAGAAATATGGCGAGGTGGTGCTGGAGCGGTGCTCTCCCCCCGCCGCTGTTTACTCACATCCACTCGAGTCTGGGATGGGAAAACAAAGTGAGAGAGAGAAAAAAACGCCCTCGCGGAAAGCGATAGTCATTTGTCCATTCTGACCCCATTTAACTCCCTCTACAAGATAACCTCTCTTTTGCAATATTCGCGGTTGAAACCATGGAAGGAGCTACTTAAGTTAGAGAGAGGAATTTAAATCTACAAGCGTCCAAATAGAATAAAGGGTGAACAAATGAAAAAAAAGGAAAATTCATCTTTTAAAATGATACCAAACACCTATTCCTCGCATCAAAGGTTGGTTGTTAAGAAATAACAAAAAAAAATAATGAAAATTCCCTATGTCCGGAAATGACAGTTTCTATGGAATTGATCTATATCGTACTTAAGAAGGCAATATGCTTATGAAGTTAGAACATGCAAAATATGCTAATAGAAAAACTAGGAAAATTCAGAAACATAGATACACAAGTTAGTAAGCTACACTAAAAGACAACAAATGGAACAGGCAAGAGGACTTAATAGAGGAGGCACCCCTACGTCTCGTTGAAGCTTGATTTCAAGAGGACTACACAGAGGAGGCCTAATTCTATCCTATAGAATTAGGCCTCTGCTTTCTATTGCCACTTCGGTCGCATTTTAATCGGTTTTCAAATACGTCCGCGGCGTCGTAATGAGTGCAACGCGGTCCATTTTTATCCAATATTTTGCAGTATACTGTTATTCTCTGCGAGGAACAGATCTAAATGTACTCTTGATGATCGTTAGATACTTGATGATCGTTTTCAACAGTGTGTAGACACCCTGGAGTCCCACTTAACTGATGGGGCCCGGTCGGTGAAAACTTATGAGGTTTTCACATAGAGCGACCTGCATCCCTCACTCGTATGCCACCAAGAGCCATCGAGGACGGAGATGGACGCGACTTAGCTAACGAAGCTGGAGTCAAACTCCAGGAGTATAATCCCAATCAGAATTAAGGTTAGCGGATGGAATGCACTGAGGTAACTCACGTTGGGCCGTCTCGAAAAAAAATAGTTTCAAAAATTTAGTACTAACTTTTTCTTCAGTCATCTGCGTAGATTATATTTATTTTGAGGATGTATCTTTTAAAAAGTCAAAAAAGTATGATAATTTCGGATTCGAAACCTCCCAGAACTTTACCGCAACTACCGCGCACAGTATAGATGGGCCACGGAACCACGTATTGGTAGGAGATAAACGGTGAGTCAAAATATGAATCTAAAGATGGGAAAAACCTCGCCACAGAGACCGAAATAAACCACTCCGACGACCTTAGTTTACAAATACAACTACAGGAATACCCTAATGGCGACGATAGCAGGCTGACTCAGCAACTGGCACGCAATATAAAGCCTGAATCACACGATCATTTTTTTTTTCGTCGCGAAAGTGATCACTATCGCGATCACTTTTCCCGTCGCGAAAAGCTATCGCTTCAGTGATCATTTTTCTGAATCACACGGTCACTCCCACCGTCGCTTTTCGCATCATTTCCGATATCACAGCTCGTTGTCTTAGGACCCGCATAGCGAAAATATATAGCGTGTTTGTTTATATATGTTGTTCCCACAATTGTCCAACGCTGCGCTGAAATCACACCATACGGTCATGCGTTCTGATTGGCTGATATGGAGTTTTAGGGACGGTTTTAGCGACGGAAAAAGCGATCGGACGAGTGATGAAAAATGGCGATGGGAATCGCGATCGCGAAAAGCAATTGCCGGGGACGATCATTTTGCGAGTGATCACTCTAGTGATCGCGATGGTGATCACTTTCGCGACGAAAAAAAATGATCGTGTGATTCAGGCTTAAACTCACTACGACGACCCGGTATAACCCACAGCATATCCAAGAGCAATACTTAACAATGCGGCGCGAACTCGCGGATGAAGTAAAAGTCGATACAGTCTTTTGTCCACCCATCGCGCCAATTAGAGTTCCCTCTACGTGTCGGAAAGAAGCACTAATGTGGGGAGCAACAGACAACGGCATGCGGCGGCGGGCACTGTGATGAGGTTGGCCCAAAACATTAGGACGTGGAGGCTTTAACCGCATATCCCCCGCCCCCTTTTCAACTCCCACTCAAGGTTAGAGGAAGGGCAATGTTCCGCGCAATCGTAAGAGGAGAGAGGGGAGGGGGAGAGAAGGTGAAGGTGACGGAGGGGGGGGGGAAGGAGGGGAGGGATGGTGGGGGTATGGTGGAAAAGAATGAACGAAGTAGAGGTAATGAAGGTGGGAAAAGAAACATGCGTGCGATTCATGGGAATCCCTTCATCGAAGTGGATTCCACGCACTAAAGTTCGATTCCACAATTTAAACCAGTGTTTCCCAAACATTTCCAAGCCACCGCTCCCTTAGATCCATAAACCTATACTCTACGTCCCCTAATCGGTAACTTTAAAAAAATAATTAGAATCATAGACTAAATAACCAAATGAGTAACATCGTAAAAATCTAATTAAAATCAATGACTTATCGGGAATTTATTTAGAATCCCATAGATGAGTAGTTTTCGTAGTACATTTATGCAAAATACTTCTTTATTTATCTTCATTGCCCCGAAAACAGCTCAGTGAAAGCCTTTTGCACCGGGGGAAACAACTTTTCACAACGACTATCAGCCACAACCATGCCCTGGGTAAAGAAAAGCTACCCAGGCGGGACTCGAACCCGCGACCTTCGGTTTGGCAGGCGAGGACTTTACCCCGTCGCTACCGAGACCGGCTTAATGTATAAATAAAGGAACTTAGGTGAGAATATACTTTCAACATAAAAATAAATAACCCCCCTGCAGCCCACTTGGCTCTTTTTGCCCCAATTGACTAGAGCAGGGGTCTCCAAGATACGGCCCGCGCACTCGTTTCAAGTAGCGCGCGATTCTCACTCGTTTAACTCTGTGAGACGCCGCTAGGAGCATTGCAGCGCCGTACTGCACGTCAAAGTCGCCTTCAACTGTCCGTAAATAAGAAATACGCCACCGGATACTTCAGTTGACGTTGGTATCGACTACTTCAGTCATCGGCAAATTTGCTATCCGGCCCGCGGGGCGATTCAGAAGTTGGAATGTGGCCCTCGTGGCCTAGTAAATTGGAGACCCCCGGATTAGAGCACTGATAGCGCCTAGGGGGCGGTGGCGCCCACTTTGGGAACCACTGATTTAATCCAAGGGGACTTCATAGCGGAGACCCAATCCCATCCTGTAGAAGACTGATTTCTGTTGCCACTTCGGTCGCATTTTAATCGGTTTTCAAAAATGTCCGCGGCAGGGTGATGAGTTCAATGCGATCTACTTTTTTTCCAATATTTTGCATTATAATGTTTTTAATTGCGAGGAATAGCATTGACCTTTTTGTGAATTTGATAGATCACATTATCATGCATACAAATTTCGGTAAAAACCGCTAACTATACCTCATTTCCCCTTGAAACTCGGATCACATTGTCCGTCAGCGACGCGAGTGGCGACTTTTATAAATCCAGGGGATTTCATCTCAAATCAAGCAGAGGGGTATCAGGTGACCATAACCGATTTCTCTGAAAGTTACATATATGCAAGCAGTATCCTTATGATGATTAATGATCACTTTATCTCAGCTCAGCACTAAACCATTATAAAGCTACCATCCTTTGAGCATTGCAGAGTCAGGCCTCAGAGTAAAATATGAAAAATCACTTTTTTCGGCTTAGTTTTACGCATATTTACTTTTCCTCTTCACTCACACGGTGTTTCAACACGAAGGTTGGTTTGTATAGGTGTCAGTAGAGCTCTCCCGGAACTAAGTAACAGGCGAGAGAATTTCACACATTTAAGGTTGGGGGGGAGCAATCAATCAACGAAGAAGAGGTAATGAATGTGGGAAGTGAAACATACGTGCGATTCATGGGAATTCCCTCATCGAAGAGGATTCCACGCATTAAAGTTCGATTCCACAAGTAAAACTTTAATTGTTCCCAAGTGATTTCGAAAGTAAAAACATGTAATGTAAACACTTTGGGAACCACTGATTTAATCCAAGGGGACTTCATAGCGGAGACCCAATCCCATCCTGTAGAAGACTGATTTCTGTTGCCACTTCGGTCGCATTTTAATCGGTTTTCAAAAATGTCCGCGGCAGGGTGATGAGTTCAATGCGATCTACTTTTTTTCCAATATTTTGCATTATAATGTTTTTAATTGCGAGGAATAGCATTGACCTTTTTGTGAATTTGATAGATCACATTATCATGCATACAAATTTCGGTAAAAACCGCTAACTATACCTCATTTCCCCTTGAAACTCGGATCACATTGTCCGTCAGCGACGCGAGTGGCGACTTTTATAAATCCAGGGGATTTCATCTCAAATCAAGCAGAGGGGTATCAGGTGACCATAACCGATTTCTCTGAAAGTTACATATATGCAAGCAGTATCCTTATGATGATTAATGATCACTTTATCTCAGCTCAGCACTAAACCATTATAAAGCTACCATCCTTTGAGCATTGCAGAGTCAGGCCTCAGAGTAAAATATGAAAAATCACTTTTTTCGGCTTAGTTTTACGCATATTTACTTTTCCTCTTCACTCACACGGTGTTTCAACACGAAGGTTGGTTTGTATAGGTGTCAGTAGAGCTCTCCCGGAACTAAGTAACAGGCGAGAGAATTTCACACATTTAAGGTTGGGGGGGAGCAATCAATCAACGAAGAAGAGGTAATGAATGTGGGAAGTGAAACATACGTGCGATTCATGGGAATTCCCTCATCGAAGAGGATTCCACGCATTAAAGTTCGATTCCACAAGTAAAACTTTAATTGTTCCCAAGTGATTTCGAAAGTAAAAACATGTAATTATCACAAGCATCACATCTACCATTACATCCTCATACCGTGGCATCATCTATATTGGTAAATTATCTGAACAAATTACGAAGGTATTAAAAAAAAAAAAATTATAAAATTGCACACAAAAATCATAATACTCTAAACAAGCTCCTATACACAAAATTAAAATCTGAAACCCCTAAAAATCTGAAAAGTAATATAATATATAAAATTTCATATCTCGATTGTAACACTTGCTATATAGGACAAACATCACAATATTTAAAAAATAGGATTTCACAACACAAATCAACAGTAAAAGGTGGTATAACACTGTGTGCTCATGCTAGCCACAGCATAAGCAATGGCCATGTTTTTGATTTTGACAACGCCGAAATTTTAGATAATGAGATTATATTGAAAAAAAAAAGACTTTTCAAAGAAATTGTTTACATATCAAAAACAAAAAACAGTTGTAATAAAAAAAACAGACATTGATAACCTCAGTAAAATTTATTTTTATTTAATCAATCAAAATCAATGGTAACTAGGTGTGGCAATACCTTAGTAACACAACATCAATAAATATGTACAAAGATATATGTGTATACTTTAAATTATATTACTGTATAAAAAACGCGATCGTAACATTTTTATGTAAAAATATTGTACATCGTTGTCATCTTTGTATTTTATATTGTTCATGTTTTCACTTTCATAGCCCTGAGGATGATTTTAAATAAATCGAAACGTTGGCTATAACTTAATTCAATTGACCTAAACTCCAAGAAATATCATTTTAAAAAATCTACCATTACGAGGGTTGCTATTTATGTATCCGGAATTGGAAACAATGGTATCAAGACAAAACAACTACAGTGTTTTGTATTGATAATGACGCTATAGCCGTCGAAACTAGTCGACAGCAAATAAAAGTTTGTGGAACAGTACTGGGTTTTTTGCTTCACCATGAATCACATGTACACATATTACGCCATCATAAGAAAAGCGGCATGAGAATGAAACACAGTGGCCCACCCATGTGGCCCTACTGAAGGGTTAATAGGGATGATGAAGAGGACAATGGAAACATCGTTTCTGTTTCATTCATAAGAAAGCTTACACAGAAATAAATTTCACCCTTTGAAAAGCAGTAAATAAATGCGGAAGGTCCCGCTTATGACAATGAACATATGGAATGCATCAATGGATGAATCGATGTATGTTAAATCAGCTTCCTTAACTGCTACAAAAAAATGTATGGATATAAATCACCGTGATGGTCTAGAGGCAATTCACTGCTGAATGAAAATAACATCGAAATTGAATTTTTAACCTCTCCGATCCCGAAACTTTTTTTTCTCCCCGACTTTGCCATCAGGGTAACAAAATATGGTTTCATTTAATGCTCGTGATAGAGGTGTCTTCTTAAAAAAATCCTTCGATGGAGATGAATAAGACATCGCGAGAAAGAATGAAGCACCACTACGCCAAGTCGAGTTTCCGTCAAGTTTATTACAACTGAGTCGTGGCACTTATATTATTAGCCTCCAACAAATGAAATATGACATCAATCATTAAATCTCTGGAATCAATGAAACCTTTATTCTTGAATTGAAATCGAATAGCATGGTTTTACTGATTCATTTTACTAAGCAGAATGGTTTTTATTCAGCATTCTTTCGATCAATTTCAATACCATCACATAAAGAACATTGAATATGATTTCTTGGATACTCTTATTTTTGCAGCGCATTCATAAAAATCTCCCATACCCCGAAAACCTCTGAACCCATTAACGTGATGTGTGCCGAATTCGGCACAACCCTCCAAAAAATCATTTTGCCAAAGTAGTCAAGTAAGTTATTCCACTATTACCCATTGTGACGTTTACGGCACGTTCCTATCTGCCGACAGTAATAAGTGTTAACACCAAGCGAAGAAACACCATCTTCTGGTAAAGCCTAACTGTGACGGGAATGCCCAATGTATTGAATTCGGCACACACCTTAAGTTTAATCAATTTGAGAATTAAAAAAAATGGGTGAATGTGCTTCGTATTAACTTCCTTGATTGAAATTTGGAAGGAAAACATTTTTTCATAGGTAAAAGAACTGTTGTCCAGAAATGCTTATCAATTATGTGTTTTTTACCAAATTTTGAGGAAAGAAACCATTAGAAAGTACTCTTATACTATCGCATTCGGTCAATAAAAAATTATCAAATTGTAAAATTCTGAGACATGAAGATAAAGAGTCTAGATAAATAGAGGAAATAGTAACAGAGAATGAAAGCAAATCGAAGTTACACTGACGCAAAATATATTAAAAGCCAAGAGAGGGATACAAATCATTTGAAGGAGGAGGAACAGATTTGATAAGGTCCAATCTTTCGTGATATCCGTGCAGAGATTACTCGAGATGGAAGGAAATCTCGATAAGAATCGAAGGCGATAGAGGAAGTTCCCGGCATCGTCGACTAAAAGAGTAAATAATGAAATAGTCAATGAAAATCAGTAAAGAAAACAGAAAAAATGAAATGGGGGGTGGGGGCGGGCGCAAAGGATATTTTGAGCAACCTTAACTTTTATCGCGATGAAAAATAATCAAATTACATGCAAAAGTTAACATAGTTATATTTAAACCTATTATACGCATATACAAGATGCTACCTTAAGATATAAAAAAGTACAACTGTGGTTCTACGATGTTCGGTAATGCTGGCAGCCCTACAAGGGGGGCGCTTCCCTTTAGCCCCCCATATGCATTCAGAGGAGAATGGAGGTAGAAATGTTCAAGGGAATGCTAAAGTCAAGTCCCAATTAATTGTCAAGGGAAAAAATTCCCCCAAATCGAGAACAGAAGCACTTGCCTTTGGCTTTCCAGGTCACTGCGCACATCGCTAAACTGAATGGTATGGTATTTGGAGGAAGCGACCGACAGCTGAGGTCATTTGCACCATGAGAGAAGGCTATGGATGGAAGGATGGAGAGAAACCCAGCGTCGGCATTAGCCTGCTCTTAACGAAAGGCGCCAAGGGGACCACGGCTTAACGTCCCATCCGACGGACGGAGTGTTGCGCCTGATATATCATGCACACAACATTCGGGCAGAAATCGGGAAGTCTCTGAACTTTCTCCACCACTGTTGAGATTTGAACCCGAGCGCACGGGGTAGGAAGTCAACACTCTAGGAACCATACCAAACCGATCGCCACCCCTAAACTATCCGTTTTCCTTAATTCCTTTTCCAATTTTACCTATGTTTACAGTGACAGATTTAGGCCCTTGAGGTATCTCTAACAAGTGATGCAAAAGTCGATTTTTGATCCTGAAATCACTTCCTTCCGTAAATTTTATGCTTTCACAGCAAAAATGCCTGATAAAATCCTCATCCTACACCATTTTTGGCTAAATCTATAACCTATTGCAGATTTCAAACTATACACCAATTCTATTTTTCCCACTCCCCTTATGATATCCCCACAAAAAATAGACATGAACACTTTATTTTTAAGGGATTATTCATCAACAGTACATAGTTATATCCTCCAATCATAACGTCTCCCGGGTAAGAAGATTAAGTTAAAAGAATATGCACTCTTCTCCGAGCGTTTTAAGCTTAATCATCTCAAAGCAAATAATTAATTCATAAAAAATTATGGCAATGATTAAAAAGAACTTATTTTTGTAATTTGTGTTTGACTAATTATTTCACTTCATGTCCGGTTTCAATACATTTTTTATCATTCTATCGATCGATATCGAATCAATCATCGATACACAATACATAATCTTCGGGGGAGATATAAAGATAAATCGACTCCGGGCGTGAGATTAAATTTTAAAAAATAGTGGAAAATACCCAGAAACGTTCGTCATTATGTTAGAATCCTACCAGATTAAGTCTGAAACAACTCTTTACACTGAAAAGAGAAAACACTAGCAATGGTCGTTACAACGCCTTAGCTTGACCCTCGGTGGCCAGGGTCAGATAAACTATGTGGGGTCTCCTCCACCCTTACCCTTAACACGCACTAAAACACCAAGTGAGGGTTATCAATCGCACCCAAAAATATTGCCTTCATTCATAACATTTGACCAATAAAGATTCGAGTCCACTTCCAGAACTTAACCTCATAATTTTTCCCTAAGGGAATCACCAGCTTTCGAGGTTCAGGGTCACTACCCAAGATGCAGCTAAGACGAGGGTCGTTACCCCCACAATATCACTTCGGAACCATATCATTAGCCTTTTCGACATCGCCAACTCAAGTTCTTGACCTTGAGCTCTACTTTAAATTGTTACTAACCACTATTTACTGACTGTTTGATGAAATTTACTTAGCCATAGTGATATTTATCAAACAGAAACCCTGTGAGTTTGATATTTTTACTGAAATATAAAGTCCGTTGGAAAAAAGTAGCCAAACATTCGATGAATTTCGTCAAAATTGCAAGACTATCGTATAATTTTTGTAAGTCTATACCACAATTTAAGAGTTAACTAATCAAATCTAACCTACCAAAATTAAAAATAAAATGATAGCAAATAGGTAAATGAATTTTATGATGCCCTTGGTTATTATCATTTAAATTCGTAATTTTGATAAAAAAATGTTCTATCAAACGTGTTCGATTGTATCTAACGTACGATTTTTTTAGTATAAAGCATCCCACCTAGAGGAAGGGAGTGCGAAAATACAAGTGGCAGTAAACGAGGCTAGACACCGCATTCCTCACCTCCGTATTTCTTCTCGCTCTGAAATAATGTCCGCCCCTTAATTGGCCCCACTCGTAGAAATATTTATGATCTTTCTTTCACCTACAATGCCTTAAATGGTAAGTACCGATTCTCTGAAATACTCCCATTCCTGTCACTTAACATACCGACCCGTACCTTTCGTAATAACCACCAACTACAGCAACCTTAATTTCGTTTTCTCTCTCTCTCAGAGATCACTTTTTTACATTCTTCTACCTTTTTCAACAACATTTCGTCTACCTTTACTTCCCTGAATTTCTCAACGCCTTTCGGAACATTCAAGAGGCAGCTTCGAAAAGCAGTGTTCTCCCAAATATTTGTTTTATCCTTATTATAGTTTTTCATAGCTTATATTTGTTAAAGGACTTAACCCCGCCGGCCTCAGCGGAGAAGTAAGGTCTTCGCCTGCCAAACAAGAGGCCACGCATTCGAGTCCCACCTGGGTAGGTTGCTTCAATCCAGGAAATAGCTGTTCGTACTAATGTAAATGTTACCTTGTTGAAACCCCCGACATAGAAGGCCAACGCAAGCTGTTTTCAGTGGTATGGGAATAAAGAAAACAAAAGAGTAAATAAAGCTTCAGATTATAAGTTTTATATTCAATTTAAATGCCATATTGAAAGCTCTTTGTATTTTCCACGTTGATTTAATACTTGGCAACCTCTGTTTCGTCGTATTCTACGTCATTATTAAACACAACTGCAGTGACTGATAAAGAAGCTGCAGCAATTGCAGTCGTGCTTTGTAATAACGTAGAATACGTCGAATCCGGTAGCCAAGTTTTAAATCAGAGTGTAAAGTAGAAAGCGCCTTTTATTTTTACTATGCATAACTTCCGCAAGGCCGATTCACCCTTTATGAACTTCATATTGACTGCTTTTGAATTACTAAATACATAAATGAAATAAAAACAGCCAAACAAATGAAAATGAAAAACGGCCCTTGCAACTTCAATACAACGAATGAATCTCTGAAATAGTATTTATCACAGACCTCATTCACTCATTACCGCGGACACTACCAAACTCACGGAGATTTCAGAACAAGCGGGGTCATTCATTCATTGATCCCACGACATCCGCATCGCTCGCACTGGAAAAGGAAATGCCTTTAAATCATCTGGGCGTGGGCTCGTCCAATTCGCAGTCACCCAGGTCAGGGCGGGAGAGCACGCAGTCAAGGTCAGCTGGCCCCGTGACCCCATACGCCACTCAGAGAACACTGCGAATGCTCACCCAAATATTCGCGTGGGCGGGTCTCGGACGAAAGTTATGTCCGCCTAGCGGCATCGCCATGAAATACGACTGGATAAAGAATCCTATGACTGGCATACTATAACTAGGGATGAGTCGATTCCCCTTTTTTCCGATTCCGATGCTTTTGATCGATTCCATCGATTCTTATTCATACTGACAGGTAGGAGAATGATTTGTCAGTAACATTTCCAACATAAAAATGTAAGAATTCAATGCGATATAATAGCGAAGACAATTAAGTGGCCCAAAAAGTATATTTATCAAAAATAGCATCTTAGTGCCATAGTAACATAATTTCAGCCCTAATGAAATAATAAAACAGTAAACTTTTTCAGACATATATTGTTAATTTTATAATGTACCTACAGTGGCTTTTATGGCTCAGGTGTGTATTTACAAATGTCTAGTTGATCTATTTGTTTTCTTTATCTGATTTCTGTACCTAACTCTGTTTAAATATGAAAATCACGTGTACACATAGGCTACTCACCCCCCCCCCCTCCTCACATAACTTTTATTAGCACTTTATTACAGAATAAAAGATTCTGACCATGGTTAAACATAAGTTTTATCGGATATTATAGGTGAAATTGAATAGAAGATAAAAAAGGAGTAGTAATATCATTTCACTCGCAGTCGCTTAAAGATCATAACGCAGTCAACAAATTAAAATCGTAGGATTATGTTTGATTTCGACTGCTGGTAATAACACCAAAACCGATATATTTCTTTAAATGAAGAGCGAAACTAACCTCGGAGTAGTAACTCCATTTTTAAACGGATCTTATCGTGGATACCGCAAATGATAACAGTAACACTAGGTAGGCTGGATTTGCCTGTTGAGGTAATTCTCGTATCCCTACGTATTTTCCGCCATTTTAGAGGTAATTTACTTCGCAAAAAAGTCGGAAAAGATCAAAGGCCGGTATGCCCACTGCCAGAAAAGAACTGGTGATTATCTCACGCGGAAAAAGCGCGCGAAAAAGCAAAATTAAAAGGAAATGGGATGTCGGCTCTTTGCGTACCGCAAAGACGCTGCAACGCGCGGTGCATTGTTGTGGATCCATGCCCCTTAATTACGTGCGTTGCGCATGTACGCAACCCTTAACGAAAAAGTACAGCCAAAGATATTCAGAAATTTTAAATAAAAACATTTGGGCTATGCCGTCGCGCCAATTTTATGGGCATTAGGACATTACTCTCGCCATTAGGACAAATATAACAACACAAAAATCACTTCATATAGAACTTTCACATTAAAGACAATTGAGGTTATTAAAAAAGTTTTAGCCATCCGCCATAAAAAATGCTTCCACAAGTTTACGCATTTCTTCCATATACTAGACCGAGTTAAAATCATTTCCATAGTCATTAAAAGCCATTCGGGTGAAAACGGATGACTATGACCAAAAACATGCACGAAACAATGAGACAAGGAAACAGAGTGAAGCCTATAGCCATGAATATTACAAAATAGGATCCTCAATTCGGCCTCTAAATGTACTGTCACCCACCGCGAATTTGAATGGGTTTACAAAAGTCGCCACTCGCGTCGCTGACGGACAACTTGATCCGAGTTTCACGGGGAAATAAGGTATAATTAGGGGTGCCAACCGAAATTTACAGTCATGATGATGTGATTTATCAAATTCATAACCTTTTAATGTTATTCCTCGCAATTTCAAACATGATAATGCTGAAAAATATTGGAAAAAAGTGGATCGCATTGCACTCATCACCGCGCCGCGGACATTTTTGAAATCCGATTAAAATCCGACCGAAGTGGCAACATAAATCGGCCTTTCATAAGGTGGAATTGGGCCTCCTCTATGCAGTCCCTTGCCTATAACAAAAGGTCTTCCAAAGAAAACTTCCGAAGGGGAGAACGACACATATGAGTGCAACACCATCCACTGCCCTAGGAATGGAAAGTTTTCAGTCACATCTAAATAGATAAGATGCCGTCGGCAAGGATAACTGTCGACGGAGTTTGTCAGCACACTAAATCAATAGAAAAATTAACGACCATAAAACCATAAACCAGTTAAGAAAGCTGGACCATTCGTAGAAAAAATTTTTATAGCTTTTTATCGGGAAACAGCCATAAATAGATATAATAGAAATCCTTCAAATTTATCTATTTTCAACGGAATATAAGGAAATATTTTTTGATAAAATGAGTACTAACAGAAGGCAATAAAATGTCGCTTAACTACACACCAAGTAAAATTGGAGATAAATTTTAACAGTTATGAAGTCTAGACGGGCTTTTAAATAGGCATACTATTTGGGGCACGAGAAAGCTTTCACGGCAAAATGAACGCAATCAGGAGATATATAATCACAAAAAAAAATCAAAAAATAATAAATTTTTATACTTTAAAGTCATTTGAAGTTATTTAAACAAGTCAGCCAACCGCCACAAAAAAAAACGTTTATAATTTTCTGCAAGAGACTAGATCCAGTTATAATCATTTCCAGGGGCCCCGTAAAGGGTATCCCCAATAAAGTATGCGTAATCAACATATTTTATGAACGAATGCACTCCGCATATATATTTATTTAATTTCTTTTATTCATTCCTCCACCACTGAAAACAACGCCATTGGTATTTTACATCGGGGTTTTAAACCCATCCATTAATGATACTTGGACATCCATGCCCTAGATAGGAACAATCTACCCAGGCGGGACCCGAACCCGCGACCTCTTATGTGGTAGTCAAGGACTAAATCGCAAAACAACTTTGCTAGGTTAAAACTATATGCACAAATAAACGACAAATACATTTCAAATAACAGTATATCCAGCTACCCTATTCACTTCAAACATAATAACATTGCTTACATCACACTGATATCAATTCGATAATTGATTAAGTATATCTTTCTTTTTTCACTGAACTGACTGCCGGGAAGAGGATTACGAACGATTTTATTACTTCCTCTAAAACGATCCACATCATTCATTCGTCGATTTCATCTTCGAGAGGGATAGGGAAATTAGGTTCTTGCGTCGGCTAAGTCGAAAATAAAAGAATCCTTCACCGAATTCTTGCCGATACATCTTCCAAGAGCAGTAAAAGAATACAACCGTTAACTGAAAAGAAAAAGGAGAAACTTTTTCCCTCACTCCCACCACCAGGGACAACGCTTACACGTCATAAATTTATAGTCCATCCTATCCAAATAGCTTACACAATTCCATTCATTTTCCAACCGTAATTTTAAGATGGTAGTAAAATTAAATATTTATTCCAATTATTCTTCCTCGATTACGTTCACTATTTACACACAATCACACCTCGTAACAAGATTTCTGTAGATTTATTTCGACTATTACCCACAAAACCTTTTCAATTATTACAAGTAGTCAGGTGAGAGGTTTTACGAGTTGATGATCTTTTGAGGATTTTATTAATAATTAACAGAAAAACCCGCGGGGACTATTAGGCAATTTAAATCACTTCGTACAACACTCTTAACATAAATCCTGCAAAATAGATGGTGTCTTGAAATATGTTCTCGAGTAGACTTAATCATACCTCCACTGATTTAAAACAATCTGTTTATAATGCAGATATTAGTAGTTTAAAACAAACATCGGCACAAAATTTTAAATCTCCTTCATAAATAATCCATAATTTTTCAGATATAAGACCTTACAAATACTGCACCCGTTCAGCAATGAAAGCAGCTCTATCATTGACTGACTTAAAAAAAAAACTCTTCCAGACGAGAATCGTAAACGCTATCGAGGAGAGGTCTACCACTCCTTGTATCTCCAAACATTACTCCTCTCTTGCTATAAAAATCCCATTCGGCGCAGTTATGTGGATTGCTTCCTTCCACTTGCTCATACTTATCAGCATAATCTTTCTAATGTTAAAAAAAAAACAAAGATTATCTCCATATTCCTTTCCTTATTCTGTCAGCGTTTCGTCCAGGAAATACGCGAAAGAATGAGAAACGAAAAATACAAGTTTCTAAATTTTTTAAACTACAGGCTACTACTACTAATACTACTACCAAATCGTAGTGCGCACGCGACGTGGATTGACGGATTACTCCGTGACGCTGCACATTTAAGGGATCTTGCCTGGTTGTCAGCTGATCAGAGATTAATAATACCTCAATAAAGTTTTAATTGCACAGACACAGTTTGTACACCCAAGTAGTGGATTTAGGCAGGGAGTGCAAATATCCTCGTAACAGATAGAGGGAGACTCAATTGTCTTAAGTGGGGCTTCTTATAGTTTACGGCTTACCGAGTGTTTCTTCTCAGGACGACGAATTAATAACAAACTATCAAAATTAACCCGAACTAAATAACGACGAACTGCCCTGATCGGTATATTGCAACCGAAATTTTAAACAAAAATGTAAACGCACCAATTGGTACACTTATACACGACTATCTCCCTGACCAATCCTGGTACCCTAATTCAGCACTGAAAAAATAATAAAACTAAAATTAAACCGGATAAAGAAACGCTTTCTCCAAAAACAGTATGAATACACAAAAAAGTAAAAAAAATAAGCTTTTCCTCAATCGGAGAATCAAGCGTGTGTACTAATTGGGTTTATTATAATTGAATAATATAGAAGAGCCAGTTAGGTGAGCAAGGATTGGCAAGCAATATTAATAATTATTGTTTTTTTTTTAATATTAATTAACCCAATCATAGCTCACGCTTCATTCTCAGAGTGATGAAAAACTATTTTTTTCTTTTTAGAGCATTTAATACCGTTTTTGGAAAAAGCGTACGCTTCAAATCTTTTTTATTTTATTATATTTTTTTTAGATCACGAGATGTGGGTCAATTCGTGATCTAAAAAAAATATATATATATAATAAGGGGTCGTGAAGCATAAATTTTGAATTTTATTTTATTTTTATCTTCTGCTTTTTAGAGGTGAATTATGTAATCGAATCAACCAGAGAGGTTACAAAATTTTATTCCAAACTTTTATGCGGAAGAAATTCTAGAAGTTTTCGCCTTCGTTTAGTTATCATCTGGGCGCATTTGAAAAATTCCGCAGATGAAATTTTTCAAACCCAGCAAAAACGCTATTAATTACCAGAGTTGACATTATTTTCCATTATGAAATGTAGTTAATTATTTATAGTACAATTGAACAAAATTTGAAATGTCTGATTATTGAATATTGTATTGTCATCAAAAGCATGACAGTTTAAAAATTCCCAAGCCCATTGGACAATGGGAAGTGGATTAAAAATTAATTACAAGATTACGTCGATAAACCAGACAAACAGATAAAGTACCTAAGTTAAGAAAAACCGTTTAAAAACAGACGCATCCTTGAATCAACCAGGTCCACCCCCGCCCTCCAATCTTCAACATATTTACTCCCACCGATATGAGACCCTTCCACAGACATTACATCGTCACATAGCAAAAACAGACTGAAGGGCATTTACCCGATTAGCAGCCGTTCAAATACACTCTCGTCTGTTTTTTCCACGATTAATAATCAAAATAGACACACAAACGAATCTATTTAAGACCAAACGATTTTACGCGAAGAGCTGCTGGCTTCGAGACAAAAGAGAAATGTGTCACTCCTACACGCGAAGGCGAAGACGAAGGTATCGAGGATTCAACATGATATACGGATGACAAAAATAGGCTGGGATCAAACAAAAGCTCTTAGCAGCGGCAGCTGCTAGATTAAGTATAAGCAATAACTTCCTAGATGTGACTATAAGAAGATAATCCTTAATCACCAAAGACTTGGCTCTTTAAAAATGTGATCTAACAGAAAAAAAATTAAATGGCTTTAATTGAGCCAGAAAAACAGAGTGTGGTACTTCGACTAAAAGCGCTATTAATTTAAATAATTCCGTAGCTGAAAGAGAAAGATAAGTTTAGAGGGAAAATAATTTTCTCTAGTCCACCATTCTCCCGTTAGTATAAAGTAATATAAAACGTGATGGTTTCTACCCCATTTCATGAGTTGGTGACGTCATTGGTTTTCGTTCATAAAAAACATTGAACCACGCGAGGCTTTTGCGTGAACACGAGGACGAGCTAGAAGAAGTGAACCGCTCGGCATAAGTTGGTGACGTCATCGACTAATCTGCTTAAGAGACTTCAATATTTAGTCCCGAATAGCACGAGCATTAGGCGACGGCTCGAGACAAACATGAAAGTAATGGTCACTTTATTTGTGACACTTTGACAATCGAAAATTAAATTCAATTGTAAATTTAAATAGGTGAACCAGCCCATATTAATTCACTTTCGCATTTCTTTTAATGTGTTGAAGCATAGGCGTCGAGACGTATGGAATTTGTTTGTTTTCAATTTTGCATTTGGTTTGGCTTTTAAAGGCTCCATAGCAACTCAACTTTACGAGAATGCCCGGAGATTTTCATATGCTCAATGAACACTTTTTTTTATAAATATGACATATACTAATTCATTGTTAATACACTAGGATAAGTTAAGTCTTACGATGGTGTACGCTGGGGTGCCTCGTTTCACCACTTCTTGTAGGAGCGAATCGCAATACCCCGCAAAAGTTGCGCACCCGGATGAGTATTACAAATGTGATTTTTTTTCAAAATCGGCCAATATCTTTTGCCCGTCATTTAGCCTTAAAATTTCGTAATTTGTAACGAAAAATGTTAAAATTTGAATAATTTTAATTTGGTTTGAGCGATCACTCATTTTTTTCCAATTGGGCATAACTTTGGACTTTGATTGATATTTACGACCAAATTTTCCAGCTATATTTTTTTCGTTAATCAAGAAAATGACCCTTTAAAGTGTCTCGAAAAAGTAGTTTTGTGTGGTGGGCAACCCGCTACACGCACTCTAATTTTACGCTATGCATTCGATGAATGACGCCTAATAAAGATGTTCTCAGTTAAAAAAGTGGAAATCATATCTAAAAATATCAAGGGTAGTCACTAAGATGGGAGCACGTTATTATATGCCATCGCCGACAATATTGACTTTAATTTTGTGTGAGAAGATACACCGCATTTACCAAAGAGGAAACGAATACGACGATTCGATTTGTAGAGGGAGTATTGTTGAAAGAGCAGTCTAGCGGACTACATCAACAACACCGCTGCGCCAACCGTGGGAATCGGGCGAAATATGGCATTTTCATAAGTCTTGGAGGCCACCCAAGCATACTCCATCATAATTACGGTCAGCTAATTCTATTTACCTTTCCGGCGATGAAAAAATATCCCGAAATCGGTCGGTTAACCGTTAACTCAACGCGGAATAATAAACACTCGTCCTTATTTGATTTTTTTAGCGCTATTTAGCTTCCCAACGTTGAACCTCCAACCTGAGGTATTAAATACGACAAAAAATTATTTTCGCATCAAGCTAACGCATTGGAGTATTTTAGATTTTTAAAGCCATGAAAGAATGACGTGAGTGCGAATTTCACGTATCAGTCGAGACAAGAAAACATGAGAAACAAGTAAAGACATAAAGCTGTCACGTCCATGGACAATTAATTCTTGCCGAATTTGAGTTTCTTAAGGATAAGCCAATTTTAAACTCAAATGCTCATTATAGACAAATTACTTCCGTGCTCATAATGACTCCGAAATGAGCCTTCATCGTCTCAATTTTTTAGGAGAACAAAAACATGAGATGATTAAGAGCTAACATATTAAAATACCAAAAATGAAACTCACTTCGCAACACATAGATTATCTCACACAAAAAGAAATTAATGTATAGTCTAAAGAGGTAGCAATTCACTTCTTCCAACCTATGGTTATTAAAAATACAGTTTGCTATATCAAATTTTCATTAAAAATAATTTGGTAGATGAATGAGAAAGAAAGTTAAGAGGATAAAAATCTTTCCCAGTCCACCGTTAAGTTACAATGAAGAAAAAACATGAAAGTTGCCGCCCAATGTTCATAAGTAAATGACGACATCAGTATTCGTTTATTTACTCGAAATGAGACAACTTTCCATTGAGAACGAAGGTGAGAAATCTACAAATAATACGATCAAATTCTTTAAATTAACATCCTGAGGCAAAATAGTAAATGATTCAGGTACGAAGGTTCGGATCCATTTCAGATGAAACTCTAGATTAAAATGGATAATGGAAATGAACTAAATTTAATAGAATCAAATGTCGATAGCGATTAGTTCAGTATATAGTATTTTAATCATTCCCTTTACTAAGGACACTTTTTAATTTTCCTTCAGATTTTTTATTGTTTTTTTTTATCACCTTCCCGCTAAGTACTCGCTCCATCCAGAACTTCTGTCTCCTCCGTATTTCATCTAAAAGTTGCCTCTCCTCACCCACCATGTTCAGCACTTCGTCGTTTCTCCTCCTTTCCGTCCACCTGACTTTCTCTATTCTTCTCCACACCCACATCTCGAATGCCTCCAGTCTTCTCTTGTCCTCCTTCCTTTGTGTCCACGTCTCTGCACTGTAAAGCGCTAAACTCCAGATCAAACTATTCACAAACCTTTCCTTTAAACCCTTATAAAACGATTCCATAACGATAATACATGCAAGTTGTAATATAGTTAGACCATTTGCGCCTATATTGTCTTAACGATGGTCACCCACCCAACCTGAATGAGAAATTCGTAAGAAAAACTGAAGTACACAATATACCCACCCGAAAACATACCATTGATCTCCATATCCCAATACATCACACACCTCATATGAATAAATCCTTCATAGTAACCGCCTCACGTATATGGAACTCTCTTCCAGCCCAAATAAAAAGCATTACAAACATCAATAAATTTAAACATAAATAGCACATATGGGTGTCTGAAAAATGCCTCCTTAACTTCAAGATGAATTCCTCCTGGTTGTATTCATGTTTAGCCAAATAATTATTGTTGTTACTCGTATCGATAAATATATGAATAAATGTGTGTATATATGTTAACTTAGTTTATAATTGTGCTAAATCACAGTGTTATCTTAATGTTTTGGTTACTTTTTGGAAAAAAAATATTGTTTGTTTGCCACTATTGTCATAATGAATTATCACCTTAGATTCTTGTAATTAGTCTGTTTTATCAAAGTGTGATTTCTTTCTTTTGCTGAAAATATTGTTTTGCTGAATTGTATCCATGCTACTGGCGATCTACACTGGATGCATTAAACTGAAATTCTATTAATTTATTTCTTTTCTTCTATTTAAGTACCAATGCTGAAAAATGTTAAAAGTTGTAAATTTATTTTCTCATAGGCCTCAGTGCTCAAGAAAATAAACGAAATTATTATTATTATGAGAATAAGACATTGCAATATTTCCACTGAGTTTTATTATTACGCAAAGCGTTTCGTCGCTAAAAACGACATAATCAAATGTGACACACTTGATTCGTCACACTTGATAATGTCGTTTGTAGCGACGAAAGGCGTTATGTAATAATAAAAGTCAGTGGAAATATTGCAATGTCTTATTTTAATAATATTAAGAACTTCCACCATATCGTGCCCAACATCATACAAGAAATTATTATTACGAGCGTGATGCGCCCGCTCCCAGCGGTCTTCCCCCGCTCTTTTCAATTCAGGTCCACAGAGGGATAGGCGCGTTTCTAATTTTAAAATGTAGAAAAAAAGGCAGGGTCTTATGTACAAATTTAATTGGAATGTTCATTTACAAATTGAGGTCAGAGGACCTTTTTAAACACAACATTGGAAGTAATTACACTATCCTCAGTTAATACTTGTTTAGCGTTTTCCTTAATATTTACAAAAATATTTTGAAAAGATCTTACCCTAGAGAATGCTACATAAAGTTGGCCATGAGAGAATACAGGGTCAGGCAGGAATAAGCCAGCTCGTTGCAAAGTCTGACCCTGAGCCTTGTTAATAGTCATCGCATAGGAAACCTAAATGGGAAATTGTCTGCGAGTAAAATTAAAAGGCACGGTGGGATCCGACGGCGTTAACTGTATTCTTGGGATGAGGACAATCTTGCCGGAATCGATTATTTTTTTTTATCGATTATTATTTTTTTTTCAACCAATTTTAGGAAACAATAACAATATTTAGGAAGTAAGATATGCCATCGCATGTTCTATGATAAATTCTGTGCATAATGGTACCTCATTTGTAGAGTTTGGTTGCGTGTAAGTTGAGAAAAAGGTATCTATACAGCAGAAATAATAAAGAGGATTATTTGCTTTTCAAATGTAAACGGCCGTTATTCTATCACCCCCCGCCACCCGCCTTTTTAGCGACTTTGTGGGGCAGCATGTAGATGCAGATTAGAAGAGTTAAAGACGATCTGCCCCCGATTGCCGGGACGGAGCCGAGGGCAGAGTGGGAGTAAAGAATGCGGTCCGCTAAAAAGAAAGGAGAGGGAAATTGGCGGAAAAGGGAGGAGAGTCTGCGCGGGTGGCTTTAAAGATGATGATTTGCACTGCGGTGGGGCGTTCGCTCCGCCTCCAAAGATTCGCCCGGGGCAGTGAAAGGTCTGGCGGCCGACATCGCGAAACATAGCGAAGGAGCTCGTCCGAGCCAGGAGGAATGGCCGGGGTGAAGGCATCATAACACGGGCGCCAGCCTGAAAAAAATATCCCCGCTAACCAATGCATAAAAAAATCTGCGACGGTATTTCGTGGAGTTTCTCGCGAACATTTCCCCAGGGCTTTTGAAATTTATTTCACCTATCTAGGAACACCACATTCTGGCCCGGTTTTGCAATGTCTGGTATATGCTAACCGTGGGATAATAGAGCGTTTAACTTTACCTTGAGGTGGCTGAATGTTCTGGTAAGCCTCGCCGTAAGATAGGACACATGCCCTAGACATGGGCAGCCTAAACAGCGGTATTCGAACCCGCAACCTATTGTTTGGTAAGCGAGGACTCAAAATTTAATTTTCCGACAGCTTTTTCAATTTATTTACCTATCTAAAAACGGGATTAATCACAAGAAGACTAAGGTAATGCGGTTTTGTAAAGTATCGCGAGCGAGGAATGTGAGACTCAAGATAAAAGTAGGTGGGTAAAACTTGAACAGGTAGAGCAGTTTAACTATTTGGGCAGCACATTAGAGGAAAATGGACACAGTAGCAAATACATCAGGAAGCGAATTGCACTAGCAAAGGAGGCGTTCATGAACAGGAAGGAGCTTCTTAGAGGATCGTTATGCAAGAGTTTAAAGAAAAGGTTAGTGAAGAGTTTGATTTGGAGTGTAGCTCTCTATGGTGCCGAAACATGGACACTGAGGAAAGAAGACGAGAGAAGATTGGAGGCATTCGAGATGTGGGTATGGAGAAGAATGGAGAGGGTGAAATGGACGGAGAGGAAAAGGAACGACGAAGTGCTGGATATGGTGGGTGAGGAGAGGCAGCTTTTGGATGAGATACGGAGGAGACAGAAGGTATGGATGGAGGGAGTACTCAGCGGGGAGGGGATGTTGAAAAAGGTGTTAGAGGGTAGAATGTCAGGGAAACGAGGGAGGGGAAGGAAAAGAGTAGGATTTTTGGATAGATTGAAGGGGAGTAGGCCTTATTGTGAACTGAAGAAGGCGGTAATGGAAGAAAAGGAAGGCTCCCAGATCACTTCTTTAGTACTCCATGCAAACCTACCTTAATCGGTAGAATACTCTAATAATAATAATCTAAAAACGGCGCATTCAGGCCCGGAGTAACAACGTCTGGCCAACACTAATTATTGGATGATAGTTCCTTTACCTTCACCGAGAGGTATTTGAAATTTCTTGCTATCCTCGCCATAAGATAAGACTTCAAGCTCATTAGAACTTTTATCCACAGTCCGGTAAATCTAAAGGCTGTATCAGCTTATGGTTAGCGATGACCAGACATTATAAAAAAGGTTCTAAACGTATTTCATGAAAGAGATCTAACAATCTACAACTATAAACTATCACAAACACCCAAGCCCTGGATAAATACAGCCTACCCATGTGGGACTAGGTCCCCGAGACCTTCGATTTTACTTCACCCAGCCACCACCATTTCTCATCTTGCACCTCGAAGATAACCTACATCATGTGCAGGGTAGAGCACTAGGGTGGACCAAATGTTATGCTACAGAAGAGAGATGAAGATAGCTTGTAACTAACCATGTTGAGTGTTCATATATAATAATATAGCGTGATGTATTGTAAAAAAAGATATAATTTTCTCTGTTCCCAAACTCACAAATTAAATGGTCCTTGTGTATGTATATTTATATAGGTAGGGGATCGGGTTGGCGTGGTGGCCATGGTGTTGGCTACCCCGCCCGTGGGCTCGGGTTCAAATCCCGGCGGTGGAAGAGAATTTTCAGCGTGTTCCTGATTCCTCCTTGAATGTTATGTGGAGGACATTTCAAGCGCAACACTCCGTCCGTCGGATGGGACGTCAAGCCGTGGTATCCAAGGTGCCTATCGTTAAGAGTAGGCAAATGCCGACGCCCGGTTTCCGGATCTCTCCACCCTGGCTTACACACCCTTCCCTCATGGCGCAAATAAGCTCAGCTGTCGGTCGCCCCCTCCAAATACCATACTACTTTATATAAGTTCGCATAATTTCAGTTTTGGTATGACAATACCAGCAATTGCACGTACTTATTTACGGAAGGCAGTATCGATAAAGTTCTAAATAAGAGAAATAAATTAAAAACCGACAAGCTTGAATGATCCATTATAAAAATAAATGAATCCATAAGGTTCTCCTTCGGAAAACCATGAAGGAGTTTATGAATTTATCATTATGAGATAACTTATAAACAGCGGATTGCAATTAGGTATATACTGAACTTCTTTCGTAGATATTGGGTATTCTTCCAAACCTTTGAGGCCGCCTAAATCTGTGAAGTATTTGAACTAAAATAATTAAATCACCTTCGGAGTAAATATAAGTGTATATTATCATAGATAGAACATTTGGAGTATGCTCCTATACGGAAGTGAGGCATGGGCAATGACCGCAGCGGAGAAAGCAAGGATAGTCCTTCGTGGTGCTACAGAATAATGATGAAGATCAAATGGATCGACCGAGTTAGTAACGAGGAAAACCTAAGTAGAGTAGGAGAGAAGAGAAGCCTCATGAAAACCTTAATAAGAAGACGGAACAACCTTATATGCCACATCTTGAGGCATGATGGCCTGATGAAGATAATCGTCGAGAGGACAAGAGGATGGCAAGAACGGAAAAGGAAGACCTCGAACAAAATATATGGAACAGGTAAAGAAAGATGTGGAAGAGAATAAATACGTAGGTGTGAAAGGAGAACTGAGTGGAGAACTACGTCAAACCAATCCTAGGATTAATGCGATGGTGGTTGGCGTAACATGGTGAAACTCCTTCATGATGCACAAAGGTTAAGAAAACACTTAGCTGTTTCACAAAATAAAATATATTGCGACCGGTTTCGATACAGCGTATCATCATATGGCAATTACAAGTCTCAGTACACAGAATTTATACCCTTGAAGGCGTTAGAGGGGAGGTAGAGTGGAGGTGGAGAAAGGGGGGGAAACTTTGGAGTACCCATTATTGGATGCAATTAGTTTGATTGTGTTTAGCTCCTTCATCCTGTTGTAATTCGACAATGGAATCAATCATAATCTGTGAAGCATACAATGTATTGCTGATAGTTTGTGAGAGAAGTGGTGTCTTGAATTGCGGTGTATTATTTGGTGGAGGGGGTAAGGGAAGGGAAGGTAGGTTTGGGAAGTACGTCGCTGATGGGTCACTGCACGGTGTAGCCGAGGGTTGGTGTATGATGACGAAATACCGGAAGGGGTGTTATGGAGTGGTGAGTGTCATAACACCCCTTCCGGTATTTCGTCATCATACACCAACCCTCGGCTACACCGTGCAGTGACCCATCAGCGACGTACTTCCCAAACCTACCTTCCCTTCCCTTACCCCCTCCACCAAATAATACACCGCAATTCAAGACACCACTTCTCTCACAAACTATCAGCAATACATTGTATGCTTCACAGATTATGATTGATTCCATTGTCGAATTACAACAGGATGAAGGAGCTAAACACAATCAAACTAATTGCATCCAATAATGGGTACTCCAAAGTTTCCCCCCCTTTCTCCACCTCCACTCTACCTCCCCTCTAACGCCTTCAAGGGTATAAATTCTGTGTACTGAGACTTGTAATTGCCATATGATGATACGCTGTATCGAAACCGGTCGCAATATATTTTATTTTGTGAAACAGCTAAGTGTTTTCTTAACCTTTGTGCAATCCTAGGATTGTTGTCCAGTGATGATGATGATGAAGGATAGGCTAACTTTTTACAATTTCAATGTCCGACGATTTTGCTTTCACTCGCACAATATGTCATCAATAATGTAATTTTACGCCCTATTTGTAAATGAAACCCATTTTTTTAAAACAGCAACATTAACGAGTGCCGATGGTCCATTAAAAGTGATCTTCGCCAGGTAATAATGACGATTCAACTTAAGTGTGAATTCGAATTATGATTGGTCCTCCGGGACGTATTGAAATCGCAAATTGATAGTCTACTGCATTTTTGTGTGCCACAAAGGCGGCATACGACTATTTTGCATTCCAGATTGATACGGAAAGAGAAGTTATTGCACTTAATGTTATATTTCACCAAGAACTATGAATCTCTATTATACCAATTACCTATCCAACTTTCTACTCTGGAAACACGACTAAATTGGCGCTCGCCGAAGTTCATTGGAATACCTTAAAGGACTGCAAAACGAGAAATCATCTCCAACAGTCACTCAATCAACACATCCAACCGATGAGAACAGGATCGCAATTCAAGAGAGGAAAAGGAAATAAATTAAACACCGACAAGTTTGAATAATTCATTCTAAAATGAACGTTCTCTTTTGATTAGTGATCAAGGAGACTATTAAATTATCATCATGAGAAAACTTGCCAAGAAAAATGATACATAATTGACAGGTCCACAGATCCCATGATGTCTGTTGGTCCATCCTCTAGGCTATTGGGTTAGATGTACCAGTTTCATTCTTCATGTCCATTAAATTACTTTCACTCAATATTTTTTTAACGGATGGAATAATTATGCGGTTTCTAGTTCTTTCCAATTTCTCCTATAAATATAATACAAATAATAATAATATAGCTCCAATTTTCATCTCAGCAACCGGTATCATCCCAAAACATACACAAAAAAGTTTCAAAATACTCAACCTTCATCCAAATGCATACATCCAATTGAAAAAGGCTGTAATAATTTCAACCTGCCATATCACGATAAAATTTCTCTACGCAATTCAACACTGAAGAGTTACCTTGGTGAGAACCCGTGCTCTTTACAATAAAACAACTCAGTTAAGACTGAAGAAATTTTAAAGGAAATATAATAATTTATTGCTTTCCTTCTGTATAATATTTTTAAATGCATTTTTGCATTAGATGAAAGGTAAAATTAGGTTCCCCAAAGATAAAAACCTATGTGGGGTAACCTAAAGTGCAGATATGGCCTTGAAACTGGGAAGTCACATAATAAAATCACTCTGGGATTATTTCCCTCCTTGGTATCACACCTTATCATGGATACATTAATTCTTGTGTACATTAAATTATACGTTGAAATTACATATTACCCCACTGACTACGTTTTTCTATAACCATACAAGGGTAGTTTCTTGCGGGACAAATTCATTTTGCAGAGTATTGATAGTGGAAGCCTTCCTATAGGCCGGTCACACCCAAGATGCGTGCAATAACAAGGAAGAGAGAGTAAGATTCATCGTTGATCTCATCCTTCTCTCTCTAACCAAACCCACGATCTTTACTCGCTAACGAACGAGTCAGGAACTGTCTCAAATTAAAATTGAAAATATCTACACAACCGATAAACGCTAAATAAAATTCGATAGATACTTCCAAGAAAAATTCTACATCTACATACTGTCCGGCAAGTCGCCTAAATAGGCGTGTAGCAACGGGGTGTTAGGACACCAGCCGTTTTACATATAAAAAGTAAAGGCTCTTAACGAAATAACGCCTAGCATTTATTAAAGCCCTTTAGCAGGCGGGGGAAAAACGAATTCCCATTCCCATCCGTTCGGCAAAATATATCTCTTATTTATCGTTGTCGTTGGGCCTGGAAATGTAGTGAGGTTCTTGTAAGTTGTCCTCCATGTCGCTCTTAAACATATTCATTCTCATTTTCGCAAGCAATTTAAGCCGAGCGCGCAGCCTCCGAGTCTCTAGCAGGTCCCTACCCAATTCGTTTAACATCAGTGTAACGCTTTCTGTGCGCCCGTATCAGTTTTTGACGAAGCTTCGCGCGCGATTACACTAATACGAAAACGTAAAAATGTACGTCAAACGTGTTGTGGGAAGGTTTTTTTGAATGAACAGGTAAAAGAGATTTGCTACTTCTCACTATCCCCGCTGCACCTTGAAGACGCGACACGCATATGGGAACTGGCGCGACAAGATTAAGTTAGTGAATTCAATACGGCGCTATCATAAAAGAATGGTGCGGTTTCAGTAATTCTCAGTAGGATGACACTAGTGATAATATAATAATATAGTATTTCTTAAAAAAAATAATAATAATAATTAACTAGTGATAATGTGGCAAAGATTATTATCAATATAATAAATAATTTTATATTTTTTATTTTTATTTTTTTTTAATTCTCAAACCACCGGATACAGCTCTTATTGGCCATTTTACACCGGGGTGTTCAACAAATATAACAAGTAAACGTACACAGACGACCTTTTGGTTGGAAGTATTTTAATATTGATTAAAATACTTCCCACCTTCCTCCATCGAAGCGGAAATGAAATAAGCATCTTCATAGTTTAAGAACCACTTTCACAGTCCCATCCTATAAAAAGAAATGCCGAGTCAGCGGGGAGACTCTTAGAAATCTCCAAAGCTGAAGATGAATCTCGATTCTTTATACGTCTTCGTGGAAAAAAAGGCGGAAGGAGATACCTACGGGACAAAAAACTGTAGAGGAATTCCCGAAACAGATATACGAACAGAAGGAATATAAATAAAGAATGTAGGAGAGAAACATGAGCACAAAACTCGTTACATTTTCACACAGAATTACAAAGTGTTTTCAAATTAATAAACCAAAGTCCTTACTTAACATCCATTTAATGAATATATTTAACCTAAAACAGGATGTTTGTATATTGTTGATCAGACTCCGACACCATCTCACCAATCAATGAAAATGGCACATCTTTATATTTTAAGAAGAAATAGAGTTGTCTCAGGACTTATGTAGAGGAATGTATGTAAGTTAATTTTAGGTTAGTGGTTATTTTCCACAGATACTTTAACATTATTTCACGACCGTTTTCCACACATTTTGCAATAATAAACGCGAAGAAAATACAATTTTTTTAAAAAAAGTCGTGAGATAAAAGTATTTGTTGAAGATATTCAGTACCTTTGGATTCACAACGCTTTTAAATTCCCACGACTTTAAGCCTGAAAAAAACTCTAAGAGGTGGTTTTATAATATCTGATGAACGCTAATCATAGAATGAGACAGCTTTCCGCTTTACTTACCGGTGGTTGAAAGTTCTGGCTAGCTTCTGCATAAAATCAGAAATCAAACAAACAGCTTAGACAAAGCCAGGTGAAGCTGTGTTATCTTATGGTTAGCGATAGCCAGACATTATAAAACCACCTCCAATGGCCTGGTTACACGATACAAAAACACGCACGAGTTAATGTCTGATTGTATGAATGATTTTGGTGGATCAGAAAGGAACATGTACGAATGCATGAACCATATTGGAGCAGGTTCAATTTTCTGTACATGCGTTCGTACAAGTTGGACGTTACATGGTGAATTCACGAGTTCATACATTTAGACATTAACTAGTACATGTAAATGTATCGTGAAACCAGGCCTTAAGTATTAATTATGCGCAATTTCTTCTATGAACCTCATAAATACCACGAATATTACAAAATAGGATCCTCAAGCCGGCCTCTAAAAGTGTCGTCACCCACCGCGCATTTAAATGGGTTTACAGAAGTCACCACTCGCGTCGCTGACGGGCAAAGAGATCCGAGTGAAATAAGGCATAATTAGGGGTGTTGCCCGTAATTTCTACGCATGATGATGTGATCTATCAAATTCAACACTATTCAATGCAATTCCTCGCAATGATAAAGATAAAACTGCAAAATATTGGATAAAATTGGATCGCATTGCACTCATCACCGCGCTGCGGGCATTTTTGTAAACAGAATTAAATGCGTTCGAAGTGGCAACAGAAATCAGCCTTCTATGAGATGAAATGCTTTAGCGGTTCTCTCGAGACAAACGAAATTCTCACTCTTTTCCGTATTTTATGTTCCTCCTCCTCCCTTACGAAATAACTCGCTGCTTCACATTCCGCGATTCCGTCTCTCCATCTCTCAACGCTCTCTGTTCTACCGAATACCGTCCTTATTTAACTCCATGGCTTGAAATATCCCTTCCCTGGACCTCTTTTCCTCTGCCACGATTTACAAATACTCCTTAAAATGCCATCTGAATAATTCACCATTGTCTAATCAATAGTGCCCCTTCTTATGTTCAAAAATTTTGTTTTCTGTTGATTTTTATTTATTGTATTATCGGTTTTTATCTTTTAGCTATTATTTATTAACGTAAACAGCCAATGTAAAATATTATCTTTGTACATTATTTTGACATCCTATGTTATTAGACTGATTTCTGTACAGTGTATAGAATATTTCTATGTATAATGGTAATTAATGCATTTGTTTTCATTTGTTTTTATGTTTTACGTATCAATCCTTCGGAAAATTCTCAAAGGAACTCACGTTTAAGAAAAGCGTACTTTGACTTATAAGTTATGGCTTATTCTTTTGTTTTGGCCGCAACAGCCAGCTGTAAGAGGTGGCAACCCCAACACTGGTCATTACCATAGGGGGCCTATATTCCACCTTGTAAAAACTAAGCAGTTAAAATTTCATGTACCACAATGAGGAATAACAATATATTGTTTTAATGTATTATAAAAGCCTTTGTGCCGTTATTGGTGGTGAAATAAATAAATTAAATAACTAAACTGGGCCTCCTCCATGAAGTCCGCTTGACAAATACCCTCGCCCGAACCATGGGAATCTAGCGGGTTGAATGGAAAGGAGACTTATGAATGAGATGGGGTTGGGATGGGAGAAAGAAATCATGACACAACCCAGGCGTCAGCGCGGCTGGTATGAGGAATGGGGTGGGGATGAGGGAAGGGGTAGTGTGAGAGGGGGTTGTGAGTTCGGTGACCTCCACGGCAACAGTCTACCATCCTTCGTGCACACACGGGAGATGGGCATCTCAACACAAGGTCAGGTACCAAAGCAACCCCACACTTTAAAGTGAAGAAGTAAAAAATACCCGTATTCTTAATGAGACTTTGTGGCATGCTATGCAACCACACTCACACCGTAATTCAACACGAAGTTTGGTTTACCCAAAGTTTACCAAATACTACGCGTGAGGTAGATGAAATTCCCACGAGGGCGTGTGGTAAGGCGATCTGTTCCCCACTCTAAGCCGTGATTTATACCACAGGTGTTTTTATGTGAGGGTAGAGCTCGCCAAATACTAAGCCTAAGGTAGGTGAAATTCCCACGCATGCATTTGGTCAGGCGATTAGTTCCCCACTCTGCGCAGTGATTTAACCCGAAGTTTTGGCTTTGATAGGTGAGAGTAGACCTCACCCAAGACTGAGCCTAAGGTTCATGAAATTCCCACATACGCGCGTGAGCTAACTATAGGCAAAGCCACAGACGTGACACGCCACACATTCAGGGTTCCCCGGGTCGACTCGCACTTCGAGGATTTTTTATTGGGACGTCCAGAGGCTTCCCTGGGACTCCGGGACCCTTTGATCAGCAGAAAAATGCTCTACCCACTAAACTAATCCTCCCAAACCTCATTTATCCTAAAACTTAGTACGCATTACCTGTATGTGCAAACTGTCGGAAGAGTAGTGCTTGATGCAGTGGGTCATCTATATTTCATAAAAATAAAATAGGATGTCTGTTTTTCTGTCCGCTTTGCGTTTCCAAACGGCAGCACGGATTGCGACCAAAGTTAGTACATATGTGTATCTCATGCACCCAAACCCCTTAGAGCTACTTTTGGTTGCATTCGACGCTTCATTCGGGTAGTTTTTTCATTACTATTTGTTACGTCACGTCATACAGCTTCCGTGCTTGGACATCCTCCCGGGTAGACACACCTCTTCACTCCCTCAAAGGGAAAAGATAACTCAAAGGATACCACATTTAACCACTGATGTGACTATGGGGGGAGGTTGAGGGGATGTATCACACCCCCTAAAGCCTCAGAGAAATCAAAAAATTATTCAAAAATCTTGTCTCGATTTGATATATAATAACTGCATCTGATTAAAATTAAATTTTAAGTGGCAAAATGATGTAAAATGCATTTTCAGGCATGTTATTTTTAAAAATTTTCCTGAACTACACGTTTCAAGGGGGACTAATCCCCTCTAACCCCCACCCCTCCCAAAGCATATTCCTAGTTACGCCACTGCATTTACCAATGAATCCTCTTGGTGCAAACCTTTTTGTTGGGATATAAGTTCACAAGACGTGTTTGGTCTACACTTACAGCCACACATAGCGATCAATGCTGTGGAACGGGGTGTCAGCTGATCCCGCGCGCGTTATACGTAAATAGTTTTTTTTTGCTGTTCAGCATGCATACGGCCATATAACCCTGAATTCCAAGTTCCAAGTTTCCTACTTCTCTGGGTACTACCCTTCCCGACCACCGCCGGGTGGCCTACTAATATTCATAATAGAAATAATGTTACTTTCCCACAAAGGTGGAACCAGGATGTGGACAAGTGGGGCGCTAGATGGGAGTCAGTGTAATAACCTCCAAGCTGTAGTGGGTGTCAGAAGAGAATTTCCATTTTATCTAGCGTAGATTGGATACCCCCACACCACCCCACTCTAGATCCGCCAAAAAAATCAACCTTCGATTGGATCGAATGGAGACTCCTCTTTGCGGTCTCCTTGGGCCAGTCTCCTGTCGGTATCCGTGCAGATAACCCTCCCCCGCCCCGCCCCCATCCCCGCGGCCGCCCGCCTTCTCGCAAGATATTTCCCCCGCCCCTCCTTCCATTCCAAATGCCTAAACGGGCCTTTTAACTCCCCTCCCCCTTCTGTGCGAGTAGATCCACTCCCTGAAAACAGACACGAGCGCATCAGCTGAAGAGCCTTCGCCGCCGAAACATGGATCCACGGAGCGGCCAAGGTCGTCGTCACCGCCTCCCCACTCCATTCCATCCACGAACCCAAACCACACACTCATCTCCCATCTTCCAGAGAAAAATAAAGGCAAAAATCACTATTAGTGAAGGCTATTCGAGTTCTCCACCGGGTAATCTCCTCCATGGCTGCCGACGCTTCGGGGTACGAGTCGTACTCCAACTCCAGCATACGCCGGGAAAGAAACTGATCTTTTTTCGCAAAAATCACTAAATAGGGAACTTTCACATTGAAGACAATTGAGGTTATAAAACAAGTTTCAGCCATACGCCATTAAATATACTTCCACACGTTTACGACTTCCTACCATTTACTAGACAGTTATAATCATTTCCACAGTCATTAAAAGCCACTCACAGTTGAAAAACGGATGACTATGATTAAAAACATGCACGAAACAATGAGACAAGGAAGCAGAGTGAAGCATATAGCCATGAATGCTACAAAATAGGATCCTCAAGTCGGCCTATAAAATGTGTTGTCACATACCGCGCATTTAAACGGGTTACAAAAGTCGCCACTCGCGTCGCTGACGGACAAAGTGATCCGAGTTTCTCGAGCAAATAAGGTATACTTTGGGATGTTTAACGTATTTTATATTCATAATGATGTGATCCATCAAATTCATATCTCTTCAATGCTATTCCTCGTAAATGAAAGGACCACATTGAAAAATGGATACAGCAGTAAAGACATCAGGAAGCGAATTGCTTTAGCAAAGAAGGCGTTCATGAACAGGAAGGAGCTTATAAGAAATCGTTTAAAGAAAAGGTTAGTGAAGAGTTTGATCTAGAGCGTAGCTCTTTACGGTGCGAAAACGTGGATACCAAGAAAGGAGGACGAGATAAGATCGGAGGCATTCGACATGTGGGTTTGGAGAACGAAAAACGTGAAATGGACGGAGAGGAGGAGGAACGACGAAGTGCTGGACATGGTGGCAGGCAGCTTTTATATGAGATACGAAGGAGACAGAAGGTAAGGATGGAGGGAGTACTTCGTGGGAAGTGGATGTTAAAAACGGTGTTAGAGGCTAGAATGTTAGGTAAACGAGGTAGGGAAGGAAGAGAATAGGATTTTTAGATAGATTGAAAGGGAGTAGGCCTTACAGTGAATTAAAGAAGACTCTCAGTTTATTTCTTTAGTACTCCATGGAAACCTACCTTAATCGGTAAAATACTATTATAATAATACTGAAAAATATTGGAAAAATGTGGATCGCGTTGCACTCATCACCGCCCCGCTGACATATTAAAAAACTGATTAAAATGCGACCGAAGTAGCAACAGAAAGCAGTCTACTATGGGATGAAATTGGGCATCTTTTACGCAGTCATCTTGGATAAAAATTGGGTTGTACATGAACTCCCATAAAAAAAAATTCCCCTGGACCGGGACTCAAACCACGGACAGCTAATCCCTCACGAAACATCCTGAATACACACTGAAATTTTCAAGATGATGGCGTGGGTATAAAGCGAGTAATTCGTCACAATAATTAGCCGCGTGAACAGGAAGTATTCGTCATCTTGAGATTCTGCAAGAAGTCCAGCCATTCAAAACAGAAAAATTCATGCATAATTCCCGATTGTATAGGGAAATTTTACTAAAACCCCGGTTAATCTTACGTGATTACCGCGATAGATATGAATATTAAAACACCCAAAATAACTTCAATGCTTTAAATAATATTATGTTCATGCATTTACGAGGACAGGGAATAGGATAGTTACCACATAATGCATTTAAAATTTAAATTTATTCATTTTTTTAAATAATTATAAAACACCCATTTTTACTCCAATACTTTTAAATAATATTACATTCATGGAATTACGAGGACAAGGATAGTTAGACAAAAATTGTATTTAAACTTTTAACTTAATATTTTTTTCAAATAATGTTAAAACACCCAAATTTACTTCAATACTTATAAATAATATTATATTCATGGATTTACGAGGACGAGGAATATGTTCGTTAGCACACATTGGAACAAAAAAAATTAAATTTATTCAATACAAGGCAAGACGCTGGCTGCTTCGACCTCATAAGTAAATGTTGACGTCACCTGGCATTCTACTCTTCGTGATTTTGAATCTTAAATGAATCAAGGGTGCTAGAAATTTCGATTCTGTGTTCTTGTCTGACATTCCACGTTTCAATCCGGCTGTAAAAATCCTACTATGATACTGCACTTATAATTACGTCAAAAACATTTTAGACCATAAAATGGGTTTTGAACTGGCAAACTTTTATGTGAAATGAATTTGAAATAAAAGATTTTTGAAATTCCCGATTGGAGCAAAAATTCATTAATAATTCATGCATAATTGCAGAGACTATAAACTCCAGCACAGTTCCCGATTTTCCCGGTCGCTGGACACCATTTACCTACGAATGAGGTGTCAACCCTGAGTATCTTTCCTGCGATATTTTGCCAATAATTCATCATCAGCATCAAATTCACTCTAAAATTCTTCAAGTCTCAACGGAATCCATCCCACAGTTGAATAAGACGCTCGCAAGCAAGGGCGGATCTAGGATTTTTCCTGGGGCGGGGGACACAAGGGTTTGAATGGCAAACGGTCTTCTCATATTTAAGATTTAAAAAAAAGTACAACAATTACCATTGGAAGGCCACTGCCTCCTGTACTTGCTGCTGTATCCGTTTTCGTGAAGGGTATACCTTGTACTGTATGTGAGCAAATTGTGTGGAATATGCCTATGGTTAATTTGATCACTTTGCCTATTCCAAACATTTTACTTGGTACATTTCGACCGGTTTCAGCACTCCTGAGTCATTTTCAGCAGGAATGAATGACAGCTGGTGGTTCGATGAAGCACTTAATCGAAACTATCGAGTAAAGCTGGGTTAGCATCTCGAAGTTCACTGTCATGATAACATCGATGATATCGCCCTACTATTATCATTAAAATGTTACAAATATTCCAAAATGGCTTTATAAAGGAAGGAAAATGGAGAAAAAAAGAAATAACGGTGGCACAACAGTAATTAATATTTTATACTTCCGATATTTGAAAGAAAATAAATTTAAATTTGCGTAAAATTAAAATTTGTGGCTTACTCTGCTAGAAACCGGAGAGTTAATTATTGAAATATACTCTATGAAATATACTCATAATTTTATTATAAAAGTTACCAATATGTAAATATTAAAACTTTTACATTAAAATATAAATTTTATTAATATTTGTATTAATAACCTCGACGGGGGATCGGGTTGGTGTGGTGGCTAGAGTGTTGGCTTCCCACCCCGTGGGCTCGGGTTCAAATCCCGGCGGTGGCAGAGAATTTTCAGCGAGTACCTGATCCCCCCTTGCGACATTTCAAGCGCAGCACTGCGTCCGTCGGATGGGACGCTAAGCCGTGGTTCCCTAGGCGCCTTTCTTTAAGAGCAGGCTAATGCCGACATCGGATTTCTCTCCACCCTTCCCTCATGGCGCAAATGACCTCAGCTGCCGGTCGCCTCCTTCAAATACCATACCATAACAATAATTTAGTCTATATTTTGACCGTCTCGGGGAGGGGGGGCACGGTGCCCCACCCCCTTAATGATCCAATGCTCGCAAGTTGAATACGAGAGAGGGGAATGGGAGATAAACACATCCAGCCGGAAAATTGAGAAACGAGAGGAGGTAAACCACGAGGAAAACAGCGAGGAAAGTTTGGTGGCAAGCCTCAAGATGACGCGATTTAAGGAAGAACTACACAGGGATGGCCCCATTCCATCGCATTGAACGTTGATTATTGTTTTCACTAGTTGTTTCAGGCGTGATTTTACGGAATCCACTTAACATATTGAAAAATAAAGAAAGCTTTGTTAACACATAAATATTCATTGCTCGACCAAGGCTTCCACGTGACACATCATCATCTGAAACAAATGCATAAAAGGCAGAAAAGGCATTTGACGAACGTCGAAACCTAGGTAGCACATTAAATATTTACGTGGAATTACGAAGTTTGAAAATGCCTTTCAAAGATACTTCTTGTCAGTAAGGTATCCAGGAATTGCGTTCGGGGGGTGGGGTGGTGGGGAGCAAAATCAGGGGGCGAAATTTTTTGAAAAACAGGGTACAAGGTGGAGAGTTTCAAACTAATTTTAACACTTTCTATAATAAAAAAAAGCTTCATTTGTCAAGGAAATCTTTCGTAAATTCATGATTTTTCAATATTTTTTCCTTTTATGAAGGAAAGTAATTGAATTAAGTTTTTATATATCGGGGGGGGGGGGGGGTTCGGACCCCCGGACCTCCCCCCTGGCTACGCCCCTGCCTCCTGTATTTGCTGCTGTGTACGTTTTCGTGAAGGGTATATCTTGTACTGCATGCGAGCAGATTTTGTGGGATATGCCCATAGTTAATTTTATCACTTTGTCTATTCCAAACATTTTATTTGGTACATCTCGACCGGTTTAAACACACCTGAGTCATTTTCTGTAGGAATGAATGACAGCTGGCAGTTCGATGGTGCGATTAATCGAAACTATCGAGTGAAGCTGGGTTAACATCTCGAAGTTCACTGTCATGATAACATCGACTATATCGCCCAACTTTTATCATTACAACGTTCCATAGGTTCCAAAATGTCTTTGTAAAGGAAGGAAGTGAAGAAAAAAGAAATAACGGTGGCACAACAGTAATTAATATTTTATACTTCCGATATTTGAAAGAAAATAAATTTAAATTTATGTAAAATTAAAATGTGTTGCTTGCTCGGCTAGAAACCAGAGAGTTAATTATTGATATAATCCTCCGAGAGAAAACGAAACATTATAGGTTCTTATGTATATTCCCTTTAAACGTTTAAAAATATACCATAGGTTGACGCGAATAATCAGTCACTAACTATGAAGAGTCGTTAGGGAGGTATGCATCCTCTTAAGATTGATACACTGCTGTCTTTCATTCTTGTATTTGAAGAGGTTTTGACAATTTGAGATTACTCCATTTGAAGAGGTAGTTCCTTCAGCTCCCTGGGGGTAATAGAAATGAAATAGAGATAGCTAAATAACGATGAACTCCAAAATTCGAAGAATTGAGAGCAAAAATCTGCCATGGACAATCAAATTCGCCGAAAATTGACAGCAGAGAAGAGGATGGATGTATATTCCGGATGAAGGGACGAATGTGGGAGATTGGAGGCGGTTTGACATTTTGACGGATTGCGCGTGACGAGTTAAAAAAAAAACATATACGTTCCCGGACGCCCACACGTGGGATGCGAAAATAAAATAATTAGCTTGGAAAAAAAATAATAACGAACCCCGTGCGCCGATGTAAATGAGTTATAAGAGAAGGGGACACGGCGGGAGTTGAGAGTCCAATGACCGGGGTCCAAACGACGCCGCATTCCATTCGCTTCTTCTTCTTCCTCCCGTGCGATTCCAAGAACACTCATTCCGGTGCTCAAGATGACACTGCAAAGGTCGTTTGGATTCCGGACGGACTCCTTCGCTTCCCCCATACTTTGGGTATTACGTGGTTTCACGGCGTCGCTGCGTGCATCGCCGACCGGCTGGAAATCCTTTCGGCGAATGTGGGAGTTTCATGATCGCCACCTTACGATTTGTGTTCCGAAAATACAGAATAATTAAGTGTGGAAAAAAAGTTGATAGAATAGCTGAATGGAGATAGGCGTCAAACCAATCATACGATTGTTAATATAACTACAATAGGGTAGTTTCCTTCATCAAAGAAAAAGAAAGGCATTGATTGCGATTCGTTACCCACCATTAGTGTATCCATAATATACAAATTATTTGGTTTTAGAAATCCCAGTTTAGACGAATGTTAATGGTCCATTCACCTCATTTGAAAAAGGCCGGGTTGGCGCCCATGCGGTTCCACTCAATGTGACGTCACAGGGGCCTAGTAGCAATACGAGTAGTCAGGAGTTTTACATCGTCTGAGATTACCAATGAATGTATAAGGCACAGATCTCAAGTATACATCTCCTAATAATCACCTATTAATATTGCCTAAGGTCGGAAAGTTTCCTTCGTTTGATAGGGTATTAATAATCCTTATATAAGCCTAGCGCCACCTGCTATCAGGGTACTCTGCTACCTGCTAGCAACCTGCATCGTAGCGGCGCTCATAGCCTCGCAACAAGCTGGTCTCACACGGCGGTACAAGTAACCAGAATGATGTTATCCGGGCTTTCCAGCATTCTACTTAGCCGTCGCGTTTTTGCGCGCTTGAAAAGTTTCACTCTTCATTTAAAAATCGCGAAAAATAGATATCGTCATTTAAAAATCTAAAAGCGTGAAATACGTACTCCAGGAGTAATAATCATTCGACTTGGGCAATAAAAAAATTGGAAACCACCCTATTCTTACAGTTATTTAACTCAGTACGATAGTATAATTCTTATAATATGTAATTACAGCTTTTTAATAATTTACGTGCTATGGGTGTAATAATACGCCACGTGAAATCTTTCAATTCTTGATACACGCGTAATAATACGCTGGTAATAATTGCAGTATTTTTTGGCCAAAAATTCACAAGCAAGCAAAGAAGTGTGAGCCAAGAATCGCCGAAGTAAAAAAAACTCGCATAATCCTAGCGGCTTCTACAGAAAAAGTAAACAATGAATATAGCTGAAAATTATACCATGCGTCAGGGGTAGGTACATCAACATAAAAAAATTGACAGCCGGACTCGCCAAACTGGAGAGAAATTTAAAAATTTAGTTCCCCCTATTGTCTTAACACACCTCGTAACACGACAATCGTAATATTGGTTTGAAGCACCACCTTCGTTCCGCTCACCCAAAAGCTACTTTTTTCACCTCTAATTATTTCTTCTCTTCTCCAAGTCCTCCATAAACTGCTCCACATATTTAATTCTAGGTCTTTCTTACACGTTCTTTCCATCCACGTGTCCTTTCTACCATATAAATGGATTAAAATTTGCAGAAAAGTTTTCCACAAATACTTACATTTCACTTCACAGCTGGCGTCATTATGGCGGCTGAAGTAATTATGGAAACTTGCTGAAAATGTTTCATTTTTTTATAATGGTATGCAGCTTATGCAAAGTGGGCGGCAACTTGCGCGTTTTTTTTATTTTAAACTTACGAGAGAATTGAAAAACGAAGATTTTCTTAGTGCCATCATCGTCATAAGTCAACAATCTTAACATTGGTTGGAATCAGCTTTCCATTCCGCTCTCCAATCAGCTAGCCTCTTTATAAAGACGTATTTATTTTCTTGTACATTGAATTTAGCGTCTAAAGCGACACCTAATGGAAATCGAGAATAGATATAATGATGAAGATAAGATTTTATTTCCACAGAATTTACTTCTTAACTGACCTAGGTTTCCACAATATACACAGTCATTATCAAGGACAGTATATATTGTCGAAACCTAGATCGGTTAAGAAGTAAATTTGGTGGATATAAAATAACCGTTTTATCTTTACCGTGATATCTATTCCCGATTTCGATAAGTTGTCGCCTAAGACTGTCGAAACTTATATTGTATTGAGTAGGATGTGTGATTAGGAAATATACACTGTCCTTGATAATGACAGTGTATATTATCGAAACCTAGGTCGGTTAAAAAATAAAATCTATGAAAATAAAACAACTTTTTCATCTATACCATTACATTTATTCTCTTTTGCATCCTTGTATACATACATAATTTTCCTTTACATACGTTGCAGATAATGGGTTTCGCTACAGTATTATGAAGTTTCATGAAAACATGCTCGTTAATAATGCAGTTATTGACGAAAATGTAATAACTAGTACTTGACCGATCCCCGCAACCGATGAAACTGCCGTTTTGACCTTATTCCCTCCAAACCTCCTCACCGTAGCGTTCTGATATCCGAGTTCGCTTTTTTTGTGAATTTCAATCGGTGCCGCCTCCTCCCCCCTTCCATTGCTCTAGTCCGATTGCTGGCTGGATGGTCGGAGGTTTTTATTTCAGAGAAAGTGAGTGATCTCGGGGCATTCCGACGGGAGAGAGTGTTACTGCAAAGAAGCGGAGGTCCGCTGTCGTTGGAAAAGGTGGACTGGCGCTCCCGGCGGCTGTTCGCTGGACTGGTTTCGATTCCATCCACGTGAAAGTATTTGTTTTCGACCGTTCCCGGCGATTCTTACTCTCTCGAACAGTTTTCATCGAATCGAAAAGCTCAGCGTCTCGAGACGACTCCACCAGCTGGGGAGTTCTAAAAAAATTAAATAGAAAAATAGTTCTTCTGCAACAAGTTTTGAAATGAAATACTCTAACATGTTGTATGATCTTAGGTTTTCCCGGCGCATCAGTTGCATAAAAGTTTCTCGGGTTTTCCACCGGTTGATTTCGTCCATGTCTCCTATATGAATGCGTGAATGTTGTATTTATTTTACTTGCAGTAGTTGTGTTTGCATATTTTATTTTAATAATATTATAGTGCAATTCTTACACTGTTAATTTTAAAAAATATGCAGATGATAAATGATTCGCTAAATACTTCCTATTCAACCTTTTACATTTTGGATATTGTATTGATTTAAATAATGTGTTTTTTTTTTAATTCTGATTTTTCTATTTATGTAGCTCAAGAAATGTACATATGTTTGGTCCTTAAGGGGTACAGCCCCAGGACAATTAATAAATTTTCTTCATTTATGAACACGAAGGAAGTGAAAAAAAAGTCTACGCCGACTTACTACTCCGCGAACCGCCTCAATTTGGCGTTAAGTCGACATGTTTTAGACGTCTGGCATTCAATGACGTAGAAATGTAAAAAAGGAGACTATTTCATATCTTTATGTTTTGGTAAACAACAAGAGAATTTCTTCCCAAACAACATTGATGTGAGCAAATTAATTAAAGGCAATCGCGGTGAGGAAAATTTTCAGGGAGAGAAAGAAATTTAAGAAATCTTCGGAGAGCCGTTCATGAAATGCATTGACACCAGCCGTTACGCTTTCAAAAAAAAAAAAACAAAACAAAAATTATTAGGTGTGTCTGTGAGAGACTAGACTACCCGACTACAAGCTAGCTGTTAATGAAGTCCTTTACTAACGGGGTTAAAACGAAACCCTAAAGCTATCAGCTAAAGCAAAAAATTATCTCTAATTTTATTTTTCCCATCAAACCTATAAATATAGCGCGGTTCAATGAAAATGTTCTCTTTGTCACACATGAAAGTACCGATTCTTAAATGCATAAGCACGTGAAGCGACGTACGGGGCCACCAAGTATACAGCAACCACCGACCTAATTCGTCCAAATTCTGATTGTGAGTATCGCTCTTCAAATAGCTCGTGGAAAATCGAGCAACTTTTCTCTGTATTTTCTTTAGTTCACGGATTAAATCTTTCAACACCAAATATATGTCTATCTCATATTTATCCCATATGCTTGCTGCATATTCAAGGTGTGGCCTATGGAGCAGGGGCGCAGCTAGGAATTAAGGCTGGGTGGTTTAGGTGCAACTAATACCGGGGTGTATCGGGGTATGGAATACCCACCAGGATAAGCGGTAGGTGCGAGATTAACAAATTTCGGAATTTCAAGATCAATGGTGCTGAAAAACAAAACCTTGGAAAGCTTATACGCCCATGCACTAAGTCTGCCTGGCCAACACACCACCCTGATAAATGGTTCAAAATGGTGAGTTTTACGGCTTTCTGAGGGATAATTTATTAAACTTTACACTATTCTATTAGTAATATCAATCCAATTAAGTAAAATAGATTAAACTTAAAAATTTCTCTGAGCTCTGGGGGGGGGAGGGTTACCCCCCAGGGCCTTCCCCCTCACTGCGTCACTGCTCAGGAGTGCGTAGTAGTACCACTTTATCACTTTTCCATTCTGGGAACCTAGCTCAACACATTTTACAAATCCTAGCTTTCTCAAGGTTCGCCCAAAAATATTTCTCATAAAAGTTCCCCACGATAGATCTGAAGTTATCTCAATTCCCATATACTTGACTTCATCTGATACCCTTTTTTAAGTACATAAGTATTTAATATTAAATAACATTTCGAGAAAAAATATTGGAATGCAGGATGGAAGATAAACGCCGCATTGCTCTTTTGTTACAATGCTAGTTCTGCCTTCTGATCAGTAAGACAGCCAGACGTAATTTGATAAAAAATTTCCTATTCATTCTGGTATCATTCGTCAATTCTCTCGTGGGAAATAAACTGCTTCATCCTAATCCTTTGTTTCGAACCATTCGTGCGTTGCTAACGTTGAGACGGACGTGATTTCTCTATTTTCTCCTGGATGTAGTGTATTTACTACCCTTATTGTTATAAAACGAAGATGATTCATGATCTTTTCGATTTCTATCACGGAGGCCAACGTAGACTGTTGGAAATAAATCTAGATTGGAGAACGAATGGTCCACCAATAGCCATTGAAGAGCTGAGGTACAAATATCACATTCTTGAAAAATGAATCGATATATATAAGAGTGTTTTCGCCTAGAATAGTTTTTCTTGAACAGGATTGTGTGCAATTTAGAAGTTAGTGACGAGGTTTTCACCCATCTGACTTGATGTATCCATCTGGGAGTTTATCTACCTGTTTCTCCATCTAGAAGCTCTCATGAAAGATAAATGTAGAGAGATGCTACGTTTTAGGTGTCCAATTTTAAGCTTTAGCGCAAGAACACAATCACTTAAATACGTAGTGCGAGCAAAAAGCAGTATACCTACATTCATAATAATAAAATTTTAGTTTTTGATATTATTATAATGAAAGCACTGCAGGAACAAGTGCCTTTGTACGCAGTCACGCGCACGGGTGCAAAGTTAAATACACCAAAGGATGAAGTTCGCCATGAAAAAATATTTGACTAAGCCGGGATTCGAACCCGGATCTCCCGACTGCCGGTCAGGCGTGCTGCCAGTCGCTCTGAGAAAATGGCTTGTTGGTGTAACTGGTAGAACGCCTAACCGGCAATCGGGAGATCCGGGTTCGAAATCCGGCTAAGTCAAATATTTTTTCATGGCGAACTTCATCCTTCGGTGTATTCATTACAATGAAAGCCTAGAGTGTCATTGACTCCATCCCTGAACTTGCACTTGAAAAATGGTCACGTGATTCATGATTTTATTTTCATCATCCCTTTGCCCCGAAAACAGCACATATGTGGCCTTACACGACGGGGAATTTTCAACAATGAACGATCACAAACACCCATAGCCTGGATAGGAACAACCAACCCATGCGGGACTCGAACCCGCGACCATCAGTTTGGAAAGCGAGCTCTTTACCCCGCCGCCACCTAGGCCGAAGATTTCATAAAAAAATAATCATATAATTTATCATAAGAATCAGCCCTGGTGAAGGAGTTAGATGATATAATTTTCCGCTAGCTTGCTCCCGTGATTCATAGCGAATGATTGCGCCTCTAGAATTTCATCCGCCGTAAATAGAGATGTTCCCCATAAAGCGATCTAGGACTCCCTACATAGCTGAAGGATAGAAAAAAAGGAGGTTATTTTGATGCCGAAGGTATAGTTTGGCCGCAATTTATGACGGATTATCAAGTTGTTCAGAATTTCGTGTGCTTACCCTTTCCCAATTTTCTCTCTCGCTCACGAAAATCGGAACGGGTTAATAACCCGCCATAAATTAAAGGGAAATCGTACTTGTGGCAGGAAAAGGTTGACGTGGCGAGGCCTTCTCCCGGATTAATCTACTTAGCGGAAGGAGATTCCCATCACTAAAATTTTTGATCTATTACCGCAGGCACCCACACATGTAAATTTATCGCTAAGTAAATATTTGGGATATTCATTGTATTTCACGCTAGAGAATTATATTGCAGCCCTAATGTTGCAAACAGTATATAAGGAATTAGTAACATTAGACATTGCAATATTTCCGCTGACATAATTATGCCACTGAGCGTTTCGTCGTTACAAACAATATTATCAAGTGTTATCAACAAACAACATTATCTAACTACTTACTTAGTATCTTTCATATCGACATCGGAGTGATCGGAAAAAATAGCTTTCCGTTGAATGCTGTAAAACTGCAAAAGATATCAATACATAGAGAACCTGATTTCCATTCCATTTCCATATAAGGCAATTGATCCCCGTTTATTTTATTTATTTATTTATTTCCCATTTCCCCATAAACAGCAGAGAACGGCCTTTATAACGATGGATTCAACATTAACAAGAGAACATCACAAACATTCATGCCCTGAATGAGGACCACCTACCCAGGTGGGATTCGAACCCGCGAACCTACGGTTTGACAGGCGAGGACTTTATTCTACCGCGGCGGCACGTAGGCACCTACATATTACACGCCTTCATAGAGTCACGGAGGATATCTAATTAGAACCCCACTATACTTTCAAGTCAGACAAAACCGATAAAGAGAGGTATTTTGTCCAACGGATAGATATAGAAATTGGACTATTCCCTAAACAATAAAGGACTTTATTACGGAGGCTTCCGCGGTTAGTTATTTGGTGATGGTTTTCCGGGTTTACAACATGCGATAAGATTCGCTATTCGATCGTTCCTCCGGACAGATTACATCTTCATACTACCCGCAAGCCGCCTCAAAAAGCGTGTGGCGTTTTTGGTATCAACGCGGTGTAAACCCGGAAAACCATCACCAAATAAAGCACTTTGATAAATACTAGGTGAAACTTCGTTAGAGGATTTCTTTTTTATTTGTGTCAAAGGCTGGTGTCCTAAAATTTCCCCGCCACACGCTTTTTGAGGCGGCTTGCGGGTAGTATGAAGATGTAATCTGTCCGGAGGAACGATCGAATAGCGAATCTTATCGCATGTTGAATAGGTACGGTCTTAGGGATCCATTTAAAGAGCATCAGCGATCGTGTTTCCCTTACTTACCCACCAAACGCCAATTGCGGCGGCTTGCGGAATAGTATTTAGATGTAAATGCAGTACAATTTCTCCAGGATAGCAATACTTTTAAACTAAACATGCCATCACCGACATCGGAAAGGACAAATGCGGAGTTTTTCGTACTAACTCGACAGGCTAGGTACACATAAATGATAAACCGAAAGTCCCGTTATAACATCTTGACATTGATTTGTCAAGTGTTACACTATCATATTTCCACTTCGTAAACAGCATTTCAGGTGAAAGTTCTCAAAAAATGCGGAAACTAAAATATCTAAAGGCTATCAGAAAAAGAATTTTAAACTAGAAGGCAATGGCCTATTCGTCAATAGAACTAATAGGGTAGTTTCCTTTATCAAAGAAAACGAAAGGCATTGATTGCGATTCGTTACCCACCATTAGTGTGCTCATAATGTATAAATTATTTGGTTTTTAAATCCCCAGTTTAGATAAAAATTTTAATGGTCAATTTTAACCTCATTTAAAAAAGGCCAGATTGGCGCCCATACGATGCCACTCCACGTGACGTCACCGGGACCTAGATGCTATACGAGTAGATAGGAGTTTTACATAGTCTGAGATTACCAATGCATGCTTGAGGCACAGAGCTCAGGGAAACATCTCCTAATAATCACCTACTAATATTGGCTGTGGTCGGAGATTTTCCTTCGTTTTATAGGGTATTAATAATCTTTATTTAAGCAAAGCGCTACCTGCTAGCAGCCTGCATCGTAGCGGCGGCATAGCCTCGCACCAAGGTGGCCTCACACTGCGGCAGCCGGAAACAGATTGATGTCACACTGTCTTCTCCCAGCATGCATACTTAGTCGTCTCCTTTTCGCGCGCTTGAAATATTTCATATTTCATTTTAATCGCGAAAAATATATATCGTCATTTAAAAATCTAAAAGAGTGAAATACGTACTCCAGGAGTAATAATCTTTTGATTTAGGCAAAGAAAAAATTATAGGAAACCACCCTATTCTTACAATCATAATCGTTTTCATTTAATTTTCAAAGAATTTTTAAAAAATTTGTGACATATCTTGGGACTTGGATCTCATAGGTTTAAACAATCGATGGAGAAAATCGAAAGCGCACATATTTTTTTTTTAAATAGGCACTCCTCGTATAATCATCAGGCGGCGGAATGCCAAAGCGACAAGTGACTTGCTCTGTCCTTCTCAATCAGCGAGCGGGTTCCCCCTCGGGCGGCCGTGAACTTTCCACGAAGCGGACAAGGAAAGTTTATTGGCGGACCACGAGCAATGTGGGAGGGGGCGAAGGGGGGAAGAGGGGAGGGAGTGAGTCTATATTCCCCCACCACCACCTACCAATCTTCCCCTCTTTCCTTCCATTCACGCCGAGAGAGAGAGAGAGAGAGAAGATCGTGAAGTCGGGTTCCGAGACGCGAAAGCGAGCGAACACGTCACCGCGGAGGAGAAAGGGGAGCTACGTCATCGCCGCAGGAAGTGTTTCGGACCCATTAAAGGAACGATTCTAATTGGCGGCAAAGGCGCGCGCGCAGAGAGTTCTCTGTACTCCGCTCCAAGAGGACTGCATAGAGGAGGCCCAAAAGGGTGGAATCCTATAATTTTTTTATAGCCTAAATCGAAAGATTATCACTCCTGGAGCACGTATTTCACGCTTTTAGATTTTTAAATGACGATATATATTTTTCGCGATTAAACGAAAAGTGAAATATTTCAAGCGCGCGAAAACGAGACGGCTTAATAAGCATGCTGGGAAAAGCCTTTTGACGTCGTTCTGGTTCCGGCTGCCGCTGTGTGAGACCACCTTGGTGCGAGGCTATTTGCGCCACTGCGATGCAGGCTGCTAGCAGGTAGCGCTTGGCTAAAGTAAGGATTATTAATACCTTATCAAACGCAGGAAACTTTCCGACCATAGGTAGTTTTAATAGGTGATTATTGAGAGAGCTTTCCATGAGCACAGTGCCTCATCCATGCATTGGTAATCTCAGACGATGTAAATCTCCATTCTACTCCTATAGAATCTAGGTCCCTGTGACGTCACGTGGAGTAGCATGGCATCGCCAATCTGGCCTTTTTCAAATGCGGTTAAAATTGGCCATTGCCATTCGTCTAAACTGGGATTTCTAAAACCAAATAATTTGTATATTATGAACACATTAATGGTGGGTAACGAATCGCAATCAATGCCTTTCGTTTTCCTTGATGGAGGAAACTACCCTGCTCCATCCCATAGAAGGCTAATTTCTGTTGCCCCTTCGGTCGCATACAATCAGTTTTCAACTACATATCTACATCTGCATAAAACCCTCAAGCCGCCTAAAAGGCGTTGCCAGGGGGTCACCAGCCATTTTCACATAAAAATGAAGTGCTCTAACGAAGTTGGGACAGAGTTTATCCAAGTCCTTTATGGTTCGGGGGAAAAACGAATTCCCACATCTATCCGTTCGGCAAAACATCTCTCTCAATTTATCGCTTCCATGTCTTTTGGCTTTTAAAAGTCGCCACTCGCGTCGCTGACGGACAAAGTGATCCGAGTTTCAATGGGAAATGAGGCATAATTAGGAAAGTATACTGATATTTATATACATAATGATATGATCTATCGAATGCAAAACTTTTCAATGCTTATTAAGATAACTAGTGACGGGAGAAGCAAGAAAGAAATTATCAGCAGAATAGCCCAGGCGAAGAGAGCATTCCACCAAAAGAGAGACCTGCTTACAGCGGGAAACTTAAATATGGAAGTAAGGAAACAATTCATAAGAACCTACATCTGGAGTATGCTCCTATACGGAAGTGAGGCATGGACAATGACCGCAGCGGAGAAAGCAAGGATAGAGGCCTTTGAAATGTGGTGCTACAGAAGAATGATGAAAATCAAATGGATCGACCGAGTTAGTAACGAGGAAGTCCTAAGAAGGGTAGGAGAGAAGATAAGCCTCATGAAAACCTTAATAAGAAGACGGAACAACCTTATAGGCCACATCTTGAGACATGATGGCGTGATGAAGACAATCGTCGAAGGACAGGTGGAAGGCAAGAATGGAAAAGGAAGACCTCGAACAAAATATATGGAACAAGTAAAGAGAGATGTGAAAGAGAAGAAATACGTAGGAGTGAAAAGATTAGCTGATAGGAGAACTGAGTGGAGAGCTGCGTCAAACCAATCCTAGGATTGTTGACCAGTGATGATGATGATGATGCCAGCATAATATAAAATTGCCATTGGAAGTATCAAATGTGCAATATTATGCGGTTCTAAAGCATATGAAGTTTAGAAAAATTCTGTCATTGCAACTTTGTATGGTGCCTACGCTTAGAAGTTAAATCAGAAAAAAAAAATTTTTTCAACGGATACACTAGTATTCTAACCAGAGCAATTTTTTTAAATTTTCATGTTACATGCATTCCTACAGTATCATTTCTATTTTAGAGCCACCATTGTGCTGATAACTGTCGATTCATTGTATTAATTAAGAAATAAAAATCAAAATTATACACTTACAGCTTTCTTTTCTTGACTCTTTAAAAATCAAACATATAGATCACATTATGATTAAAATCACCTGATTTTTTATAATAAAAATCAAGTGATTTAAATCGTGATTTAAATCGTGATTTAAATCAAAGTGATTTAAATCAATCAACCTTGGCACCACGCAATAATAGACTAGTGTCTCCTTTGTGCAGCCCCCATCATTAGATTCGATTCATTCAGGTAGTCCGATTCGCTATTCCGCGGCGTAGCTCTACATTCAGAAGTCGTTGCGTCATTGAAATTCCAGGAGCCTATTCTAGTTTTCTTATTGTGGCTTCCGAATTCCGCGACTTTCGATCAGTATCTTCACCACGAATTGCCGTGTATTTCTCCCAGTAACCATATCTGTGAAAGGTTTCTCGGTACTGCATCCGTCATGATCGAAATATCCGCGACAGCAAGAAAGAGAGTGAAGTCAACGAAAAAATGAGTTCGAAGAATTCTCACGCGATGCTTTGGAATGGTAGGCGTTATGCCGTCGATATTTTCTTATCAGGCAGGAAAGATACTTTCTCTCTAAAAAAAATAACCTTTACTTGGATCATTATTAATGGAATGCAGCAAAATTAGCGGCCTTTTAGGCTTTAATTATTACACACCGGTATCATCGTGATACGGTTCGAGTGAGGCAGGACATAAAATTAATTTTGAAAAATAAATATCGTGGCAAAGGAGAACCGCTACAATCCATAGCAATTCAGGGAAGCCTTGGAAACCTAAAATACCGATAACATAAACAGAGTGACCCTTCTGGTGTGTCAGGAAAACACTCCAGGGCAAAGGGTCGGCGGATTTTTTATGTTTAAAAGTTGATTTTCAGGACTCAAAACAGTAATGCTGTAAGAGTATTTTTTTAAATAAAGTATTTTTTTTATTTATCGAGGCCATCTTATTCGTTTATGGCGCCTCTTTTGAAGGCTCAAGGGGGGGTTGAAACCCGGAAACCCCACCCCTAGTGGTCATGACACCGTGGGTCGCCTCTGTGGTGTTTGGCAGGGGGTGATCAATCATCAGCATGCAAGAGGATTCCCACATGCACACCACACGGACATATAAATGTTACAAATTATGCTTCCACATTCATGCCAAGGCAAAACTTGTCAACTGCGAGTATTCACGAAGGGAATCTGCCTATGAAGCTAGAAAGTGCAATGAAGCAGGAGAAGATTTTATACTCTAATTTTATATTTATTCGACAAAAAAATTGAGGGAAAACACTCCTATCATTAAGCGCTATTTTTCAGAGTTATTTATTTCGTTACACGACCGGAACGTTAAGCAAATCAAGTATGTAGACCAATTACAGGTTACGAACGTAAAAACTCATCAGGAAAATTATCCTCGCGAAAGACAAGTAATCAGCTGGTATGCTAATGACTTAGCGGTTTCATGCCGTATGTTTAACAAGCTTCCAGTGAAATAGAGAAAGTAGGGTGGTATAATATTTATCAATTTAATTCCGATTTTACATAAGATAGAAAGTAGCTTTCAATGGAAGAGAAAACATCTAGGGGTGATTTCGGAGGGGAAAAATATCGACTTCTATCCATTCATTATCATCTATTTCCTATAAATGAATATAAGAAGCACATAATTTTTTTATTTCGGAGATGCAAAAATAATGAGTTATATAATAGAATATCATTAAAATGGAGTCGGCGAAATAATTCTAGAGCTTAACTACTTTTTCTCCATGCTTCGTGAATGTACCTGGATTGAAAAGATTGTTTGATCACTGAAACAGTAGACTTGCTTAACAAAAAAATTAAAAACATCTTTTTGGAATCAACTTCTCAAATAATACAATTACGACTATATACGAAGACATTTAAAGTGCCCAATACATTATCCAGAAATTTTGGGAAATTCAATTCAACAAATTACAATATATTGAAGGACAATCTAAATTTTGAAGGCGATTCTACAACTAACCCGTTTCCAACAGCCGTCAACAGAAACAAAAGGTGCGTATTTACGTGTTGGAGTGATTTGACGACTTGGCTTCTCATAAACCCAGAATTTATATTATTCCTTTCTTGTGCGGAGGAAAATCAAAGAATTAGAACCGAATGATATTAGACGTACCCCTTTTGTGTCATAAGAAAGCAATTCAAATGTGCACACGAAGCAACTACATACAGGAGCCAAATCAAGCTTGAAAAACGCATCAGGATGTTCTAAAGATAAGATTCTCATACGATTGAGCTAAGTGAAAACGATAACACAATAATAAATAATTAGTCGCCTTTGGATACAAATTAGGATACACATCACAGGTTTCCGAGGGATAAATGAAATGGAAGCCATACCCCCCAAGAATTGTATTAATATATCAACTGTTTAAGCTATATTTATACAAAAACGAAAAAGAATCGACCCTAATGGCCCAACGCCTACGATCAAGGAATTATAAATATACAATTGCCAATAAGTGTTCAATCACTGTTGGATGAATTGTATAAACAATACGAGAAATGTAAATTAAACATTAGCTTGAGTATATTTCTTTTTTCTTGACTTAATGTTATACTTTTTATAAACAGGAAATTTTGTGGAGTAGGTCCTTTTAAATAAAAAAACATACTTGCCACTGTTCCGGAAATTTAGTATCCATAATAAAGGATTAATACACGAAGACATAAGATGTATGAAGAAGAATGCAGAAGTTGGTCAAGTGTTAAAAAATTAATTTTACAGTTCAAAACTAAGCAACAAGATAATTCAACTAATAAATGTAATTTTAGCAAACATGTCAAGAATATTTATGTGACAATCATATTTTTACTTTCAGTTTTATAAGTTTTATTTAAACTATAAATCTGTTATTGAAAATATTTTCGCAGATATTTTATCACTGCAAAGTTAATTTTTAACATTAAACCTGCTTCTTTATTTATTATGCCTCTTTATGTTTACGTATATTGAGCCTTGAAAAAGGAAAATTTACGTAATGACACACGTTTTTAATACAAAAGGTCCTGAAGCTCAATATTTCATATTTATGCATGTATCTCCATTACCCCCGAAAACAGCACAATGAGGCAAAATCTGATGCTTTCCCGGCGAATATGTTCAAAAAAGGCTATTCGGGCTTCCAGCCGGGTGGTCTCCCTCCATTCTGCCGACGTTTCGGAACACGAGTCGAGTTCCATCCTCAGGGCAAAATGGTGAGAGGATGAAGTTTGCCAGCTTATATACTCTTCAATTGGTTGTGAGGTCTAACGTGATTGGCCGGGAGGCAGCCAATCTTATTTTCTTAAGTGCCGGTTTCCATACATTACTTAGTGAACACCCGGTGTCACGGTTGAGGGTGTTAGTTGTCAGCCGGATCTCGATGGATTCCTTTACCAGTCTTTTCCAGAAATTAGTCTCACGGCATAGAATTTCGAATTATTTTTTAGAATTTCACGGCGTAGTCGGCAGAATGGAGGGAGAACACCAGGCTGAAAGCCCGAATAGCCTTTTTTGAGCACAATGAGGCCTTTACATAGGGAGTTTAAATAATCAACAACACAAACACGATCACACATAACCATGTCCTGGCAGGGGTGACCAATCCAGGCGGGACTCGAACCCGCGACCTTCGGTAAGGTAGGAAAGGACTTTTCCACGCCGCCACCGAGGCCGACTTATAAAGAAAATATTTATAAAAAAAATAGCTTTGTACATCTTCAATAAAATTCTTTTAACACATTGCATACGGATGGCGAGAATTCTCATCATTTTTTTCCCGAACGCTCCGGACGGATAACGAAGATTCTCCTCATTTAGGCGCATCAACCTAAACAATTTTAAAGTGTACAATACGTATTCGTTAGTATGTTTTCAGTTGTTGCCTCTTATTCATAATGAATTGATGCATCATAACGTTTGATTGGGTAAAGTTATATTCTAAATATTTGCTTACCCCGGTACGCAACGTGTTAACAAAACCTCCTTGGAAAATAAATCGAGGAAATGTCAGGTATACGGGAATGTAATGGATTAAACAAGCGCAAGTGGATAACTATGTTACAGCAGCAGATTCTGAAACAGGGTTCGACTAATTTCCGGCATCTTACATAAAGTACTCGAAACTACTCGTTTTAATTTATGACGTAATGCTTTCCACTTGGGAATGTTAATTACGGTGCAAATGCGACGTACTCTAGAATACTTTTTTAAAATTAGAGTTGCTCTAAGACCGCGGCGTCAAACAGACTTGAGTTAATTGTTTATGACCATAATTCCATCGTTAAGTAACACCGGTCTACTTGCTCCAGTCTGAAGCACAAATCTTTCAAAGCTAAGCCCTTCCTCACTCATACTACGTTAAGTGCTTCTTGACAGCTTACAGTAATTAACCCGAAGCTTCACATTAATGGGCTTCATTAGACGTCAAAAACATTACATAGGCTAGCTCCGATAGCCACTGATCATGGTATCAAACGCGGGTAATGACTGAAATTACTCAATATGGTACGAGGAAAGTAATATATTCAGACCTCAAATGGCTTACATTGGTCATTAGCCTCACATTTAGAGACCGTAGCAGATGCAATAGAATACTTCTATAAATGGAAGGATCGTAATAAAATTACAGAGCTCCAATCAAGAATACGCGAAGTCTTTACTCACGACTCAATCAGCGGTTGTATGGGCAACGAAGGAAACAACTCTAACAGTATCGTACCTGCAAAGGAAAAAAAACAATTAGAGTATACCGTTAAACTCATTACACTATTACTCAAGAATAGACAATAAATGACAAAATATGCATCTATCACTCATAAAACAGGCAGAAAAATGTTTTTAAAAGGCAAGCAAGGACGCCAATGCTATGCTGACAAGATAATGATAATAATAATAGTTGTATTTACTCCTATTCTTTAATTTTACAGCTGAATAACGAAGATAACGAAGAGAAGGAGCTTTAGGAGGTCTCCATGGTCATAGGACCACCATTGAGCCACCATCAAATAACAAAAAATGTATGCCAATTAAAGAAAATAATAATAAGGTAAAAAATACATGAGTGTTTCGAAGAAATAACATCAAAATAAATGTTCAATTATTTTTGTGAGAAAAGCCAATCTTGGCAAGTCTTAAAATTTTATTGACTTTGGCCTCATGTGAAGAAAACAACGTTTATATAATGTTAACCTTTGATGTTTTTACTATTCCTGTAAGTCAAAATCGTGACTAACAGAGGCGTGAAGCCATTGGTGCTCCAGTTTCTGAAAGTTTATCAACTCTTTTCAGTCATTCGACCATACACATATTGTCAGAGCTAAAGTAATGACGATGGCATAGAAAATAATATATTTCCTATCAATTACCCACAGCAGATAAAGATGAAACTTTCATATGCACAAGTGGTATCATAATGAAAGTAATTACCCATGAGCGAAAATTAAGTTCACAAGTAAAATACCAATATATGCATTAGTTTGACTACGCTAAAATTGAAATATGGACTACCAAAAGCAAAAATACCATTAGAATCCTGCTGGACAATGGAATATAAGAGTATATATCCTAAAAAAACGATGACTGAATCAGATTAAAAATAAACAAATCAATTCCATGTTTTACTACATTTTGTGCGATGACAGACTAAACAAACTGAGAATCCAAAGATAGAACGTATTCCTCTCGCGGAGTAATTCATAATGCGTATTTGGAATCACGACTGAAACAGTTCATTGATATCTACATACTACCCCGCCACTTAACTTAATAGTGGCGGGTTAAAATTTTATATCTAATAGTTATTTTTTTTTGTTTTATCGTTCTGAACTGTAAAATTAATTTTTATACTTGACCAGCTTCTGTATTTATTGTACATCACATATCTCTTTGTATATTAAGCTTTGATAATGGATATTAAATTTACGGAATGGTGGCATATTTTTTCATATATAAGGACCTAATGCAAAAAAAATTTCCAATCTATAAAAATTAAAAAATGAGGTCAAGAACAAAAGAAATATACTCAAGCTAATGATTATTTTATATTTCTACAACCCGGTTTCTAAAAGCTGTTTTAAAAGAACAAAAAGGTGCATGGGTGTTAGAGTAATTTGACATTTTTACTTCTCTTCCACCTATTTATCCATTAACGTTTGCAGTAAAATCCTACTATTACAACCGAATGCCATGTATACGTAACTTTAGTCGATACAAATTTATTTCAGTCAAAATGCATTTTAAGAATATTTAATTCAAAAATCCATCTCATTAAGGGAGTCTGGTTGGTTAGGTGGATAAGGTTTTGTCTTGCCACCCAGTCGGTACGGGTTCAAATACCGGCGGTGGAATAATATTTATCAGAGGCTGCCAGATTCCTGCTTGAGTACCTTGTGGAGTGCATTTTAACTGCAGCACTCGGTCTATCGGATGACTTTAGTCGATAAAATCATATTTCAGTAAAAATGAACTATTTAGAATCATATTTACTGGAGTACATAAAATAAAACATAGGTGGCATGAATCGCATTCACTCAAAGTGAGATTAAGTATTTCATCGGAAGTTGCGCAAGATCAAGGGTCAGTTCCTTCAACATAAACAAGGATCAGAGGCTACAAGTTGAAGTTGTAGCATTAATCTGATATCCTTGTGGTTTACGAATCCATTTGTGAAATAAGAACGTTCGAAATAGTAGCTTTAACCGCGGAGATGAGATATTAGTGCGTAGATAGTCTTCGCTGGGGCGCAATGCTTATCTATAATATTTGATAAGTTGATAGTTGATCGTGTCAATCGCCTTTCCAAAGCTTTTATTCCTGGCCGTAAGGTGTCACACACGTCGTTTGGATTCGCGAATCCAGCGTATTTGATAAGAGCTCCTCGAAGTCGAGCCTGTGATACATCCGCATCGCAGTTCCTAAAAAGACGCATGAACTATTTAGCGAAGTGAAAGGTGAGAAATCAGATCGTCCAAAGCCTAAGAGATGGCTTGCCGAAGTATAGGCTTCAAAAGGATTCGAACTAGGCCGACGTCATGAAACGATGAGCAATCAAGATTCCAGCGGAGATCGGACGGACAGGTATTGAAGATGTACACTTGGATTTATAGCACCTGGCTTTCACCTCATAAACTGTACACGTGTGTCCAAGAGGATATTGAACCAATTCAATTTCTCACCTCAGCGACTCTATCGTAGCTCAACCGTTATCCAACCCATGAGTATCGAATAATAATATTTATTGTTCTTGGACAAATTGTCCATTAAGAACATAAAAGGGATATTACATACAAAAGATATCACAAAATGAACTTGTACAAAATATATCAGACTAGCTGACCCGGCGAACTTCGTACCGCCTAACAATCAATGAACTTACAGTTTACTTACACCATTTATAAATCAAGAGCGGCTGTATCGTTTTTAATCATGTTTAATTTATTATAATAAAATAAGGATACAAATTCAATAAAACTACGTAAATGAGTACCAAAATTGCTTGTCAGAAAGACATTTTCTTTATTGAATCTACATAGGGTGGATCGGAGCACGTTTACGCGGATTTTTATCAACAAATTTTCTTACGTTTTAGCTTAAGAAATTTTGGGCATTGTGGTCTAATAAAGCAGTTCATGAAATAAAAATTATACGCATTCAGTTGTTGGCTATTTGCGTTATTAGATGTAAAAAAATGTTTTTAGGTCCAAGTCTGTTGCATACACTTGGCCCATTCAGGGGGGAGGTTGACACAACCCCAGACCGACGCTTGACTGATGCTCAAAATCGTGCAAGAAAAGCCCCTATGAGGCAGCATGACGCGCCAGTTTTAGTATCTCTGTTTGGAAAAAATGCACTGCGTAAACGTACTGCATGCGTAAACGCACCACGGTGAGCCCTACACATTCGGGTTTAATGTCTTGCGTCAAGCACCTTCTGATAAACAACAGTTTTTGTTTTGTTATCAGGCGCAAGATGAAGCGGATGAAGCTAAATAAATATAGCGAAGCAAAGCAGTGACGCAGCGAGGGGAGGTTTTGGGGGATAACCCCCCCCCCCCCTCCCAAGAGCTTAGAGAATTTCTTTATGAAAGATTTTGTTATTAATATTAGAGGGACGGATGACTAACAAAAAAAACATATTTAACTATTCACACAGCCGCACAACCCACTATTTTGAACCATTTATCTTAAAAAATGTCTGGGGGAAGTGCCCCCACACTTCCCGCTTAGCGAGTTTTGTATACCCTACAGACCCGTGGTATTAGCTGCGCCCAAAACCCCCTATCCTAGCTACGCACTTGAAGCGATGGAAGAAATACAGAGGATGGTTTATCGACTCGTGAACATAGCACGTTAAATTGTCCATGAGAAAATCATGGGTTTTCATTAGCACATGAGCACAAACAACACAAAAACTGAAAGACTGACCATGCGATTTTTTAATCATTATCACGAATGCAACACAAATTGGAAATTGAATACTTTTAAGCTCAAAAGGGCATACAAGTTGAGATCATGGAATCTACGGAATAAGGACTTCCTAACCTTTGAATTTTCCTTTGAGTAAAGTTGCGTGAATCACATTCATAACCAATTATTTTAATCACCAAACACGTTCCGTTGGATAGTTATGGTTGGTTTAGGCTTCGAAAGATCATGAACACAGAAACTACATTTTTCTGTAAATCGTGCCTTGGTAAGCCAGGTACGTCCAAGGACTTAAAATATTCAGATAGATAGTTGGTGATTTCGTCTTCGTTTGTTACACATTTAAAAGAATCGAATTCATGGAGAGTACGAACTATTTGAATTTACCTCGTTTTAGTCATCCACATCTTCGTTCTTGCTCGCTAAATCAACCATCTTTGATTCTTTTGGTGATCAATCATATTCTGGAACTCTTTGTTGATGAGCTCACTGAAACTAATTTGCAATCATTCCAAGGAAATGAGTTAAAACTACTCGATTCTTCGACAGGAACACGGACATTACCGTTTGTCAACAATTGCTTGGAGATTTGTTTACAAACACGGTAGTGAAGTGTCAACTCGAGCTGGGCCACGGCTGGGCTTACAATCAGCTTGAATTAAATTTTAAAAATGTAATTTCAATTTAATTAATATTTTGAATATATTTAGTAATTAAAATGTTATATTGTTACTAAATTCAGTTATTAAAGTGGTAAAAACAAAACAAATTATTCAATTTGTAGTTTTGACCGACTTATCAATTGTTGTGTTACTATAACTCCTAAAAGCATGTCCATAGGAAAGAGATGATTTTTTTTTGTGAAATTATCCTTTTTTTAACGGCCTATATGTTAACCCCGCCTGAGACGAATCCAAAGAACCAAATCTCATTGAAATCGGTGCAGCCGTTCTCGAGTTATAAGTGTTCTAACTAACACGATTTTCGACTTTCTTTTATATATATAGATATTTCCGAATGGAATGCAGCACAACTAACACATCAGGGCATAGAAATGAAATCTTGAAGTTAACTGAATCAATCATAGCAAGAAAACCTAAGTATGCACATATACCCATCACAACATTTAGGGTAGATAGACCAGTCTTCGATGGAAGTCAGTTGGAATAGACCAGTCTTCGATGAATATTAAGAGAAAATCCTATAAGGGTCCCTATGGCTTCATGAGTCTCGACTTTGAGAAGAACAAGTCGTTCGATAGATCGGTTGACCTGCAGCAAATTCCCCGGTGGAGAACCCGAAAATCATTTCTGCGCCTGATTCGCCGGGAGAATCTCAGATCTTACATTAGAGTATCAGGCTTAAGTTTGCGGTTGTGTATTGTTTGCGCCAGGCTTGAGTAAACCATGCTCACGTGAATGATGTGATGAGAGGAGAATACATTTTGCATTCATGATGTAATTTTCAATTGGTGCTACGTTTTTCTGTTAGAAGTGAACGTTTTCCTTTGAATAAATAGTGATATTGTTCCAATTTATTTAAATTTTCTGGAAATGTTGTGTGGCTAGATACCCGGGTATCCACATTCGGGATGGAATATTATGTATATGGTTGTATAGGTTTATACTTTGTTTTTTCCTTGGTTTTTTCATTTTTTGTATTTTCTGAGCCTTGCTGTCGTGTTTTTTTTTTCTTTGTACCTCTGTCAAATGCTTTTTCCTGAATTGTTGTGGTCTTGTAAAATACCTCATGCCAAAAATGCCCACGATAATAAATTAATTGAAATTGAATTGAAATTGAATTGAAATTAAATTGAAATTGAATTGAAATTGAAGTAATTGGTGGAATCAGAGTTCAAATATAAAAACGTTGGTACGTTTTCTCATACAGTGTTAAACCCATTATAACCCAATGCTGCTTCTAAGCAACATCGAAGATGTATATAATTTCACCTCTATTCAGGAAAGATTTAAACTAAGTGTCCAATGCTGTTATGTTTAATGGCGAAATATGTAGCTTCCACAATATTTATGATTGAGTAGAAAAATTTCACATTTTTAAAGTGAAAAGTCTTGAAAATTAAATTCTCCAAGAGGCAGCTCTGGGTTATAAAGGGTTAATAATACTATGAAAATGTCCTGATACTTTCAAATAAATAAATGTAACTTTAATATAATAGGAATGAGGTCATTATCTTTTTTCTGCACACGATGGGAATAATTTTATCATTTTTCCATAAACTGAGTTTTGTTTCCTCCTCTTAATCTCACTGTTTAATGATGATTCAATGTCTTGGAGCATAGGTCATTCAAAGACACACAATCAAAATATTTTCCATCTTTTTGTACTGTAAATTGGCATTTTTTATTCTTTTTTCGTATTTTTACGCTATTATAATGGATTATTAAAATTGCTAGAACTAAAATAAGGTACAAAACTGGGAAAATACAGGACAGACACATATAAATGAAACTTGAAGAGGCAGTACCATTTTGGCAAACAAGGGACCAGCGGGAATCCCCGAAAAAATCCATCCGAGATGCTGGATATCTCAGGAAATATTTTTATACCGCCGGAAAATAAATCAAAACTCAAGAATTTAAAAATCTGCGTGACTTACCATTCTGTAATGGGATAGGGCTTTCACCCAGCTGAAGGAATCGTCCATCGTTCTTAGAATCCCATTTGCTCCTTTCCCTTACAAGCGGGCTTTAAATTTAACTCCCATAATTCCCCCTGCAATATCCACTTTCACAGCGAAAGACGAGGATCCGGGAAGTGGTGGACAAGACATTAGGGTTCACAGACCCCTGCGGCGCGCCAATTTCAAGAGGCTATGGGGGAAAACTTTGCGAATGCCAAAAAATTTACGCGACGAAGTGGGTATTTCCCGAAACATGCCAAGAGACTGCCGCCCTCATTTGGCACGAGTTCACGATGAAACTAACTTTGCTCCGATGCACACTTAACGACGTTCACGATAGCGCAAATACTCAAGTTAACTCGACTTTCCTTGATGACGCATGACAACTGACTCAAATGAGAATTTAAGAACTACCTCAAACGGAGAAGAAATAATCGCCGAGTTTAAAAAAATGAGTATCGGATTTCGAATTCGGAAGCATAGCTTCGAGTACACCAAGCCATTACTTAGAAAGCAATTACTTAGAAAGCGTTGTCAAATCATTGGCATGTTTTGATATTTTCTGACTTATCTTGCTATTTTTTTTGGGCAATAATCTATCATAATGTAGTAAGTAATACATTTTATGCATTCATATTTGTGTAAAATGCCTTTTAGTTTCCTTAGCTTGAACTTGTGGTCATTGTTGTTTCAATCTCGTGAGTGAGTCCCTCCCTCCAATGACGTCATTAGCTCCTAAAATTGGGCGGCAACATCCGCGATTTTTTTAACAACTAACGAGAGTGTGGCCGAATAAGGAAGTTTTCTTCCATCGACATCAATATTTCTCTTCCATCCATCGAATTTAGACAATGAGTTACGATTTCTAAACTAAAAACTTTTTATATTTCCTTCGGTATGTAACTTTTTTGCTGTGCTTAATGGTATCGGATTACGTTGGCAGCAGCGGCGGATCCAGGAAAGGGACATGGGGGGCTAAGCAGGGTTAAAAATTCCAGCAATAGTGGGGGTCAGAAAAAAATTACCATTCTATCTAGAGTAAATTGGATATCCAAGTGGGGGCCTATAGTCCCCTTGAACCCTGGGGGGGATCCCCCCCAGAGATCCGTCACTTGTTGGCAGTAATGGTGTAATGAGCGTAAGTGACCACTTTCTTTTACACTGCCCCATCCATGGATCCAACCACGAATATTACAAAATAGTATCCTCAAGTCGGCCACTAATTGAGTCGTCACCGATCGCGCATTTACATGGATTTACAAAAATCGCCACTCGCGTCGCTGACGGGCAAAGTGATCCGAGTGTCAAGGGGATATAGGTATTATTAAATTGTGTTAACCGAAATTCATGTACACGATGATTTTATACATCAAATTAATAAATTTTGCTATTACAAACATTATAACGCAAAATAATGGAACAAAATGGATCGCATCACCGCGCAGCGGACATTTTTGAAAACCGATTAAAATGCGATGGAAACGGCAACAGAAATCAACCTTCTATGGAATGGGAGTGGGACTCTTCTATCCAGTCCCCGTGGATCCAACTTTAGATTATCATAATAATAAAAATAGTTTATTTACTCCTACATTTTAATTTTACAGCCGAATACAAGATAACAAAGATGAGGAGCTTTAGGTGGTCTCCAAGGTCATAGGACCAGAAATGAGCCACCGTCAAGTATCAATAATGTATGCCAGTAAAAGAAAAAAATAATGCAGTAAAAAAATGAGTGTTTTAAAGAAATAACATCAAAGTAAATGTTAAATTATTTCTTGTGAGAAAAACCAGCCTTTTCCAAGTCTTAACATTTTATTGGAGGATTTAATTTTTTTTAAATTTGTATTTATCACATCCACTCGGCATATTGTCACTTCTGACATAAAACAATTTTTGGTCTTTGAATAAAAACAAATGCCTTACTGACAACGATTTTACGGCCACAAAAAAGGAAAAAAGTGCTCACAAGAATTTTTGGACAATATTACCCGAATTATTTTATTTTTGCAAAACGAGTGAACACTAGAATGTGTTCATGTATGCACTGTCAAAGCAGATTATACCGTAAAACAATTTGGAATGAACAAGAAGAATAAAGGTTTCAATTCTTAAATAGTGGTTTCCTTTTTTTTATTGCCTAAATCGAAAGATTATTACTCCTGGAGTACGTAATTCACGCTTGTAGATTTTTCAATGACGATATCTATTTTTCGCGATTCAATGAAGAGTGAAAATTTTCAAGCGCGCGAAAACACGACTGCTAAGTATGAATGCTGAGAAAACCCCGTGTGACGTCATTCTGGTTCCCGCTGTCGCCGTGTGAGGTGATCTTGGGGCGAGGCTTTGAGCGCTGATACGATGCAGGCTGCTAGCAGGTAGCTGAGTACCCTGCTATCAGGTAGCGCTTGGCTTAAATACGCATTATTAATACCCTATCAAACGAAGGAAACTTTCCGACCTTACGCAGTTTTAATAGGTGATTATTAAGACATGTTTCCCTAAGCTCTGTGCCTCATGCATGCATTGGTAATCTCGGGCGATGTAAAACTCCTATCTATTCGTATAGAAACTAGGTCCCTGTGATACCACGTGGAGTGGCATTTTTTTTTTTATTTAAATTTGGTTAAAATTGACCATTGCCATTCGTCTAAACTGGGATTTCTAAAACCAAATAATTAGTATTATATGAATACACTAATGGTGGGTAACGAATCGCAATCAATGCCTTTCGTTTTCTTTGATGAAGGAAACTACCCTATTACCCCGTTAAAAGTTCCTGGACGTGGAATCAGCTGACGCACGCGATCGGCACGAGTCCGCATAAAATCGCGCGGATCGCAAGAAATGCAGGCGCGGGAGTAAGGAGAGGAGAAGGGAAAGTGGACGCGTATTGAGTCACCCGAGAGGTGCAGGGGAAAGGGGCTGCGGCAAGGCTTAAAGATGCAGTTGGCGCCAAACCTCAACCGCTCAACGGCGTACACGTTTAAGGCAATAGAAATCTAGGACGAAACTCATTCATCCAGCTCTCCTATGAGCCCGAGGACGTTGTAAATATACCGGAGGGTGCATAACTATTTCCGAGCGTCGATTGCAGTGTGGCAGGAATGGGGGTGCTTGGGTAGGAAACTAGGTACTTTGACCAAAACATTGATAATCCCATAAGAGTCAATGCTAACTATTTGGTGAAATATTTGATCACGAGCGTGCTGCGACCGCTCCCAGCGGGCTTCCCCCGCTCTTTTCAATGCAGGTCCACAGAGGGATAGGCGCGCTTCTAATTTTAAAATGTAGAAAAAAAGGCAGGGTCTTACGTACAAATTTAATTGGAATGTTCATGTACAAATTGAGGTCAGAGGACCTCTTTAAACACAACATTGGAATTAATAACACTATCCTCTGTTAAACGCACATGATGACTCATACTTACGTATCAACAGAAGACTTGAATGTGGAATTAGCCGCATTTTGATATAAGTTATTTAAAGAATGCGAGATATTGTTGCAAATGAACAAATGTATCAGTTTGTGCGCCGTTAACGTCAGGAATATTAACCGGTTTTTGTATTTTTATTTTATTTAAAAACCAATTTTAGGAAACAATAGCAATATTTAGGAAGTAAGATATGCCGTCGCATGTTCTCTGATAAATTCTGTGCATTTTGGTACCTCATTTGTAGAGTTTGGTTGCTTATAAGTTGAGAAAAAGGTATCTATACAGTAGAAATAATATAGAAGATGATCGTTGTTACGTCAAAATAAACTATCGCCAACGAACACAGTCAAGTATGATCTTAGGTATTACCGGCGTATCAGATGCAGATCATTCGGAAGATCCCCTGAGGATGCAAGTCGCTGCTCGAATCGTCGGGAGACATGGACGACATCACCCAGTGGAAAACCCGAGAAACTTTTACGAACACAGTAAACCTTTTTTCTATCATTATGGGAAGGCTTCGTGAAAATATGCCTCGACTATCTTTTCCCAAGGAAACATTATTGTCTATCACCACGGTTCGGCTGTGCAACTAGCTTAGCCGAAAATAACATTTCACAAGTGTAAAATATCCATTCCACTGCACTTCTACTGGTAATTAATAAGATTACAGACAATGGAAATCTTACGATGGCGTACCGGTCGCAATGATAGAATGAAATTATGTTCACGACGATAAATTACCACCACTATACGGACAGTTTAATATACACAGTAGTATGACGAACGATCGGAAAACTCCCACAACAATCAAGAAGTAATAGTTGCATTTTCATTTTTTAATCAGAGGGGATATAAGGAATAGAATACTTAATTATATACGTACACTGTTTGAGACTAACAAGTCCGAAAATGGTCAAACCAAGATGGCGGAATTCTGGCCACGCTAAAAACTCGAACTACAGCACGTCCAGTGTATTTACAACCTCCTTGGAGGATGGTAAAAAACATCGACAAACAGCGACAAGGAGATAAAAGAACATGCTACCTCATGAATGGCCACACTGGCGGCAACATTTAACGAAGAGGGTATACAATAACTTGGGCCAAGCTATGACAAATACTTAGAAAATCACGGGATCTACGTCAAAAAATAGTGTAAAAAAGGTAGAGATGTATGCTATAAATTTATTGGAGGTAGGTATCTGTAATTGCTCTTTCTTATAAGTCCAAACGAATCTTACTGTCCGAGCGTAACTCGTACTTCATGCAAATATACCCTAATCGGCACAGTACTTAAATTATAATTTGAGAGACAGGCATATGTCATCGATGGCCTATTGTATGAGCCTCATCCGAGAATGTTAACTGTTTCTCGCATGAATTGGCACCATCGATGAGGATCAATGGGCATAATTTGTCAGGTACGGATCTAGGAAATTCACTACCTCCAAATAGTTGTAATTCAATACACACCGCCGAGATTTAAGGTCAGTTTCACACGTTCACGTCATTGCGCAGGTTAGAACTGCATAAATTCTGAAATGGCGTGGAAAAGCGCGAATGCATGAACGAAATTAGAACAGGGGCTATTTTGTCACCTCACGTCCACGCATTCTCGCATGTGTTCTGGCAATTCGCCGCTTCACACGACGCAATTTTTACTGCGCCTTCGTACACACGATTGTGCAAGAACGTGTACCGAGTACAACGGCCTTTAAACTGTGTACTGATGGCTCAATATTTCAAGGCGGTTTACCCAACGCTACTCAGGATCCAATTAAGGATAATGTCCATGTTAACAGATTAGATTGTCCAAATGAATTGCTAAGAGAAAAAAATCCCCTGGTTCGGTAATCGAACCACGAACCTCTAAAAAAAAGAACTTGGATATCGTAGTGATCTGCGCAGTGGTCCGGAAAGCCAAAGGTCTGCGGTTCGATTCCCTGTCCAAGGAGTTTTTTATCATGGCAATTTCTGTGAATTTTACCTGTCCAGGGAAAATATTTTCCGCAATTCGTTTGAATTGTACCGCCGTTACTGCGGCAGGTTTGAAATGAAAACCAAAGAATGTTGATTATCTTACTCTATACTTTTATTTATTCATATTCTCCTTCCCGAATATAGCACAATCATGAGATATTAACAATAAAAAAACAATGGACTATCACAAACACCATTACCCTGTTTATGAGCAACCTACAGGCATTCGTTCGCTCTGGAGAATTTTTTGAATGCCCACAAATAATCTACACTACATAAAAGTCATGTATTTTCGGATAAATAAAAATTGCAAATAAATTAAGAAGTGTTTCTATAAATTTAATGTTTTCTTTCGGGGTAAACTGTAGGACTAGATAATGTTTAAACATTTTCGTTACTTTACAACAAAATATGGGTTCTGAATATACGCAAAAGCCTTTTTCTTGATCAACATCAATTTTTGCAACTTATTGTGGAAATTGAATGCTGTAAGCGCAGTAGTTTTCCCTAGATTTAGTTGCAAAGTTCATGAAGTTGACAAAACGGCTGATTTTAAGGTGCGCGGAGTCACTTATTGCACTGGTGTGTCTACATTTTTGAATTTTTCGCCAAACAAAAATTAACCAGAAATGAGAATAAAATGTCCTTAAAATTGACGCATTGTTCACTATTATGGCATGCACTGAAGTCCAGATATAAATATGAAAAGTACAGTGGCACATCATTTTGGCGCCGAGTACCCAGCCGGGACTCGAGCCCGCGACTTTCAGTTAGGTTTTTTCCCCTCCGCCACCGTCGCCACGACTGAGTTGCCTTTTGACAAGACGCCATGTAGATAAACCAACCAGCTTACTCCTCTTATTAAATTATTTTCCGTGATTAACACATAGATTAGATACTGTGTAACAAATAAAATGTTTGATAGATCGCTTGGTGTGCCCAGAAGATAGAGTGCTGCATCGATTCCGAAACGTCAGTCAAGCATGTGAATAGTGACAACTCGACGCGGCTTCTCACCGAAGACCGAGATCGTGCAGCGATTAAATGTAATCGCGGAAGCCTACCTTTTAGAATCTGAGGTATACTTTGCAAAGTGGAAACAAGAGTTATTAATTATGACAAATGCCAACAGACGGTTGGCAGTATGTAAAGATAGATACCCACACAGACATTCCAAAAAAAAACGTTCAGGTCGCAACAAGGCGGAGCATCCACAAAAACGCTGACATAATCTATTTTTAGCAAACTGGAGTTTTACCGTAACTGTCAAAAAATAGTAGACACAGAAATAAAAATTATTTCCTCACCGACTACCCATAATCAGTAATAAAAACGAAGAGGATGGGTAGACTAATAACTGCAATAAAATTTCTATTAGTGCCGGGGAAAAATAACTATAACGGGAGTAGGAGGAGAAAAAGCTTCCGAGGAATCACTCAACGGAAGACTACAAACATTTTTTTCAATCCGGAAGAGTGTCTGGGGAGGAACAGAGTTGATGAGAAATTTCGCCGAAATGAAATGCTTGACGTAAAATCTCGCCCGTGCATTCCCGACTCAAAGATCCAGACGGAAAAAAATAATAACTGGAGACTACGTCAATTTCCTCAATGCACAACCACGGCAATCACCATCCTCGTCGCTACAGACAACAGCACTTTTTAGATGGGGAGACTGTGCACCTTTTTGTTCAGGATTTTTCATACGGATGATGAGTCTTTTAAAATAATTTCTTCGGGCATTTTGCCAAAATATTACACAATATTATTAACCCTTTTTGGGGTTTACATGGAATACACGAACGATATAAATTCAGATACGAAATTTTTTTTCAATAAAATCGTATATTATTGGTGTATTATCAAGTAATACTGCATACATGCTTCAATCACTACGGTGAAAAAAATGGTGGTTTCCCTTCCTAAATTGTTTAACAAATTACCTAATAAAATGCATGTTTTAACCACATATTCGGCAGTAAAAGTAAACTTTTAAATTATTTACTTGAGGACTTTAATTTTTAATTTTAAGGCAATAAAAGTTTTTTTATCGTTTTTTTAATTGTTTTTAGATGTTTTTAACTTCTTGCAAATGAATTATGGAGAACCTGCTGATGAGCCTGTTTTGGCTCAGAAGGTCTCCTAATTGTAAAAATCTTTTTTTATTCTAAAATATTGTAATATCAGGGTTTTTCTCTTTTATCTTTTCTTGCCCAATAAGTCAGAATATGTGTTGGTTATATAGTGAAAAGCGTGTTAAGAATTTGTTAAGGGAATGTTTTTAATGTATTATATGTATTTTAATATTTGAGCTATGTATTTTTAATGTATTTTAATGTGTTTATAAACAATAATAAATTATAAATACAATATTTAAAAAAAATAATAATCGTACCGTTGATGTAATCTTATCTCAATCGTATTGGCATTGTATTCGTCTCTCATTGGAAGAGCATATATATCGTAATGTTATAGTTGTATTCAATGGCTGAACTATGGGGGGATGAGAGGATAGATCCCCCCCAAATGCCTCAGACAACTACAAAAATTATTTAAAACTATTGTCTAGTTTAAAATATAATAACTTCATCTGCTTAAAAATAAATTTTAAGGGCCAAAATGATGTAAAATGTATTTCTAGGCATGTCGTTTTTCAAAATTGTCACGGAACCCCTGTTGCCTGGGGGGGGGGGGGTCGGCACTCCAGACCATCCCATCCCCCTCAAATAATACGCCTAGTTACACCACTGGCTGTAGTAAGAGAAAAAAATACACCGAGCTGATTGCTTTTCCTCAATACTATGGAATTTTTGCGTTTTGTGTTCACTTGTGGAAGACTCCCCAAAGGTTCGCGGCTGGCTTTGCGTGGTTAATTTCCTTGAAAAAAATTCTTTACAGCTCATTTTTATCGTCACTCAAAAGGATATTTTTCATGAAAATTCACTATTTAAATTATAAAAACTGGTTGTTTCACTTGAGATGCTGGGAAGAGAATTTGCTGGTTCCACTCATAAACTTTATTCACTACAATACACTTTGTGTTTCGTTGCTTTCATATCATTTCATCAATTCCAGCCCATCAAATATCTCTATTTATCTAACAAACTGTTGAAATAATGGAGAAATCAAATTGTTCGCAATATTTATGTAACATAATAAATAAAAAATGAACGATAAGGAGAAATCAAATATTTTTAAGACCAAGCCAAAATAAACATTTGTGCAAAATAAAACTTACAAGCACTTTTCTACAAATACTTGAGGTCGAAATACCACACTTCGATAGTCAATTTCAGAAAAATTTCTGCTAGGATTGTCACGCTAGCATTACGAATACAGAGAAATGCTTCAAGCTTAATCTGGAGGAGTTCTAGCATAATAGAAAATTAAAAGTTACAGAGAGTTCATTCTCTTTTGCTGAGAGTATTTGGTAATCCCACTGAAACGTATGAAAATATGTGGTGCGCATCCCTTCTTCTGCGTTTCCATGATTAAAAATCTATTTATCTACTGAAAAAATGCTGCGCGCTAGGCTTAGATTGCGTGAATTGGTGTCCTAACATCCCCCGTCACACGCCTTTTTAGGGGGCTTGCGGGGTAGTACGTATATGTAGATCCAACTTCTTATTACTTATCATAAATGAAGACAATCGAGTTGGTGTGGTGGCTAGAGTGTTGGCTTCCCACCCCGTGGGCTCGGGTTCACATCCCGACGGTTGTAGATAATTTTCATAAACTACCCGATCCCTGCTTGAATAAAGTGTGTGGAGGACAATTCAAGATCAACACTACGTCCGTCGGATGGGACGTTAAGCCATGGTCCCCTTGGCGCTTTTCGTTAAGAGCAGGCTAAAACCGACGCCGAGTTTCTCTCCACCCTTCCTTCCCTACCCCTCCCTCATGACGCAAATAACCTCAGCTGCCTCCTCCAAATATCATACCAGCCAAAATAAAACAATGAACGTGCCTAAAATATAAGTAAGAAAACCGTGGACCAAAATCTGCTGCTATCGCCCTGTCTGCAGGGACTACGGCACTGCCGCAGGCGATGAGTCATTGTTAAACCCCCTCCCGACACTCAAGAGTGGTAGTCTGGACTGCAGAAGGGATTTCCTTCCCCCGCCCACCCTAAAGGCGGAGGCGCCACTCACGCACACAGGCGACTCTCCGTCTCCGTCAGAGTGAGCAGTGGAGGGAGGCAGGAGACTCAATCGATGCCTCCGTATAGCCACCCTTTTCCGCCATCCCAAACCAACACAATGGACTCCATTACCAATTTTATTTCATAATCGATTATGATAGATTTTGAAAAATAAATAGACCCCAAAGTTTTAGCTCTCCGATCAATAGGGTGGTTTCCTATTATTTTTTATTGCCTAAATCGAAAGATTATTACTAGGAGTTTTACATGGTCTGAGATTACCAATGCATACATGAGGCACAGAGCTCAGGGAAACATCTCATAATAATCACACATTAAAAATACTTAAGTTCGGAAAGTTTCCTTCGCTTGATAGGGGAATAATAATCATTATTTAAGCCAAGCGCTACCTGCTAGCAGCCTCCGTCGTATCAGCGCTCAAGCCCCGCCCCATGGTCACCTTACACGCCGACAGCTGGAACCAGAAATACGTCACACGGACTTTTCCCATCATTCCCACTTAGCCGTCGCGTTTTCGCGCGCTTGAAATTTTTCACTTTTCATTTAATCGCGTAAAATAGATATCGTCATTCGAAAATCTAAGATCGTGTAATGCGCACTCCAGGAGTAATTATCTTTCGATTTAGGCAATAAAAAAATAATAGGAAACCACCCTATTGAAATGAACATAGTTTTTTACATTGATCATTATATCTGGTCTCAATAACTTGTTTTGAACCACGCACTTGCGACATTAAGCTTGTTTTAGAATAGTAAGAATTAAAACCCAAAACATCGCCCATTTCCTTCCTATTTTTCTAAAATCACATTTCAATAATTTTTTAATTCCGAAAGTTTAAGAGGCTTCGGCACTTCCCCTGTGTTACACAGGAAATTGCCTGTTCTCTACTTCTAATTCAAAGCTAACAAGCGGAAACCATCTTAGAAACTTTCCTTATGAAAGCAATAAAAAAAGAGGGAACAACTTAATCGGCCATAGATTGAGGCATGACGACCTGATGAAAACAATCGTCAAGAGTATAGAAAGAACGGAAAAGGATGGTCACGAATAAAATATGTGAAACAGGTAATGAATGATGAGAGAGGAAATACTTATTGCTAGGAATTTAAAAAAATTGGCTGACAAGAGAATTGAGTGAATAACTTATGTTTATCTTATGATCTAATGATGTGATCTTATGTTTATTGACCTGTGATGACGATGAAATGGAAAGACAACAATCTGACCTATTACGTCATATGAAGCCAGCATAAACTGGAGGTAACGGTAAAACAAATTCTTCCTCTCAGCCTCAGTGGAGACGGGCTTAAGTCCTCGCCCGCCAAACCGAGGGTCGCCGGTTCGAGGTCTGCCGGGGTAGGTCGCCCAAATCTAGAACAAGGATGTTTGTGACCGCTCTTTATTATTTGTTGTCACCACCACCGTTTTAAATGCCTTAATGTCCTGTTTTTGTGGTATCCGAGACGAATAAAAAATAAAATATACCATGACGGCCTCGGTGGCGGCGGGGTAAATTCCTCCCCTGCCAAACTAAAGGTAGCAGGTTCGAGTCCCGCCTGGGTGGGTTTTCCCTATCCAGGGCATGGTTCGTATAGTTATTAATATTGTTGAAAACTCTTATGTAATAGGCCAATTGGCGCTGTTTTCGGTGTTAAAGAAATAAATAAAATAACCAGATAATCACAATACGAACGTTTATTACACTTACGGCCGGTTTTATACTGTCTGGTTAAAAATTTGCGAAGCATGAAAACTGGAGTTAACTCATCCTTGCTCTGGAGATCATGAGTTTAACGAAACGTTATTTGAAACTACTTTTACTTATTTTAACTTACTAACATTCTCCAGCTAAGATTTTGGCTGTACCATGTTCCGGTTAAGGCTAACCAGACGTTATAAAACCGGCCCTTAGTGTCGCTACGGTGTGAAAATGTTGCGACCTGGTTGATACCTACTTTCTCGCATCGACAAGCTCAACTGTTTTGGGGGAAATCCCTCGTCGTCATAGTAACACCTTCTCCCGGAACCAATCACCCATTCCACTCCCATCTGCGCAGCGACGAGAGGCCCAACCAAAACACAATCCTCTCTCTTCTTTCGTGGGAGCATCGCCCGCTCTCCATACCGGGAAATGGGCGTGTCACTTTCGGCGAAACCGAACAAGACTTCCGCGCTGAATCGAAAATCCCCACGGCGATCATCCGGAAACGGGAAGCGACCGATTCGAACCATCGGCGATGGAAAATTGTGGTGAAGACATCAAGTCTTAAGTGGAAACAACCAACACACAACCTGAAAATCCGTGAGCTGTGTCTACGCGGAAAATTTTTCTCCAAAGAAGAAGTCTGCTATTACCTACGAACATTGTCCGAATTGGCAAAGGCTAACCGACTTCGACTGTCTCCATAATATTGATTTTCCCAATTTCAAGCACACATTTGTTTATATCTAGTTTGAGTAAATTACAAGTGAAAAATACAGAGCCTCATGCGATATTCACCTCAACCGACGAAAATTATTACAAAATCGGAGATACCTTATATTTTTAATGTGTATATATTTAATTGCAATTTATATTTCATAAATGTTGAACTTATTAATTCTTGCTTTCGCTGTCATAAGAATGCCTGAAGACATGTCACATATGGTTGTTTCGAGGTGATCACTGTAGATATATTTTTTACAAATATCTTATTATTGCATAAATATCATTGCTACACACAGCCCGAGTACCTCCAAAATTAAGTACGCGGTAACCTCCAAAAAAAATTAGAAACATAAAGGAAGTGCCTCAATTTCATTATTTTAGAGCGTATATGCTCTACCCTCGCCATGGGAAATAGTTACAAACTCAAAAGCGAGGAAATGAGGTGAGTGTTCTTTCAAGATAGGCAAGGTGACGTAAGCGACATGCGCCCCAAAATTCACGTCTTACGAGAAAATTACGATATTCTGAGATATCAGAAATCACCCACCGAGACGGATAAAATTCTGAGAAACATTTAACATTACATATATCGATATCCATGGCGACCATCAATACCCTATCCTAAATATTTAACACAAACACGTTCATTTAGAAATCCACGGTTTTTCGCAATTCAAACTGAAAATGTTGTAGTAGGCTATACAAGTTATTTTTTACCCGGTTAATGACGACATGGCTGCCAACGCAACGTTTACAATCGTTAAAGATTAACCCTGAGAATGAAAATCAACTCGATATTCTAAACGTTGGCAGCCATGTCGTCATTGACCCGATGAAAAAACGGAGCAGCCAACCATGACGCAATTTACGCCGGAAGAATACGAGAGAATACTTCGCACCATTAATTGCAATTCCAACGGCATTTTAATAAGAGCTCAGAAGTGTTAAGATTCCCAAGTTGCAGCCTCCAAATGTATCCGATTTAAAACATCATTACATCCAATATTTTGAGAATACAATAGGAGAAATTAACCTCTTGATGCACCCACAAAGGATTACTATGCACACACTTTATCCAGCACAACATTTCTGATTGAAAATATTTGAATAAAATCCATGACTAACGTTTCAAGCTCAGGTGACTTGCACTGAAAGACGAATTTTAGAAGGAAATCAATGGCAACAAAAACCGCGTCTTTTTAAATGCAATATCAAAACAAATTAGAGCCGATTTTAAAAATCACATGAGTATTCGTGTGAATAAATTCCCCATCTCGCTTCAAATAATCCTTAAGTGATAGAGATGTAAAAAAATAAATTCCTCTGTATAACAGCAAGGAAATATTATGGTTAAGGGCTGCAAGCGCACAATAGGGTGGTTTCCTATTATTTTTTTATTGCTTAAATCGAAAGATTATTGCTCCTGGAGTACGCATTTCACGATTTTAGATTTTTAAACGTCGATATCTATTTTTCGCGATTGAATGAAAAGTGAAAATTTTCAAGCGCGCGAAAACGCGACGGCTAAGTATAAATTCTGGGAAAAGCCCGTGTGACGTCATTCTGGTTCCCGCTGCCGTCGTGTGAGGTGACCTTGAGGCGAGGGTATGTGCACCGCTGCGACGCAGGCTGCTAGCAGGTAGCAGAGTATCCTGGAGGCAGGTAGCGCTTGGCTTAAATAAGGATTATTATTACCCTATCAAGCAAAGGAAGCTTCCCGACCATAGGCAATTTTACTAGTAGATTATTAAGAAATGTTTCCCTGAGCTCTGTGCCTCATGCATGCATTGGCAATCTCAGACGATGTAAAACTCCTATCTAATCATATAGAAACTAGGTCCCTGTGACGCCACCTGTGGTGGTATCGCATAGGCGCCAATCTAGCCTTTTTCAAATGCGGTTAAAATTAACCATTGCCATTCGTCTAAACTGGGATTTCTAAAACCAAATAATTTGTATATTATGAATACACTAATGGTTGGTGACGAATCGCAATCAATGCCCTTCGTTTCCTTTAATGAAGGAAACTACCCTATTACACAGTGGTACACTCTTAAACTTACTTCTCAGAATTATGGGCTTTTCAACGCTTCATTTGGTATCACTTGCTATGATTTTACACTGCATCTGGAGTCCAGATACAGCGTGAAATCATTTCGGATTCTGGATGTCCCAGTGTCCCATAAACCTAGTTGGACTCCTTTATGACACATTTTTCACCTCCGAGTGGACCACACATCAATCAAAAAGATTTACCGATTCAGGTTGTCACCGCATTACCGATTACGTAGGTAATTTTTCCTTAATGGCGTGATTCACCAGAATAAAATAATAAGATACCCAACTCTGTGGATAACGGCAAATCTGTAACTTCACAAATCATGGATAAGACTATAAAAAATGCTCACTTCTCTTCACTGAATCATCGCAAAGGCTATCGTACTACTCACTTCCAGAGAGAAGCTAGCCATGCCCAAAATTGTCAATGAAACAGCAATGATAGTCTAGGTTCGAAGATTTTCGCGGCGTTGACTAGATGATCTCTCCATTCTATTCGGGTTTTCTCCGCGTTCGTTGTGTTTCAGTGACAACAGTTTTCGTTCCTTGTGTTTTAGTGACAGTGTTCTTCGACCTGAAGACGCTGACTGCAATGTCAGCGAAACTGTTGTCCCTAAAACACAACGAACGCGGTGCAAACCCGAATAGAATGGAGAGATCAGCAATGATAGTACTTACGGATGGCTAATGTATACATTTAGAAACTTGCGACACATTTTCCTCCTTATTTTAAACTCGCTCACTTAAATATAACCTTCAATGCAGAAAAAACCCATACCTAATTTTTTTGCGGGAACACATTCCTAATTATAAGGTCATCATAAGAAATATCTGTTGCTATTTATACACATTGTTTATATAATCTAGAACTATTTTACGATGTGAAGTTTGCCGGGAGAATTATATAAACAAAAAAGGACATAATATCATTACTCTGTGTCGCAAAATACGATAACTTTCAGAGAATTAGATGAGGTTTAATACATTTACTACACCTAGGTTAACTACATTTTGTGTTTTTTATCGCACACGTTGCAAAATGACGCCAAGTAAGTATAAAAAGAATACATTTGGTATATTGAAATTTGTACGATGTAAATAAAAAAAGCATTAAAGATGTCACATTAATTCGTAAGAGTGCTTATCCATTCCATCGGAATTGAGTGCATTGATTATTAACTCAATATAAAGAAGAAAATCCGCATCCACGGGATATTCACGCTATAACTATGAATAGGAATTTGAATATAAAAGCAAACACGTTAGGTAAAGCGAATAAAATCACGTTACATAATCGTAAAAGCGTATAGAAATCCCACGTACATAATGAGGGTCCCCTCGAGAAAGCAGTTTCGAAAGGCCCATAACCGCTGTAGATGTTAATCGGAATTTAAAAGCAGTCATGAAAAGGTAGCAGAAGCGTGCGAAGGTGATCTCCAACACAATTGAATGAATTAATCAACCAAAATTGACAATCTTCCCGCACTATCAATAAATCAATGAAAACTTTACATATATTGATACGATCACCTGATGTAAACAAAGGCCGCTATATTTATAATTAATAGTAACGGGCGTAACTTGGAGGAAATCCTTTAGAAATAGAAGGAATAATAATTTTGTTATTTACACATGAAATATATATTTCCAAATGGACAATAGGGTGGTTTCCTATTATTTTTTTATTGCCTTAATCGAAAGATTATTACTCCTGGAGTACGTATTTCACGCTTTTAGATTTTTAAATGACAATATCTATTTTTCGCGATTAAATGAAAAGTGAAAATTTTCAAGCGCGCGAAAACGCGACGCTCAAGTATGAATGCCGGGAAATATCTCCGTACGTCGTATTTCTGGTTCCCCCTCCCGCCCGGTGAGGTGACCTTGAGGCGAGGCTTAGCGCTGATACGTCGCAGGCTGCCAGCGGGTAGCTGAGTACCTTGCTGAATGGTAGCGCTTGGCTTAAAAAAGGTTTATTAATACCTTATCAAACGAAGAAAACTTTCCGACCTTAGCCAGTTTTAATATGTGATTATTAAGACATGTTTCCCTGAGCTCTGTGCCTCATGCATGCATTGGTAACCTCAGACGATGTATAACTCCTATCCTCTCGTGTAGAAACTAGGTCCCTGTGACGTCACGTGGAGTGGAATCGCATGGGCGCCAATCTGGCCTTTTTCAAATGAGGATAAAATTTGACCCTTGCCATTCGTCTAAACCGGTATTTCAAAAACCAAATAATTTGTGTATTATGAATACACTAATGGTGGGTAACGAATCGCAATCAATGCCTTTCGTTTTCTTTGATGAAGGAAACTACCCTATTATCGAATATACATGAGCAGCGTGGACAGAGTCTGCGCGTGACTGACCTAGAAACATGATCGACATATCATATTTTTTTTTGATCTGCCTATCGTAGTTCTACAATAAAGTACGAGAGATTTTTAAGGTTTTACGACGAAATTCACGGCTTATTTACGGTTTTAACCTTTGGTCGGGCGCAATGGATCTGACAGGCTCAGCGCAAGTGTTTTTTAATAGCCTAAAGAGCAGATTAAATCGCACCTCACTGGATAGGTCAGGGGCAGGATGACGGTGTGTATACATAGCAAATAAGGAATAATTTATGAGTTAGACTGCACTAATAATGGCGCTTTAGAGTTTAAAGGCGTACCACTGAACCGTGCTAAGAGTAAATTATAATATTTTACATCTGTGCCTCTAAGACACATTGCACTTGAACTCAGATATTCCAATATTGCGCCTGAAGAAAGGTTAAGGTTTTCACGGTTGAGTGGGGGACTTGAATCTCTATTTATTTTTTTTATTTTTTATTTATTTAAGGAGTTACTCACATACAGCATTTCTGCCAATTTATAGTGACGCAGTAACAAACATAAATTTTTAACATAAAAAATCTGAACAGAGAACACAGGCATAAGATAGTAAAGAACAAAATAAGAGGGCACGAGGAAAGGGAGGTGGAGAGGGAAGTTTATTTGTTGGCCGAGGAATGGGACATGGCAAGTTTGATAAATGAGTTTAAGGGCAGAAAAAACGGGTCAATATTGTCTGGTAATGAATTGAGCAAGGAGCAAAGGCGGTGTTGGAGTGAGCGCTTCACGAGGGATAGTCTAGGGATAGGCGTATGGAGTAAGGAATGTGTACGAGTGGGTCGGCAAGGCACTCTGAAATTAATGGATGAAAGCAAATCAGGACAATCAATGTATGAATTTAGAATATTGTGAATAAGTTTTAAGTCTGTTTTAATCCTTTGTTGGGAGAGATCAGTCATTAATAGGGAAGATAAGAGTGAGCTGGTGGACACGTCACGTAAGTGGGGAACTCAGCGTCTTACGATTCTGGCGAAGAAGCTTGTTATACTGTCAAGAGAGGTGAGGTTAGAGGGGGCTGCGATGGACCATATGGGAGAGCAATATCCTATGACTGGAAGGATAAATGCCGAGAAATATTATTTTAAAGCTGTGGGACCGGCTATTTCTGAGTAGCGGTAGAGGAGACCTAAAAGTGACATAGGTTTGCTCTTGATTAAATGAATGTGTTCCGAGAAGTTAAGTTTGGTGTCAGTAATGACGCCAAAATCCTTTACAGCCGAAACACGTTGAAGAGGCTCGGAATTAATTGAATATTGAAAAGTAATAGGGGCTTTTTCAAGAGAAATCGAAAGGGAGTTGCATTTATTGAAATTTAAATTTAGGTTCAAAGTATTGCACCATTTTGCAGTCAAGTTTAAAGAACCTTGAAGGACTTTGCAGTCCGAGGGAGTTTGAATTTGCTTAAATAGCTTACAGTCGTCCGCGTAAAAAAGAGTATGTGTCTGGGATGGAGGTAAAAGTGTGGCTGGGTCATCAATGAATAGGCTTAATAAATATGCCCCAGGACACTACCTTGAGGGCACTACCTATTTCAATCGAAAATGAAATAAAATTGGCGAACAAGCTCCTCCTAAAAAACGGTCCCTGTTTACGAGACTGCATCGCAAGGAGCACTCCCTGCTGCATCGAATAGCGGTTGCAACCAGCCAAACCGCAGACGAGGACGAAAAGCAAGACGGAAAAAAACTTACGGACACCGGATACCGAAAACTGGTTATTTCAGATGCAAGTCCGTAATTTACAGTTCTCCCCCTAGTTAAAAGTCTCGCAACAGGAGCAATCAAGGAAAAAGAGAGAAAAAAAAGAGACTGGGGCAATAAAATAGTTACGCAATGATATTCCACGAGAGCGAACTGTTACTTTAAAACTGTATCGAACAAAAAAAATTCTTTAAATGCCGGTGGAGGAAAAAGAAAAATGTTAATACGAGGAAAAAAGGCGGGAAAAGAATTATTAGCCTAATTTTTTAAAAAAAGGAATCGAAGGTGTAGCGCGAACCTGTATAATTTTACGACAACCCGAACAGTAGAAATTAGAGGTGTTGCCCAATCCCTTATACGAAACATTCGAAAAAGAGAGAAGGTCATTTTTAAAACGCAAGCGGATCAGACTGGTGGGATAATTAATTTCTCCGCCATGAAAGTCAACAAACCCAAAATGATTTAAAAAATTCAAAACAAAATCGAGCTCCATTTTCTCTGGACCATAGTTATCCGTCGTTCGCAATATCTAGGGCGGGGAAAACAGGAATACAATTTTTCGAAGGTGGCTGAACTTTGGATATCCCGCCAAGAATTTTTTTGCCATGAAATATGGAACCGTAAGGCGATTGCCCACAGAGTGTATATCAACAAACATACGCATCCCAAAGCACTGCAGGAACAAATGACTTCTCTTGCAGTCACCCTGTAACTCTTCGACAATTACACTACGTAGATATAAACTCAATTTAAATAATGCAGTCCTCATATTTATGTGTCAACAATTTTCACAAACATTCCAGACGACATTAGCGCCACTTTCATGTACCTATATTGATAAACTTCTATTACAGAATTACTTTCCTAATTACTCAATAAATAGAACGGTGAAGAGCATACATATCGTTTTTGCAGTGATCCTTATGATAAAACTAACACCACAATAGTTTTTCGGCAAAATTTTACACAAATTCCGGCAGTATTCAACTTTACCGGTATGCATAGATAAGTATCACCATAAAAGCCTTAGCAAAAATGTAGATTTTCGAATTCAGTTTCCAAATAATAGGTCAGGGAAAGTCCTTTCTAGCTGGCCTTCTTCGATGAATTATACATTGAAAATTTCACGATCAAGACATTCTTCGTTTCTCCTACAAATTGCCTCAGGCCGCTTCAGATCAAGTAATTCCCCAAGTTACGTGAGATATACGTCCATTACAATTTCCGACGATAACGCCAAAGAATTACGAGGCCTCAAATCCTGGCTTGGTCCAGCGGGACGCCTACTCGGATGGTACCCATCCTAACGAATAGTCCCCTAAGGGACCATTTTCGCCAACGATTAGTGAAGTGACCGCAGTAGGTCTGGTCGAGGACAGCCAGCAAGATAAAGGACTTAGCAAAAACTTCGTTCACCAGTTTTTATTTAACCTAAATTCCCAAGATAACGCGTATGTTATACCTGGTTTTTAATTTTCCGAGTTATTTTATACAAGTCATACATAATGAACGAATGATCGTTTTGCATGAGAACTACCAGGTAGGTACTTAATAAAATATCTTTAGGCATTCAAATATTACATCAGTGAAATGATAGTATTGCTTGGGAATTTAACTGGTTCCGAGAATAAGAATTTATGTAACCAAGGTTGGCCTGCCACATACCCTAGAGTGCACGTTAAAATTGGGAGCATAGGGTGGGTACTATCGATTTTGGTGGAGTTAGAAAAATAAAGATGCCAGTAATAGTTCATTTTTACACCTGTCGCCTACTTACACACGACGAAACTCGCGGCCGAGCTTAAAGCCACCGAGTGCGTCCACCGGGTAGCGGATGGTGGGCCGACCTCTAGATATAGAGGTTGGTTGCGAGATAAGCGAGCTCTCTCGTCGAATAAGCAGTCGTGGACAAAAAGCGACGGAGTTCCAAGCGGGTATCGCTGGTTAGGTAGGTAATTTAAAAACTACCTGTGAAAAGGTAGTGACTTAAACAAGGTTTATAAAACCTCTCTAATAAACATGCTGTAAACATGAATAACAATTGTAATTACATCAAATTATGACGTGGATTATCACCTATTTTTGGTGGTATAATACCTTCTTTTCCGCCTTCCCATCTCAGTTTCTTTTGTATCCTTGCCTCAATGAGAGGTTTTAAGTGAACGAATCAATGAACCGAAACTCTAATGACGTCATTAACTCATGCTAAGGGGGTGGAAACTTAAGACTTTTATTATTCTTAACACATGCGAGACCGAATGAATGAGGAAGATTTCCTTTTGGACGTAACTTGTATTTTCCCTTCAATCCCTTGAATTAATTTGATGAATGGTGATTTCTGGTCGGAGCGACTCAAACCGTAACTCCAATGACGTCACCAACTCAAGACAAGTTGTCAGCAACTTTCACATTTTCATCATTCAAAACTCATGATAGACTTGACTTGTGTTTTATTTAACCTACCCCGGATGAGACTACAATCCGGTACCCTCTTCTTCCGGGCCAGGAACATGAGTTACAAGAGGAATATATCTTTTCCTCCTGCACCACTCCATAACGCGGCTTTAAATTCTCGCTTAGACCAGCAAGACGGCCATTGGGGTATCATCCGTCCTCTGAAATGGTCCTAAAGGGACCATTATCCCACCGACAATGTGAGCGTGAGGAAACTGGAGTAGGTACGGCCGAGGACAAGACGCCGAGCTGCAAGGTCGGCGAAAGACAGCGCGCGATTACGATCATTCATGGAGCGACTGGGGAGACGTTGAAAAGAATGGGGAAGAGGGAGAAAGAAAAGCCATCTTTTCAAGGGCTGGCGATCGTGAGTGGCCAGAGAGATAAAAATCTCGAAGGGTGAAAGAAGAAACGGGATCGGAAATGTGGACTGGAAGGTGGCTGAGGAAACCATGCGAGGAATGCGCAAGAGAGAGACGGTGTGACGTCAGCGCCCTCGCGTTTCGGATTTTCTTCCTACTATAGGGTGGTTCCCTATTATAATAATGCCTTAATCGAAAGGTTATTACTCCTGGAGTACGAATTTCAAGCTTTTAGATTTTTAAATGACGATATCTACTTTTCACGATTGAATGAAAAGTGAAAAATTTCAAGCGCGCGAAAACGCGACGGCTAAGTATGGATGCTGGGAAAAGCCCGTGTAACGTCATTCTGGTCCCAGCTGCCACTGTATGAGGCCACCTTGGTGAGAGGATATGTGCACCACTGCAATGCAGGCTACCAGCAGGAAGCAGAGTACCCTGATAGCAGGTAGCGCTTGGCTTAAATAAGGATTATTAATACCCTATCAAACGAAGGAAACTTTCCGACCATGGGCATTTTTAATAGGTTAAGAGATTAAGAGATGTTTCCATGAGCTCTGTGCCTCATGCATGCATTGCTAATCTCAGATGATGTTAAACTCCTATCTACTCGTATAGAAATTAAGTCCTTGTGTCGTCACATGGAGCGGGCCCTTGTATCGCATGGGCGCCAATCTGGCCTTTTTTCCAATTAGGTTAAAATTGACCATTGACATTCGTCTAAACTGAGATTTCTAAAACCAAATAATTTGTTTATTATGAATACAACTTTGTTCAGAAATTTAGTTACCTTTATATAAACGATTAAGTGAGACGCCGTCATCGTTCAATAGAAAAATATTGCAGAAAAAGCGGGGAAAATTATTTTTTTTAACAAAAATAATTTTATCACAAAAAAAATATGAATCGATTTTTTAAATTGTAAAAACGTTCGCAATTCAAAACTTTTCCCCCTTCAGTGATGCGCTTTTCTAATAATTTATAAAGATAATGTAAAAATGTGCATAGTCAGATCATATTATAAAAAAGGAAATAGAAACAGACCCCAAAAATTGTCAGTGAAAAGATGTGGAAGACAGACCTTCAGACAAAAACAGAATTACTATCTACTCAAAGGAGGCTACCTTAATTTGTGATCTTAAGACTATATAAGATATGCTTACATGTTCTAATTTCATATGGTCTAAGTTTGTGATCGATCATAATCGAAAACAAAAGACTTGGGAATTTCACATTATTGATACGACCAAGGTATCGGCGTATGAAGCCATCAACGGATACAAAACAAAACGGTAAAAAACACACAGAGAATTGTAGGCCTTTGATTTTCAGCCACAGTTATTATCAGATTTCATGATGCCACGCCCGAAACTACTTACTTCATTCAGTTACATTAAATGTCATCGATAGTGATACGTGGAAATCGCATATGCGATACATGCGACATTGATGCGATACACGTGAATAAATGCGATAGGCGCGAAGACTGGACTCATGATATTTAAACCGCAAATTGTCCTTTTCGATGGCAAAATGCGTAAATTTAGTGCCGAGCCCGCCCAGTAGCTACGCCTCTGGATTTTGGGCCCATCTGCTTCACAGATGGTTACAAGTATTTTCATCGGCAGCCACTAGAGAGAACCATGGTAGCTTCTTCGATGTTAAGCAAATATTTATAGCCATTTGTCTAGAAAAAAAGAGTTTTGGTCATGCAGCAATCCACACAATCTGGACAATAGTTATCATCGTGGAGGTATAGAGGTTTTTCAGCCAGTACAACCTAGTCGTGACTGTCAAACGCAACCGGTTGAAGGAAGAAAGTTTTGTAACTTGTTCATTGTTGATGTTCTACTAGTGCAGCGGTTCCCAAACTCATTCTTTCCGCGACCCATTTTAGCTCATTCTTTTTAGCCGCGACCCCCTAAAAATGGTCGTCCAAGTTTAAGTACGTTAAATACACCAAAGGATGAAGTTCGCCATGAAAAAATATTTGACTTAGCCGGGATACGAACCCGGATCTCCCGATTGCCGGTCAGGCGTGCTACCAGGTACACACCAAGCCATCTTCTCAGAGCGAACTTCAAATATTTTTTCATGGCGAACTTCATCCTTTGGTGTATTTAACTTTGCACCCGTGCGCGTGACTGCGTACAAAGTCACTTGTTCCTTCAGTGCTTTAAGTACGTTGTTCACCATATTATTAGTATCTCGCGACCCCTTTCCGAACGGCCTACGACCCCCTTGGGGGTCGCGACCCCCACTTTGGGAACCGCTGTACTAGTGTAAATGATATTCACGCTACTAATATCATTTTTAATTATTTTCTTTATATCTTATTCCTTAATTTATTATTGTTACACCCCAAAATTATTTAAACTATTCCGTATTTTTTCAAATAGCTGCGTTTTATCACACTTTGTCGTCAACTAGTAGTGCTACATTTGGAAAATAAAGAAAAAAATAAATGCCACAAAATGTTATAAACTATAATTGAAAGTGCGACAAAATTAGAATGAAACTACTATTTTCACGTATCGCTTATCATTGATCATTCTTTACAAGCACGTCAATCAATTTGATTATCTTATCAAAATATTATACTGACGAGCGTGCTGCGCCCGCTCCAAGCGGGCTTCCCCCGCTCTTTTCAATGCAGGTCCACAGAAGGATAGGCGCGTTTCTAATTTTAAAATGTAGAACAAAAAGGTACAAATTTGTCTTATGTACAAATTTATTTGCAATGTTCATGTACAAATTGAGGTCAGAGGACCTCTTTAAACACAACATTGGAAGTAATTACACTATCCTCTGTTAAACGCACATGATGACTCATACTTACGTATCAACAGGAGACTTGAATGTGGAATGAGCCGCATTTTGAAAATTTAAAGAATGCGAGATATTGTTGCAAATGAACAAATGTACCAGTTTGTGCGCCGTTAACGTCAGGAATATTTACCGATTTTTTTTAATTATTTAAAAACCAATTTTAGGAAACAATAGCAATATTTAGGAAGTAACATATGCCGTCACATGTTTTCTGATAAATTCTGTGCATTTTGGTACCTCATTTGTAGAGTTTGGTTGCGTATAAGTAGATAAAAAGGTATCTATACAGTAGAAATATTATAGAAGATTGTTTCGGAAATACTACAGGCATTAAAGAAGGTTGAAGTCGTGGAAACGTTCAAATATAACACACTCGAAGAGAGGAAATGACAAAACACGTATTTCATAACTTCTATCAAAATAAGACTCTTTGATAAGGATACGTTCGCGATCAGTAATTGAATGATAGACGTCTAAAGCGTTATCCTTATCTACTTGCCACAAATACTTGCCTCACGGTCATTTCGTAAGTAAATATGGTGACTCGATTATGTCGTAATTCCCTATCTATCATCCGTATCACCAAATTGAAAATAATCCCAACCTCCCGATATCTCGACATGAGGTAATGAGATAACACTACTATTGAGAGAATATTAAGGTGCCAATAAGGAATATGATGGAAAAACGCTACAAATTAACCTTGCATAAAATCAAGCATTGAGAGTAGGCATCGAAAATTATGATACTACTCCGGCAACCTTGATTTAACATGATTTTAAAGGAAGTATGTTTTGATGCTTTCCCGGTGTAATGCGTCATTACTGGCTGTTTGGGTTTCCCACCGGTTATGTTCTCTCAAAACCAGGATTGATAAAAATCATGATTTTTTTCAAAAAAAAATTATTTTTGTTGATATTTTTTATTTAAATCGGATTTTATTGATTTATATGAGATTTTTATGATTCTCCATTCATCAAAAATTCAGTTATTTGCAAACATAACTATTTGTGCAGCATATTGGAGAATGATCGTTTGCAGAAACAATAAGAGGCAACATACTCTAAACTTAATGCAACATTTAGTCAATCAGGGGAGAGAACTATGGAAATATCAAATTAAAAATTACACCAGCATAATATAAAATTGCCATAGGAAGTATCAAATGTGCTATATTATACGGTTCTAAAGCATATGAAGTTTAGAAAAATTCTGTAATTGCAACTTTGTATGGTGCCTAAGATTAGAAGTTAAATCAGAAAACAATTTTTTTTCAACGGATACACTAGTATTCTAACCAAAGCCATTTTTTTTAATTTTCATGTTACATGCATTCCTACAGTATCATTTCTCTTAAAGAGCCACCATTGTGCTGATAACTGTCGATTCATTGTATTAATTAAGAAATAAAAATCAAAATTATACACTTACTGCTTCCTTTTCTTGACTCTTTAAAAATCAAACATATAGATCAAATTATGATTTAAATCACCTGATTTATAAAAATAAAAATCAAGTGATTTAAATCGTGATTTAAATCAATCAACCCTGCTCAAAACTGCCTAATTTTTCGGTGCTTATATTCAATTTTATAAAAAATTGAGTGCCCACGCTTATTTCATGAGTACATCACTCAAGCAATTCAACCCAGAAGGGTGACAAGGATAGGGTAATGTAGAGCTCACACAGGACCAAGCATGCGACAGGAGCGAGTGTTTCTAGGAGTCTCGAAACGTGGGGCAGAAGGGCAAAATCAATCGAAGGGTGAAAGACATCAAAGATGCGACATAGATTCGATGACTGGAATTCTGTGATATTTTTACTCAAATCTGCCTTTACGACGGCAAAATTCGTACATTTTATACCGAGAGCAGTTTAAATGCTCCGCCGACACTCACCGCTTAAAGCATGTGAACGACTGGCCAATTGCTAGTTGGCTGGGACTCTACGTGGCCGCGAACTACAAGTGGGCGCGGGCAAGCTATACCTGCCCCATTATATGTCTTACTCCTTAATTTATTGTTCTACAACATAATTATTTATAATATTCTGTATTTGTCATATCACTGTGTTTCACTACATTTTATCGTCGTCTACCTCATGAAAATAAACAATAGACGCTATAAAATGCGATAAACTGTTATTGGAAGTGCGATTTCACGTATATCAAATTATCATCATTTGCCATCAATCCTAATATTAGTTTGACGCAGCTCTCCACTCAACAGGGTGGTTTCCCATTGTTTTATTGCCTAAATCGAAAGATTACCTTCGAGTTCGTATTTAACGCTTTTAGATTTTTAAATTACGATGTCTATTTTTCGCGATCAAATGAAAAGTGAAAATTTTCAAGCGCGCGAAAACGCGACGGCTAAGTATTAATGCTGGGAAAAGCCCGTGTTTCGTCATTCTGGTTCCAGCTGCCGCCGTGTGAGGCCACCTTGGTGCTAGGCTATGAGCGCCGCTACAATGCAGGTAGCAGAGTACTGATTGGTAGCGATTGGCTTGAATTAGGATTATTATTACCCTATCAAGCGAAGGAAATTTTCGGCGTAGACAATTTTAACGGGTGATTATTAAGAGATGTTTCGTTAGCTATGTGCCTCATACATGCATTGGTAATCGCAGACGATGAAAAACTCCTGACCACCCGTACAGCATCTAGGTCCCTGTGGATCGCAAGGGCGCCAATCTGGCCTTTTTCAAATGAGGTTAAAATTGACCATTAACATTTGTCTAAACTGGGATTCCTAAAACCAAATAATTTATATATATTACCAATACACTAATGGTGGGTAACGAATCGAAATCAATGGATTCCGTTTAATTCGATGAAGGAAACTAACCTATTCTCATGAACCGAACAATGGACGCAATATTGAAAAAAGAAATCTGGAACTCGCCGCTGGAGTGTCCCATTCAAAAATACTAGGGAGGGCGGAGTTCGAGGAAAAATGGTTCGAACAAGCTCCTATTGTATGGTATGCTGAGAGACGCCGAGTTGTCCAGGGACGCAAAACATTCTACGAAGAGGGCGCTGCAAGATGCTGTGAGCACGGTGGAAGATCGAACAAAAGAAAGGCAAGCTGCGCAAAGGATTGCACAGTCAAAAGAGCGAGCATGCGACCGGCCGGGCGGATAGTGATCAGGGGAGAATACCGGTATTCCGATGCTAACGGGAAATAGCTCTTTCGAAATCGGTACTATCTCGTTGTGGAATATTGGTCGAATAAAAAAATAATACGCCGACCTCATGGTGTGCTCTCCGTGAATTCGAATCGTGGGTTCAAACCCCTCACCGAAGAATAAGACCATAGTCACGACCTCGAGAATATGGCATAAACCAGCAAAATATGATCCCCTTCACTCGAATAAAATTGATAGCTTCACTTCAAGCACTTGCCCTCGACGTAACTTTGTGGAATTCCAGCATTCACTCATTAAAAAATAGAACTTCGTGATATTCCACAAATTTTCATTTTAACCGAAACGGTTTTCAATACGTGTCAATTCTATCGGGAACTGGCACACTTGAGCTTGGAAAAGACTTCACACGGGGCACGCAATTGCGCACGTTATAACTGCATTTATTTCTCATCAACCCCTCCGTGCTTGCGCGGGGTAACTCAAGTAGCACAACTTATGTTAATGTTAAATAATTTTTTTTTATTTTTTATTCTGTCCCATTGATATTTTCTGTATTTGAGCTCAACCACTTTGTCGATATTTAGGCGACGAATTATTTTTTTACGATTAAATTGTATTCGAAAACTTTATTTTTATTGGTGGGGAAACAGACAATGAGTCACCCCGCACAGCTGTTGGCGGTAAGAAAAAAAACTTGTTTGCTATATGAGTGGAGGGATAAAAGTTGTACGCATACAATTTTAAAAAGGCCTGGTTACACGGTGCATTAACACGTACAAGTTAATGTACGTTTGTGCGGATTTTGGTGGTCCGGAACGGAACATGTACGAATGCATAGACCAAATTAGAACAGGTTCTATTTTCCGTTCCTGCATTCGCACAAGTTGGGTGGTTACACGGTGCATTTTCGTGTTCATTCACGCGTTCATACATTTAGACATTAACCCATACGTGTTAATGTATCGTGTAACCAGGCCGTCATATTATAACTTCAATAACGCCAATATTCTACATTATGGCACCTCTTTACTTTTTTTTCATAGCATGTCAATCAATGTACAGATACGATAGCAAAATATGAAATATTCCTTCCATTTCGCACAAAATCTATGTAAAAACCTAAATGTAGCCTACAATGTATTTATATATAATACAAAACAAGACATTATATCATTAAAAAAAGAGCCAAGCTAATGAATTACAGGAGACTAAAATACAACATATAATTTCAAAATTATAAACGGGATACCTGAGATACCCCACAGTCGTTCGTGTATGTTTTCTAGGCATAGTCACGGAAGGGTTAAGGCGTGCAATAGCGCTAATGCACGGACGAAATTAGAATCGGGGCTATTATGCCATCTACGTCGATGCATTTTCGCACGCGTTCCGGCAATTCACCGCTTTACACGACGAAATTTTGACCGCGCCTTCATACACACGTCAGATTGCTGAATTACGTGCTCCGTGTAAAACGACCTAGAGTATAAATGCTATTATGTTGTAATTTTTCACCGCTTTCTTTTATCAATGATGAGGATTATTCATTGAGGTTTGGCCACTTGGAAAATTTAGACGGTAAAAGTAGACGATATATTATCTATACAACCAATCTGCAACACTTCATTCCTATAATTTACAAATATACTATAATAAAATATTAATAAAATTGATAACGATGAGTTCCTGCATACAGTTTATCTTCTTACCTATAACATTTTTTTACATTCTCTTTCGGTTTCCCTGGGATGATTCTAACCAGCCCCCACCATATTTACCCTGAATTAATTTACACGTCCTGTTGTGATAAATATACATTCCAGATTCCTCCCACTGTTTACTTAACGTATCACCAAGTGCCAGCAAACTTTTCCCAGACTGGTTAGGCAAAGCCTGATCATTCGCAAACCTCACAGATATAAGCGTTAACACTGTCTGACTGCTACGTCTAACTCATCCCATGCCTCTCTCATCATCTCCACATACACGGTGAAGGGTAAAGGCGATAGGTGACAGCCTTGTCTAACACTCAGACCACTGGAAAGCCAACCATGATGATCCCCCGGCCACTCACAACCTTATACCGATTATGAATTACTCCCACTCAAGCATCTTAACTCATACCATGCACTCTAATGCGCGAAAAAAGGAGAGCTTAAAGGCCGTATCACACTAGCGACTGCGACCGGCGCTGCGGCTGCGACCGCGACTGCGACTGGCCCGTCGACCAATCAGAGCGAGGCAGTCGACGCTGCGACTGCGACTCCAAAGAATAGCCGACCGGCTATTCTTCTGAGTCGCAGTCGCAGCCAATCAGAGAGCTCCATTTCAATCTCGCGCGCTTGCGGCAGACGTGTTTGTTTGTTTTGGTTACCGTAGCGAGGGAAGTTCAAGAAGGTTATAAGATAACGCTGAGATAATTTCGGATTTTTAAAGTGAAGATGGAAGCCCAATATATTGGATATTGCACCCGAGTACACAGGTGAATGAAAATGAAGTACGTTTAAACATATTTTAGGAACATTTTCAACAATTGCTGCTCTCTATCTATTCTTTGGGCTTTCGTAAACAAACAAGCCACAAGCAGAAACGTTCATACGTGCGCATGCGCGATCGTGGCGTCGGCCGCAATGTGTGATGGGGTGTAGTCGCAGCCGCAGCCGCAGTCGCGGTCGCAGCGGCGGTCGCAGTCGCTAGTGTGATACGGCCTTAACAGCCAACACATAGGTCTCGACTCCATTTGTAGTGTGCCCTACGCTAATATCCACTACTTTCGCACTTTTTTCTGCACCATACTTTCAACGTAAAAAATACAGTTTTCGCGTTTTCCTCCACTTCATCTGCTCATATAATTCCAAAACTACGACCAAAAAATGAACAGAGATTAACTGCACCAAACGTTATTTTTTCGAGCTCAAAACTTGAAGGAGAAAAGAAAAAAAATTGTGCAGAATGACTGACTGACGGGCACTCTATTTTAGTCTGGGATGAATAACTATGCTCTTGCAGGAAAATATTGTTATAACTCGTTGATTACACAAATTAAATAAATAATTTGAATTATTCGGAGAGGTGAAATTAAAACTAATACACTTCATTACCGAATTTCAAACAAGTAGGATTGCTGTGATATGATGTGCTGTATTTTTTAAGGGTCCTGGGGGGGGTTTATAAGGGTTTACTCCTATGTTGATGGAGACTTTCGCGGGGTGGTGCAGCATGCGTAGCAAGGTTTTCGGGTTGACCTCCGCGTCGTTTCATCTTCATGACGACAGTTTCGCCGGCGTCATTAAGACTTCGAACCTGAAGACGCCAGCTGCAACGCCGGCGAAACTGTCGTCATGAAGATGAAACGACGCGGAGGTCTACCCGAAAACCTTGCTACGCAGGGTTTACTCCTGATTCTATCCACTCATCGTTACACCACTGAACAAGGGTGCAAACATACATGCACATATTCGACACATACAAAAGGCTTTCGGACCATCCCCTTAAGACCAAGAAAGTCAAGATTATTGTTTCAAAAATAGTACAATGCATTCAAAAGCGCAGTATAAAGATAGCAATGATGCTGCTTCGATTGGACGGTAAAATGGAAGCATTGATTCCCGATGTCTTTACGAAGTACTGGAGGTACTGAGCGCCTGTGGGCGGATTGAGAATTTGAGTAAAATTTGTTTCTATTTAATTAATCCAAATTGATGGTAAATAAGTTAGGTAATAACTCATTTACTCTCAATAAACAACCTTGTGCAAAAATAATGTACGTCAAAATTCTTGCGTCTTTCTTTTTTTTATTACATTATTGTAAAAAAACATTGTTTGTAACCTTCAATTTTGCTTATGTATCAATATTGTACACTCGCTTTTCATTTAAAGCCCTGAAAATGGTTAATAAATAAACCGAAACGTCGGCATAAAAGTTTTGCATCATTTTGAGCTAAACTCCAAGAAAATACAGTTTACTGCTAATGAAATTTTTAATGTGAACATTTTATTGAAAATTGCTATTTTTTAAGCCTTTGCGTCGATTTTTCAAATAATAATAAGTAGATGATATAATATTTCACTATTCTATCGTACCATAGCCACAATACAAACGTTTCCACATTACCAGCACACTTTGAAAATCTAATCAAAGTGTTAATTTATAATTTACAATTATTTTCGCGAAGTAAACGATAAAATTAGCATAAAACCAAAAGCATTCATATATGGTAGTATATTGGTGAGTTTTTTTACATGAACAACGAAATGAAAAAGGCAAGGCTTTCAAGTAGGCTACATGCATACATGCACACATTGGGCACACACATACACATACAAGGCTTTCGGACCATCCCCAAAAGACCGGAAAGTCTAGATTATAAGGAGGGCTGGGGCATTCCTTGGGGTAGGGTGGAGCAGGGACGGGGAGGAGGGGGGGGCGAAAGGGCGTGGTACCCATGGGGCAAATCTCTCTCCTCTGATTCTCGACCGCCTCCGAAACAAGAAAGGGCTCCGACACCGCCCGTTTACACGGCCCCCGCACCTTTCACTCACTCGATGATCCGCTCCGAGGGAGAGAGACTCTCTCGTCTAGCCAAACCGCCGAGGGGAGCGCCCTCTCCACTAGCGGTAAAACGCACTCAAAAGCGCATTTTAATTCTAGGAATAATTAATTCGAATTTAGGAAAATGAAAAAAAAAACTTTTTTAAGTATACTAATATAAATATTAGTTTTCCCATTTATATTTTTACTGGTAATAATAATAATATATAATTTTATTTAAATTATTATCATTAATACATGTATTATGTTCGCGCCATAATGAGTTCTAGGCTATAATCGCCACTTGCTTGCTTTATTGTTTATTGTGCGCTGGTGTGGGCGAAGGTGTACTTGTTTAAGTAATTGTTTTTACATACATATTGGAGTAAATGAATATACTTTTGTAGGACTACAATAGTCGAGTTTTACTGAAATTGAATTATACACGACCAACGCAACAAAATAAGGAAGAGCTTTCAGGAGCGATAAGGAATAAGCATAATGGGAGAGGAAGGAAATGATTGAGCCGTCTACTGGGGCTCTGATCCGTGGGAAGCTTCTATTACATCGAGAACAGTCCATTGTAAGCAGTGGAAGTACGACCTCACTGCGGGGCGTAGCCCGAGTTTTCGGACTAGCCCTAGCCGGTCGACTGTACCAGTCCGTCGCTGCGGAAGGAATCAAATTGCGGGCTCCCTACATATTTGGGAGAGCAAGAAGATCCTGGGCCTTTCTTTGGGATTCGTCCGTTGTGGCATGTTGTGCCCTCTCACCTCAAGGCCGCTTCGGGGCTGCCTCGCTGCCAGATTCGCCAAACTACGTAAGCTTGGGAGCCCTTTCTTTTCCACTTCCCAAATTATTCCCTTCACCCCTTCTCCTTTGTTCCGTGTGCCGTGGTCGTCTTTTTGGAAGGGTTTTTGTTTTGTCTTAAGTTCATTTTGTGGCAATAAATTGCATTTTTTTCAAATGTATTACTGCCTGCTTACTGCCACCACCCTCACCCATAGTTCAAGATGGGGGAGTAAGAGGGGTTTCCAGATAGAATTAGAGAGATTAAGCCTTATTTTTTAATTGATGAGGGAAGAATTGGTACAATACTTTAATTATAATAGTATATAGCACTGGCCACGTCGACGCAAGTCGACTTGCGTCGCGGTTTTCGTGTTCCATTCTGTGTGTGTCGCCGGCTGTTGTGACACAAGTCAACAAACGATTACGCGCAGGAATTGGAGAGTTATAAACAGTTTCCATGAGTCGACACTAGTCGAGCCGTGAGTCGCATGAATGGAAAGCACCCTGTGTCAAGCATGCACGCAGCCACGAATATTAAGGCCGCCACACACAATGAAGGATCACGCGAATGAAATCATTCGCCGTGCATAACGGAAAAATGCGCGATGTTCTATTTTGCTCGCACAATCCTGTGAATGATCACGTGATCATTCAGCATGATAATTCGCCTGATCATTCACCGTGTACAGCGGCCTTTAAAAAAGAGGATCCTCAAGTCGTCCTCTTAATGAGTAGTCAACCGCCGCGCATTTAAATTGGTTTACTGAAGTCGCCACTCGCGTCGCTGACGGACGAATTAATTCGAGTTTCACGGGAAAATAAATTGTAATTAGGGGTTTTAGCCGATATTTATATACATGATGATGTGATTAATTAAATTCATAACTCATCCATGCTATTCCTCGCAATTATACGAATACTATACCGCAATATATAGGGAACAAAGTGGATTTCATTGCACTCATCACCGTGCCACGGACATTTTGAAAACCGATTAAAATTCAACCGTATAGGTAACCGAAATCAGTCTTTTTTGGAATGGAATTGGGCCTCCACAATGCAGTCCCCTTGAACGCAACAGACTGCTCAGAAAAATTCCGGTATTATATCGCGTTTTTTTTTCATCCCTCCCGCAAGCAAGCCCTAGGAAATCCACCAAGGCCGGAGGCGCCGGCTGTGAATTTGGCAGCGGGAGGGGGGGAGGGGGCCTTGTGCTCCCGAATAGGGCGATGGGGAGGGGGATCCTTTTGAGCCCATCTCCGGTCGCATTCCTTCTCAAGAATCTCCTTCCCATTCCACTCTGCCGGCAAAAAGCGGTCCGGGAGCCGAAGGAGGGGGTGGGGTGGAAGCGAGAATCATTTGACGCGTGGAGTGGGAGGATAGTGGGAGTGGTCCATTCGCCACTAACAAGCAGGAAAAGCATCGATAACTGCAAGTCTAGCCAGACGGACAAGGGCTATTCCTTCCCCCCCAAAAAAAACGTCCATCAACCACCTCCACAGATTTACAGAATGCCTTACACTACAAAGACTACACACCGTGCAGCAGATATACGAGTTGTGCTCATAAAATAACGGGAATTTTTGAATTTGGAGAGTCCGACCTATTGTCATTTATTTGTAATACTGATATAAACGCCCCTGAAGTATGGTTAAATCATCCACAGACTTCCAGAATGCGGATGACAACACACAAATTGTAGAAGGAATACGATATGTGCTCAGAATACAATGGGAATTTATATATTTTGCGGGTGTGAGTCATTGTTTTTGCAATACTAATATACATACACCTGAAGTGTTGTTAAATCCTCCACAGAATTCCAGAATGCGGAGGACTACACACCGTGTACATGGTATACGAGTTGTGTCCACAAAATAACGGGAACTAAATTTTTAAATTTATCGCGAGTTTGGAGAGGGCGTTTGTCAATTTTTTTAAATATCATGTTCGTATACATGCCCCTGAAGTATAATTTTTAGCTGTATTCAATGTTTACTTTTCCTGTGGTACCCGCCAAGGTCGGACGTGTATCTATTAGCTTGGCTACATTCGGCTCACACTTCATTGTTTGTTCGTAAATTTTTGGCCAAAAACAATAATGTAACGATGCCCAACTCTCCTTATTCCCTAGACATGGCTCCGTGTGGTTTTCGCCTATTTCCAAAGAAAACAGAACCTCAAATGCTCATTGTGGCAGCCGCTATGATGAGCCGCTAATTTGAAGTGTTTCAATGAGCTCGGCAATTATCTTTTGTTAAATGTATTGGATCAAAGAATGATTGCAAAGCAAAGAATTATCAGAAAATAAAGTGTTCCAAAAAGTTTGAGCCTTCTGCCATCAACTATACGATAATTACTCAACAATAAAATATTCTCTGACTACATTATACATTATAGAAATTTGCGACGATTCCGCACACGGTATTAGCGGAGCATGATCACCCTGGAAGAAACAGATGACATAAACAATCCGGCCATTTAATTTTTTCCACCGTCAATTTAATTATTTAATTTCTTTAACATTTCCATTATAATTGCAATGAATAAATGTCTCGTGAAAATTTAAAAGGTGACAATAAGAAAAACACGTCAAATATTCAATTACTATTTTTTCCATTCATAGCATTTCAATGTTACTTTTGGGGAATTACGACTATGTTCATAATAGTGAATTTGACAGGGAGAGAGTCGCACAAGGTAAGATGGGCTCATTTATAAAGGAAGCTGAACTGAGGTCCTTGAGTCCTAAGCAGTGGATAGTTGAGTCGATGAAATTAATAAGAAAAAATAAAAAAAGATTTTTTTAAACCAGCTTTTTCCGAAATCAGTATGAAAGGCACTAACAATAAGAGGTAAAAAAATTAGCTTTTCACTTTCAAAAATTGTATTAGAAATTAGAGTAGAAAACCCCGATAGGTAGGGAATGCAACATTAATGTGTAAACCTAATCACCACCCATGTTTAATTCTCTTAGAGATGAAAAGCTAATTTTAACGTTTTAGTGCAATTTACAATGTTTTTGGAAGAAGAGCGTTTTGTTCTAAATGTTTTTATTTCATTTTCTACTTTTTAGTGATGAATCATCAAAATTATTAAACCAGACCTGTTAAAGAAAATTCTGCCAAAACAATTGTGAGTGACACAATGTGTAATGAATTTTTAGAACTATTTTTCCGAATGTAAATTTAGTTAATTCATTACACAGCACATTGGAAAAAAATTCCATATGTCTGATTATCATTGAATACTGTATTTTCATGAGAACAATGGTGTCATGGTGCCGGAACCACGTTCAGGCGCTGGTTAACAAAAGACGTAACAGTCAAATAACACTTTTATCAATTTACCTGCCTCAAAATTTCTAATATTTTCATTAGTAACCAAAAGAAAAATCTTTGAAATAAAATGTAAATAATAACTTGTAATAAAAACACAGAGTAATATTTCACTATTGAAAAAAGTTAGCAAAGTGCGTTCCAGAACTGATAATGTTGCCATGACGTCACTGTTCTGCTAGAATTTTACATATACTTTTTCTTAAAGCCATATCGAGAACTTAGCCCGGTTCAGCTTTACCTTTGATTTATTATCAGTTTTCTTTCCAATTACAACTTAATATTTATATATGTCGAGATATAAGCGTTAGGGCTCAACCTTATACTAACGAAGCTTTAAGAATATATGTTACAATATGAATTTCATCCATGTGCGTTTCACCAAGGAAATGTATTTTAAACAAACTGTAATATTTCACTTAAAAAAATGAGAGAAATAAGTTCCGGCTCTGCTAATTTTTCCATGACGTCACTGCATGAAAAGCAATCGTTAGTGCCGAATTTCAAGTCGATTCGACAATGGAAAGCGGGTTAAAAGGCGATTACAAGATTCCATTCAACAGACAAACAGTCGAAGCAAGTACAGAAAAAGCGTGTAAAAAGAACAGCATCAAAAAGAGATAAGGCGGTGCCCTCGTCTCTACATGGGCAAGAATTTGTAACAGAGCCATGAGTAATAATTAAATCTTCACCCGCGGTAAAAAAAATTATCCTCCATTAGCTTTTATCTCGGCGCTAGAATCCGGAACTGGACGTTCCCAACGAGCGCTACAAGGAAGAAGTCTCAAGAACAAAAAACGAGCGGGACTCGCAACAAAGTCGTCATGGCGAGATTCGATTCCTGCAGCTGAAAAAGTTAACCGGCTTTTCCGCGAAGACGTCTTATTCATGGCTTTCCAACGAATATAAATCAGCTATTGAGAAGTGCACTGTCAGAGCATCACCTAGATGACTTAGAAAGTCGCATAAGAAGAAAAGTAAGCAGAGTAAATGAAGAAAATTAATATGTTGGCCCAAAAAAGGGATTGTGAAACAAGCCGGAGGTAATTAGAAATTAAAATGAATCTGAAAACCACTACAGTGTAACATCATGATTGACGGCTCCTCATTATCATGAAGAAATCGATTCAATTCAGACATTGATAGTATATATAACGAGTGATATTTTACTGTATAAACGTGTCAGTAAGTGAAAACATAATGTTTATGTATAGAAGAGCCAGATGCTAACGTCAAATCAAATTGTTAATTTTTCAGCAGTAACATGACCTATAACTGCCATATTTCTTTTAAATTGGGGTTATTTAAAGCCATCTGATGATAATAAATAATGCAAGCAGGAAATCACTCGAAATTGAATATTTGTGGTATAAAATACTTGATTTTCATTCGAAAGTTAAGAACAACCCAGTATATTAACAGTTCATAGAATAATGAATCGGCATAAATAATATTCTGACATTAAATTATGGATGATTCATATTGTTGGTGACGAGGCGAAGCATCTCCTGGATTGGTATATCGCGTCCATCCCAGGAATGAAACAAAATATATTTCTTCTGATGGGAACAAACAAACTTTTATTCACTCTCTATTCTTAAATGTAAATAAAGTATGCCGAAAATCACTAACTATAAAAAGACACATAAGTAAATACAAAGAGCAGTACAGTAAGGCCAACCACAAGCATGCAATCATTATCCCTCCACAGCCACATATTTGATAAGTCTTCAGAAATAAAATGTGGATCTCTGCTTCAAATCAGCAGCAACATATAATTATTAAATCGACCTTCCATACTTACGAGGCATTCCTATCGATTAATATTTTCGTCTTCCTCTTGACCTTCTCCCAAAGTAAATTGACGTTTTCACTTTGATGGCGGCTAGACATTCGACTTCATCAATGGTTTTCTCAAACTATTGATACGAGAAGATAGGTGATTAAAAAAAGAAAGGAAACCCACTTAAGAACCTGGGCGTGAACATATTAAAATGCTGAGAGAGAGAAAATAGTGATTGGCCAAAGACGGAGGTCCTCACTCAATACGACACCCAAGTAACAAGAATCCGTAAATGACTGAAAACTTCTACATTCATTCAGGCACGCCTACGACAATACATACATAATTTACCTTCACGTATATATGCTTAGAACCAGGCAGCACGAAAGAGTAAAACGGACATAAAACCTAATAACAATGATGATAATAAATCTTGTATTCATCACAAGTGAAAGTCTAATTTACTGTACTTGCCCTCACTATAATTCAGACATAATTTAGCCATAGATAATAATATTCATATCATCATTGATTTTGATGATCATATCATCACTGACCTTAGCGCACCGCATAATTCTCCCGACAGCTTAGCTTTTCATACCTCGTACTTCTTCGTTTCCACATATTTCTTTACCAGTTCCATATCATTAATTCGAAGCCTTCATTTTCCTTTCTTGCAACCTACTTATCCCTCAACGGTTGTCTTCGCCAGCTCCTCATGAATATCCACAATAATCCAATAATAGCTATAGCCAATAATACCCACTTGATGATGGATATTCATACGGGTAATAAAAGTTAAGCAATTCGTCGATGTCACACCTTTTCCTGACTAGTGGACAGCCGCACCCGAAGCAAAGCCTTTACTTACTTTTCTATCCCTATCTGCCCTCTAATTTAATTAACATCCAAACTTAGAATAAATTATTTGATTTTTTTGCCACATTAAAAAACCAGGCAATAAATACACGATTAGATATAATATAATATCTGAAACTTTACCCACTTAATTGCACGAAACTATCGTTTATTTTCGGATAGGAAGTTTTTTTCCGTTAAATTGCTTTTCTAATTAGAGATGAGTTTGTACCATCCCATTTCGTACTATTTCGGATTCGTGCCTTTCGAGGTTACGATCACTCGTCAGCAAAGGCAGTCATTTCTCACATTTACTATTTACATACGCCCCAAGAAATAACTTCAGTATAATTTTCATACATTCAGCCAATAACAAATAATAATATTTTTTACAACTTTATTTTAAAAAATTAAAATTAATCAACACTTTGAAAAAAAGTATGCAATACACACAGCACAACACATAAATAAATAAAAACTAAATACAATAGCAATATACGTAAGCTATTTATATATTTTTTCGTCATCTTCTTGGAAAATATCCATAATTTAGCCATCCCCAATCCTTCTACACCTGTTCTAAACGTATCAAAAAATTATTTTTTTTTATTTTACGAATAAAACGAAAATTAATCAATACTTAGAAACAATGATGTAGGCAATACATTCAGAATAATATATTCAATTGTAAAAAAGTAAATACAATAGGTATTCACGTACACTATTTCTATACTTGAGTGAAAATTTTGAATTTCACATTTTAACCCATTATAACCCAATGTTGCTTCAAAGCAACATCAAATTTGTATGAATTTTCAGCTCTATTTAGGAAATATCTAAACAACGTATTATTTTGTGGTGTAAATTTTGACGACGAAATATTTATCTGCCTCGATAATTATGATTGAGTGCAAAATTTTCATCTTTTCAGAATGAAAAATCTTGAAATTTGATTTCTCCCTTGAGCAGCTCTGGGTTAGAAAGGGTTAAAGCGTTCTTTCGTATCGGATCACATCGCTGGTAGACAGTACCGACACCCTTCCGTGCAAGTGGGCCGTACGACGCATCCGAGCAACAAGGCAGATTTGAATGCGGCGGTTCCGGAGTTTGGCGAGAGGGCGCATCCCCTAGCAACACGCCGACAGCCACGGAGGGAGGGAGGGAGGGGGGGGGGCGAATCTTCCCCACCGCCCTATTCACAAGTGCTTTCGTGGCGGTTTTTCGAAACCAGTTTAAAACTCGTCGTTCCGTCGGCATCTTCCCAGCAGCCTCCGCGGACCCGCTTCAACTACCGCCACGGCTCCCAAGCGAACGCCTAAATATCTCCGCAAGCCAGCCAGCCACCCCACCGCTGCCACCCGAAGAAAGTCCGCACTCGCACAGGAAATACCTCCCGGGGTTATCGGGGCAGCGCAAAAAGGTATGCACGACTTCAAACGGAAAGACGGGAGGGAAAAAATATATGAGCCAGAGGCTGGGAAAAAAACGGTTGCGGCAGCATTGAGAGAGGTAAGAAGTACGAAAAACTGAAGTATCGAAGGATGGAAACGATTTATCGAGAGGACCTACCTTGATCATCGAATAATGAGACAAACATCCACTGAAGGTATTCATATTTCTGGTAAAATTGAACAAATGTAAAAACTTCTTCAGGCTCACTATTATATTATTATGGGCACGACCCGGGTTTCGTAACGTAGTTACACCTAAACAATTGATCGACAGGACCTACCTTGATCATCGAATAATACGAAAAACATCCATTGAAGGTATTCATATTTCTGGTAAAATTGAACAAATGTAAAAACTTTTCCAGGCTCACTATTATATTATTATGGGCACGACCTGGGTTTCGTAACGTAGTTACATCTAAACAATTGATCGAGAGGACCTACCTTGATCATCGAATAATGAGACAAACATCCACTGAAGGTATTCATATTTCTGGTAAAATTGAACAAATGTAAAAACTTCTTCAGGCTCACTATTATATTATTATGGGCACGACCCGGGTTTCGTAACGTAGTTACACCTAAACAATTGATCGACAGGACCTACCTTGATCATCGAATAATAAGACAAACATCCACTGAAGGTATTCATATTTCTGGTAAAATTGAACAAATGTAAAAACTTCTTCAGGCTCACTATTATATTATTATGGGCACGACCCGGGTTTCGTAACGTAGTTACACCTAAACAATTGATCGACAGGACCTACCTTGATCATCGAATAATAAGACAAACATCCACTGAAGGTATTCATATTTCTGGTAAAATTGAACAAATGTAAAAACTTCTTCAGGCTCACTATTATATTATTATGGGCACGACCCGGGTTTCGTAACGTAGTTACACCTAAACAATTGATCGACAGGACCTACCTTGATCATCGAATAATAAGACAAACATCCACTGAAGGTATTCATATTTCTGGTAAAATTGAACAAATGTAAAAACTTTTTCAGGCTCACTATTATATTATTATGGGCACGACCCGGGTTTCGTAACGTAGTTACATCTTCAGGTCCTGATGATGTAACTACGTTACGAAACCCGGGTCGTGCCCATATTAATATAATAGAGAACCTGACAAAGTTTTACTCCTTTATTACCAATATGGAGAGGTTTCACAAAGTAAAGCCTGAAGTTATCAGTTATAAATGTAAAAACAGTTGAAACCAAAATGTATGCAATACATACAGCATTGTCTATTCATACATAAAAACTAAATACAATACCTATTCACGAACGATATCTCAATATCATTATAAAATAGCCATATTTTAGCCATGACTAATAATATCATGTATGATGTTATGCACGATGTGGGGGGCAAGTACTTAATATAAGTAAAAATGGACATTGCAATATTTCCACTGAGTTTTATTTTTAACACTACTCGTTTCGCTGCTACAAACATCTTGATGATGCAACGTTGCAACAAACACTAGATAATGTTGTTTCTAGCAACGAAACGCGTAGTGTCACAAATAATACTCAGAGGAAATATTGCAACGTCCAATTTTACTTATATGGCTAATAATATTCATATATCACAGGTCAACAATCCTAAGATTGATTTGACGCAATCTCCACTCAATGTTCCCATCAGCTAATTTTTTCTTACCTACGTATTTCTTCTCTTTCACATCCTTTACCTGTTCCACATATTTCATTCGAGGTCTTCCTTTACCGTTCTTGGTTCATACCTGCTATTCGAATAGCCTTCATCAGACCATCATGAGTATCCATAACAATCCAATAAAATCCATAGTCAATAATAACTTTTTTCATGTTTTTTTACTTAGCTTTGGTCCGTCCTGAGAATTCAACCCATTGAACTAGTTTTTGCCGGACACTCCATGCGAGAAAAGCTGCTTTTCCAGGACACGTCGGATTCCCTGAGTTTTCCAGGTTTTCCGGTTTATTGGAGCACATGTCATTTCATTTCGAATATAATTTTCGGTGAACAATTCAAATTGATGTTCATTTCACCGTGAAATTCGGATCACCTCGCCGTCAACATCGTAAGAGGCGCCTTTTGTAACTTAATGTTAATACGTGGCAGGTAACTCCACATGCAACTGCCGAGAGGATAATTCTCTATTGCAGTATTATTGGTCACAATGGCGTAACTAGGAACGTGCTTTGGGGGTATGAAGGGGCATGGGTGGTGACCTTCTCCTCCAGGCAACAGGGGTTCCGGGAATATTTATGAAATTAACATGCCTGAAAATACTTTTTACATCATTTCGGCACTTAAAATTTTACTTTAAGCAGATACAGTAATTATTTGTAAAAACTAGACAAGAATTTCAAATATTTTTTTTATTTGCATGAGACTTTGAGGGGGGACTGATCCCCGGAACCTCCCCCCACCCCCATAGTAACGCCACAGACTGGTGAAACCAATCCCAGCAAGAAAATCTCAATCCGTATTGAAATGCATCCCGGGTACATGGAGTTCATGCAACCTAACCTAAGAAGCTAACTTTTGAGGAAAAAGATCGCAGACCTGAAGACGCACAAGGAAGTGGTCTTAGCGAACGAAAATGCTCTCTCGTATGGAATTCATGACGAATTCCTCATGCGAGTGTGACGAAAAAAAATGACGAGGAAGAATAAGCAGGTTCCGTTTTAACTGCGAAAAAAATACTACTTCAATTGTTATAAAAAAGACTGATTGAAAACACTACTTCCGCTGTAGGCAAAGGCGCGAAGCCGAGGAGTGGCTAACATGGGGTGACCCACTCGACATTAATTCGTGACGTCATCAACTCTTCCGCGAAAAGGTTAAGGTAGGTTTTTCTTCGCGAACAGCTTGAAAAGTAAGCCAATGATCGACAAACGGAAAATATACGGCTCTATACATGGTGTTTCAGGAGGAATTTGCAACACTTCAGGAGGAAGTAAGAGAGGTAATGATAATTGTCATCTTTGAACTCAATTGAACGAGAACTTAGAGGGAGTAGCAACAAAACGACTGCGCAATTTCACTCACATTGAGATTTTAATTTCAAGACAATAACTTGATTATTTTATGTCCTAAAAATCCAGTGTATTAAATAAATTGTCGAAAAAGGCTAGACACCAAAGAAAAGCCGATTTCATGGTAACTGCGTGCATTCAAAAAATTGTTTGCGTTGCCATAGCTCAGTAACTAAGGAGTTACGACCCCATGTTTATGAACGAAAAACGCTTAAAATTGTCTCCCCTACCACCTCCTGAAGTATTGCAGATTCCTCTAGAAACACCACGTATATTTTCTTCCACCCTATCAATATCGAAATTTAAAAAAAACCGGTAAACGAGCCCATTCGTGGATAACAAAAATGACCATTTCCATACTCCTACTAGTCGAGCAGGGGTCTATGACCTGCGGGCCAAACCCGGCCCGCCAAACAAATCCCTTTGTGTTAACTTAAAATTCTTAAAAAATGGCTCTTCTAATCTGGAACCTAATTTTAATTTAATTTTGAAGTTAAAATGACAGTATCATTGGTCACACTAATTTGGTTGCATAAAACTAAAGATAGTAATCAAATAGTTTAGTCTGATTTTTTCCAATAAGATATTTTTTAATTTTTCCATTTTTATACCACAATATTTGAGGAAATTAAATTACTGGCATTGATTCGCTTGTTTTTATTCTTTATTCCTTCGTCCCGCATTAGTGTGGGAAATAAAAGTATAATGTGGTCATTACGTTGAAAAGCTTGGAGACCCCTGTCCCAGCGTATACGCCGTGGTCTATTCACTAACTACATTCCAGCGTCCTGGCCGACAAAAAAATCAGATTGGAGCAGACGATAGGAGAAGCCGACGACGTGGCAAGAGAAATTTAGAAGAAAAATAGCCCGATGGGATTATGATGGACGGAGCAACGTCAAATGGGGCGAGAACGGATGCCGAGGGAGATAGGCAAGGCGCGAAAGCGGTTAGAAGTGCAAGCACCCAGCTATTACTCCCACGACTCGAAGAGTGATCCATATAAGTTTCTGAGAAGAGAGTTAGCTATACTTCCTACCGAAGCCAGGGGGTCCGCCGTATTGTTCTACCTAGGATGAAAACTCACCCTACCTAGGAGAGAAGAGAAGCCTCATGACAACCTTAATAAGAAGACGAAAAAATTTAACAGGTCACATCTTGAGACATGCTGGCCCGATGAAGACAATCGTAGAGGGACAAGTGGAAGGCAAAAAAGGAAACGCAATACCTCAAATGAAATATATGGAACAGGCAAATAAATATGTGAAAGAGAAGAAATACGTAGGTTTGAAAAGATTAGCGGATAGGAGAATTGACTGGAGAGTTACGTCAAACCAATCTTAGTATTGTTGACCAGTCATGATCATGAGGGTGAAACAGATATAAGCAGTTTCTAATGATAAATATGGCAGTGAAAACTCGATGTTTTCTTTAATGACAGCGCAACGATCCTTTTTCTAACGCATACGTGAAGAAAGTTTTATTCGTACCTCCCTAAAAATATACATGCTTTAAACTACATTTCATCGGTAAAACGCACATGGATGAAATTCATATTGTAACACATATTCTGAAAGATTCGTTAGCATAAGGTTGAGCCCTTACCCTTATATCTCGATAAACATAAATATTAAGTTATAATTGGACAGAAAACTGATAATAAATCAAAGGTAAAGCTGAACCGGGGTAAGTTCTCGATATGGCTTTAAGAAAAAGTATATGTAAAATTCTTGCAGAACAGTGACGTCATGGCAATATCATCAGTTCTGGAACGCACTTTACTTAACTGTTTTTAAAAGTTAAATATTACTCTGTGTTTTTATTAAAAGTTATTATTCACATTTCATTACATTTTTTTTTGTTCTTGCAACGAATGTACATATTATAAATTTGAGGCAACAAAATTGATAAAAGTGTTATTTGACTATTATGTCTTTTGTTAACCAGTGCCGGAACGGCGTTCCGGTACCATGACACCACTGTTTTACTACAGACTTGACAGATTGTGAGAAGACTCCTCGGCCGGGCATGATCAGACAGATTAGGATAGAGTGAATTCTCTTACTTAACATCCGAGCCTAATCCTAATTTGCCCTTAGGTGAATATTTCCAGCTGGTTTTAACCAGCTGAGAAAGTGCATAAACTCGATTAATAATAAAGTATATTTACTTAAGAACAGTTCACATTGTTTAAGTACAATTAATTCGGATCTTTAGACAGCGTTAAAGGAACAATCACCTGACTGACCTGACTCTATATAAACATAAAAATTACTCATATAGACTTACAGAAATGTTTTGGGTCAAAGCGTCGAGATACACCAAAAAGCCATCGAATCGGCCCACGTTGAAATCGCCCGAAACCTAGGAAAAATTGTCGAAAATTGCAATCCATTTTAATCAAGTTAAGGTTAGAATCGCCGAAAAAATCGATAATTTAGAACGAACGGTGAATAAGACTTTTAAGAACTGGTAGAGTGACCAGAAAAGTCCTCAGGCCTTATCCTGGGGGGTCTAGCGAAGGTGAGGCGAGCGTTAAAGAGCACACATAAATAATACACCTCGACTGTTCGTCAAGAACAGATGTTAAGAGCTGCTCTTTTTTCTGAATAGGATCAAAGTGAACGGTTCATCAGAGTGAGCTGGCATAACCAATCACTTGAAGGCTTCACATTTATGCACCAACGCCCTCTCCAGACACCTCGATGATTTGATCAGCTGCTACACTCCCAGCTGCAACTATGTATGCACCGATCATTATTCACACAGCAGGCACGGTTGCGTGCATACCTCTCACGTCTACGCGCATTTTTTCAGCCATCCTTCTTCGCATCGCCTCGTTTTCTACCAGGGTGTCGCTTTTTTCGAACAGCTTCGAGAGCAGTCTACCAATAACGCGGATTCACCGCCTGATAATAACAGCACATCTGAGTTCAGTATCCCTAATCGAAAAATTTATGTGAAAGAGAAATACCCTCGATAAGCTGTAAATTGCAGCATTAATTTATACGCCAACTTTAACGTCTAATTTTCTCGCCGACTTCGATAGGAAAAACGGAATTTACCATTAAAAAAAGGCAGGAGCAGTAAACGTAGAACATCGGAAAAAGCGGAAAAATGTAAACCAATCCAGATATTTCCATAAGAAGTAATCAACACTCAGTCATTCGTTGAAAATGATAATTTTATGAGATAGAGAGTGAAAGATTAGAGGGCTCCGAGCCAAGAGAAATTCCTATTGAGATTCAGGAATACTACGCAGAAGTATTCCATCCGTATGGATTGGTACTTCTCCAGTATTTATCGATATTCCTACCGTATTCCTTCAGTATTGATAATGCGAAGAAAATAAACATCTCGTTGAAAATTAAAATTTTCAGGGAAAATCATAAAAGAAAAGTGCATCCATTGAATACGCAAAGAAAAGTTTGAAAATAAATTTTGAAAAAATGGTTTCGTGTGCCAGGTCCCTCGGTGAGGAGTCGACTACCTTAGCCACGAATCACACAAGACATCGTTAATACATAATTTGATGATACATAACTTTTATGCATATAAAAGAGACCGGAAGAGACTGGTGTTATAAATATACTAACATACATATAACAAAACATACACGACATCGTTAATACATAATTCGATGATACATAACTTTTATGCATATAAAAGAGACCGGATGAGACCGATATGAATTAGCGAATTCGGCAGCGAGGAAGTGTGGACCTTCAGGAAGCAGGATGAACATTTGCCCTGGGGGCGTTCTAAGAGACGTGGGCGTGGGAAGGATGGAGAGACGGCGAAGTGGGCGGAGAGGAAACGGAAGTGCGTGAAAAGGAGAAGAGGATTCGATTAAAGAAGACGGACATGGTCAATTATATTACATGGTTTTATGCATTTCCCAAACATTTTACGAAAGGTGTGCCCGGCCGCTCCTCGAAAACGCGGCAAGCGTATAAATACGTAAATTCATTTATTGTTATAGGAGTCTGAACTCCTTTAGAATATAGTATTAAATTACATGGTGTGCGTTAGCAATGGACATAGAGGTAACAAAGGAAAATGAATAAGAAAAACTGAATTTCTTCGTGTGATACAACATGAACATTAAACTTATCCATAAATAAATCTATTAACTCTGTTGGCAATAGTCATAAGAAAAAAACAATAACAAAACAAAAGAGTAACAAAAGAATCATCCAGCAACATGAAAAACTGAATTTCTTCTTCTAAAATTAAATGAACAGTAACGTGTCCATAATTAAATAAACCAAGTAATAATTAACTTATGTTAGTTGACAATAGACTTAGGGGTAACAAAATATTCATACAACAAAAATTAAAAAAAAATAAATCCTTCGACTCCTGTAAGAATTAACTCGGTCAGCATTTATAGGTCACCTAAAAGTCAGTGATGGTCTACCTTTCAAACATTTCCAGTAAATCAAACTCTTTTGCCTCGGTTCCGGGTCAGAAAGATTTAATCCGCGAACTAACTAAAATAACAAAGTAAAGCGACTAGATTCGTCAAAAACTGCTACCAACGAACAGAGATTGTTTATTCAGCTTTGACACGCATCAGGCTGAGAGACAATAGAGACACGGAGGCCATGGTCTAGACTTATAAATAGAGCAATTAAGAAAGGATAACTTTCAAAGTGACAAGGTAAGTATCATCTAAGAAAATATATTATTTTAAGGACGGACAGGAACGATATGAGAGATATTTCACCGAATGGAATTTTATAGCAATTATTTTTTACCGTAAAATAAAATAAAATAAGACTTAATTAGGTCGAACTTAGATCTTAATAAACGCTTTAATCAATGAATTTTAATAGAGTTTACGCAAATGCTTTCATAAATGCTAGTTCGAGCTTAAGCGTCTTCGAGTGAAAGAAATAAGAGTTATGCAATAAGCATCTCAAATCTTTAAATATCTAAGCTATTTCCTTCACTGATTAAGATGTATACTCCCTGCATATTTTCTGGATCTACAGCATAATTCTGCCCCATTATAATCTTCTATTACTCACTCACCTTCAGAAAAAAATAAGTGGGTAGTACTAGTAGGATTTGTTTTACCCGAAGGTTTTGTGTAATTCAGACGGTCCAACTAATACTCGCAAATAATCACAGAAATATATTTAACGTGAGACGATAAGCATGCTGTAAATAAAATTACTGAATTAAAAACTGAAAAGTGTTCGGAAAACGTTATTTACTTCCTCCACATATGATCACAATAAACAATGAAAATCACACTCGCTTGGACAAACCTTGAATACGCAATGAGCATAAGGTATCCAGCGCAGAAAGACTTAATCCGTGAACTTCATAAAGTACACATGAAAACTGCGCGATTCGTCAAAAACGCTAAGGGCGTAATTAAAGCGTTCCGTAGATGTCATGCGAATAAGGCTGAGAGCCGCTAGAGACTCGGGAGGCTGCGCGCTAGGCTAAGATTGCTTGATCAATTAGGAATAAATACCTTTCAGAGCGATACGGAGAACAATATCTTAAGGCCGCTATACGCGGTGAATGTTCGTGCGAAAGATAATCCTGATTGATCATGCTAATTGATCACGTGATCAGTGGCGGACCTATGGGAGGGGCTAAGGGGGCTATAGCCCCCTCCCCCTTTGGACATCCAATTTACACTAGATGGAAAGACAATTTTGTTCGGACCCGCAATACTTTTGGTAGTTTACCCTATACTTAGCCCTCCCTTGTCCCTATCCTGGATCCCCTACAGCATGTGATCATACAAAAGATCATGCGAGTAAAATAGAACATGTTCTAATTTTCACTGCATGATCATGCGCATGACGGTTCATTCGCGAATTTTTCCATTGAGACCGTTTTACACGGTGCACGTACTTGCACTATCTGAACGAAGGCGCAGTCAATATTGCGTCGTGTAAAGCGGTGAATTGTTAAAACACATGCGAGAATGATTGGACGTGAGATGGCAAATTAGCCCGTTATACTTTTGTTCATGCATTCGCGCAATTCCACGCCAATTTAGAAATTAATGCAGATCTAACCTGCGCCATTCCGTGCCCCGTGTAAAACGCCCTTTATACACGGCGAATGATTTCATTCGCATGATCATTCAGTACATCATTCGCAGCAGATCATTCACATCATCGTTCACCGAGTATAGCGGCCTTAAGAGCCCACTACATTTCCAGGTCAGACAAAAGCGATAAAGTAAGAGAGATATTTTGTCAAACGGATAGGTATGGGAATTCGTTTTTCCACCGAACATTAAAGGACTTAAACGATTTTAATTTCTCCTGGTGAATACTATTGATGATTTCCTCCCGGGTTCTCAGCCAGGTTAATTCTTTCGTATAAGTCGACGTTCCGAGAGACGACTTTTCTCCCATCTCCAAGGCTGTGTTACTCTTTGAAAGTCCAATTTCAAACTAAACCGATACGACCGTTTACCGAGGACAACAATACGGCTCAGGTTTCATCCGATTGGCTGTAGGCCTTTTGAAATTCTCCATGTTCTTCCCTTATGTTTTTGACGAAGAATTGAAGAATTTCAAAAGACCTACAGCCAATAGGACGACACCTGAGCCGTATTGTTTTCCTCGGTAAACGGTCGTATCGGTTCAGTGTGAAATCGGACTTTCAAAGAGTGACACGGCCATGAAGATGGGAGACAAGTCGTCTCTCGAAACGTCGGCTTATACGAAAGAATTAACCTTGCTGAGAACCCGAGAAGAATTCATCAATAAACGACTTTAATAAATGCAAGGAGTAATTTCGATAAAGAATTTACATTTCTATTTGTTAACAGTGAAGAGTTTGATCTGGATTGTAGCGCTCTACGGTGCGGAAACGTGGACACTGAGGAAAGAAGACGAGAGAAGATTGGAGGCATTGGAGATGTGGGTATGGAGAAGAATGGAGAGGGTGAAATGGACGGAGAGGAAAAGGAACGACGAAGTGCTGGATATGGTTGGCGAGGAGAGGCAGCTTTTAGATGAGGTACGGATGAGACAAAATGTATGGATGGAGCGAATACTTAGCGGGGAGGGGATGTTGAAAATGGTGTTCGAGGGTAGAATGTTAGGGAAACGAGAGAGGGGAAGGAAAAGAATAGGATTTTTGGATAGATTGAAAGGGTAGCGCAGTAGTGAATTGAAGAAGGTAGCGCTGGTAGGAAAGGGAGGCTCCCAGATCACTTCTTTAGTACTCCATGGAAACCTACCTTAATCGGTAGAATACTGTAATATTAATTTGTAAACGTCTAGTGTACTAGCGCATCCCGCCACACGCCTGTTCAGGCTGCTTGCGAGGTATTTCCTACACGTAAACGTGTAGGAAATTAATGACTGAGGGAGCAGGGAGATAAAGCAAGAATTCGTAGAGATTTCCGGTCGTCCATAGCTTCAACAGAAGATAAAAAAATAACTGCTCAATTCATTAAAAATACACGCACATTTCTTTTTAGGGACATACGTGGCCTTTCCCACCCGCAGCGCCTTCGACCGAAAGGGGGCGGTGCAGTTTCCTCGCAAGGCGGACGAATTCGCGGAAAAGACGACGCATTCGCCTTTCCTTCGGCAGAGCAGACTGGTCACCCGTGCGGGCGAAGGCGGGGAAGGGACATTCCGCAAATTCTCCTGGGAGGAGAAGAAAGCCATCCAGCTCAAATCTATATGGGAGGCTGCAGTGAATGAAGACCCATCCAAAATAACTTTTAGAAAAGTTTCTCGGGCTTTCCACCCGTTGATGCTCTCCATATCTCCCGACGTTTCGAGCAGCGACTTGCAGTTCGTCCTCAGGGGATCTTCTGAATGCCGTTCTTCCCGAGCAGACGGAATGATGTGCCGAAGGCGATTGATTAATTGTCCCGGGACCCAAAAGGCCACCACTATCAACATAGGCGGATCTAGGGGGGGTGCACGGGGGCACGTTCCCTCCCCAGCCCCTTAAAATATATGCGAGATTTTTAATACGGTCCCATTATCATTGCGTTCATTTTGTATTACGAGGTATCCTTGTGCCCCACCCCCAGAAAAAAATCCTGGATACGGCCTTCCTTTCCCCCCCCCCCCCCAGAAAGAAATCCTGTATCCGCCCCGGACTATCAATGCTGTCAAAAAATAATTTAAAAAAAATTAAGTTTGTTTGCGTGGCTAGTGCTGTGTGTTGTTAGTGAGAAATGGAAGCTTAATAACTAATGGACTGTTCATAATTTGAACAACTAAATCTGAGAAAAAAAAACGATAGCTGGAACAATAAGATTTAAGAATGGGTGAAATTTTCTTTAAGAGCCTTATTTATTCTTCAACTTTTTTTAGATTAGTCTTTTTAATTTTTCAATTTTTTTATATTTTTTTGCAGATTTTTATGAAGTTCTTCTTCATCCGCAATATTTATTATTTAATTAACGCTTAAGCGTCGTCGTAAATAGTGAAAATAGCCAAGCTATTTACTTTAATACATATTAAATACATACGTGCAGGCTGGATGGCTGAAATATTTCCCCTGGCGCAAATAATCTCTCCTGTTTCTCGGTTAATAATCACCCCGACCGCACAGGGAAGAGGGTTGTTACATTTCAGGTTAAGCAGATAGCAGAAAAGGTTACTTAGAGCACTTGTAACAAGGGTACCATTCATAAAAGCCAAAATATTAACTTAAACAGCATAATCAAAGTCTAGTAGGTTTCTGGGGTGATGCTCATGACGAGTGGAGGCTGCTCAGCCTCGTCTGTTGGCCAAGTCTATCCGCAAAATGCGGCAATGGAACCCAGCCTCCAGCATTCATCAAGAAAAAGTTATGCTATTTTTTCAACGTGGATTTTGAGTTTCAAAATTTGACCAAACCGTATTTTTTCGCATTTTCACCTGTATTTTATCCATTGACTATTTCTCGGGTATTTATTTTTTTAAATATTATTAAAATATTCCTTTTGCAGTATAGTATTCGGAATTAAATACATACAATTAAAATCCGCCAAAAATAGCGACATGAACCAAGCTTCCACGGGACAGTTTGGGGCTTCATTTGTGCAGTTCCCTTGGGATTCGAACCCACGGAGAACGACGGTTGGGATAGAGGAAGGGGGGTAGGGGTAAGCGAAAATAAAGTAAGCAGCGTGGGGCGCAAGCCAACAAGACCCGGCCACCGCCTTCTCCCGACTTACTAAAGCAACTGCCATTTCCGCCGGCTGGCATTCCGCGTGTCCGCTAGGCAAGGTCGTTTGCGAGAAGAAAGATTCGAAACGAAGGGACTACATTTATAATACTCCGTTCCATCCCATTGAAGGATGATTTTAGTTCACACTTCGGTTACTTATTACTCGCTTATCAAAAACGTCCTCAGCTCAACTAGAAGCACCAATGAAGGTTGATTTTAAAGCCAATTTGGTCGCATTTAAATCGGTTTTCAGACATATTCACAGCGGTGAGAGCACCAAGACAACTCAACAAAGGCAATTTTTCACAGCCACGAGTTAAGTGCTGTAACGACTGAAAGAAGTTTGATATTTAGTACTTCTTCACATTCCGTGGACGGCTTAAGATTCCTCTATTTTGATATATGTATTCGTATAGCATTTCGGAGAGAGGTCTGAGAGAGGAGATATGAAATAGGGAGACTGTTTTCTTTACACGAATATTACAAAAGGGGATCCTCAAGTCGGACTCTAAAAATGTTATCACCCACCGCGCATTTAAATGGGTTTACAAAAGTCGCCACTCGCGTCGCTGACGGACAAATTGATACTTAGTTTCAAGGGGGAATGAGGTATAATTCGGGGAATTGACAGAAATTTATATTCATCATGATGTTATTTATCAAATTCATAACTCTTAAATGCTATTTCTCGCAATTACTAATTATAGGAAAAAAAGTGGATTACATTGCACTCGTCGCCGCGCTGCGGACATTTTTGAAAGCCGATTAAAATACGACCTAAGTGGCAACAGAAAATAACCTTCTATGGGATGGAATAAGGCCTCCTCTGTGCAGTCCCCTTGGGTGAGAGCTTGGAGAATGAGAATTACTTTTAACATCATAATTGGAAACAGCAACCGTTAGTCCTTCAGCTTAATCTAGGCTCTCGTGAGACTTTTAGGCACAAATATAATCGAGATACATTCAAGTGACCAAGGAGACACTATGTACAGTGAAAGAAGGTAGAGGGGAGACTGATCCCCTTTTTTTCAAATATTTTATTGCATAGCAATTGCGAGGAATTCCATTGAAAAGTTCAGAATTTCATTAATCACATCATCATGAATATAAATTATGGTTAACAGCCACGATTATAACTTATTTCTGCGTGAAATCAGGATCGCTTTGCTGCTCAGCGACGGGATTGGTGACTCAAGCCAACCCATTAAAATCCGCGGCGGGCGTCAACGCATCTGGAAGCCGTCTTGCGGATTCTCTTTTGTAATATTCGCGGTTCGAAATATCATCAATGGACGCCCTGTCCCAAGCAACATTAGGCAGGCACTCGGGCGACCCACATCAAGATACGGCCGAGATTTCAACGCCACTCAACTTATTAACGCCCGAAATATTAGTGCGCCCGGGGCGAGGTGACAGCCCCCGTCTCAAGAAGCGATCAAGATGATAGCGGGCGATAAAAACTAGAACACTCGGATGGCTGCATTGTTCCGTGTGCTCAACAATCCAAAACCCTTCGTCACTGCACAAGGTGACTCTTTGGTCACTTGAACGAACATTCTATGTATATTAAGTTCGAAGTGTCAGTCTGTCTGCATTTTGCGCACACGCACACTTTCGGGTCTATCTCAGTCGTACCAAGTGCTACAGGGATGGGGTTTAGCGCGGTCGACACGGAATCTTTGCACGCTCATTTTAGACTTGGACCCAGAGCTTACGTAGAGCTGCGGGCAAAAAACAAGCAAAAACGGGCCGAAAACAGCCTGCCCGCAAAACGGGACATAAACAGTGGCAAGCCACAATTAATCCGTCTCCACACTGGAGTCGTTCTCATTTACAAAACTCCGGCAACCAGCAACAGGTGCAAAACAGCTCCACAACGACAGACGACAATGCAATGACCGGTAGCGCAGCAGAGTCAACCTAGCTGTGAAACAGGTAGGATGTTGCTAGTCTCGACTATGAATATGCCTACCAGTGTCATGGGTAACGAGATTATACTGAACGACTCACTGTTGCGGTTTCCAACACCTCACCTTACCTATTAGACCACTCAAAACCTCAGAAGGTATTTGGCCTCGCTAACAGCACCAAGCCACCTCTCTCGATCCTGCATCCAATCGCCTTCTGCTCCAAACCTTATCATGTCTTTTATGATTTTGTCCCTCCAGAGAAGTCGCGGCCGTCCCAACGGTCGCTTTCATCTTGGTAATCCTTCTTATACAGTTTTTATCGTTGTGGTATGTTCTCTCCTCGATGCATGGCCTGCCCACCTGATTCTCCTACCTTTGATTTGTGCTACTGTGTCTGGAACTTTATACAGCTCTCGAAGTTCTTTGTTACCTAAGATCCTCCACATTCCATCATCATTTATGGGACCAGAAGTGAATAACACAATTTTTAAGGTAGCCACCCAGAAGGCATCATTTATATTATTAATTATATAGTTAGTTTTATTATCGTTGGCCAATCCTTATATATTAGGAGATCCTGATAATTATATTCCAGCCAATCTGTTAGTAGCTATAGTTCAAATACAACGTAAATGACATTTTTTACTTGCCTGAGCTAATTTTACGTTCCATACAAAATAAATTACGAGTGATTGAACTAGTTATATCCATTGCCATTTTATCAGACCATTATATCAAACTAAATTTCGAGAACCATAATCCTCGCTCTTGGTGTGGCGGTGGGGCTTGCGTCTTCAACAACCTCAAGATCTACGCCGGCGTCAGCGTAGTTACAGGTAGTCAGGTCATCTTGAGGTAGGATCCAGCTAAAAAGGGATACCCTGTTCCTCCAGTTACGGGGCTGGGCGTAAGACCGACAACCTAACCTTGGAAAAAACATCTCATGTCCAGAAACACCGACAGCAAGCCTCGGATGCAGTTTCCAATACCGACATTAAGTTCTTATTCTCATTTACAACGGGGTAATTCGTTTATGATGGCAATGAGAAGAACAAAAACAACAGATTCTGCAGTCAACAGTAAACTCTCAACGTGTTTACTTCGTTGCCCTTGAGATACGATGACTGATTTTACATCCCTTACATACTCCAATTTATCGAAGAATTGCGTTAACGCGTGCTCCCCTGCAGATATTTAAATAGTATAGAAAGGTAAAAGAAGAGAATAAGAAAAAAAATATGCGAAGTACAGAAACAACGGACACAACAGTCAACCCTTAAGTCTCAACATTTTGATTTCGTTGTCCTTGAGACACGAGGATTGATTTAAAATACAGCATTCCTCCAATTAATCGAAGAGTTGCGCTAACCCACATAACTGTATGGCCTCACACATATTTAAGTAGTACCTACACGTTACATGGATCTCGTAACGAGGAATCGTTTAACGGGTCATTAAGCGATATAGCAGAGGAGAGAAAGGAGGAACGGATCGGTACACCATCGGTATTGAGTACACATTCCTAAAATCACAAAGCACATCAACGCACTGATATAGAACCGCGCACCATCGCTTAAATTTCGCACCACAGTTGTGCAAATATCTATCCACGCGTCATTAGCGGTAAGCGGTAACGACCGGATACTTAATTCTGAGTTTCTCCAAATTCCTCAGAAGCAAAAGCATCTGAAAATTTCGCCGCGAGGACATCGTCATTTCGCCATTTTCAAAAAAAAAGGTTAGGATAGACTGTTAGAAAATCTGCATTCGCGATTTTAACAAGGTATTTATGTCTGCCAGGCTTCCTATCTGGAATTTCGTCCTCGTTGGACCTCATTATCGGTCGTTATGTTGCGGTAGCTATTTCTCCATGGATGCTACTTTTTCTCCGCCATTCTTCATCGACGATGATTGCCGGTTCCCAACCCAGAAATTACCTTTCCGCCTCGGGTGACCATAGAATGGCCAAACGAGCGATCTCAAAATGTTGCGCACCCGGAAATAACACAAGATCATCCTACGAATAATGGTCGACAGGGTTCAAGTTGGTTCCAATGCAAAATGGAGTGAATTTAATTTTTAATACAACGAAATAACCTGTCTATTTCCGCACTTCTTCATATCTATCGTCCCTAGTTTCGGCACACAATGTCATTTTCAAGGTAGCATTATGTGCCGACACTTGGGTCTGTATAAATAAAGAAGTGTGGATACAGAAAAGTACTTTTCATTACATTAAACATCAAAAAGTTCCACCGAATTAAGCTGGAAACTGTATCTTTTATCCGAATTCCATTTGTGAAAATTACAAAATCCCACATATGAAGTATGCTTAGACGACAGCTGTTGTGAAAAAATTACCTTCTCACACTTTAAGAGATGTATTCAGGAAATAAGAGGACATTTTTTTATTGAAAAGATACTTATTTATTTTTCTAAAATAATTCTGTCGTCTTCAAAATACATAGTTCCCATTAGGGATTCAATAAATTAGATGTTCATAACTATTTATTTCGTTTTTTTTCATCGGTTGTTGATTTAGTGGGGCGTCCGGGGCGTATGTCATCTTCAACCTATCCACGGGCACCTTGGAGACGCTTTTACAGATCTCAAATTCTTGTTTTACTCACCACAGGCCATTTTTAACATTTCACACACTTCGCTGCAATTTATTTGCTGATCATTCTTAGCTTTGCAATCACTCTTTCATCCATTTCTTTTGACGAACTAAAATCGCCGAGCTCATATTAAAAACACGCCTAACCTAATCAAGTTCCACAAACAAAGAAAATAATGAATTCAGCTGAATTGTTTACCATACTTCATGTGCATTTATACAAACATAATAAAAATGGCAAACGGAGGAAAAGGGAGAGAAAGGAGGAAGGAAGAGGATGGGATTTTAAGAAAGAATGAAAGGGAATAGGTGAATTGAAGAAGGTTGACAATTGAATTGAAGTCCATGAGAGAGGAGAAGACTGCCAGATCTGAATATCCAAGCGTGATGGAGTGGAATTTTTCCAAATAAACACTCGCTAAATGTTGCTCGTTCGAGATGTGGGTATGGAGGAGAATGGAGGTGAAATGGACAGAGAGGAGGAGGAACGACGAAGTGCTGGACATGGTGGGTGAGGAGAGGCAGCTTCTAGATGAGATACGGAGGAGATAGAAGGTATGGATCGAGGGAGTGCTTAGCGGGGAGGGGATGTTGAAAATGGAGTTAGAGGGTAGAATGTTAGGGAAACGAGGGAGGGGAAGGAAGAGAATAGCATTTTTAGATAGATTGAAAGGGATTAGGCTTTAATGTGAATTGAAGAAGGCAGTGCAGTAAGGAAAGGGAGGCTCCCAGATTATTTCTTTAATACTCCATGGAAACCTACCTCAATCGGTAGAATACTATAATAATAACAATAATAATAAAAGGCTGCTTTGTACTAAATAGTTGTCCTTGAAGTTGATGTAGTAACATCGAAACCTAATTCGGGAATAAATTTTACAATCGGGAAAATTTGAAGTATTTATTTCAAAACCACCTCAATACTTCTTAAAATTCCTCATGGAAACCTACCATAATTGGTAGAATACTTTCATAATAACTCCAATACTTAAGCACAAAGGACACGCACTATTTTTTGCCTTTTCATCCTATAATAAACAATACGACCTATTATGTTCGTACCTCGGCTCGTTACCTCATACTCCACTGACATTGAAAAGAAAACGCTCAGAGAGTAAGCAAAAAGGTGGAATGCTGAGCCACACGGACTCGGCCAGTGAAAACGGCTCATTCAGAAAAGCGCCGAGCGATCAAAGAAGAAAAGTGCTCATTTGCATAAACACGAGGAAATGTGACATTACGCGGCGACGAAGCGGCCACACGAGGAAGACCAACACTGGGTCAATAGGTTGTGCGGCAGTTGGCAAAAGAGAGGAGAGATATTCGCGAGCTCCACCACCGCCAACAGCTCCTCCCCCGGAAGTTCCAGGAAACGACCCGAGGCGAGAGAGTGCCTATTGGGTGACGGACCACTCGCCTATCACGTGAACTCTCCGATGACTCCCATGCACTGCTATGCATCGAGGAAAGTGGAGCCGGATTATCCAGCTTACCACTAGGGGGAGAGCCGTGTTCGATTCTCGGTTCATTTCCATTGCAATCCCCTTTCTTTAGCTTTCGTGGAAGTAAGTCTTGATACTCTTCTACCTCGCGACGGATGCCAATTACTTATAGTCAAACCTCCACTAAGCAGATGTGTATCGGACCGGAAAATTTGCCGCAATTCAAATGGACAGCAAATACTAAAATCCATCAGCGGCTCATTTTTTTGTCACCCTCTGAAGTTCTTACCTAATAATTCGCGCTCACGGAATGACAGAGACAATAGCATATTCTGCAGTTTCTATCTTCATAGCATGTGATTTCTGGCCAGAAATCGCACGGCTACTGGCACCATATGAGGCAGAAGCACTTGCGTGAATTATAAACGATTTGAAAAACATAAAAATTTCTTTCGTACTCCACACTATGATCGTCATTCATTTCTTATAAAAGTAAGAAAATTTTAATACCTTGCGATTCATATGACAATAATTAATTTCCTTTTTGAAAGCCAAAAATATTATTGATGAATTCTTCTCGGGTTTTCAACCAGGTTAACTCAGTCGTATAGGCCGACGTTTCGAAAGACGACTTGTCTCGCATATTCAAAGTCTTCCGAAACGTTGGTCTATACAATTGAGTTAACCTGGTTAAATACATCAATATAATTCACCACGAGATATTAAAATCGTTTATCAAAAATATTTATTACAACAACTCTGTTCATTTAGCGTACAACATAGATGTTACCTTAACCTTATATTTACTCACTATTCACACTCCATTGTAATTCCTTAAAACCTTTTTCTTGCAGGCTGAAGTTCGAACATGATTTTCCCCTCTTTGCGCCATACGAGACATATTCCCAACGTCTCTTGAGTTTTTCCCTCCGAATCACCTATTTTCCCTCACATTTCCATGAATCCCTTCAGCGGAATGAACTCTAACCAAGTTTTAGAATCTCAGTATGTACGGAATTTATTTTGGATAGGAAACTGCAACAAGGGTGGCAAATTGTTGATTAAATTAATGTAACGTTTTTCTTAGATTGAATTAATCTTCTAAAATTAATTATTTTCAAAATTGAATAAAAATTCCCCCGAGAAATGCCAAGATAAATATCCTAGGAACGAAAAAAGAGGTATATAAGGTAGAAAATCGTCACAAAACTGAGGGTACTAGCTTGACGAAAGGGGAAATTGAGAATCATATGGTAATACAAGAATGAAAAAACTTTCTGTGCAGGTATATCAAAACCGATGGGCATAAGGTTTACGTTGGCATAAGGTTTACCTGAATAACGGTTACGTTGAATCTGGCTTCTCTCAAATACCTCACCACTACGACTGTCTGTACCCCCAGCGATACGAACCCTAATTAAGTCTGGGAATCTTAGCATGCATGGAATTTATTCCTGCATAGGAAACTACAATAAGAGTGGTAAATTGCTGATTAAGTTTATTAAACATTTTTCTTAGATTTCATAAAGATTCTAACATTCGTTCTGTTCAAAATTAAAAGAAAAGTTCCCCTTGGATTACCGAGGAATAATTGCTTGGAACGGATAAGGAAGTACACAAGGAAAAACAACATCTGCGAACAAAAAGCAATAGCTTCAGAAAAGAAGAAAATGATAATCTCATCACTTCCCTAGAGTAAAAAGAAAACTATATGTACAAGAAAATCACGACCAAGTGGGCGAACATTTTAAAGCAGGACAAAATTTACGTCGTGCCCGACTTCTCCCAAATACCTCCCCACATCTACCGTCAGTAGCCCCAGTGAAATGAACCCTAATTAAATTTGAGAATCTTAGCATGCATGGAATTTATTCTTGGATAGGAAACTGCAACAAGTGGTAAATTGCCGATTAATATTATACAACATTTTTCATAGATTTCATGGGGTAAGATTCGCTACGTTCAAAATTGAAGTAAATTTCCTCTAGGAATACCAGGGGATAAGTGCTAGGAACGGAGAAGAAGGATACAGGAAAAAACAACATCAGCTAACTGAAGGCATTATCTACAGAAAAGGAGGCATTGAGAATCTTGCGATTTTTGGCTGGAATGATATGAGAAATATCTGTAGAAGAATATGAAAACTAAAGGGGGAGGGGGGCAGATATTTTAAAGCAGGATAACACTAGCTTCGTGTCTGACTTCTCCCAAATACCTCACCACTACTGTCTTCGGTACCTCCAGCCATATGAATCCTTATTAATTTTGAAAATCTTATTATCCATGGAATTTCTTCTTAGATAGGAAACTGCAACACGAGTAGTAAATTGCTGATTGAGTTAATTTAACATTTTTCTTGGATTTCATGAATATTATAACATTCGCTTTGTTCAAAATTAAAGGAGTAGTTCCCATAGGTATACCAAGAAATAAGTGCTAGGAACGGATAAGGAAGTACACACGCAAAAACAATATCTGCGAACATAATTAGATTAGAGCTTATATTTCAGAAATATTCTAACAATCGCTCGGTCCCCATAGGAATACCATAGGAAAGTGCCGGGAACCGATAAAGATGGACACAACGATGAGGAGCTACAATGAAATAAAACCATATGTTCACGTATAACAAATCCCAGAGGGCAAAACGTTTACAGTAGGATAATGCTAACGTTGTGTCTAACTTAAAATAATAATAATGACAATTTTAATGCCTCATAATACAAGTAAAATAATAAAAATGAAAAATAAACGAAGACTTGAAATTTGACACCCTTTGAAACTTTCGCCTCTCACTTAAGGGTTGCCAACTCAGTCATCAACTATTAATCCCAAATTTAAATTTTATTTGGCCTGTGCTGCATACATGCTGCTGTGCTCCAACTGATGGAGTGCAAAAACTAAAACAAAACAGAGGAAATATTACAACATTTCACTACATCACTGCATCACACCTCGTGTGTCGGCGGTAGCTTCTATTTTAAAAAAGGAAGCAGAAACATCTCCCACATATCTCACCAGCTTTGCCGTCGTAATGCCTATACTCCGGATCAGAGGAACCGATTTTCCCGTGATTAACTCCTAATGTACAAAATGAAAACGATGAAAGTATGCAAAGTGCTAAGATGAAATCAAACGAAGAGAACGGCTCTGATGATAGGATTTCTCCCCTTAACCTTTCCAGCAAACGATTACCGACGACTCCCTAGGCGGTGCTCGCTAGGCTTAATGCGAGTGGTCAAAAAAACTAATCAGGCGAAACAATTAGAATGCGAACAAAAAAAGGAAAGGGCAGTAATTGGATGTCCAGACGGGTGACTTTTGGCGGCCTCTCTTCACACACACACACACACACATATATAAGGCGAGGCTCATTGATTTCTATCGCTAATGATGCTCTCTCCCCCTCATCGTCGTAATGATTTCAAGGAAATCGCGTTTTTTTTTTCCTTCGAGAACTAACGAATGTCATGGTGGTCAAGCTGCGTCACGACAATCTCGTAGCCATCTAGTAAGCTCGACCCACAATGTTCACTTATCATTGCTATTATGACAAGATTGTCAATAGGGTAGTTTCCTTCATCAAAGAAAACGAAAGGCATTGATTGCGATTCGTTACCCACCATTATTGTATTCATAATATGCAAATTATTTCGTTTTAGAAATACCGGTTTAGACAAATGGCAATGGTCAATTTTATCCTCATTTGAAAAAGGCCAGATTGGCGCCCATGCGATGCCACTCCACGTGACGTCACAGGGACCTAGTTTCTATACGAATAATAGGAGTTTTACAAAGTCTGAGATTACCAATACACGCATGAGGCACAGAGCTAAGGGAAACAAGTCTTATAATCACCTATTAAAACTGGCTAAGGTCGGAAAGTTTTCTTCGCGTGATAAGGTACTAATGATCATTATTTAAGCCAAGCGCTACCAGCTAGCAGGGTACTCTGCTACCTGCTAGCATCCTGCGTCGTATCAGCGCTCAAAGCCTCCCCCCAAGGTCACCTCACTTGCGGCAGCGGGAACAAGAACGACTACACAGCGCGTTTTTCTCAGCATTAATTTTTAGCCGTCGCGTTTTCGCGCGCTTGAAAGTTTTCACTTTCCATTTAATTGCGAAAAATGGATATCGCCATTTAAAAATCTAAAAGCGTGAAATACGTACTCCAGGAGTGTTAATATTTCGATTTAGGCAATAAAAAAATAATAGGAAACCACCCTATTCAGTGGCGGACCCTAGGTGAGGGACCTGGTGTGTAACCTCAAAGCAGTAGCGGGGGTCCGAAAAAATTTACCATTTTATCAAGCGTAAATGGGATGCATCACGGGGGAGGCACATTGGATAGCTCCGCTACACCCTCTCTGGATCCGCCACTTTCTGTCCTCGAAATTATTACAGAGATTTAAAAATAAAGAGACCCGCATTATTTACCGTTTTTCCAATCCGTCGACAAGCTATGAAGTTTAAAATGAAAAAAAAAGGAAATTTGCCGCCCATTTTTCAAGAGATTGTGGCGTAATCATAGACCAGGTCCATAAAGTAGTTCAAAAGGAGCCGCTCATTGAGGAGAGGAGACACTCACGGTTGTGTTAGCAACGAAGGACCACGCGAGGTCAATGTGGAAGGAGGAATATTTGGGTAGCGGTGACGTGCTGGGTATTCGCGAACAAAAATTAGAAAAATATCACGACTCAATTTTTTCGGAGACAACTTGATGACGACAAGATCGCACAACCAGCGTGTCCCCGCTTCCCAGTTATTACTTCTTTTTTCGCAACGGCCTCGAGTTATCTTGTATCTTTCGAGTTAAAAAATGAAGTGGACAAGGGATTTTAGGAGAAATTCAGTTCATACATTCACGTGTTATTCTAAGACGCCGTGATTACTGCTTTACATATAATTTATCGCTTTTATGCTTAATTAAAATGATTACTAATGGTTCCAACGATTTTTCCGCCGGTATATATTCTGAATAAGAAAAGAAAATTGTAGTTAGGGAATGATGGTTTTCAAATGCTACGCGTAATCTTTTCCTCTCTGTTTACTATTTAATTTGGCTTTATGTCCTCAACATAGTGTATTCAAATTTAACTATCATCCACTTAGATTATCTCTCAAACGTATATTCTATTCGAAGATATATGAGGGGTTGAAAAGCCAAGGGAAACAAGTGTCTTTTTCTAAACAGAGTTAGATCCAGAAATTGATAGAATACATAAACAAAAACTTGGCAACCAAGAGATACGAATGAGTCTTTGTTCTGTGTTGACATCGAGTGGTATATATAAAATGCACAACAAAATATCTAGTTGATCTCGTTTGCTTTCTTTAACTATTTTCGGTACCTAACTCTGTTTAGAAAAAAAATCACTTGTACCCCTTGGCTTCTAACCCCCTCATATTTAATAGACAGCAAAGCTAATGACTACCAACACAGACAAGTCAGGAAAAATATTATTGCACGTTAGCGCCACAGCAGCAACATGCGAACAGGACATTTTCTACAGCACACGATTTCATGGAAATAAAGTGAAATAACAAGACAGCACGGATTGAGGCGGAGTTTGCAACAACAATAAGCACGAGCAGCATTCCAAATCGCTGTGAATGTATTTCAGACCAAAAACGTACCTTGATCCCTCTCCATTTTTTACGCCTATTCAGGAAATACCTCTCAACTGCTTACACCGGCTCACACTCGACGCTTTCATCACAACAAATATCTACCACTCGCATAGTAAGTATTTTCCGTACGTTCCAGTCGTAATGCCTTTTCAGGCAAATCTATAGCCAAATAAACACATATAAAAGAAAAAAATAAACGTAATAGAAATGGGTGAGTTCCTATCTTCTACAATAGAGACACATCAAAAGGCGTTTTTTTTCAGTGATGATTTTGATACTGAGCACTATGTTACACGGCGTAGGAACGTGGACGCCAGATAAAAGAATGAGCATTAACTTAGAAAAAATGATCTAAATGTAGGTTTGGAGGAAAATGGAGAAGTTGCTGTGTTTGGAGACAAAGAGAAGACTACGAAATACTAGATTAGCTGGTTGGGGAGAGGAAAATGTTTAACGAGGGAATAATGTCAACTTTTTCTGTAGAGGGACGTCGTGGAACGACATAACTAATGATTAACGGAGACATAGTATTGCCCATTAGTTTCTGTTGGCACCTGCTGATGATTGTATAACAATTGAAACACGTGTGGTACTATGTTAATAAAATTGTGGGCAATCTTCGTTGATCATTAGTTAGCCGAGGAGTCTAGTTAGAGTGACTGCGTGGCGTGAAGGAAATGTTATAAAACCGTTTTAACTAGAAGAATTTTAGGTAAGCGGGTACGGGGGAGGAAAGGAAAGATTAATAGATAGAATGAAGATAAGATAAATAGACCAATTGTGAAAAACGATCTTCGATCTTCTGATGAATTAAAGAGGAGATTTCAACGTGGGGAGGGAGACAGGCCGGAGTGATTCATAGAATGTTATACGTAAACCTACCTTAACCTGAAGACAGCGGCATAATAACATAATTTCAAACTCGGGACCGGATTTTAAAATTGAATGGGCTTATCGGCTAAAACTACTGTTTTCATATTTTGCACAACTGGATTTCCCCGCTGGCGCTACATTAAATAACAATAAAGTGTTTCCTTTAACAAGCTGCTCGTCCACAGCGAATACCCCAGAAATATTTGCGGCTTAAAAATAATCATTAAATCAAGACCAGTATTTATTTCACAAAAAAACAGTTTAAGAACATCACACAAAATCACTTACTTCACCGAGTCACAAAACTTCCAGCGCGTAAAACGGCAAGTGAACGTCGACGCCATGTTTAGCTTACCTGAAAATAAATTGAAATCAATATTAAAGTATGACCACGTGATAATTATACCATAAACATTTCCCATCCACAACCAGCCATTTTATATTTTTCTCTAAATTAAAAACCATACATTCATTTCCGCGTAGCATTATAATTAAACGTGGACCATACGGGACGATGAAAACAAGATTTTAGACCTTAAGGCCGCTATTCACGAGTGATCGTGCTGAATTATCATGCGAATGAAATCATTCACCGGGTATAACGGAAAAATTCGCGAATGAACCGTCATGCACATGAACATTCACTGAAAATTAGAACATGTTCTAATTTGCTCGTATTATCCTGTGAATGATGGCATGATCAGTCAGAATGATCATTCGCATGATCATTCACCGTGTACAGCGGCCTTTAGAAATGAAGAAGTAGAGGAAACGGAGAAAGTAACATGGATGAAAAAATATACAACACGGATATTCCTCGACTCTGGTCGGTGAAGACACAGAAAGTTAGATCGAAGTAAAGATACGAGGTGTGCTCAGAAAATAATGGAAATTTAAAAAATTCGCTGGTATGGAGAGTCCGGTTGTCAATAGGGTAGTTTCCTTCATCAAAGAAAACGAAAGGCATTGATTGCGATTCGTTACCCACCATTAGTGTATTCATAATATGAAAATTATTTGGTTTTAGAAATACCAGTTTAGACGAATGAGAAATGGTCAATTTTAACCGCATTTGAAAAAGGCCAGATTGGCGCCCATGCGATGCCACTCCACGTGATGTCACAGGGACCTAGTTTCTATACGAATAATAGGAGTTTTACAAAGTCTGAGACTACCAATACACGCATGAGGCACAGAGCTAAGGGAAACAAGTCTTAATAATCACCTATTAAAACTGGCTAAGGTCGGAAAGTTTTCTTCGCTTGATAAGGTACTAATAATCATTATTTAAGCCAAGCGCTACCAGCTGCAGGGTACTCTGCTACCTGCTAGCATCCTGCGTCGTATCAGCGCTCAAAGCCTAGCCCCAAGGTCACCTCACTTGTAGCAGCGGGAACCAGAACGACGTCACACGGCGTTTTTCCCAGCATTCATACTTAGCCGTCGCGTTTTCGCGCGCTTGAAAATATTCACTTTTCATTCCATCGCGAAAAATAGATATCGTCATTTAAAAATCTAAAAGCGGGAAATACGTACTCCAGGAGTAATAATCTTTCGATATAGGCAATAAAAAAATAATAGGAAACCACCCTATTCTGTATCACGCTGCTCTACATGCCCCTGAGGTATGATAATATGCTCAGCTGTATACATTATTTACTTCGTCTGTGGCAGCCGCTAAGGTTAGACATGTTTTTATGAGCTCGGCAATTTTCGGCTCGCAATTCACTGCTTGTTCGTAAATTTTTGATAAAAACAATAATGTAAATATGGATAAAATATACAGTTTCAGGCGTAACTCCGTGGAAATCTTTGATGCCCCGCCCTCCATATTACTTCCATAAACCGCAAAAGTGGCAACAAAAATCAAGTTTCAACGGGACGGACTGGTGCCTCTAACGTTACATGGATTTCTATAGGAATAACCAACCATCGGAAAGTTTTGTCTTGGCATGAATATGCATGTATATTTTGCTAATATTTCTATGAACGTACGGCGTGCATGTGGCTGTCCTCTTGCATGCTACATGTTGGCGATTGGTCACCCCCTGCCAAACACCCTATAGGTGCCTCGCAGGGTATTATGTAGATGTACGTAGTCCCCTTGGTTAAGAGTATTAGATCCACAATCGCATGACAGGAACTCATCACATTAACGTATCCTCTACAGCCAGTATCGCCTACAACACTCGACCGCACTCAACTTGCAGTCATTATTTTCATCCCGTGTCGTGACGAACCGATGAGACGCGCCACTCTCGCGTCTGCACATCACTCAGAACAAAGGGCAGGGCCCAGCTGTTTACACGACGCAGGAGCGAAAATACAAGCTACGAGGAACACGCCCTCGATAAAGACAACTACCACCACTTGAGAGACAAAAGGCCTCCCCCCCCCCCCCCTCACATCCTCCCGAACACACTGCGATACACACTTGCACTTTTACACGCGGCGTGTTAGTTGGCTTGACAACGCGTTTCCGCCCAAGTGGGTAGGATAGCATTCTAGAGAAATCACTAAATCCTGTCATATTTTGTAGTTATTTCTACGAAGGTGGTGACAGGGGTAAACTGGTAATATGCTCGAAGTAGGAAAATTTAAAAAAAATGTAAAAAAGGCCCCGTAGAAAGCAAATGAATGTACCGAAGAGTTGGTAAAAATTTAGCATATAATTCTTCAAGATCCTCACCCCAAGAGACTAATCCACGTTGCATCTATTGGCGTGGATGGCGAACACCCAAACATGAGTTGAGGATGAATGAATGATTGAAAAAAAATTGGAGAGGTAGTTTAAATGTAATACATTATCAGATAAATGGACTATGCATAACGATATTAGAACGTGTACATAGAAAGACGCTTAAGAGACTATCTTCATACTGGTATCATGATCGATTTAATTCCTTTTTAGAATTTTCAACATAAACTTACATAAATAATCCATAAGTAAAAACTAATAGCGCAGGAAAAACTTTCCTGTTTTTAGTTTGGATATTTTTTCAAGGTGACCGCTTATACAACTCATTATACAGTTTCATAACCAGTTCACGAGTCCTTCCACAGCATGCGACGCCAGGTCATTCTTCGTACGAGACCGTGACTCAATGGAAATATCGTCGGAAAATATTTCCGAAAACAACAGCTGGACATCGCCGGAAATAATCAGATTAGCCTTGTTTACGAAATGAATCGAATACCAAAACAATGAATGACCAAAATTCAAGAAAGATGAATTTTTCCTTGGGATATAAGTGACTGGAATCGCTCGATACAAGCCCACGAGAAAAAAAGGCCTGAGTGGAGTTACCTGCAGCGTTCGAGATTTTGAAGACATATAAACAGGGTTGAAGAGCCTCCATTGAGGAGTTTTTTTCGCAAAGAATAATTCCGAGTGATTCAAACACATTCCCTCCACAAGTAGCGGATTCAGAGAAAACTCAAGGGGGGGGGGGGTCGCAAAAGACATATTGAGTTAACTTTACTTTAATCGTAATAAAAAATAATCAAGTCACATGCAGAGCTTCCAAAATTTTTAATTAAAGTGATTACACACATTGTCAAGACAATGACATCTTATGATAAAAAAAAGTTACAATTGTGGTTCTGAAATTTTTGGCAATGCGGCCCCCATCTGTATCCGCCACTGCCCTTCACCCAATAACGGTGGTGTCCGATGGTATATAATGAGAAATTTTCTAGTTAAAAGCACTCACTAAATGAAATTGCCCGATTAACGCATAACTTCCGATTAAAAATTAAAGCTACTTCAGTTTTAAAGCATACATCTCAGTGAAATCTTCATCATTAGTCAACATTCCTAAGATTGGTTTGACGCAACTCTTTATTCCTCCCTCCTACCCGCTAGCCTTTTCATAGCGACGTATTTCTTCTCTTTTACACCCTTTATAACCTGACCTATGGAATTCATTCGGAGCCATACCTTGCCCTTCTTCCCTTCCACCTGTCCTTCTACGATTGTTTTCATGAGGCCATCATGTCTCATAATATAGCGAACTAGAGTGTCCCGTCTCCTCCTTAAGGTTTCTAGAAGAATTTTCTTTTCTCCCACTCTCCCTAGAACTACCTCATTACTTATTTAATCAAAACTTAACGAAAGAAAACAAAAATGCATCACCAGATGGCTCGTTTAATTTTTAGCAAGTCGAAGTCAACCCCATTACCTCCCGCCACGGCCCTATTCACATCGCCAAACGGTATTTTTTCTAGTTCTATCCATGAACCCTGTGGTAATCCTCTCCCTTATCCCACATCTTATCATCCCCAGTACACATCTTTTGGCAAACCCTCTTCCTTCAGTACTATCTCTACCCAAATCTAACCTTTTTCTCATCAAAAAGTTTCCTTCTTCCTTTCCATTCTTTCTCCTTTACTGCACAGTACTTCTATAAAATATGTCAGTACCTCCCACTGAAAATTATCTCCATTCCAACATAATTTATCTTTTTATACTAGCCAACGTCATTGCAGGAAGTTGGAATAAAAATTTATGACCACCGCTGAAAGAATACTTAGCCTATATTGCAGCGAATCCTTTCGCGCTCTTCCCTCAACCTAGCAACGGGGTAAGCGTGTCCGTAAATTAGAATGGGTATAAATGTTGTCATTACATCGCGTTATTACTGTATAGCGGATGGCATTAACATTACTAATATGCATTTGTCGGCCTCATTGGCGACGGAGGATAAGTCCTCGCCTACCATACCGTTGGTCGCGGGTTCGAGTCCCACCTGAATAGGTTTCCCCTTCTAGAACATATCTGATAGTCTGTTGCTGATTGTTTTAACTCCCGATGTAAAGATCACATTGTGCTGTTTTCGGGGGATATTGAGATAAATATAATAAAAAAATAAAATTATCATAAATATTACTTGTGGAAAATCTCGCGTGAGTTGAAGCCCATTGGACGTTAGAGAAAAAAAACACGGCTTTCTACACATTTCATTTTCCATCACAATGCCAAGACTGAATGCGATCTGGTGGTGACACTTGGGTTCCCTCCCCTATAAGCAGTGGATAGTAGTAAATGAGTTTCTTGGAATGAAAGTTTTGCGTTGAAAAAAAGAAAAATGCCATTTCTTGACAAAGTTTTGGTTTATTTATTAACCTCAGCCAGTACTGAAAATGTAAATGAACATAATTTTGAGATATAAACAAAAATACAGGTTTAAAATAATCTTTTACAATTACTTTATGATTTACAAATATTACAAAGTGTATAGAGTAATAAAAGAAACTGAGGAAAAATAACAAAATAAACTAGTATTTTTGAATAATATAATATCAAACCGATAATTCTACTGACGACTCAATATGCTATACTATGGCTAAGTTCTAACAACAAGAATCTCAAAAATATCAAATTTTCAGGAGAAAAAAATTAATTTATTGTTTTGGTTTAATAATATACTTTTAATTGAAATTAAGAACCAAAACTAGATAAAACTGAAAAAGAAGCATATATTTGCAAACAAAGAGTGGTTTTTTGCTTGAATTTTATTTTTCATTAACAGCATTAACTCAGACCAGCCAAATTTTGAGATACGTGTTGTTAGAACTCAGCCATCGTATAGCATATTAAATCGTCGGACGGACGTGGGATCCGTCAAGGTAGATGAGTGACTTAGGAGCATTTAAATGTGTGCACGGCTGTATCAGCGTGCGACCACGGGTCCAAGGGAATGAGGTATGCAAACGTGGCAGTTGGAGAGAGAGAGAGGAGGGCTTTCCTGTTGACGCGGCAAAATCGAAGTCTTTCCCCTCCGCCACCCAGACACCTCCTGCCTCCCCCGCCGCATTCCACCGTGGCGATTCCCCCTTCTCTTCCCACCCTCGCCGCCGAGAGAACGCAAGGAGAAATGATGAGAGAAAGAGAGAGGCGGTGAGGTAACAACCGCCGAGTCATGCGCGGATCTTCAAGGAAGTGACCACGACGGCGCCGACGCTTCAAAACAGCCAGATGGGAAAAGGATACCTGTGCACGTACGGCTGAAATTTAAGTTCGAACCATCGCATCTAAGAATTTGATGGCAATTTAAATTTATACTGCACATCGTTATACTGGGTTAACATAAAATAATGGTGTGGTTTCATAGAAAGATGGAAAGGTTTGGGAGGCAGTGATTTTTCAAAAGCTGCCCGATCCCCGCTCGAGTGCCTGGAGGGGGCCACTTTAAAAATAGCAAGTTGGGACCCACTTCTAGCACCCACATTACCTACAATAAGCTATCCATTTAAAAATTCCTTTCACTGCATTCACCACGGTTACGTTCTACAACTAGCTCAGCTGCAAATAAAATTTTACGAGAGTAAACTAGTCATTCACCTGCACTTATATGGGTATTGAATTTTATTATGGCCAACGGAAATGTAACAATTACAGTAATAAAGAATATTTTCAAGGATATCCCCACCAGTAAAATTGTTAATAACACACGAGTTCATTCATTAATAAAAATATCGCGAATGATGAGAAAAATCCTATGACAATCACCGGAGAAATACTAATGATTAAAGTAGCATTTTTCACTTAATTTAGTTCATATTTAGAAAAAAACTTAGCCACCTCAAATTATCAGTCGGAGACCAAGTCCAAAAAATTGTCAAAATAAGATAGCGGAACTTTGACCACGCTAAAAACTCAAAAACAACGACTCCAGATATTTACAACCTCCTTGTTTATGATGCATCTTTTCATCCTATAAGTTTAATCCTACATTGTTTCTTCGGTAAATTCAATCCAAGCAGCATTCCCCAAAAACAAGAAAATGTTAACGGCGCATACAACATGCAGAACGTACCTAATAATTTATGTGAGGGGCGTTAATTACGATGATTTAAATAAATAAAATAGCATGAATAAGTTTCCATTGATTCGATAACTTTAAATGCGACAAAAAAGATGGCTAAAAAATTGCTGTAAATAATTTAAGTCTAGTAGGAAAATGTGAAAAGAAGAAAACACTCAAAACGCTATTTCTTTACTAAATAAAGAGTAGCAAATCATATCAACTACATCCTTGAGAACCAACATGAACAAGCATACGGTAAAAAAAGAAACAAGACTGAGAAAGGATAAGCATCTGGTTTTTAACTCCAGCTCACAACTTTAAAATGACAAGAGGTAAACGTTTTGCACAGCTTTCGAGTGGCAGTAAAATTTCTAAAGAACGTTTACCGCTACTCGGGAATTAGGAGTCCGGAATAATAACCTAGTCGTACTCCCAACTACTTCATAATTTTCCACAACTGCATTTGACATTTTCGTGGCAGTATGAAGGGTCTTTTAAAAAGGGAGGAGTCATTCTCATGCTTCAATAGCAAATTATGCACCCTGGTGAGATTGTGAAAACACGAAATCCAGCGGCTCGGGGCGAAACTACTTGAAAATGACGTGAGCATGTTGAGTACCTCCGCGGGACATTGAATTACAGGAGAAAATCGTCAACTAATTAACTACATAAAGGATTATCCCTCTAACAATTTTCCCCAAAGACTGGCTTCGGTAAAAAAATCATTCCATTACTAAGTTTACAATGAACGCATGAAACCCAAACCTCCCAGTAAATATTAAGTACGCAAAAATGCATCAATGATGAGTCCTGCACAAATTGGTTAAAAAAATGTAATCAGTAATAAAAAGTAATTCCATTTCTCAGGGCTTGAAATGATAAGACCGAGTTGCATAATATAATTGTGCTTGAGGTAAATAAATTTAGACAGCGCCGCAAAAGGTAACATAATATTTCCTTTGAGGTTTTTCGCAGAATATTTAACCTACGATACTCATGCCTAACGGGAAATGCTTTGTGCGATTAACTTTGCATTGCAAACAGAATTTTAACTTCGTTAATAAATAAACAATTCGAATACATGCGGCAAGAGCAGGTCCCATCAGCTACGATCTCATAGAATGAAGGAGATAAAAAAAACCAGTCAGTCCTATTATTCAATGCAAGTAGAGATGTGTCCAAGTATCTATAATCGCTCCAAAGGAATACGTACTCTCCTGTATCACATGAACCTACGCACTGAAAAACTAGAAGTATCGGGTTCGAAGAACACTCGGTTACCTGGTACTCCTACATCTACATACAACCCCGCAAGCCACCTAAAAGGCGTGTGGCAGGGGGTGTTAGGACCCCCAGCCGTTTGCACATAAAAAGGAAATGCTCTAACGAAATTACGGCGGGCATTTATTAAAGTCCTTTATGGTTAGGGGGAAAAAAGGAATTCGCATATCTATCCGTTCGGCATAATGTCTCTTTTCATTTATCGCTTCTGTCGGACTTGGAAATATAGTAGGGCTCTAATATTATGTTCTCCGAGTCGCTCTTAAAGATATCCATTCTAAATTGTTCAAACAATCTAAACCTACACGGTGAACATAATACTAGAGCCCCACTATATTTCCAGGTCCAACAGACGCGGTAAATTAATAGAGATGTTCTGCCGAACGGATAGATATGCGAATTCGTTTTCCCCCGAACCATTAAGGATTTCATTAAATGCTAGTCGTAATTTCCACTTCCTTTTTATTTGTAAACGGCTGGTGTCCTAAAAACCCCCTGCAACACACCTTTTAGGCGGCCTCCGGGGTATTATGTAGATGTAGTATTCTTAAAGCCCACCTTCTGAAATACACAATAAGGCGTCCGCGTGGACCAGGACATGAGTGGAGGTGGAGGAATTTGGAGTGAGATCGGAATACGTGGCATTACGTACGTGGCTGCGAGAGAGAGGGGGGGGGCGGGGGCGACGCAAGGAGGGGGGAGGAGTGGGGTGGGGGGGTGCAAAGGGCGAGGGGAGGGGGAGTGACACGAGAAGGAGATCATGCAAGCCGCCACGGATGCGAAAAGCGTTCCACGTGAACCCACTCACACGTAATGGCGTTCTCGCAAGTACAAAACACAGGGTTTCTCATTATTACTAAGTTAAACGCAATATTAGACAAAAAAAAGTCTTTGAATAAATGGAGCGGCGCCACTCATGACCTTGGACGAAATTTGAACTTCTCTATGGTGAAAATGGGTATATGAACGACAAATGGTAATTTCCACAATGAAATATAAGACTCCACTACCAAACATGGTTTCGGCATTCTATAGTGTGTTAAATATTTCAATGTTATACCTAACAAATATAAATCACTTACAAAACATCGTGCCGCGTAGCATACACGATAACCATAGCGAAAGGTCAGTGGCGGATGAAGTATAGGGACAAGGGGGGGGGGCTAAATGGGGGTTAAAATTTCTGGAGCAGTGGGGGTCGGAAAAAATTACCATTCTATCTAGTGCAGGGGTTCTTAAACTGGGGGGGGGGCGTGGAGAAATTCCAGGGGGGGCGTGACACCCAAATGAAATAAATTAAAAAATTACAAAAATAATTTCCTCAGTTCTTTGAAATAAAGTCTTTCTAAGTTTTCATAATTGTTTTTGTAAAGTTTCAATAAAGTTGTAAACTTTATCAAACAAGGTTACAGGTAATTATATTCGTTTTTCATGTAATACTTGTTTTAATTTTCATCATATGTACAATTATTGAACCTTCCATTCTGCGTTACCGCATTCAACAGTGAACAAAAAAAACTACCGACTCGCCGTATCAAGTCGGCACATACTTGTACGAGTACAAGTACTTGTACAAGTAGGAGTTGGTATGTACGGCACCGTGGAAATAGGATATTGCAAAATGGAAAGCTGATATGTGTAGCGGGGGGGGGGGGGAGCGTGGTACAAAAAAGTTTGGGAACCCCTGATCTAGTGTCTATGTACACCCTAGGGGGGGAGCATGGCCCTTTTAGCCCCCCACCCATACATCCGTCACTGTGAAAGGTCAGACTAGAAAATATAAGTGGGGAAACTACTCAGGAAATAAAGAATATGATATCCATGAAAGAAAGACTTCGTAAAAAACATAAATCTATACTCATTGTCAATGAAATACCTATCACCATTAGGAAGAAATTAACATTAAAAAGACGAACTTTGTGCTTTCACATTAATATTTATTCACGACCATGGTTTCAACGTTAGACGTCGTCATCACCTGACGTCTAACGTTGAAACCATGGTCGTGAATAAATATTAATGTGAAAGCACAAAGTTCTTCTTTTTAATGTTAATTATGAATCGCTTTCACCAAGTTACGCCTCAAACAATCAATTTTAGGAAGAAATTAGATAATTGCTTTGTGTAGAACGTGGCCTTCTATGGATCGGATCCTTGACCTGATACGTACGTTATTCTATGGCCTCGCAGATAAATCAGAGTAACATGGTAGTACGTATCTGTAATTTTTTTTTTCTAATTTTCAAGCAAAAAAATGGCATATTTAAATCAATAAAAGATCGTAGCATTTTCCACATTTTTACAGCGTACAACGCGTTTCGGGTCACTGAGCCATCATTTGGCACAAGATGATGTCTCAGTGAGCAAAAACGCGTTGTACGCAGAAAAAGAAAACGTGGAAAAGTGCTACGACCTTTCATTTATTTAAATATGTCTAACTTCCACCAATTGAAGCCTGAACCTGTTGAACTTATACAAAAAATGGCATTTATATTACTGGCAGCTAAATTTGACTTTCTCTGTTGCCGTCATGATATATTAAGGTCACGCAAATGAATCAACATTACACGAAAGCTAAAGTGATTGTTTAATTACCAATCAGAAAGTATTATTCCAGACAATGCGCTTCTTCACATACCATCCTTCATCGCCAAGTAGTAAAGAAAGTATAACGATTTACATCTTACCAGTACAGCCTGCTGGGGTCCCATCCTGGCAGATTCTAACAAGATGTGCGCAATTAATGGAATTTATCGGTAATGGAATGTTTTTTTTACTGAAACCAGAGGTCTATAGACATTTCCCTTCCACATATCCTTCTTCTATTGTTTTCATAAGGCCATCATGCCTCATAATTTGGCCAACTAAGTTGATCCGTCTTCTCATTAAGGTTTTTAGAAGAACTATATTTTCTCTCACTCTTCTTAGCACTCCGAAAATGCGAAAGCAAAATTGAGTAGTTTAGAGGAGTTCAGCAGGAACTTGTCTTAGGACCGATTGATGATGATGAAAGTTAACAGAAATGAAAATGATAGCAGACAACATAGGAAAGCAAGACACAGAAACACGAAAAATTATGACCACAGGCGGATCTAGGGGAGTTGCAGGGGGGCACGTGCCCCCCCACCCCACAGACCCTTAAAAATATGCAAGATTTTTTATACGGTCCCACTATCATTGCGTTCGTTTTGCATTACAAGGTATCTTTGTGTCCCCCAGAACAAAATCCTGGATACGGCCTTGCTTGTGCCCCCCCAGAAATAAATCCTGGATCCGCCACTGATGATGACCATTTTTTAATCGCACAATCCATATTCCAACTTCCTTGACTCAAGTCGCCAGCAGGAACTATCCACCTCGAAGATCAGAAAACACCAAAACCTGAAATGCTTGCAAATCTACCGTGGCGCGAACAAGTTAGTTAACGCAAGCCGCCGACGTTATAAAAAGCTTATTCACGGGCATGGTAATTCATGCTCCACGTTATCTTTGCGTGGGATCTAATATTCAAATTCCTTCGTTATCGGAACACATTAAGGGACCAGATTCGTGGAAATGTATAATCACCCACAAAATGTCTTCATTAAAAACAACTTCCATCACATCAGCATCTGCTATTTGAACGGGAAATGATAAATTGAGTAATTTATGGAGCCCAACCAGTGAGGGGAGAATACCAATGACCTTAAGTAGTGAAAGGGCGGAAAATTCATGCCAACTGCATGGCACGCATCCGATGAAGGATAGGCGAAGGGCGATTAAGACAGAGAACAACTCTTGGAATAATTAATTTGGCACGCGGACATCAATCAAGGCAGAGGGTAACTTGGGATGGACAGAAGAACAACGACCGTATTAGATAGTGTGGGACAGGATGTCTGTTCACCTTGGCGCAGAAAACGGGAAAACGCACAAAATTCGTATTTCTTCAGAAAAATCGCATGACTGAGTACTTTTCCATAAACTTACTTAAACTTACATCCAAAAACGCTTATATGTGGCTCGCAATTGTGCAACGTCAAGAATAGTTTGATTTGGGAATAAAATGAGTCTTGTATTCCCTCATTAAGAGATTTTAACATGGACTTTCAGATAAATTGGTGGCCTGTCAAATATATGGTGGAAACTCTACTCAGGAAATAAAGGATATAATATCCATGGGAAAAAAACCTTCAAAAAATAAACATAAGGCTCTATTCATTGTCAATAAAATACCAATCACCATAAGGAAGACATTAGCTTAATGCTTCGTGCGGAGCTTGGCCCTCTATATGGATCGGATACTTGACCTGTAGAAAAAAGGAAGTGGATTACCAGGTGAGATTTGAGCATTCTACAGCTTGTCGAAACCACGGTAGGTAGTGAAGTTTTAGATCAAAGTGTGAAAATCACCATTTGTAGTCTATGTAATATCATGGACAAAAAGAATTCTTTAAGCCCACCTGTAAAGGTAAGCAAAAAGGCATCCATGTGGACCAGGACATGAGTGGAGGTGGAGGAATCTGGAGGGATAAGTCTAGGACAGTTTATTTCATCTCAGTGGAATTTTCGCAACCAACTATTTACGGGCGCCTTCTTAATATTCTCACTGATTACGTGGGTGCGTTCTCGCTAAAAATAATACATAAATCAATTCTCAAATTAATCCCTGTGATTCCAATACCATTGCCCCAATGGCTTTTTAATTTCTTCCCTTGGAAATGATATGTGATCTCAAGTAACACTGGTTGACATTATAATCATCGATGATCTAAAAAAAATACGTAAAAAATTCAGAAGACCTATTCAGGGAATAGTAAGAGTCAAAGTCCATGTATGCCAATTTGAACATCGCAGTTTCGAGTCCCGCCTAGCTAGGAGTCCTATAAGGCTTGGGCATTGTTTTGTGTTTGCAATGGTAGTAAACAAAACCCCGAAATAGTAGGCAAAGATATTAGAGTAAGTAGGCCCACTCCGTCCGGTAGAAGATTGATTTTTGTTGCCACTTTGAGCGCATTTCAATAAGATTCCAAAAATGACTGCAGCGCGGCGGTGAGAGCAAAGCGATCCATTTATTCTCAATAACATTTTCGCAATCCCGAGGAAAAGCAATGAAAAGTAATGAATTTTATAAAAAAACACATCATAACGAATGTAAATTTCAGTTAACAGCCTCAATCTCAGAGGCGGCAGGGTACACACCTCGCCTTTCAAACTGAAGTTCGCAGGTTCGAGTCCCGCAGGGGTAGGTTACCACTAACAAGGACATAGATGATTGCGGTCGTCCATTGTAATCTGTCGCAGCCCCCAGATGTTAAGATCAGATAGTGCAGTTTTCGGGGTGATGTTTAAAAAAAAAAGATAAAAATAGTAGCATATCTCCGGAACATTCGGATGCCTCTGCTCGTCAGCGACCCGAGTGACGACTTTCGTAAACTCATTTAAATGCGCGGTACCTGATAACATTATTACAGACCCACTGGAGAAACCCTATTGCATTACAGGTGGCAATAGGCCTCAATGTGCTGTTTTCGGGATAAGGAAGATTAAATAATTATATAGAAAAGAAAAATGGTTACTTACATGGTCCTCCAAACTCAAGCCTTGATAGCCACTCGATTCAGTTTCATTTGTTCGTACTACACGAGTTCTGTTTTCGTTTATAAATTATGGGAATAAGTTATTGAGGTTTGGTTATTTGTATTGTCATTATTCGTCCACTATTATCATCATTTGACCATTCTAATGGCTGAATACGTGGGGCAACATTAGAGTGAAACGATACTAAGGGAATTAAATAAGTAATTGTACAACAAAATAATAGTCATAAAAACTTTGTAAGTTCCTTAAGTCTACGCTCCAATGGTTTTGGAGACTCGGTAACAAAAAGAACATTAAGAAGCACCGTGTTGAACATTTTTATTGTCACACGAATGATAAAGAAAAGAAAATAAGTAGTGTAAATAATGGTTATAAAAAATAAGATCAACGTAACCACCGAAAAAAAAAAACAAAACTGAAGCGGATCAACCTCGCGGAAGTAGACTTTAAAAAAATGTTCGGCGAGATCGTCTGGAATGACCAAAAGACCAACGACCCTGAAACAACTAGTGATTACGGAATTGGGGATTGAGAGGAGAAAGGAGGAAAAAAATTATGGAGAATTCGAAGATGGAATTGGGAACGTCTGTTCCCGTTTGCACACACTTTTTGGGGACGAAGTAATGATGGCTGAAGTGCGGAGGGGTGGATTGTGGGAATTATTACGGAGGGGTAAAATAGGAGGGGTGGTGATCGTAAGCGTTACGTCCACGAAGGGTTTCCGGAGGTTGATCCAAGAAATGAAGTATGCGCCATTCTAACGAAAATTTAAAAATATGCTCCGCTAATGGTAATAATGGATTTTAATAATTTCCCTACTCATATAGTGAAGCAAAAATCGTCTTAGTAGCAATTTCAGCTTCACATCTCGCGGTTTAAGTTTCATATGTCTTGTTGAGGCGACAGAAATTCAGCAAACTAACGCTCGTGAATGATTGAGGCCAAAATTATGTAATATTATTTATCTATTAAATCTCGGTAAAAAAAAAGTAATTTATTTGACACCAACATACTCCAGCTCACATAAAATCAATTCATGAAGTGTTTTCAAGGTAAGAGGGAATTCGATACAGGAAGGGGACACTACCTGAATACGTCTTAAATGTTCCAAAGAAACTTATCTTAATCTATAGAATACTTTTACAATAAGCACGCAATGGCTGAAAATATATACCATACATCATTGTGTAATTATATTTTGCGGCGGAGTAAATTCCTCACCTGCCAATCAAACAATCACGGATTCGAGTTCCGCCTGAGTTACCCTTATCCAGGGCATGGATATTTGTGCACGTTTGATTGTTAAATGTTATCATAAAACCCGATGTATGGGCCGAATAGTGCTGTTTTTGGAGGTAAGGAAGATACAATAATTATACAGAAAAGAAAAATGGTTTACTTACATAATCCTCCAAACTCATTGTATTTATTGTCACACCACCGAAAAATTGGCCTTTACATCGCGATTTTCAAAGCATTTAAAAATTAAAATTACAAGAACATCCATGCCCTGAATAGGGGCAACCTGCCCTACTCGAGCCTGCAACGTTCGCTGCAATTTGAGAAAGCGTAGAACAAATATTGTAATAAAATATTGACGTAAATTAATTATAAATACTGTTCTAGTTGTTATTTTTAATGTTCACACTTAAGCTTAATGTTAACAATGATTACCTAGGTAACACAAAATGAGATACACTACATGTAAAGCATAATGTATTATTATTTTGGATGGTAGTGTAACCTAAAATTACTCAATTTTGCCATTGCTATATAATTTGTGTGTGGAGCAATAAATTTATTATTATTATATTATAATTATATTATATTGTATTGTATTTATATTATATTACTATATATTTATATTATTATTATTACTTTCAGAGGCTTAAGTTTTTCCCCGATCCCGAGCACTCCTTAAAAACGTTTTGGTTAGGGGAGAGAACATATCTTTCGGTGCGATGGGAATAGAAAGGTGTAATCCGCAAAGACTCCGGAGAGGACAGGAAAAGAAAGGTGATTTCCAGAAGGAGATGGTCCAACTCCGAGCGGCACCGAAAATTCACCGCAAAAACGAGGTTCTTCTCATTTAAACCCAGCCTCCCTCCTCTCGTCTCAACCTCCCCGCCGCACAGCCCCGTCATATCAAACATGACCGCGGCCTTGACTCCCCAGCAAAATAATTTCACCGCCACCACCACTCGCTCTTGGCGTGACGGTCAAGGCCGAAGATGAACTGAGAAATTTAAGAACACCACAAGCACGTGAAAATAATAATAATCCAAATCAAGAGGAGTGCATAGAGGACGCCCAATTCCATCCCAGAGAAGGCTGATTTCTGTTGCCATTTCGGTCACATTTTTATTGTTTTTCTAAAGCGTCCGCAGAGTGGCGATGAGTGCAATGCGATCCCCCTTTTTTTCACATTTTGCGTAATATAGAGGCCGCGGGTTCGAGTCCCGCCTGGGTAGGTTCCCCGGTCCAGGGCATGGTTGTTTGTGTACGTTTGCTTGTTACCTATGTTAAACAGCCCGGCATAAAATGGCCAATAAGAGCTGTATCCGGTGGTTTGAGAATAAAATAAAACAAATAGAATAGCAAGGAATTAAAATAACATTTGGAAAGTTATGAATTTCATAGCACACATCACCATGAATACAAATTTCGGTTAACACCTCTAATTATACCAAACTTTCCCGCGAAACTCGGATCAATTTGTCCGTCAGCCGCGTGGGTGGTGACTTTGTAAACCCATTTAAATTCGCGGTGGGTGACAACACATTTAGAGGCCGACTTGAGGATCCTCTTTTGTAACATTCGTGATCCAAATGCTCAGTCGAGGTGGCGTGGGTATGGTATGATGGAGGAGGCGACCGACAGCTGAGGTCATTCGCGCCGTGAGGGAAGGGTATGCAAGGAAGGGAGGAGAGATACCCGGCGTCGGCATTAGTCTGCTCTTGACGAAAGGCGCCTAGGGGACCACGGCTTAACGTCCCATCCGACGGACGGAGTGTTGCGCTTGAAATGTCCACCACACGTCATTCAAGCAGGGATCGGACAGTCTCTGAACATTCTCTGCCATGGCCGGGACTTGAACCCGAGTCCACGGGGTGGGATGCCAACACTCAAGTCACCACACCAACCTGATCCTTCCGACCAGGTGGCTTGGGATCTCAACATCATACTATTATAAAAATTAAATCATAAAGCCAGGGGAATATAATGCCGAATACCATGAAGACAATAAGCGATTGCTAAAAATCACATGATTCCAGAGCTTAAATTATTTGCCACGAACGTGGTATTAATATTGAAGTATTCTACCGATTACGAAGCATCCCTTTACGCCGGTCCTTTTTATGACGCATTACTCGCTTACAAAAACTAACATTAAGTAAACAGCGGAAAAGTGCTGATTGATTTTCCAGTCCATTAATCTCAATTCAACAATGAATGGTATTCCAGACGATTAACATTAAAATGCCATTCATTCATGCTCTATCATTCGCGAGGAGATTGAATATATATTCCAAGAACGTGACACAGATTTGGGGGGATGAAGCTCGACAGATGGCGGGTAATTAGAAGTGAGAGCGGGTACGTTGAAGACCATGATAGAAGGGGTCATGAGGGAAAGCGGGGGGATGAGGGATGAAAATGGGGTTAATCCGACTGATGGCCCGCTGATATTCCAAAAACCAAATCTAAAGGAAATGAGTCATTAAAAAAAGTCTTTGCCGGGTATGGAGGCGGCGGGGTTTAGTTCTCACCTGCCAAACCATTGGTCGCGGGTTCGAGTTCCGCCTTGGCATGGATGTTTTTGCATATAATGTCCAAATACATTAAGAGATATGAAGTGAAACACTTTGCACTTTCCACATAAAAATTTATTAAACTACAGTCGACATGTTTCGCAGAGCAGCAAGTGTTTCACTTCATATCTCTCAATGGATCTCCACAACGTATCTGCCTCATCCATCCAATTCATCAAATACATTAAAATAATCGTAATTGGGGGTACCAGTGATAATTACAGACATTATTATTATTATTATTAACATCTAGATCTACATAATACCCTGCATGCCACCTCTAGGGTAATTTGGCAGGGGGTGATCATCACCAGCATGTAATAGGATTCCCACATGCATGCCACACGGCACAAAAAACGTTACGCATGCTAACAAATTATATTAACGCATTAATTCAAACCCAAAACTTGACACACAAAACGTGCTGTTAGAAATAATAAGAAAATTCAGATACATGCATTATGGTATACATAAGTTGACAGGCTACAATACAAGCCATCTGATCTATTTGCGAGTTCTAACGCTACCGTGATATGTGTACAAGATGTGTTAGTAAAAACTCTATATGAAAATAATATGAAAAATACTTGGTTCCATTGTGCTCTAATTACGAGGGATGTCCAGAAAGTAAGGCTACTAAATTTTCTATTTTATAAAAAAAATTTATTTAAAAAGTTACATAATGTTTAATGTATACATAATGCTTATTTTTCCACGAAGTAGTCTTCATGTTCTATGCAGGTTATAAGGCGTGGCATAAGTTATTTTTATTCCTTCCTCATAGAACTTCCCCGCCATCGTCTTTGTCCACATACAGACCTCTTGTTTCACCTCATCATTTGTTCAAAATTCTTTTCCACCAATTTTTTTACTTAGGAGGGTGAAAAGATGAAAATCTGAAGACGCAAGGTCAGGAGAGTATCAATTTTCCCAATCAAATGAATTCAAAAGACCAAAGTGGACTTGATTATTTTCTACATTTATTTTCATGCATAAAATATTTTCATTAATTTTCTAAATGACGTTATATTTCAAAGGCGTCATACTTTTCCATTTTATGCTGGCATTAATGTTCATTATGCCATTTCGACGAATAATTATGGACAATCTCATATTTTAACCAAACAAAAAGTTCTTTTTTCACAATACCATTATTTGTTTCAGACCTGTAGACTTAACATAATGAAAAGTAAAGAAAACTTTGTAAATCAAGTAAATATTAAATGTAATTAAATTTACAAATATATATATTTAATCGTCAGGTGATGACGATGACGTGCCACGTCGAGAACTAGGTGGTATCTTAATATTTATGTGGAATTACAAAGGTTTCTTTACTTTTCATTCTTTTTCCTTGGTGGCATTCACATGTTCTATACGGCACCAAATGATTATTATGATCAACGCCCGCGACCTTTTAAGGGGTCTAGAAAATAATTATTTATTGTTGCGTAAAATTAAACATGACCTGTATACAAATGTCTATCAAAATTTTCTGTAAAATTGAAAATTTTAGAATTGAAGATAACATCCAAACAAAGGAGGGCCAGATTTTAAGAATCCATGTTCAAAATCTAGCGACTTCAAGAAATTCAAGAAAACGGGAATATTTCACCCTCAACTACTTCATCAAAAATTCACACGCAACTCTTGGCGAAGAAGGATATTCCAATGTTTGAGCGTTTGCAGGCAATTAAGATAATAGTCCCAATCAGTGGCGTAACTAATAGGGGATAAGGAAATAGATAGATTTGGGGGGAGGTTAAAGGGGATAGATCCCCCCCCAAAGCCTCAGAAAATTTTAAATATTATTAAAAATTATTATCTAGTTTTGTCTTGTAATAACTGCATCTGCTTAAAGTTAAATCTTTAGTGCAAAAATGATGTAAAATTTATTTCCAGGCATGTCATTTTTTCCAAAATTTTCGCAGACCCCGTTGCCTGGGGGTGGGGGATCGCCACCCCAGGCCATCCCATGCCCCTCCCTCCCCCCCACAGCCTATCCCTAGTAACGCTACTGGCACCAATCAAATTCTTATCGCTCATTACGAAAGGATTCATAGGAGTATTTGGAATTCATTATGAAAAAACTTTTTTTTTCTATTTTCGCCGTCGTAATTCAATCGTCCTCCCTCAAGTTCACCCTCCACCAGGTAGGCCGGTATTCAAATCCTAACGGTCACATCGCGAATTCGTGACGTCGGTCGAGCCCCGTACCTTTTAAATATTCGCAAAAGAAAAAAAACACGAAAGCAACCCCAAGCAAGGAATTTATCGCGTTGGCACATTGGATAGCAAGTGTATGTCTCGTGAGAGATACATACATTAGAATCAATGCTTAATAATAAACAGTAGCAATAAAATACAATATTAATACAATAATATAGCACCAATAAGCACTGCTTACCCATTTTGCACTCAAAGTAAAATGAATCTTCATTTTTTTTCCTTTTCAGTTACAAAAGAATGCATCTACATACTTGGTCTAAAACATGCCAAACTTTGACAATGCATAAGCAAAACAAAATACAACCTTTTCCATTTTTATTGTTATAACAACCTTAAAACCAGCCACTAAAAATCTATAGAAAATAGTGGGTCCACCTGTAAGATAATGACTGTCAAATAATTTCTCATTTTTATTTTTTAACTAGTCCTATTAGTGCTAACTCTGAAAAAATGCTTCTCAAATACTCCATGGATTCCTACCGTAATCGGTAGAATATTTTTATAATAGTAGTAGTAACAAGATAGTAATCAGTCATTAAGAAAGGCCGGTCCAAAGAAAGGCGTCCTTTCTTTACGACTAGAAATTTGAAAAAGCGAGAGCAAATCAAGGTGGAACTTATCATGTTGGCACATTGGATAGCATGTACAGGTCGATCGGATGTTGGAAAAAGAGGGTAGATTGTCTGGTAAATGAAATTTCTATGAATTCTCCAGGGGTATGAAATAAGTTTAAAGAATCTTATCAAGCATGAAATTTATTTTTGGATAGGAAACTGCAACAAGAGTGGTAAATTGCTGATTAACTTTATATAATATTTTTCTTAGATTTCATCATTTCATCTACGAGAAATCTTACATAGGCTTATTCAACAACGTATCTTAGACTCTTAAAGAAGATGGAAGTCCATGAATGGAAGAGAGAATGCCAAAATGCTTCCTGACGAATGAACTTTAATTAGTACATTTCTAAGATCTTCCCCGCAAATGCTAAATCATTTTAGAGCAAGTGTTTATCGATTCTTTGGTTGATTCCATCGCGATTTATTTTGGAGAGATGGAAATTGGGTTATTTGGTTAAATCTTTATTCGTTGGTTGTATGATATTCGAATCAATCTATTTTTTATACTACAGGTGTATTATCTGTCTCTTTACTTTGTTTTTAGATAGGTGGACTTTTCATTTATTTAAATCTCCTGCTACAACCAGGCAATAGCCCACTTGTAGCAATACGTAATGGTTGCAGTTATAGGCGAGTAATCCGTCATCAAAAAATACCAGTCGATATAGGGGAATAAGCGTCGTCTTTTCCATACATTCTCGAAACAAAAAACGTAAGAGTACATCAAGGTGAAACTTATCGAGCTGGCACATTGGATAGCATGTGTGTGTTGGGGGGATGTTGAAAGGAAAGCTAGAGGGTAAAATCTTTGGTAAACGAGGATTATTAAGAAAGAGAATAGTTTTTAAATAAAATGAAACGGAGTAGGCCTTACGTTTAATTTAAGAGGGAGGTCCATGGAGGGAGGGAAGATTGCCATAACGCTTCTTAAATCCTCCGTGTAAACCTACCTTCATCGGTCGAATACTTCAATAACTGTAGCAGTTACAAGCGAGTAATTCGTCATTAAGAAATACCGGTCGAGATGGAGGTACAAGCGTCCTCTTTTAAAGACTCTCGAAATAAATAAAAAAAACGCGAGAGCGTACATCAAGGTGGAATTTATCGCGTTGGCACATTGGATAGCATACTTGTGTTGAGGGGATGCTAAAAAGAGTGCTAGAGGGTGAAATCTTCGGCAAACGAGGAATATTAAGAAAGATATTGCTTTTAAATAAAATGAAACGGAGTAGGCCATACGTTGAATTTAAGAGGGAAGTACAAGCAGGGAGGGAAGACTGCCATAACGCTTCTTTAATACTCCATGCACTTTCCTTCCTTAATCGGTCGAATACTTCAATAATTGTAGCAGTTACAAGCGAGTAATTCGTCAGAAAGAAATACCGGTCGAGATGGAGGTACGAGCGTCCTCTTATAAAGACCTTCGAAATAAATAAAAAAAAGCACCGAGGGCACACATCAAGGTAGAACTTATCGCGTTGGCACATTGGATCGTGTACGTATGGAGAGAGGGGTTGAAAGAAGGGCATTTGGCGGGAGTAGGACCACCACCGACCAACAGATGAGAAGAGAGGACCCCGCCCAACTGCCCTCTAGCGACGACATTCCTCCGCTGGGCCAACGGCCGACCCAACGCTCGAAAGTTACCGAGAGTTTAAGGGCAAGGAGGAGGGTGGGGGAAGGCCACCAATGCGAGGTCATCAACTCCTGCTCCGCAAGTCGCGTACACCATTCAACAATATACGTACGAGTGTAAGAGTATGTACGAGTTTCATTTATTAATTCAGTCCCATTCCACCGGAAACAGCTCTACATGGTCTATTTCATTTACATCGGGGCTTTCAACATGGTAACAATTATAATGTGGAAGAACAACCATTCCTTGGACAGGAGCAACCTACCCAGGCTGGTTTCGAACCAGCGACCTCTTGCTTGGCAGGCGAGGACTTAACCTCGCCGCCGCAGAGGCCGGCGAAAATAAATGTTCTGAAAAATACGGAAAATTTAATTTTAAATACAATTATTTATTCATTAAGTCCAAGATCCAAGCGTGATGGCGTGGCATTGTTCCAAAGTGAATAAAACTCTTGCAATTCTCCACAATTCTAATATGTATAATAATTATAATAAAATAATTTTGGAATTTTTTAAGTGTTTACTCAAATGAATTATTTATTCGTCTGCACTCGGTTTAGGAAAAAATCACGCGGAGCCATATCTGGCGAATGCAAGGTAATTTATTTATAGGTCTTATGATATCCACAGAAGTTATTTAGCTTATAAACAAAATGTTTAGGGACGTTACTAATTTAAAAATCCTTTGGCAGTTCCTTTCTTCGTCCTATTCATACAGCGAATTGTCTCATCTCCTCATCCCTATACAATCAAAATCATTCTAAAACTGCTTCAAGCGTCCCCATGCCTAATGTATGTCTTAGATCTATCCATACCATCTTACTAGGCATGTTAAGAAATTAACGGCAATTTCAGTTATTAAAAAAATATTTATTGGCCTGCATTAATGTTTTTGCCTTAAAAATAGTCCCGGGAGATATTATGTACCTGCGCTGGTGCTTTTTCCAACCCTCGAAACACTTCTCGAACTCGATCTTTGGGACAGCCTTTAGCTGACTACGGTTTCTTCTAATGTCATCTATGCTTGTAAAACGACGGCCCTTATAGGTTCTCTGTATTCTTAGAAATAGGAAAAGTCACACAGAGCTATGGCAAATTCTATGACTGGCAAATAAGGAGGCTGGTGCATGGTACAGCATTGTTTTTGGCAAAAAAATTCACAATCAAGCAATGAAGTGTGTCCCGAAAATCGCAGAGCTCAAAAAACGTTTAACCTTAGCTGCTCCCACAATCAAAGTAAGAATGAATACGGCTGAAACATGCATACCCACGTGATAAAAAATTGGACAATCGGACACACCAAACTCGCGATAAATTCAAAACTTTAGTTCCGATTGGCTACATTATTCTCTTATGATATTTTTTATGAATCCGACACCAAATCGCGAATAGGAACTGAATTCTCGCGACGCAGATGACGACGAAAAGCTGTCCCCTTAGCAGGAAGGGTCCTTCACCCCATGAAAAGCAGGATGGGGTGAAAATTCGAGGACCATAAAGGGGGGAGAGGGTGGCGGATGGACAGGGGACATGAAAAGTCACTTGCTTCGCCCACATTGAGAACCACTCATCACCCGAGAACAGCATTATACGAAGACGACACACACACGTTGGAAGGAAAGTACGCGAATTTTATTCTCGCGAGGGTTTCGCCACGTAGCCACGCCCACTTATGATGCGAAAATTCCCACGCCCCACGATTCGATCATCACCGATGTAGTAACACTTGAAAAGTATGTTGAATATGCGTAAATCCATAGTGCCTCCACCAACGCCATCTCATTTTCTTTAGTAACCCCTCGTATATTTCCGTATGCTTACAACTTACACACAGTGGCGTTACTTGGAATATGCTTTGGGGGGGAAGCAGGGGTCGGGGGGAAGCCGAGGTCTGGGGGATGAAGGGGTCTGTGGGGGGATGAGGGAGTCTCGGGGGGGAATGAGGGGGGCAACGCCTGTAAGGCAACGTGGGATCCGGGAAAATTAGTGAAAAATGACATCCCCGGAAATACATTTTACATAATTTTAGCACTTAAAATTTAACTTTAAGAAGATGCAATTATTATATGTCAAAACTAGGCAAGAGTTCTAAATATTTTTTATTTCTCTGAGGAATTGGGGGGATCTATCTCCTCGTCCCCCCCCCCCCCCCCATACTTACGCCACTGCTTACGCAGTTATTGTTAAAATACTCGACTGATTAAAATAGGTTTGCATAGAGTATTCATGAAGTATTCTGACAGTCTCCCTTCTCTTCATAGGCTTGCCTCACAAATTCACCATAAGGCCTACTTCCTCCGATTCTATCTTAAAATCATATTCTCTTCCTTCCTCTCCCTCATTTAACCAACATTCTATCATCTCACCGTTTTCAACATCCCCTCTCCGCTCATCACTCGCTCAATCCAACTCTTCTCCCTCCTCCGTATCTCATCAAGAAGCTGCCTATCCTCACCCACAATTTCCAGCAATACGTCGTAACTACTCCCGGGATACGAGAGCGAAAACTGAGCCGAAAGGCCAGACAGAAAAATCAGAAATGTAATCACGCTCCTCCAAAAATTTTACACTACAGTAAAAAAATACAGTCCATCAGCGACGCAAACAGATTAAGGGCAATTCCGTGAAATTTCCCACGCGCTGAAAATCAGTAGCGCATGTAAAGTATATCTATGGAGGGAGAGGGGAGATGAGTTCAAGGTGAAGTTAAGAAATTTAAAATATTAACATATGATTACATTGAATATTTGAAAAGTATGTTATGAGTGTACATTCACGGTGCCTTCCTCACCCCCAATTCCCTGTTCCTATACTCCTCCACTCCTCGTAAATTTCAATATACTCACAACTTACACACTAATAATAAAAAACTTCCATCTAAACTTCCGTATACTATAGAGATCTACATAACACCGAATACAACGTTGACATACGGCCCAACGTTGACATACGGCCTATACGGAAATGACGGAAGGGTCATTGGGACGCGATAATGCTGTGCAGCAAGGAAAAGGAAAGCATAATGGAGCACATGATAGCCTGTAGTGAGAGACGAGAAATCTTGGAAGAATGGGGTCAACTCTGCAGACTCCCGATTTGTGGGTGGTCTACGCCACGAAACGAGGACAAGGAAGATTCGCACAGCTTGCTGAGCGGAACTATCGCCACATTCCACAGAGTGTATTGCACATACCACAAAAAACACAGGAACACAACAATTACACGCCACTTCAACAAATACAACGGAAGGATGGTATCGTTCATCAACTATTTTGTCCGAATTGTGAAATACTAAAAAAAAGGACATTTTTCCGATTTCCGATCCGTCACCTACTCCTCAACCTATTCGCGTCGAAAATTGACAGCCTTAACCCTTTCGCATACGAGTTGATGATGTCAACAACTCCAATTTTATTCTTAACGACCTCACGTGGTTAATGCTTGTTTCAACCATAATGACAATAATGCTCCCAAACATGTACAATTACTAGAGCAACACATAAATAAGGAAACTCTAGGTTAACTCTTAAGATATAAACTTGTGTGGGGGTAACCGCATGCAAAGAAATCATTTCCTAGAAAAGGAATGAAATATAACAGAGATATACATGGTGCAGACCATTACAGCAGTAGGGATGCAGTAGACTTATTTTACAGATTATTTCACAAATTTACTTCACACATTCAAGATGTCTCCATGTTTCTGGGTTTCACCGCGTGGATTTTTTTTCTTTTTTCTTTGTGACGACAGGTTCTCCGATATTCCAACAGGCGTCTTCAGGTCGATCATTGACCTGAAGACGCCGGTTAGAATACCGGAGAAACTGTCGTCACAAAGAAAAAAAATCCACGCGGTGAAACCCAGAAACATGGAGACATCATCTAGACAACGCCGCGGAAAACTACGCATCAACTTCACACATTCATGTTGTTCCATGTAGATTTTTAAATAAAATTTCAGTATGCCCATATCCAAATAACCATTTTTTAACTTGCTTTGAAAATGACATGATTTATTTTCCTTTTTGTATTCCTGAACTAGTAAATTAATATAATTCTTATTGCGCCAGAAGCCTACGAAAGAGGGGCGGCACAAGTCGCGTTTTATTTTCAATTTTAAGTTCATTAGAGAATGGCTGAATAAGGACGACATTTTTCGTCGTAACTTATCCTTACCTTTATTCCTTACATTTATTCATTCGTCATTGAGATTTCAACTATTCATAATTAATGTTTTATAACATTAACCTCATGTCTGTTTGAAATCGAATGCCATATTTGTTGGAGTAAATGATTTATCATTATTCATGTTCTATTTATTTAGTTATTTATTTATTTTTTCATGTTCTACCCTAAATATTGTGATGGGTATATGTGCATTCTAAGGTTTTCTTCCTATGATTGATTGAGTTAACTTCAAGATTTCATTTCTATGCCCTGATGTGTTAGTTGTGCTGAATTCCATTCGGAAATATTTGATACATTTTGTACAAGTTTATTTTGTGATCTCTTTTTTATGTAATATTCATCTTATGTTCTTAATGGACAATTTGTCCAAGAACAATAAATATTATTAATATTATTTACCTTTTCTCTGTACATTCTTTAAATGAACTGAGTTCCAGAATCCAAGTGAACGAGGCCATTACCGAAAAGATTCGGTAAACCCGAAACATTTATTCCTTATTCACCGTTCCCAAAGTCCCTTTTCTTTCCGATAAGGATATGTAGCTCTCCCGCTCTACCGGTAATATTTCGTTTAGTATTCCTAAGGTATTTTTTCGTAAAGGGCATGACTGTATAAAAGGGTGAAAAGTCCCCCTTCCGGGAATTTGCCCCTACTCAGGGGATCCGAGTTATCTAAAAAACAATGGAAATCGTATTTTCGAGCTAGCCGGCCCTGGTGGCCCTCTAGCGGGCTGATAGTGCGGGGAGGTTAATCCTTTTTGAGCCCGAATCGGATGCCCGAATCAGAGTACGGGAAAAATCCCGGAGGGGGACATTTCACCCTCTTATACAGCTATGACCTCTCACACTTATTTCTAGAGAGTTTCGAAAAAAATAGACAAAGCACTACATGGAAGAAGTAAGTTTGTACGCAGTCAAGCGCACGGGTGCAACGTTAAATTATACAACTAGGATGAAATTCCCCATGAAAAAATCATTTAGCTTAGCTGGGAATTGAACCCGAAACTCCCGGTTACCCGTCAGGTTACCTACCAGGCAGTGGCAGACCTATGGCGGGGTTAAGGGGGTTAAAGGCTTTGGATATCCAATTTACACTATATAGATAGAATGGTAATTTTGTTCAGACCCCCACAACTACTTGGAGGTTACCCCCTACTTAGCCCCCCCTTGTCCCTATCCAATAACCGCCACTGCTACCGGGTATTTGGTGTTTCAGTGGGTCGCATACCTGACAATCCCGGAATCAATGGCTTGCGAGTCACTTTCGTGGATTGGTGTGAAAGGATAGATTCAAAAATATATTTTGTTATATTCCGCACAGAATTTAATTTCTGAAAACTCTACGGTATCGACCTTTGCAGGTTATTACCATGAGGTAAAAGAATCGGTAGATCAATACTGTGTGGCAAATTGCAAATTATATTTTTTGCATCTATAGGGAGATCCGGGTTCGAATTCCGGCTACGCCAAATTATCTTTTTCATGGCGAACTTTGTGTGGGTAGATAAACAATGAGCAACGCCACTGCATTCGGAATCGCAGGAATAGAATATTGCCGGAAATATGAATAGAGAAATGGAGAAAAAGGGATGAGTCCTTTCGGTCAATGAGCAGAATTCCCACATCGACGCAGCGGAACACACCCACACAAGAGAAATGGGGCGGAGGGAGGGGATGCGAGGGAGGGGTGGGAGACGAAAGAGGGCAGCAACCTCGGGCGGCTTCAACAACCTGTGCGCGAGGGAGGGGGGGGGGGACAGGGCGTGGTCCATTGAGAGGGGGAGGGAAGAAGGGAGGCTGGCTAGGGATGGGCAGACTATAGTGATGGGGGCGACCAGATTGCAGCCGCAGAGGGGCGTGGGAGGGGGAGGAGGTCAAGCAGGAATGTGGCGGAATAGCACTACAAAGGACGATCCCATTTAAACCTAGTCAAAACGAAAGGTGGTGTGCGATGACACGGAAGGTATTGCCATTGGAAAGCATTTAACTTGTAAGGAAAAACTTGTTAAGTATGCCTTTAGTCGTCATTGTGATTTCAACTATTCATAATTAATGTTTCATAATATTTACCTAAAAACTGTTTGAAATTGCATGCCACTTTTGTTGGAGTGAATAATTTATCGTTATTCATGTTCCACTCTAAATGTTGTGATAAGTATGAGTTTATACTATGCATACTTGGGTTTTCTTGCTATGATTGATTGATTAAAAGATTTCAATTTTTTCCTGATGTGTAAATTGTGCTGTATTCCATTCGGAAATATTTGGTATATATTATAAACGTTTATTCTGCGAGCTCTTTTGTATGCTGTAGCCATTGTATGTTCTTAATGGACAATTTTCCATGAACAATAAAAAATATAATTATTATTAATTTAATTTTTTCACAGCATTTTTCCTGGCTTTAGGCGAGGCACGGGTATCACCAAGCACTTACGTCTTTTTACTCTGTGCCGTAGAATTTTCTGACAGTCCGACATATGTTTAAAATGGCTGCTCTTTGTATTTTAATGAACAAGTTTTTCGACAGTCCTATAGCTTTAAGACCTAGATGGATTGAATAAGGCACTATTCCTGTGGCAGAGAAAATGATTGGCATTATGTGTACTTAATCTGATTTCCATAATCTCTTAATTTCATCTTTAAGATACACCGGAAGTTAAACCAATAGCATCGCAGATTTAACAGTACAGATGTCAGTATAATTGAAAAATCGATTTGATTATTTTAGCAAATATTTAAATTGGCATAACTTGATTATTGTATCCGTTTGACCAATGAAATTTGGTGAATGGGTACATCTTGGTCTTCCTCACAATGCCCAATGGAAATATGCTTTGCGTGTAGTCTCACGATCTATATATATATATTGAATATGCTTTTTCTTAAAATATATCGAATCGTTATTACATACAGGATTTTCTATCCACGTACATTTGACCAGGAAATTTAGGGTTGATGATCGAAGACTGGAACAGGATTGCGAATTTTCAAAACAGTATACTTGATAATTCGATACGATAATGATAGCAAATATGCCAAATCTATTTTTTTCAAATTGGAATATCTTGAGAATAACTATTTTTTAGTACCAAAGAAATTTGGGGAATCGTTACAATTTAGTATTTTACACACTGCATTATGGACATATGTTTTGCGAGTGGTATATCTTTATATATTTATCTAACGTATCTGCGTTTCATTTTCAAGTTTCGTTTATCACAACGCTTTTGGACTTTAAGAGTTGAAAAATAACCACAAAATCATCACTGTCTTGAAATTTTAAAAACCTTATTCCAATTATGTCTCAATGCTAAACTTAGCCTATTCAAATAATGAACTATCCGTCAAATGAAATCATATTGAAAATAACAAATAATTTTAAAAGTATACAATAAGTTCCTTACCCTTTCAAAAACCGGCAGGGAAATTTTTGAATATTTTAAACACTTATGGACACAATGCTCGACAACACGTGACACAACAATGTTCCCACCCTCCTAATTACCCGCTTGAAGAATTCAAGCACCCAATCGACTCGTTAACGTCCCTATAATAGCTGCGATTTGATTCACTGATTGGGTGATTGATACAAATTAGTAGCCCAAACTGTGATAGGTGTGGGTATATGGAATATTGGACGTAAAAGTAAAAAAAAATTCATCGGGAGGAAAAATCTGAAATCTTAAAAAAGTCGATAACTTTTCGAGATATATCGACTTGAATTAACATGGGAGGCTTATGGGACTAAACCTTTTTCGCTTTTTTAATGTATTTTTAAATATGTGAGGAACATGAGATTCCCTTGAAGTAAACTAGATTTTTTGGTTGATTTTTTGGTGTGGTTGTCAATGCGATGATTTAATATTTAGTATTTTTTATGATTTTTTGAAAGTGCCCCATGCTTTTCTTATGGCACTACGTAAAGAATTTTTTTGACCAACTTGCAATCATCACAGGACAAATTCCTTGAAACGCAAGATACTAGATTTTTTGGTTGATTTTTTGGCTATCTCGGAATTTTCATATGTCGAAACAATTCCGAGGAATAAACGATTTCGATTTTCCATTGTAGAGGTGGTCGAATTTTCAATCTTGGATTTCGGCGTTGAGACATGTGCCATATGAAAATTTGGAATCTCCAAGAAAAACCGTTAGAGGGTTCTCCGAACCCTCACGTTTGAGCTTACTTTCGCCGTATCCCTCTTGGGTTATTCATAATTAAATTCCGAAAAATGTCCTGCAAGCGAAAAATCATTGTCGCCATTTTTTTGTGGAGCATGCAATCTTGAATATCTTAGCAACCGTTTAAGCTAGAGGAATGAAATTTTCAGATAAATAATATTATTAAAATGGTCAACTTTTGCAATGATGACCATTCCGCTCGATCGATTCATGTGCGAGTTATATCGATACGAATCTCCTTGGATACGCTTTAATCATTAATAACTTTTTTATTAATCAAGTTTTGAACATGAATGTCATACACAATACAACTGAAAATGTCATTCATCCGACAAAAGTTAAATCAGGCGAATCGATTGATTAGACTCGAAGTTATGATCGATACAAGGTTGTATTCGATTGAGCCATTTTTTGGGCTTATTTACATAGTTACGGAGATAAAAATTTTAACAATATGTAAGGAAAAGAATGAATTATGCGCACACATAAATTATTTAGATGAATTATGTTTCCTAATGAAAATACATCCTTTTGAATTTATATCTTTTTGTATTAGGCCCCCATAAGAACTACACGCATCCCGTCCAATTACGTCACCAATATAAGAACATAGGCTTAATTTTGAAAGCGGGGATATTAGAGAAGGGAGTGACCATAGAAGGGATATCAATAGGATTGCGGATTTTACAGTACAGATGTCAGCAGTGTCTAATGTACGATTCGATTAGTATTGCAAATACGCAAATTGGCATAACTTGATAAGTGTGTACGTTGGACCAATGAAACTTGGTAAACAGGTACATCTTGGTATTCCTCATGATACTCTATGGTAGTATGTTTTGTATTCAGTCTCACGTTCGATATATATCGAATCTACTTTTTCTTAAATTATATCGAATTGCTATAACATGTAGGATTTAACATTCAAGGACATAGTTTACTAGGGATTAAATAGTAGATACCCATAGACTGGATTTAAAACCAATAGCATTGCGGATTTTACAGTACAGATGTCAGTATGATCGAAAAATCGATTCGATTATTATAGCAAATACGTAAATGGGCATAACTTCCATAGATTTACCGTTGGATCAATGAAATTTGGTGATTGGGTACATATTGGTATTCCTCACGATGCCCAATGAAAATTTGTTTTGTACGTAGTCTCACATTCGATATATATCGAATCTCCTTTTTCTTAAAGTATATCGAATTGCTATAACATGTAGGATTTTACATCCAAGGACATAATTTACTAGGGATTAAATAGTAGATACCCATTGACTGGATTTTAAAACATTAGCCTTGCGGATTTTACAGTACAGATGTCAGTATGATCGAAAAATCGATTCGATTATTATAGCAAATACCTAAATGGGCATAACTTCAATAGATTTACCGTTGGATCAATGAAATATGGTGATTGGGTACATATTGGTATTCCTCACGATGCCCAATGAAAATTTGTTTTGTACGTAGTCTCACATTCGATATATATCGAATCTACTTTTTCTAAAATTGTATCGAATTGCTATAACATGTAGGATTTTACATCCAAAGGCATAGTTGACCAGGTATTAAATAGTAGATACCCATAGACTGAAAATTAAACCAATGGGATTGCGGACTTTACCGTACAGATGTCAGTATGATCGAAAAATCGATTCGATTATTATAGCAAATACGTAAATGGGCATAACTTCAATAGATTTACCGTTGGATCAATGAAATTTGGTGATTGGGTACATATTGGTATTCCTCACGATGCCCAATGAAAATTTGTTTTGTACGTAGTCTCACATTCGATATATATCGAATCTACTTTTTCTTAAAGTATATCGAATTGCTAATACATGTAGGATTTTACATCCACAGGCATAGTTGACCAGGTATTAAATAGTAGATACCCATAGACTGAAAATTAAACCAATGGGATTGCGGACTTTACCGTACAGATGTCAGTATGATCGAAAAATCGATTCGATTATTATAGCATATACACAAATTGGTATAACTTGAAAAGTATACCCGTTGGACCAATGAAATTTGGCGAATGCGCACATCTTGGTAATCCTCACACTGCCCAACAGAAATATGCTTTGTATGTTGTCTAACGTGCGATAGATATCGAATATGATTTTTCTTCAAATATATCGAACCGCTATAACATATAGGATTTTACATCCAAGGGCATAGTTGGCCAGGTATTGTATAGTAGACACACAGACTGAAAATTAAACCAATAGCATTGCGGATTTTACATTACAGATGGCAGTGTAATCGCAAGATCGATTCGATTATTCTATCAAATACGCAAATTTGCAAAAATTGATTAGTTTATACGTTGGACCAATGAAATTTGGCAAATGGGTACATCTTGGTATTCCTCACAATGCCCAAATGAAACATATTTTGTGTATAGTCTCACGTTCGGTATTAATCGAATCTACTTTTTCTTAAAATATATCGTATTGCTATAACATATAGGATTATACATCCAAGGACATAGTTGACCAATATAATAATGTGGAAGATAGCCATAGACTGTAAGTTAAATCAATAGCATTGCGGATTCAACAATACAAATGCCAGTATAATCGAGGAATGGATTCGATTATTATAACAAATACATAACATTGGCACAAGTTGAATAGTGTATCCGTTGGACCAATGAAATTTGGTGCTTGGTACATCTTGGTATTCCTCACAATTCCCAAAGGTAATATGTTTTGCATGTAGTCTCACGATTGATGCATATCGAATATGCTTTTTCTTAAAATATATCGAATCGTTATAACATAGGATTTTGCATGCACGCACATAGTCGACCAGGAATTTTAGTGTTGATGATCAAAGATTGGAAGGTAAATCAATCGGATTGCGTATTTTCAATGCACGTGTCAGTATACTTGATAATTCGATACGATTATGATAGCAAATATGCCAAATCTTTTTTGCAAATTGGAATAACTATTTTTTAAGACCAAAGAAATTAGAGGAATCGTTACAATTCAGTATTTTACAAACTGTCTTATGGACATTAGTTTTGCAAGTGGAATATCTTTATATATTTTTCTAAAGAATCTGCGTTGTATTTTCAAGAGTGGCTTATCACAATGCTTATGGACTTTAACAGTTGAAAAATAACCACATAATCAACACTCTTTTGAAATTTTTAAAACCTTATTCCGATTATGTGTCAATGGTTAACTTAATGGATCAAAGAATCAATTATCCGTCAAATAAAATCATAATGAAAATAACAAATATATCTGACAGTGAAAAATTTAGTTCCTTACCCTTTCAAAAAACGGCGGGGAAATTTTTGAATATTATACCACTTATGGGCACATGACTCGAAAATATGTGACACAACAGTGTTTCCACCCCCCCTAATTACCCGCTTGATGAATTCAAGCGCCCAATCGACTCGTTAACGTCCCTATTAAAGCTGGAAAGTAATTGATTGATTGTGTGATTGACACAAATTAGCAGCCCAAACTGTGATATGTGTGGGTATATGGAATATTGGACGTAAAAGTAAAAAAAAATTCATCGGGAGAAAAAATCTGAAAACTCAAAAAAGTCGATTAGTTTTCGAGATATATCGACTTGAATTAACATGGGAGCCTTATGGGACTAAAATTTTTTAGGTTTTTTTCGGTATTTATAAATGCGTCAGGAACATGAGATTCCCTGGACGAAAACTAGATTTTTTGGTTGATTTTTCAGTGTGGTTGTCATTTCGATAAAATGATATTTAGTATTTTTTATGATTTTTTGAAAGTGCCCCATGCTTTTCTTACGGCACTACGTAAAGAATTTTTTTGACCAACTTGCAATCATCACAGGACAAATTCCTTGAAACGCAAGATACTAGATTTTTCGGTTGATTTTTTGGCTATCTCGGAATTTTCATATGTCGAAACAATTCCGAGGAATAAACGATTTCGACTTTCCATTGTAGAGGTGGTCGAATTTTCAATCTTGGATTTCGGCGTTGAGACATGTGCCATATGAAAATTTGGAATCTTTAAGAAAAACCGTTAGAGGGTTCTCCGAACCCTCACGTTTGAGCTTACTTTCGCCGTATCCCTCTTGGTTAATTAATAATTAAATTCCGAAAAATGTCCTGCAAGCGAAAAATCATTGTCGCCATTTTTTTGTGGAGCATGCAATCTTGAATATCTTAGCAACCGTTCCAGCTACATGAATGAAATTTTTAGGGTAATACTTTTATCAAAATGGTCAACTTTTGCAATGATGACCATTTCGCTCGATCGATTCATGTGCGAGTTATATCGATACCCATCTCCTTGGATACGCTTTAATCGCTAATAACTTTTTTGTTGATCAAATTTTGAACATGAAAGTATTACACAATACAACTGATAATGTCACTCATCCGACAAAAGTTAAATCAAGCGGATCAATTGATTACACTCGAAGTTATGATCGATACAAGGTTGTATTCGATTGAGCCATTTTTTGGGCTTATTTACATAGTTACGGAGATAAAAATTTTAACAATATGTAAGGAAAAGAATGAATTATGCGCACACAAAAATTATTTAGATGAATTATGTTTCCTAATGAAAATACATCCATTTGAATTTATATCTTTTTGTATTAGGCCCCCGTAAGAAATACACGCATCCCGTCCAATTACGTCACCAATATAAGAACATAGGCTTAATTTTGAAAGCGGGGATATTAGAGAAGGCAGGGATAAGGGAGTGACCATAGAAGGGATATCAATAGGATTGCGGACTTTACGGTACAGATGTCACTATTGTCTAAAGTACGATTCGATTAGTATATCAAATACGCAAATTGGCATAACTTGATAAGTGTAAACGTTGGACCAATGAAACTTGGTAAACAGGTACATCTTGGTATTCCTCACGATGCACAACAGAAATATGTTTTGTATGTAGTCTAACGTGCGATATATATCGAATATGATTTTTCTTCAAATATATCGAACTGCTATAACATATAGGATTTTAAATCCAAGGGCATAGTTGACCAGGTATTATATAGAAGATGCCCATAACTGAAAATTAAACCAATAGCATTGCGGATTTTACAGTACAGATGTCAGTATGATCGATAAATCGATTCGATTATTATAGCAAATGCGTAAATGGGCATAACTTCAATAGATTTACCGTTGGATCAATGAAATTTGGTGATTGGGTACATATTGGTATTCCTCACGATGCCCAATGAAAATTTGTTTTGTACGTAGTCTCACATTCGATATATATCGAATCTACTTTTTCTTAAAATGTATCGAATTGCTATAACATGTAGGATTTTACATCCAAGGACATAGTTTACTAGGGATTAAATAGTAGATACCCATTGACTGGATTTTAAACCAATAGCCTTGCGGATTTTACAGTACAGATGTCAGTATGATCGAAAAATCGATTCGATTATTATAGCAAATACGTAAATGGGCATAACTTCAATAAATTTACCGTTGGATCAATGAAATTTGGTGATTGGGTACATATTGGTATTCCTCACGATGCCCAATGAAAATTTGTTTTGTACGTAGTCTCACATTCGATATATATCGAATCTACTTTTTCTTAAAATGTATCGAATTGCTATAACATGTAGGATTTTACATCCAAGGACATAGTTTACTAGGGATTAAATAGTAGATACCCATTGACTGGATTTTAAACCAATAGCCTTGCGGATTTTACAGTACAGATGTCAGTATGATCGAAAAATCGATTCAATTATTATAGCAAATACACAAATTGGTATAACTTGAAAAGTATACCCGTTGGACCAATGAAATTTGGCAAATGTGCACATCTTGGTATTCTTCACAATGCCCAACATAAATATGTTTTGTATGTTGTCTAACGTGCGATATATATCGAATATGCTTTTTCCTCAAATATATCGAACTGCTATAACAAATAGGATATAACATCCAAGGGCATAGTTGACCAGGTTTTATATAGTAGATACCCATAGACAGAAAGTTAAACCAATAGCATTTCGAGTTTTACAATACAGATGTCAGTAGGATCGAAAAATCGATTCGATTATTATAGCAAATACGTAAATTGGCATAACTTCAATACTATATCCGCTGGACCAATGAAATTTCGTGAATGGGTAAATCCTGGTATTTCTCACAATGCCCAATGGAAATATGTTTTGTATGTAGTCTAACGTTCGATATATATCGAATCTACTTTTTCTTAAAAGATATCGAATTGCTATAACCTATAGGATTTTACATGTAGGGACATAGTTGACCAGGAATTTTAAAGAAGTTACCCATACACTGGAAGTTAAACCAATAGTATTGCGGATTTTAAAGTACAGATGTCAGTATAATCGAAAGATCGATACGATAATTATAGCAAATACGCAAATTGGCATAACTTGATTGCTTTATAAGTTGGACCAAAGAAATTTTGGGAATGGGTATATCATGTTATTTCTCACAATGCCCAATAGAAATATGTTTTGTATATGGTGTCACATGCGATATATATCGAATCTTCATTATCCAAATTATTTCGATTTGCGTTAAAATTTAGGAATTTACATCCACAGGCATTGTTGACCAGGAATTATAGAGTAGGTGACTATTAACTGGAATTATAATATACAGCGTTGCGGATTTTACAGTGCAGATGGCATTTTAATCGAAAGATCGAATCGATTATTGTAGCAAATATGCAAATTGGCATAATTTAAATAGTATATGCGTTGGACCAATGAAATTTGGTGAATGGGTACACATTGGTATTCCTCACAATGCCCAATGGGAAGATTTTTTGTATGTAGTCTCTCATTCGATATATATCGAATATACTTTTTCTTAAAATATATGGAATTGTTATAACACATCGGAATTTACATCAATGGGCAAAGTTGACCAGGAATAATATGGTGAATGGCCATTGACCGGAATTAAAATCAAACGCATTGCGAATTTTACATTACAGATGCAGTATAATCGAATGATCGAATCGATTATTATAGAAAATACGGAAAATGGCATAACTTGATTCGTATATTCTTTGGACCAATGAAATTTGGTGAATGTGTACATCCTGATATTCTTCACAAAGCCCAATCGAATATGTTTTCCATTTACTGTCTCATTAGATGTATATCGATTCAGCGTTTTCTTAAAATATATATTGAATTGCTATAACATGCAGGATTTTACATCCGCGGGCGTATTTGACCATGAAATATAGGGTAGATGACCTAATGGGAAGATAAATCAATAGGATTGCGAATTTATATTTTCACATGTGAGTAAACTTGACAATTCGTTATGATTATGGTAGCAAATATGCTAATTTGCGTATCTTTTTTACTACTGATGTTAGACAAAAGAAATTTTATGAATATGTTTATTAAAGCATTGTTCATGCTGCACCAATGAAATATATTCGTTTGTTATGCTCCCATTCGACACCTATCGAATATACCTTATGTAAAATATATCGAACTGCTATTACTTACCAAATATAACATCAACGGAGACAGTTGAACATTCTTCGGTTCTTTCTCCAATTTAAGTTTCATAACCGTATTTATATATTTATTGTAATCAATGCGTTTTGTTGTTATAAACCTTCCTTAGATCTAGAAAAATGACAGCATTGAGAGACATACATCGTCAGAGAAATCCGAACATTACTTCATTATTCGAGACATATTTATTCGAATAATCATTTCATTAGTCACTGTTCATTTATTTTCTAATAATGATGTATTTAATTTCATTAAGTCTGCTGTATTCAAACGCTAAAAATCAAAAATAAAGGTGATATAATCCTAGGTTAAGGGCTAAAATAAGAAAAATCGGCTACATTTCATAAGTTCATCTATCGTACACTATATATTTTTCTACATTGCGCAATTCATTCATATCAAAATGGTTTCCAGAAGCATTGATCACCGTGGTTACTAAGAAGGTCTTAAGTATTGTTTACAGTGAATGAGCGTATTGTCCGCATATTTCACTCATTCAAACGATATTTGGGGTGTTTCTTTCGCTTTTTGAACCACTTATGGGCATATGACTCGGAAACATGTAACACAACTATGTTCCCACCCCCCTAATTACCCGCTTGATGAATTCAAGCGCCCAATCGACTCGTTAACGTCCCTATTAAAGCTGGAAAGTAATTGATTGATTGTGTGATTGACACAAATTAGCAGCCCAAACTGTGATATGTGTGGGTATATGGAATATTGGACGTAAAAGTAAAAAAAAATTCATCGGGAGGAAAAATCTGAAAAGTTGAAAAAGTCGATTAGTTTTCGAGATATATCGACTTGAATTAACATGGGAGCCTTATGGGACTACAACTTTTTCGCTTTTATTTTGTACTTTTAAACGTCCGAGGAACATGATATTCAATGGACATGGACTAGATTTTTCGGTCGATTTTTTGGTGTGGTTGCCATAGCGACGAATTTATATTTAGTATTTTTTATTACTGTTTGAATGCTCTCAATGCTTTTCTTATGGGAAAACTTTAGGAATTTTTTTGACCAACTTCCAATAATCGTACGACAAATTCCTTTGCCAAAAAGTTAGATAATTCTTTGGTTAATTTTTTGGCTATCTTAAAATTTTCGTACGTCGAAACAATTCCGAGGAATAAACGATTTCGATTTAACATTGTCGTGATGGGCGAATTTTCAAACTCGGATTTCAGCCTTGAGACATGTGCCATATGAAAATTTGGAATCTCCAAGAAAAACCGTTAGAGGGTTCTCCGAACCCTCACGTTTGAGCTTACTTTCGCCGTATCCCTCTTGGTTAATTCATAATTAAATTCCGAAAAATGTCCTGCACGCGAAAAATCATTGTCGCCATTTTTTTGTGGAGCATGCAATCTTGAATATCTTAGCAACCGTTTAAGCTAGACGAATGAAATTTTCAGAGTAATACTTTTATCACAATGGTCAACTTTTCCAATGATGACCATTTCGCTCGATCGATTCATGTGCGAGTAATATCGATACCAATCTCCTTGGTTACGCTTAAATCGCTAATAACTTTTTTCTAAATCAAGGCATGAATGTGAAAGTCATATATAATACTACTGTTAATGTGTTTTCTTCGACAAAAGTTAAATCAAGCGAATCGAGCGATTACAGTCGAAGTTATGAACGATAAAAGGTTGCATTCGATTGAGCCATTTTTCAGACCTATTTACATAGTTACGGGGATAAAAATTATAAAAATATGTAAGGGAAGAAATGAATTATGCGTACACATAAATTATTTAGATGAGTATTGTTTCCTAACGAAGATATATCAATATGAATTTATATCTTTTTGTATTAGGTCCCCGTAAGAAATACACGCATCGCCCTATATACGTCACCAATATAAGAACATAGGCGAAATTTTGAAAGCGGGGATAGTAGAGAAGAGAGGGATAAGGGTATGGCCATCGCATGGATGGGTTATCAATAGGATGCGAATTTTTCAATACAGGTGGCAGTATAGTCGAATGTACGATTCGATTTTTATAGCAAATACGGAAATTGGCATTAAATGATAAGTGTATACGTTGGACCAATGAAATTCAGTGAATTGGTACATCATGGTATTCCTCACAATGCGCAATGGAAACATGTTTTGTATATAGTCTCACGCTCGATATATATCGAATCTACTTTTTCTTAAAATATATCGAATTGCTATAGCATATAGGATTTTACATCTAAGGACATAGTAGACTAGGAAATATATAGTAGATACCCATAGACCAGAAATTAAACCAAAAACATTGCGAATTTTAAAGTACAGATGTCAGTATGATCGAAAAGTCGATTCGATTATTATAGCAAATACGTTAATTGGCATAACTTCAATTGTGTTTCCGTTGGACCAATGAAATTTGGTGAATGGGTACATCTTTGTATTCCTCACCATGCCCAATGGAAATTTGTTTTGTATGTAGTCTCACGCTCGATATATATCGAATATAATTTTTATTAAAATATATCGAATTGCTATAACACATAGGATTTTACATCCAAGGACATATTTGACCAGGAATTATATAGTAGATACCCATAGACTGTAAGTTAAACCAAAAGCAATGCGGATTTTAAAGTACAGACGTCAGTATGATCGAAGAATCGATTCGATTATTCTAGCAAATACGTTAATTGGCATAACATCAATAGTGTTTCCGTTTGACCAATGAAATATGTTGAATGGGTACATCTTTTTATTCCTCACAATGTCCAATGAAAATATGTTTTGCATGTAGTCTCACATCCGATATATATCGAATCTGCTTTTTCACAATTTATATCGAATAGCTATAACATATAGGATTTTACACCCATGGGCATTCTTGACCAGGAATTATATAGTAGATGACCATAGACTGGATATTAAAAAAATGTCATTGCGGATTTTACATTACAGATGTCAGTATAATCGAAAGATCGAATCGATTATTGTAGCAAATACGCAAATTGGCATAACTGGATTAGTATATACGTTGGACCAATGAAAATTGGTGAATGGGTACATCTTGGTATTCCTCACATTGCCCAATGGAAATATGTTTTGCATGTAGTCTCACATTCGATACATATCGAATCTGCTTTTTCACAAATTATATCGAATAGCTATGACATTTAGGATTTTACACCCATGGGCATTCTTGACCAGGAATTATATAGTAGATGACCATAGACTGGATATAAAAAAATGTCATTGCGGATTTTACATTACAGATGTCAGTATAATCGAAAGATCGAATCGATTATTGTAGCAAATACGCAAATTGGCATAACTGGATTAGTATATACGTTGGACCAATGAAAATTGGTGAATGGGTACATCTTGGTATTCCTCACATTGCCCAATGGAAATATGTTTTGCATGTAGTCTCACATTCGATACATATCGAATCTGCTTTTTCACAAATTATATCGAATAGCTATAACATTTAGGATTTTACACCCACGGGCATTGTTGACCAGCAATTATATAGAAGATGACCATAGCGTGGAAATAAAATCAATATCGTTGCGGTTTTTACAGTGCAGATGTCAGTATAATCGAAAGATCGATTCGATAGTTATAGCAAATGCTGAAATTAGCATATTTTGATTAGTATATACGTTGCACCAATGACATTTTGTGAATGGGTACATCTTTGGATTCCTCACAATGCCCAATTGAAATATTGTTTGCGTTTAGTCTCACGTTCGATATATATCGAATCTACTTTTTCTTAAAATATGTCGAATTTATATAACATATAGCATTTTATATCCAAGGACATAGTTGACCAGGAAATATAGAGAAGATTTCTATTAACTGGAATTAAAATCTACGGCATTGCGGATATTACAGTGCAGATAGCAGTTTTATCGAAAGATCGATTCGATAATTGTGGCAAATACGCGAATTGGCATAACATGATTAGTATTTACGTTGGACCAATGAAATTTGGTGAATGGGTACATCTTGGTATTCCTCACAATGCCCAATTGAAATATTTTTTTTTATAGTCTCACGTTCGATAGAAATCGAATTTACATTTTCTTAAAATATATCGAATTGCTATTACATATAGGATTTTACATCGAAGGACATAGTTAACCAGGAATTATGTAGTAGATACCCATAGACTGGAAGTTAAACCAATAGCATTGCGGATTTAACAGTACAGATTTCAGTATAATTGAAAAATCGATTTGATTATTTTAGCAAATATTTAAATTGGCATAACTTGATTAGTGTATCCGTTGGACCAATGAAATTTGGTGAATGGGTACATCTTGGTCTTCCTCACAATGCCCAATGGAAATATGCTTTGCGTGTAGTCTCACGATCTATATATATTGAATATGCTTTTTCTTAAAATATATCGAATCGTTATTACATACAGGATTTTCTATCCACGTACATAGTTGACCAGGAATTTTAGGGTTGATGATCGAAGACTGGAACAGGATTGCGAATTTTCAATACACGTGTCAGTGTACTTGATATTTCGATACGATAAAGATAGCAAATATGCCAAAGCTATTTTTTTCAAATTGGAATATCTTGAGAATAACTATTTTTTAGTACCAAAGAAATTTGGGGAATCGTTACAATTTAGTATTTTATACTCTGCATTATGGACATATGTTTTGCGAGTGGTACATCTTTATATATTTATCTAAGGAATCTGCGTTTCATTTTCAAGTTTCGCTTATCACAACGCTTTTGGACTTTAAGAGTTGAAAAATAACCACAAAATCATCACTGTCTTGAAATTTTAAAAACCTTATTCCAATTATGTCTCAGTGCTAAACTTAGCCTATTCAAATAATTAACTATCCGTCAAATAAAATCATATTGAAAATAACAAATTATTTTAAAAGTAAACAATTAAGTTCCTTACCCTTTCAAAAACCGGCAGGGAAATTTTTGAATATTTTTAACACTTATGGACACAATGCTCGACAACACGTGACACAACAATGTTCCCACCCTCCTAATTACCCGCTTGAAGAATTCAAGCACCCAATCGACTCGTTACATATTTAAAGTGGGAAAGTAATTGATTGATTGGGTGATTGACACAAATTAGTAGCCAAAACTGTGATATTTGTGGGTATATGGAATATTGGACGTAAAAGTAAAAAAATATTCATCGGGAGGAAAAATCTGAAAAGTTGAAAAAATCGATTAGTTTTCGAGATATATCGACTTGGATTAACATGGGAGCCTTATGGGACTACAACTTTTTCGCTTTGATTTTGTACTTTTAAACGTCCGAGGAACATGATATTCAATGGACATGGACAAGATTTTTTGGTCGATTTTTTGGTGTGGTTGTCATAGCGACGAATTGATATTTAGTATTTTTTATTACTGTTTGAATGCTCTCAATGCTTTTCTTATGGGAAAACTTTAGGAATTTATTTGACCAACTTGCAATAATCGTAGGAAAATTTCCTTTGCCAAAAAGTTAGATAATTCTTTGGTTAATTTTTTGGCTATCTTGGAATTTTCGTACGTCGAAACAATTCCGAGGAATAAACGATTTCGATTTAACATTGTCGTGATGGGCGAATTTTCAAACTCGGATTTCAGCCTTGAGACATGTGCCATATGAAAATTTGGACTCTTTAGGAAAAACCGTTATAGGGTTCTCCGAACCCTCACGTTTGAGCTTACTTTCGCCGTAACCCTCTTGGTTAATTCATAATTAAATTCCGAAAAATGTCCTGCACGCGAATAATCATTGTCGCCATTTTTTTGTGGAGCATGCAATCTTGAATATCTTAGCAACCGTTTAAGCTAGAGAAATGAAATTTTCAGAGTAATACTTTTATCACAATAATCAACTTTTGCAATGATGACCATTTCGCTCGATCGATTCATGTGCGAGTTATATCGATACCAATCTCCTTGGTTACGCTTAAATCGCTAATAACTTTTTTCTAAATCAAGGCATGAATGTGAAAGTCATATATAATATTACTGTTAATGTGTTTTCTTCGACAAAAGTTAAATCAAGCGAATCGAGCTATTACAGTCGAAGTTATGATCGATAAAAGGTTGCATTCGATTGAGCCATTTTTCAGACCTATTTACATAGTTACGGGGATAAAAATTATAAAAATATGTAAGGGAAGAAATGAATTATGCGTACACATAAATTATTTAGATGAGTATCGTTTCCTAACGAAGATATATCAATATGAATTTATATCTTTTTGTATTAGGTCCCCGTAAGAAATACACGCATCGCCCTATATACGTCACCAATATATGAACATAGGCGAAATTTTGAAAGCGGGGATAGTAGAGAAGAGAGGGATAAGGGTATGGCCATCGCATGGAGGGGTTATCAATAGGATGCGAATTTTTCAATACAGGTGGCAGTATAGTCGAATGTACGATTCGATTTTTATAGCAAATACGGAAATTTGCATAAAATGATACGTGTATACGTTGGACCAATGAAATTTAGTGAATTGGTACATCATGGTATTCCTCACAATGCGCAATGGAAACATGTTTTGTATATAGTCTCACGCTCGATATATATCGAATCTATTTTCTCTTAAAATATATCAAATTGCTATAGCATATAGGATTTTACATCTAAGGACATAGTAGACAAGGAAATACATAGTAGATACCCATATCCCGGAAATTAAACCAAAAACATTGCAAATTTCAAAGTACAGATGTCAGTATGATCGAAAAGTCGATTCGATTATTATAGCAAATACGTTAATTGGCATAACTTCAATTGTGTTTCCGTTGGACCAATGAAATTTGGTGAATGGGTACATCTTTGTATTCCTCACCATGCCCAATGGAAATTTGTTTTGTATGTAGTCTCACGCTCGATATATATCGAATATAATTTTTATTAAAATATATCGAATTGCTATAACACATAGGATTTTACATCCAAGGACATATTTGACCAGGAATTATATAGTAGATACCCATAGACTGTAAGTTAAACCAAAAGCAATGCGGATTTTAAAGTACAGATGTCAGTATGATCGAAGAATCGATTCGATTATTCTAGCAAATACGTTAATTGGCATAACTTCAATAGTGTTTCCGTTTGACCAATGAAATATGTTGAATGGGTACATCTTTTTATTCCTCACAATGTCCAATGAAAATATGTTTTGCATGTAGTCTCACATTCGATATATATCGAATCTGCTTTTTCACAATTTATATCGAATAGCTATAACATATAGGATTTTACACCCATGGGCATTCTTGACCAGGAATTATATAGTAGATGACCATAGACTGGATATTAAAAAAATGTCATTGCGGATTTTACATTACAGATGTGAGTATAATCGAAAGATCGAATCGATTATTGTAGCAAATACGCAAATTGGCATAACTGGATTAGTACATACGTTGGACCAATGAAAATTGGTGAATGGGTACATCTTGGTATTCCTCACATTGCCCAATGGAAATATATTTTGCATGTAGTCTCACATTCGATACATATCGAATCTGCATTTTCACAAATTATATCGAATAGCTATGACATTTAGGATTTTACACCCATCGGCATTCTTGACCAGGAATTATATAGTAGATGACCATAGACTGGATATTAAAAAATGTCATTGCGGATTTTACATTACAGATGTCAGTATAATCGAAAGATCGAATCGATTATTGTAGCAAATACGCAAATTGGCATAACTGGATTAGTATACACGTTAGACCAATGAAAATTGGTGAATGGGTACATCTTGGTATTCCTCACATTGCTCAATGGAAATATGTTTTGCATGTAGTCTCACATTCGATACATATCGAATCTGCTTTTTCACAAATTATATCGAATAGCTATAACATTTAGGATTTTACACCCACGGGCATTGTTGACCAGCAATTACATAGAAGATGACCATAGCGTGGAAATAAAATCAATATCGATGCGGTTTTTACAGTGCAGATGTCAGTATAATCGAAAGATCGATTCGATAGTTATAGCAAATGCTGAAATTAGCATATTTTGATTAGTATATACGTTGCACCAATGACATTTTTTGAATGGGTACATCTTGGGATTCCTCACAATGCCCAATTGAAATATTGTTTGCGTTTAGTCTCACGTTCGATATATATCGAATCTACTTTTTCTTAAAATATGTCGAATTGCTAAAACATATAGGATTTTACATCCAAGGACATAGTTGACCAGGAAATATAGAGAAGATTTCTGTTAACTGGAATTAAAATCTACGGCATTGCGGGTATTACAGTGCAGATAGCAGTTTTATCGAAAGATCGATTCGATAATTGTATCAAATACGCGAATTGGCATAACATGATTAGTATTTACGTTGGACCAATGAAATTTGGTGAATGGGTGCATCTTGGTCTTCCTCACAATGCCCAATGGAAATATGCTTTGCGTGTAGTCTCACGATCTATTAATATTGAATATGCTTTTTCTTAAAATATATCGAATCGTTATTACATACTGGATTTTCTATCCACGTACATAGTTGACCAGGAATTTTGGGTTGATGATCGAAGACTGGAACAGGATTGCGTATTTTCAATACACGTGTCAGTATACTTGATAATTCGATACGATAATGATAGCAAATATACCAAAGCTATTTTTTTCAAATTGGAATATCTTGAGATTAACTATTTTTTAGTACCAAAGAAATTTGGGGAATCGTTACAATTTAGTATTTTACACACTGCATTATGGACATATGTTTTGCGAGTGGTACATCTTTATATATTTATCTAAGGAATCTGCGTTTCATTTTGAAGTTTCGCTTATCACAACGCTTTTGGACTTTAAGAGTTGAAAAATAACCACAAAATCATCACTGTCTAGAAATTTTAAAAACCTTATTCCAATTATGTCTCAGTGCTAAACTTAGCCTATTCAAATAATGAACTATCCGTCAAATGAAATCATATTGAAAATAACAAATAATTTTAAAAGTAAACAATTAAGTTTCTTGCCCTTTCAGAAACCGGCAGGGAAATTTTTGAATATTTTAAACACTTATGGACACAATACTCGACAACACGTGACACAACAATGTTCCCACCCTCCTAATTACCCGCTTGAAGAATTCAAGCACCCAATCGACTCGTTACATATTTAAAGCTGGAAAGTAATTCATTGATTGGGTGATTGACACAAATTAGTAGCCCAAACTGTGATAGGTGTGGGTATATGGAACATTGGACGTAAAAGTAAAAAAAAAATCATCGGGAGGAAAAATCTGAAAAGTTGAAAAAGTCGATTAGTTTTCGAGATATATCGACTTGAATTAACATGGGAGCCTTATGGGACTACGACTTTTTCGCATTTATTTTGTACTTTTAAACTTCCGAGGAACATGATATTCAATGGACATCGACTAGATTTTTTGGTCTATTTTTTGGTGTGGTTGTCATAGCGACGAATTGATATTTAGTATTTTTTATTACTGTTTGAATGCTCTCAATGCTTTTCTTATGGGAAAACTTAAGGAATTTTTTTGACCAACTTCCAATAATCGTACGACAAATTCCTTTGCCAAAAAGTTAGATAATTCTTTGGTTAATTTTTTGGCTATCTTAAAATTTTCGTACGTCGAAACAATTCCGAGGAATAAACGATTTCGATTTAACATTGTCGTGATGGGCGAATTTTCAAACTCGGATTTCAGCCTTGAGACATGTGCCCTATGAAAATTTGGAATCTCCAAGAAAAACCGTTAGAGGGTTCTCCGAACCCTCACGTTTGAGCTTACTTTCGCCGTATCCCTCTTGGTTAATTCATAATTAAATTCCGAAAAATGTCCTGCACGCGAAAAATCATTGTCGCCATTTTTTTGTGGAGCATGCAATCTTGAATATCTTAGCAACCGTTTAAGCTAGACGAATGAAATTTTCAGAGTAATACTTTTATCACAATGGTCAACTTTTCCAATGATGACCATTTCGCTCGATCGATTCATGTGCGAGTAATATCGATACCAATCTCCTTGGTTACGCTTAAATCGCTAATAACTTTTTTCTAAATCAAGGCATGAATGTGAAAGTCATATATAATACTACTGTTAATGTGTTTTCTTCGACAAAAGTTAAATCAAGCGAATCGAGCGATTACAGTCGAAGTTATGATCGATAAAAGGTTGCATTCGATTGAGCCATTTTTCAGACCTATTTACATAGTTACGGGGATAAAAATTATGGCAATATGTAAAGGAAGGAATGAGTTATGCGTACACATTAATTATTTAGATGATTATTGTTTCCTAACGAAGATATATCAATATGAATTAATATCTTTTTGTATTAGGTCCCCGTAAGAAATACACGCATCGCCCTATATACGTCACCAATATAAGAACATAGGCGAAATTTTGAAAGCGGGGATAGTAGAGAAGAGAGGTATAAGGAGATGGCCATCGAATGGAGGGGTTAAAAATAGGATGCGAATTTTTCAATACAGGTGGCAGTATATTAGAATGTACGATTCGATTTTTATAGCAAATACGCAAATTGGCATTAAATGATAAGTGTATACGTTGGACCAATGAAATTCAGTGAATTGGTACATCATGGTATTCCTCACAATGCGCAATGGAAACATGTTTTGTATATAGTCTCACGCTCGATATATATCGAATCTACTTTTTCTTAATATATATCGAATTGCTATAGCATATAGGATTATACATCTAAGGACATAGTAGACCAGGAAATATATAGTAGTACCCATAGACCAGAAATTAAACCAAAAACATTGCAAATTTTAAAGTACATATGTCAGTATAATCGAAAAATCGATTCGATTATTATAGCAAATACGTTAATTGGCATAACTTCAATTGTGTTTCCGTTAGACCAATGAAATTTGGTGAATGGGTACATCTTTGTATTCCTCACAATGCCCAATGGAAATTTGTTTTGTATGTAGTCTCACGCTCGATATATATCGAATATAATTTTTATTAAAATATATCGAATTGCTATAACACATAGGATTTTACATCCAAGGACATAGTTGACCAGGAATTATATAGTAGATACCCATAGACTGTAAGTTAAACCAAAAGCAATGCGGATTTTAAAGTAAAGATGTCAGTATGATCGAAGAATCGAATCGATTATTCTAGCAAATACGTTTATTGGCATAACTTCAATAGTGTTTCCGTTTGACCAATGAAATTTGGTGAATGGGTACATCTCTTTATTCCTCACAATGTCCAATGAAAATATGTTTTGCATGTAGTCTCACATTCGATATATATCGAATCTACTTTTTCACAATTTATATCGAATAGCTATAACATATAGGATTTTACACCCACGGGCATTGTTGACCAGGAATTATATAGTAGATGACCATAGACTTGATATAAAAAAATGTCATTGCGGATTTTACATTACAGATGTCAGTATAATCGAAAGATCGAATCGATTATTGTAGCAAATACGCAAATTGGCATAACTGGGTTAGTATATACGTTGGACCAATGAAAATTGGTGAATGGGTACATCTTGGTATTCCTCACATTGCCCAATGGAAATATGTTTTAAATGTAGTCTCACATTCGATACATATCGAATCTGCTTTTTCACAAATTATATCGAATAGCTATAACATTTAGGATTTTACACCCACGGGCATTGTTGACCAGCAATTATATAGAAGATGACCATGGCGTGGAAATAAAATCAATATCGTTGCGGATTTTACAGTGCAGATGTCAGTATAATCGAAAGATCGATTCGATTATTATAGCAAATACGTTAATTGGCATAACTTCAATTGTGTTTCCGTTGGACCAATGAAATTTGGTGAATGGGTACATCTTGGGATTCCTCACAATGCCCAATTGAAATATTGTTTGTGTTTAGTCTCACGTTCGATATATATCGAATCTACTTTTTCTTAAAATATGTCGAATTGCTATAACATATAGGATTTTACATCCAAGGACATAGTTGACAAGGAAATATAGAGAAGATTTCAATTAACTGTAATTAAAATCCACGGCATTGCGGATATTACAGTGCAGATAGCAGTTTTATCGAAAGATCGATTCGATAATTGTAGCAAATACGCGAATTGGCATAACATGATTAGTATTTACGTTGGACCAATGAAATTTGGTGAATGGGTACATCTTGGTCTTCCTCACAATGCCCAATGGAAATATGCTTTGCGTGTAGTCTCACGATCTATGTATATTGAATATGCTTTTTCTTAAAATATATCGAATCGTTATTACATACAGGATTTTCTATCCACGTACATAGTTGACCAGGAATTTTAGGGTTGATGATCGAAGACTGGAACAGGATTGCGAATTTTCAATACACGTGTCAGTATACTTGATAATTCGATACGATAATGATAGCAAATATACCAAAGCTATTTTTTTTCAAATTGGAATATCTTGAGATTAACTATTTTTTAGTACCAAAGAAATTTGTGGAATCGTTACAATGTAGTATTTTACACTCTGCATTATGGACATATGTTTTGCGAGTGGTACATCTTTATATATTTATCTAAGGAATCTGCGTTTCATTTTCAAGTTTCGCTTATTACAACGCTTTTGGACTTTAAGAGTTGAAAAATAACCACAAAATCATCACTGTCTTGAAATTTTAAAAACCTTATTCCAATTATGTCTCAGTGCTAAACTTAGCCTATTCAAATAATGAACTATCCGTCAAATGAAGTCATATTGAAAATAACAAATAATTTTAAAAGTAAACAATGAAGTTCCTTGCCCTTTCAAAAACCGGCAGGGAAATTTTTGAATATTTTAAACACTTATGGACACAATACTCGACAACACGTGACACAACAATGTTCCCACCCTCCTAATTACCCGCTTGAAGAATTCAAGCACCCAATCGACTCGTTATTATTATTATTGTAAGGTATGAATATGGGTTCAAACTTCGAAATTGACATTTACAGACTATCAAAAACTTTCACCGCGAATATTATAATACAGGATAAATTTAGCCGGAAATAGTAGAGGTTTGGTCCACCATGGCCCACGGGTTCACAAAAGGCGTCGTTCAAGGCGCTGACGACCGGAATGATTCACTCGCATTATTTGCCGCGCCGCAGGGACGTTTTCGTTGTACCGGTAATCCATGTTTACCACAATCAGAACGTTAATAATGAATTTCACAGGAAAATGAACTTAGATTAGGTCTGTTAACTGAAATTTGTTTATGATGATACGATCTAAAAAATCTCCACTTATCAACGCTATTTCTCAGGATTTAGAATATTATATTAGTAAACATTGAAAATAAATGGATTGCTCTGCATTCACAATGTTTTTGAAGACATTAAATTGCCCCCTTAGTGATGATAATGATGATACTACTACTACTACTAATAATAATCAAGCTATGACCGGACAGACTGCAGGCTCCTTCATGAAGTTCTCAACATATAAACTCCTAACATTAATTCCTCGAGGGTTTGGGCAAATTGCTAAAAAAAACTTAAACGGTCATCGATTTGCAATATGATTAAGTACTCATCCCCAGAAGATTCTTTAAAAATAAAGATAAAAATTGGTGGATCTAGTTTTTCAATCATTTCACAAAACTCCCAAGAACTTTAAGAAAGAATTAATCATTGTTCATAGAATTCTACCAGTTAATGTAGGTTTGCATGCAGAGTTCCCCGAGTTAGCTCGGCCAGGCCAGATCAGACCTCTCTCATCACTTCACAAAAAGGCCTACTCCCAATCATTTTATCAATAAATCATATTCACTTGCTGCCACTGCCTAGCTTACCTAACATTACTCCATCAAAAACCGATTATATTCCCTCCACTCCCTAAAACATTACTATTACTTCATTCAGTGGCGTAATTATGGGGAGGATGAGGGAGATAGATCCCCCAAAGCCTCAGAGAAACAAAAAATATATTTAAAGATATTGTCTACTTTTGACACATAAAAACTGCATCTGCTTTAAGTTAAATTTTAAGTAACAAAATTATGTACAATGTATTTAGGCAAAAAATTAGTAGGAAACCACCCTATTGACCAGTCATTAATACTTTAGGCATATGAAATTTATAGCAATAGAAATCCATTTAACCTTGGTCTTCTTGTGATTAAACAAAAGAGATATCGAGAAATATTAACCATCAAATGGGAATAGCCTTCTACAAGGAACTGAATCATGCAAGAAAAAGGTAAAATTCCCTCATAAATTAAGTCCCATAGTCAAAAGCTCAAGATCATGTATTCGCAGTCTTGTACCATAAGTAATATCGTTATCATTCACGAGACGCTTCTTGGTTGTGGAGCAACAAGCTGTGAGCGTACATTAATCGCCAAGGCGCGGCGAGGCATCGATACCGCGAAACGTCGTGACATGACGAGAGCGCGGCGAGAAATGTGGCGTGAAAGCGGAGCGGGCGTGACTCCACACATCCAAGTGACAGAATCACGGGCTCTCGTGCATCGGGGCAAGTTCAACGACCGCTCGAAGACCCAAAGGGAAATGAGAGAAATAAATTTTAAAAATAAACGGGCAAATATTCAAATTGGGCAACGCCCACAAGAGGCTCGTTTCATGTAGCATTAAATCTTATCTAAGTGACGTCACTTACGAGTGTTCGGCAAGGAAGCGTCATCGTACCGCAGGGGATAATGAATAATTTTGATGCCTGGACCTTCAAATAGACGATCAGACGAATAGATTTAATAACAGATCTTAGTATGGAAGTGTCTGACTTAACAACTTGATTATCTAACATAGCGAATTTCATTTACACAAAAGAAGAAATTCGCAATGAATAAATCATTTGGTTCAGTATGGATACGAACCCGGATCTCCTCCTTCGTGTGAATAACTTCGCAATCTTGGGTGTGACTACGCAGGAAGTTGCTTCTTACATGAATACTTTTTCACTAACGCGCATTTTCAACGTAAGCGTTGGTTGGTGTGGGCAAACAAAACTTGGGAAACTCAAGCACTTTTGAAGCATCAGATATGTTAACGTTCTAGACAGGTTCACTAGAATTTGGTACCTCCAAGCCACGTACTCCTTGTCAGGCAGACCCATCCACTACGCTACATTTTCATCTTCAATACCTTTGAAAAAATTGAGATAGAAAGTGTCGATTTCCATTATATATACCAGAACCAATAATCTTAAATACCTAAACATTATAGACGTGGCTACTGCTGAGCAAGCCCATATTAGGCTAATTTGGAGTCAATATTAAAGGAAAAAAGTTTTTACACGCCCTATGCATCCTTGGTGTCACCGTCATTGTAACTAGCGATCAGAAGCAGTCTTCTTTCGAAAATAATGCTTCATATTGCACTTCTTAATATCAAGTAACACTATAAATCTCAAGTAACAATACCATTTGCAAGGATTGAGGAGGAAAGAAAATCAGAATATAAGGGAATCAAAACCGAAATTTCATCGGAAAGGTAAGCATGGAAGAACAAAAAAAACGAAATAAGGCTTCAAATGGCATCGGTATTCATCAGACGGATTCAACTAACCGTAGAATCTCCTAAAATACCCCTAAAAAGTTAACATAATACCAATGGGGAAAAAATGAAGCCATACAAAGAAGATGTTACAAAGTGCATGGCAGTGGCGTGGGGTGGGGGGGTTTCCGGCTTACAACACCCCTCCGGCCTTTAAAACTTTTATTCAATCCAATTTATATACATTATTTTAATAAATCCTCGCACAAAATTACTGTTTTTGAATCCTAAAAATCACGTATTCAATATAAAAAATCCCAAAATTTTCGGGGGAATCCCCCCATACCCCCTTCGCCCTGGAGGGTTTTCCATACACCCCGAAATCTCCGGTAAACCCCCCCCCCTAATTTCAAAATCCTGCCTACGCCACTAGTGCATGGCACATATACAACGGACGAGAAGTAATAATGAAAGCTGTGTTTGAATCAAACTGCGTCCATTCAGATCACAGATCGTCAAACATCAAATGCAACTCAAGAGTGATGGAGAGCGAAGTTCAATGGGCTGAATTAAACTGGGTCGCCGGTCGCGTCCGCATCTGGGTGTAAACAAATACAAGCTCAATGTTTATCAATGACTAAACGTCGTGGACTTCACTGTATCAACAGATGGACGTGCTTCAATGCTCATAGAATGACAGGATATCGACCGGAAATTTCCTTAACTCAAGGGTGATTCCTTGCAATCGGAAAAGCCACATTCCAATTCCAGTTCCAGAAAAAAGAATTTTATTTTCTCTTTTCCGCCCTTGTACAGTACACATTTATTTGATAATCAAAATTGTTTGACCAAACCAACATGATCCATTTATTTTTGTAATAATGTTAAACTCTCGCATAAATTGTTGTTCTCCTGGTCTTTCTTTCGTTTATGTATTGATTATTATTAAATAATAAATCAGCTAAACGTTCTGACTCTAGCAATCTTAAATTACACCAGCCAATATAGCCACATTTAGCGTACATAACGCGTATTGCATAGGCGGATCTAGGGGGGGGGGGTCACGGGATCACGTCCCCCCCCCCACGACCCTTAAAAAATATGCAAGATTTTTAATACGGTCCCATTATCATTGCGTTCTTTTTGCATAACGAGATATCCTTAACCCCCCACGACCCTTAAAAAATATGCAAGATTTTTAATACGGTCCCATTATCCTTGCGTTCTTTTTGTATAACGAGATATCCTTGTGCCCCCCCCCCCCCCCCCCCCAAGAACAAAATCCTGGATACGGCCTTGCTTGTGCCCTACCCAGAAAGAAATCCTGGATCCGCCCCTGGCGTATTGCATAATAGAAGAAGTTAATTTTAACCCTCTGGTGCATTTTGGTGACGGTTCATCCCCTGCCAAACATCTATGCAGGAGGTTTGCAAGGTATTATGTAGATGTACCGCGAGTTCCCACGGTGACCAATGACCGCATGCAACACCATTGCCGCCTGAACAAGAATCCTTTTTTCCGATTACTCACACGCCCTCGCATTCGTCCGAGAAACTTCCGGCACCGCATACACTTCTTTCTCACAGTCCACGCCCGTTTCGCCGCGAAGGCATTTCTCACGCGAATATATAGATATTATCCCGCACGTCTGGCGTGCTATGAATCGATTAGGCGCACAAAAATCGAACAACTCCGTCGCGGTCGGAACTGAAGAGATGCTATCGCCGAGCAACGTGAAAAATACGCCATGAACACAAGAAAGCGTTTCTCAAGAAACTCTTCCTCGAGCGTTCGTTCACACAGCAGGCTTGTTACAAGATTCGTATATCCTGAAGTATCCCCGACAATCTTCTATATTATTTCTACTGTATAGAAACCTTTTTCTCAACTTATACGCAATCAAACTCTACAAATGAGGTACCAAAATGCACAGAATTTATCAGAGAACATGCGACGGCATATCTTACTTCCTAAATATTGCTATTGTTTCCTAAAATTGGTTTTTAAATAATAATAAAAAACAAAAACCAGTAAATATTCCTGACGTTAACGGCGCACAAACTGATACATTTGTTCATTTGCAACAATATCTCGCATTCTTTCAATAACTTTTATCAAAATGCTGCTGATTCATGTCTCCTGTTGATACGTAAGTATGAGTCATCATGTGCGTTTAACAGAGGGTAGTGTAATTACTTCCAATGTTGTGTTTAAAAAAATCCTCTGACCTCAATTTGTACATGAAGATTCCAATTAAATTTGTACATAAGACCCTGCCTTTTTTTCTACATTTTAAAATTAGAAACGCCCCTATCCCTCTGTGAACCTGCATTGAAAAGAGCGGGGGAAGCCCGCTGGGAGCGGGCGCAGCACGCTCATATCCTTAATGTCCACGGTAATTTTTAAACTACCATTTCGATCATTACATTGCATTTTCTAATGGGAAGCTTCACAAAATTCTTAATACGGAATTCTTATTGAAATGTATTTAAATTCTCTTCAAAAACGTAATTACTTGCAAACAACCTAATGCTTTACCTCGAACTGCAGTCAAATTTTCTACGACATAAATATGGAGCAGTGGGTCACTGTGCAGAGACTTTCTACAAGAATTTTTAGTGAGCAAGAAAACATGCGTAAATAGCCATTAATAAGTCAATAGATGCTAATAAGTTTAAGGATTTACCACGTGGAACACTGTTATCTACTGAAGAAACGAAGATGGCCAAGGACATTTACAAATAAAATTAGACGATACAAATAGAATAAAAGAAAATTACTTTTCCAACTTTCACAGGTTACAAGATGATGCAATAACATCGAAACCTAGGTCGGATTAAAGGTCATGATCGTGGAAAATTGTCACAGTTTCATTCAGCATGGAAAAATTCCACTCCATCACACTTAGATTTTATTAGGAATAAAAGAATTTTAGGCACATTTGTAAGTAGCAGAAAAAAGGGGATGCTGAGAAAAGAAGATGAGAGAAGACTGAAGGACTACGAATGTGGGCGTGGAAGAGAATGAAGAAAGCGAAGTAGACGGATTGCTATACATGGTGCACAATGAGATGAAAATTCTTAAGGAGATATGTAGTAGAGAAACGGCTTGGATGGAGGAAGTACAAAGTAAGCGGAGAGGAGACATTGAAAAACCGTGTTAAAGGGAAGAATGTAAGTTAAGCAGGTAACGGGGAGGAAGAGAAGAGAAACAACGGAATACGCCATAATAGCAATTGAAAAAAGAAGATCAATATGGGGATGGGGGACAGGCATAGTGATTCGCATAATGCTCCATGCAAACCGGCCTTAAACTCTAGGAAATAATTGTTTATGCGGATATGGGCTTTTTTTATCGTAGCAAAATGTTATCATGAACCTACTTGCTCGAGTCAAATACGTACAGTTTCCAATCACGTAGACAATATGACTATTTCATCATTTCATGATCATTTTTCCTATCAATGACTTTATCATTCTTCAATATCCTGTTTCAACGATTTTTTTCAATAGGGTAGTTACCTTCAAAGAAAACGAAAGGCATTGATTGAGATTCGTTACACACCATTAGTGTTTTCATAACATACAATTTTTTTGCTTTTAAAATTCCCGTTTTTGAAGAATGTTAATGGTCAATTTTAACCTCATTTGAAAACGGCCATATTGGCGCCCATGCGATGTCACTCCACCTGACGTCGCAGGGACCTAGATGCTATGCAAGTAGTCCTGAGTTTTACATCGCCTGAGATTAGCAATGCATGCATGTGGCACAGAGCTCAGGGAAACACCTCTTAATAATCACTTATTATATTTGCCCATGGTCGGAAATTTTACTTCGTTTGATAGGGTATCAATAATCCTTTTTTAAGCCAATCGCTACCTGCTAGCAGCCTTCATCGTAGCGGCGCTCTTAGCCTCGCACCAAGGGGGCCTCACACGGAACCAGAATGACGTCACACGGGCTTTTCCCAGCATTCATACTTATCCGTCGCTTTTTTCGCGCGCTTGAAATTTTTCCCCTTCCATTAAATCACGAAAAGCAGATATCGTCATTTAAAAATCCTAAAGCGTGAAATACCTACTCCAGGGGTAATAATCTAACGATTTAGGCAATAAAAAAATAATAGGAAACCACCGTTTTGAGTAACGGCGAACCGACATGATACGGAAAAATGACCTAACGAGTAAAATTTCAGGGAATAATTTCAATAAAATATTCGAGATCAAATACATGGGAAAGAATTCTGACTTACCCCGATAACGCTCGATTAAAGCCTCATTCATTGAGTGATTCAAACTGGTTCTAATAGATGAGGATAGAGCTTACCCCGGACTAGCCACCAGCAATTGCACAATCAGTGTGACGGCCAGTCTCCCACCTTTGTGCCACCTAGCACTTCATGGATATTTGTGTATGGGCGTTGGTGTCCAAGGCAATGCCGGCCTCGGGGACATCGTGTTGAAGTCCTCAAGTTGAAGGTTTCTCGCACGTAATTTATACACATATTTATTTTGGTGGTTGCTTTCGGGAAATTCTGCGTAGGTAACATTATCTGCTCGACGTTTCACTCCTCCTACTGGGAGCTTTATCAAGAGAAGAGAAATCTTCACAGCTTCTTTTACCCACAGCGACCCTTTGTTTTAAAAATTTCTCAATTCGATAGAAATTTCTCTCTTTACTTCCGCTTTTCAATTGCGAAAATTTGTCATTTATGCTTCGATGCATAGGGTCATCATGAGTTCAATGAAATAATAATAATAGGTAATGCCTTTTTTTACAAGCTAATTTAGCGCTAGTTAGTCCTCTCTTTAATAGACTAAACCTTTTAGATAAATTCAAGAGCAGTGTCTTTTCTAACGAAGTTAACCATATCTTACGGACGCAAACATACTACGTAAGATCAGATCATATAAATAAAATAAGAGAGATAGATTGTAGAACAGACAGATTCCGAATGTCATTTTTTCCACGATCAATAAGAGATTATAACGGCAGAAATAGAACTCGTAAATAGATTGCATGACTTGTAGTGTAGCCTAATAACATATGTAAAAATTAATGCATGTTTCTTAATTCAATTATTGTTTCTAACAGCATATAGTAGTATAGTTTGTTAGTATACGGGACGTTTTTTGGACGGTGCGGTGTGCATGTGGGAGTCCAAATGCATGCTGGTGATTGATCACCCCCTGCCAAACACCCTAGAGGTGGCTCGCAGGGTATTATGTAGATGTAGATGTACAATTAACCTGTTTGCCAATCACATACATCCACTCCCCGAATGGTGGTAAATCCAACCATGGGAGGATTCGAACCCGCGACCTCAAGGTTGGTTGTTAGGGACGTCACCCCTGCGCCGGCAGTATGTGAGACATTATAGAGAGTACGATAAGTTTTATTTTATTAATTCGTCAAGTTTTCTCTACAAATTTTGTACAATACTCTCGAGGAACTCAATGCGAAATCCTGCATAAAGTTTCGTAACTACTCACGTAGGGTTATATTGACCCAGAATTTTCACCTTTAAAAGAATTGTCTCTTAATTGGACATAAATTTTGGTCTTAGCAGACTGAAACTATGTTAAGCATTCTATATTGTATTTCCATTAGAATCAGGTGTCAAATGTATAGTTTACAGATTATTTGCAATAACTGTCTACACGTACAAAATTAATTTATTTACATACCGCTAGCGACGAGTTATGGAGCAATGTTTTTGAAGACGCGAACACTTGCGTCAAGTCACAACGCTAAATTACGATGCATGATGCATACATCCACAAACATGGCATTAAAAGAAAGAGAAAGTACGCTAGGAGGTTACGTGGGACGCAAATTGCAAATATTAAACTTGATGTTAGTCTAATTCATTAAAAAAAAACTCTCGGGTCATATACACCCAACGCGACTACTTTAAGGATTAATAGAAGCAAAAAAGTTGTTGATGGAGACTTCACACACAATGTGGACTTTGAAAATGCAAAAATCATCGCTACAGAAAAGCATTACTTTCCCCGACTCACACGAGAGGCCATCGAAATAGCGAAAACATCCAAATTCAACATGAAGGACAGCTATTCGGTCTCAAACACCTGGAAGAGACTCTAACCCAAACGGACCAATCAGAACGAACCTAGCCCAAAACAAGGCCCATATAACACGGGCAAAAACCTGCATCAAACACTTCGAACCTGAAGACGCCAGCTGCAACGCCGGCGAAACTGTCGTCATGAAGATGAAACGATGCGGAGGTCAACCCGAAAACCTTGCTGAGCAAAAAAGTTATTTCTCGCAATACCGGGATTAGCGGGACTATAAGAGTGTGCATGGCCTCAAAGAAGAGAACTAATTACTCGCGGACAGAGCGATCAGGAGAAAGGTTCGCCGCCACGCACCGAGTCAAAACACGGATTCTCACACTTGGCCGCGCACTTCCAAGGCCCAACGCGCGCGGAACCTCGCTCTCGGCCAGTTATGGAACCTTGGACGCCCTTGAAGGCATGGAGAGGTTCAAGGCTCCCACAGGCGAGAAGGCAACGCTTCTATTTATAATCAAAATCGCAGGCTTTCGAGGCGTAGACACGAAACTAACATGATCTAGGGACACGTTGGGCGTTTGGAATTCGCTTTCCGTGATTACCCAGCTTCAAGGTCACCTACAATAGGCGTGTTTAGGGCTTGACCGCTTCGTTTCCAAGAGTGCTAATGAGCGCCCTGCTCAAAATTTAGCCTATTATATGAATAATTACAAAACAAGTGTCCCTAGTGCAAATTCTAGCAGGAGGGAGGGCGGAATGGAGAGCTGCGTCAAACCAACCTAGCATGACTTATGATAATGAAGTAGTAAGAGCCAAATTGACCACAAAAATTAAACACAAGATTCTTGAAACTGCCAAAGTTTCTGCGCTCAAAGCTACTCGGCTATTCCACCGAGTCTAATTTCAATTGGTGTCGGCGTACGTTAGGATAAATATATACTGCACAAATTTCATAAATCACTCCGTGAACAAAAAATTACTAATATGACAATAAATACGTAACAATAACAGTGCGGATACAAAAAAGTACATAAAGTACTTTGAGTATATCTTGAGGTATTGAGGGCGTAAGAGTTTGATTTAGAATAAGAATCCTTCGCCCATTTCTTAATTGTGATTTTTAGGACTTAACTTTACACTTTATGCTATATTGTTTCGAGTTTTCAAGTCACCTTTTGCGCCCCTTAGAGGTTACCTTAGAGATGATCACACATTATTCCTTCATTTTTTCAATTATTCGGCTTGCAAAAGAACCGGCCGAGCGACTTCATGATTCTTGAGACGGCACAAGTTTCTGTGCTAAAAGCTACTCGGATATTCCACCGAGACTAGTTTAAATTGGTGTCGACGTACGTTAGGACAAATTTTTTTTGCTTACATTTCAAAAATCACTCCGTTGGACAAACAAATTACTAATTTGACAATAAATACATAATAATTACAGTGCAGACACATAAAAACAGTACCTACATAAGAGGTCCAATATACTTGGCAGCCATAACCGTAGTAGAATGATATCAAAAAAATAAAGAAGATTACATTGTCAATTAGGAAAAACAAATGATGATGAAACTACGAATCACATATATAATGAAATTCCTGTAGAGTACGACTATACTATATCAGTTCTCATAATGCAACAGATAAAAACACAAACTCGTCGCAAGAAAAACGGATGAAATACAACAAAAATTACAATAAATCGTACTTTAGACTCCACTAATACGCAAAAATCAGGCCCACTCCGAAGCAAAACCGAAAACGAAGGATTCACCTTTAACAACACAAATTTTGAAAATAAAATCGTTCTAGCATACCGCGAATTCTACTGAATCCAACGAATTAAAAACGCCCAGGAAAAAACCTTCCCGGAAGCGAATTGAGAAAGTTACCTTGAGACAGTATTTCACCGCGATCTGAGATGTTGCGTCAATAGAAAACTATTAGTCCCTATTCGTCAACTGATACGAGTCCCACCTTCCCCTAGGGTTAAAATTCCGGCGAATATAATGTGTTATGAATCATTTATAGGCCTTTCGAGGTCGTTTTTTGGCAACAAAATTTGCATAACTCACTTTCAAAACGACCTCGGACGTTATAGTTTAGCGAAGCTAAGTCTTTGACTACGAAATAAAAGACCTTTTTACCTTGAATTTTCACAAGCAGTGATAATGGCGTGGCATAAATTTCTTAAAATCACTCCGTAGAACAAACAAATTACAACCGATGACACAATAAATTCCTCATAATTACACGCCGTTTACAAAAACAGCGCTTACAAAGTCAAAATACTTGTAATTTATAACCACAATACAAAAGAGTCACATTAGTAAAAATGTAAATATCAATCACATCGCTTATTAGGAAAAACAAATAATGATGACATGACACATTGCACAATAATCATATCCCCGTTTAGTCAAGTCCGATATGAATCCAATACGAGTTTTTGGCTGAAGTATTTTCACCATTACTGTAAGAATTAACTAAATTGAAACAGAAATGAATGAATGAAAAGAGAGCTTAAAAAAATAAAGTAAAAATTACACGAGTATTTTAACTTAAGTTTCCTTTAGTACACTATAGTAATAACACAGATAAGAGAACTATATATAAATTAAGGTTAGGAAAGATTTTTTGCAAGAAAAACCCATCCATAGAAGATCCTTTCATGGACCTAATGAAATCCAACCCAATCGAACTGTACTCATCGATTCCAATTTCTGTAAAATAAGCCGACCAGATTGAAATGCACGGCATTAGGTTAAACCCAATGATTCTCATTTTCGAAGACTAGCAAAGAAGAAATGTAACTTTAACTTTGTATAAACTAACATCCATAAAGTATATGAAGGTAATACATTCAAGGCAGGCGAGTGAGACATAAAAATTAGCATACTAAAAGGTTAACATTGTTATTGCAATTAAAAATATCTAGCATTAGGGTTTAGCAATAGATGGATCAGAAGGGCAGACCACAGGAAAACTGAACAGAAAATAACCAAAGCCTTCAAGACTTGGATCTGGAGCAGGACGCAGAAAATAAAATGGCTGTAAGAAGTGAATGCGATTCGGAACATAGAAAAGACCATAAGAAAGGGCACACTAACACAGACAGTACAAATAATACAGAGAATGGTGGGTAATCTTTTCCAGAAACACAGCAACTATGGTATGCATAATAGCAGGAAACACTGAAGGATAAGTACCCTGAGGTAAATGTGAATGCAAAGGTAAGATATGATGTAATAGGAAAACCAACACAGAAGCAAAATCTAGTATTAATTAGGGTTAAATGGAGGGCTGCAGTATATCAATTCATACATGAGGTGTAGCACATAGCAAACACTTGGCAATTCGAACTTTCCTTACTGATTCTAATTTTTTGTAAAATAAGCCCACCAGATTGAAATGCACGGCAATGGGGTCAAGCCACATGATTCTCATTTTCAAAGACAAGCAAAGAAGGAAAATAACTTAAAGCTTGTATAATCTATAATCCATAAAGCATGAAAAGTTAATTCAAGACAGGTGGGTCAACTTCTTTCCCAAGACCATGTCCTACTGAGAAGATTTTTTCATTAGCTTCTCCCAGATTTAAACTCATGGCACTTCAAATAGCATCCAAAGTTTCCACTCATTAAGGCTGTGTGTGAGGATGTATGGACTACTTCTAATGTATTGACTTCTAAAATGCAGAGTTAAACATCAAAAACACCATGTCGAACATTTTACGAATAATGACATGATGACTTAGCTTATGTGTGTATCCAGAGCTCACACGAATTACTGCTAAAAAGGCTAAACATAAAGCAAATTATTAGAAGAAACACTTAAAGAGCAATGAACACTCAGCTGTTATCACAGGAGTGCAATATAAGACTCAACCATTGGCTTATGGCCTCGGCTAACCATAATTGAGTCCGACTAAAATAAATTCACGTGAAATCAATAATTCAATCACAAACCACTGATTAAGCCAGGTAATAATAAATTGTTCTGCTTGATAATGAATTATTATTATAATTAATAGACGCAACTGAATTGCCAATCCTTTTAGATATTGACCCTGCCGTTGAGTTCTCCCACCAAACTCTATAATTATATACCTCATGCTTACTCGACTCAATTAATTACGCAAACATAAATTGGTAAAAATTTGACTCCTACTTGACTAAGTCATACTCAGTCACAACAATTGTGATGCTATTCCACCAAACATTGAGTTCAACTCAACTTATGGCAGCCATCCATTAAAAAATTATAACAATAAATTAAACAAAAAAAGTTTGTTAGTGGCCTTATTGCAACAGGATTTGTGCTGAGGCATTGCAGGTAGACCATTTGGCCACTGATCTAATATGCCTTGCATTCTAATATAGGTGATAACTCAGGACACCCCAAATTAAAATCCTGACAGTCCCCAGGTAAAAGAAATGAGACAACAAATCTTTAAGTGTGTGATTCACCAGTCTGTGGCATCTTCTTAGTCAAATAGTAGATTGCGGACGTCCTCAATCATCATAACTAATTTGAGACTAAATCAATGAGGGATACGGTTACATTCACTCTAATGCTAACTGCATTACACTGTCAACGCATTCACTATTCTTGAAATAGGATAAATTATTTGGAGTTCTGATTAAACATGTCACAACGACATTTCCAAAAATATAGCAACAATGATCCATGACCCAATTCATAGAATTACAAGGGAGGTAAAAGCTAATCAATAAATGCTGTTCAAGAGTGGCGTTACTTGTGGGTGAAGGGGATAAGGATAGAACCACCCCCTAACCAAAAAAAATATTCGTACCCCTCCAATCCTACTTGTTTGAAATATAATAATAACATATATTAGTTTTAATTTGGCTTCTCTAGGCATACAAATTATTATCTTATTTGCATAATAAACAAAATCTAACGGGTCTCTTTTTCCTCAATGAAGATATAACACAAGAAATTGGTGCTGATTTTGGCAGAAGCCCAAGAAAACTTCACAATAATTACCTATTCACCATAAGTAATTAATATCATTTAGCATGGTATAAGAATTAACGATGGACACGCAATGAGTGGAGCGTTAGGTTCTCTCACTGTTGAGATTTAATTAATATGCGAGTGCTGATTGACACACACTTACAGGATTACAATTTTCAATGCATGCCCAGAAGGTAGCCACCAGGAGACAAGCTATAAATTAACCATAAAATAATGACATTAATCTGTTGGGAAAATAGACTTTAACACATAATGCAACAGCTACCCTACAATGACCTCATGCAATTCTGAGTAAAATTTCACTAAGCAGGCCATTCCGCTAGCACAGACCATTCCCAAGCCACAGTACAGTGAATCGCAATAGAAGCAAGAAATGTTATGATCCTACTGTGACCCAAATAAGGGATGATGTTTAATGAGCTTTAATTGCCTAGCATGCCCATAAGGCACCTAGGGTATTGAAAGGAAAATAGCTCCACTCACTGTCAGTCGGGCATCCTCCTATGGGCAACGCAATTAGGAGGCATTCAAGTTAAATTAGGAAGTACAGGGTGACCATTGAACATTTAGATCCAGAGGCTGAAGGTCAATATATTAAGTGTGTACAATGTTAATCATAGTCTTCCACCAGCCTCCTCCATTGCAAGCTACGTAAATTATGAGAGGATCCAATAAAATATGCCAATGCAGCAGTAGCGTGCCATTATACAGCCACAAGCAAGAAAAAATTCTGATTTTGGGTAAAACAACATATAAAAAACCATTGTCCAAACATCATTGCAATACAATGCATGACAGGAAGAATTAAAAGTCATTGGTAGCAGCAAAAGTTGTTACTAAACCCAATATAAATGGTGGAATATACTTCAATGCATAATATTATGCAAAAAAAATGTTCATGTTGGCAATTCAATATAATTTCGATACTTGGAAGCACTAATGACAGTGCAAATTTTCACATTTTACCAGTCATATGGACTTAATTAATTTGAAATCATAAGGCACGTATTTTGGAACTGTCTTGATAGTTATTTTAACAGACTTAAAAAGATATTTGCAAACAAAAACCCCTCTCTCCCTTTTATTTACTCTGAATCCATATTCAAGCAAAATATTTCCATATACACTGAAATGAGACACAAAATGGAATCTAGTCACTACACCCTGTAGGAATATACACACATACAACAGAAAATTTAAGGTAACCTGAAAAAGCCACAAATGGTCCCAAGAACTAAAAGCATATTTTCAAGGGGCCATAAACATATTTTTTAAGGCATAAATTATCCACAGGTTCAGAGACGAATAAGCTACCTCAGGCCAAAATTTACAGAATGCTAAGCCTAGAGTAATATAATATTTTACTCTGCCTACAAATTGTATAATACATCCCTTCATTAGACTCCAAATATACAATAGAAGGATGGTTTAACACACTTTTGCCAGGTCATGCCTTTACATATACACAAAATAGCCACCAATCTTATCACAGGCTTTGAAAGAAATGCTGTAAGATACTAATGCTAATCACTAGATTACTCACATTATCCAAAGCTAGGTATCAGGAAACAGGAGAAGTACACAACAACACTAAGTAAGAGCACAAGTTCTCCTATTTACTAATTTTAATGAAACTTGATGTCACTTAAGAAATTTTGATTTCAAGATAATTACATCACTGCACTTTTCACCGATCAACACTGGGGAATTAATATACACATGTATCGTCCACAGAATCACAGGTGACATTACACTGATCTCGTTCGAATTTGAAACAAACGCTAAACTAAAAACTTATCACAACACTAGTTTAAGCAGCCTTCTATGATAAATAATATTCTCCAGCTAATAAATTCGTTACACTGCATTTACGAACAACTTCCAACTCTAAATAAAACACTCAACAAGCCACAAAATGTATCCACGAATTAATTTCTCAAGTTCAGTTTCAAAGAAATACTTAAGAAACTAACACCAACTCCATGATATCCAGCAGTAAAATAATAGAGCAAAAAATGCACCAAGTAACGCACTCCACAAGTGATAATCTTCCAGGGAACCAACACGAACAGAAACAATAAAAGGACTTAATTTTGTTCGAAGTCCTTCATTTAAATATCACGGTCCATATGAGCATGGTTTGCAAGCTGAGTGGCATGGAGGTTATTTATCATGCAAAAACATTGTCTCACATAATTACACAGCAACATATAAAAAACTGCAGAACGTCCTTAATAGAATGTGTCGTGAACGTGTAGGAAATATAGGAACCCATAACCTTGTAAGGGAGCTCAAGTCCCCTTTTGAGTTATCACAGTAACTTACGACAAGAGTATAACTCTCTAAAATTCAACACGCGAAACGATGACATGAAAATTACATTAATAAATAAAATGATAAACCCAAATTAACGAACTCTAACGGGGAAGAAATACGTAGGTATATTCTCCGATTTCAAGATGTCGTGTAACTTCGGGATTGATAAAATTTCAACAATTATCGACAAATTTCCACATCAATGCATTAAAATAGGCATGACATTACGTATATATTTGGTAAAGAAACATAAAAGGGTTAAACTCTGTTAAAAACACTGACGTAATATTCCAGTTTTTCATGCGACTAATAACGCATGATATTCACCCAGGAACATCATCCATTCATTAGTAGCTCCTCGTTATTAAGTAACAAATACTTTTACACTCGTACAAGGCGTAAAGTACACGTAATTCGAAGAAAACCAGTAATATCATTTCTTCCAAAACCACGAGGTGCCATTATTATAACGTTATTATAAGCGAAGGTAACTCTTACCTGCATTGAATCCGCACTCACTATTTCTCCATTGAATAACTTTGCTATTTCAATCGCCAACTTCGATTTTCCAGATCCTGTGGCACCCAAAATCACAATTATAGGTATCCGAGAAACCATTTCACACTCACTCACGGAAGCAGCCATAACTGTGGCTCGAGGCGACAAATGACGAACGAATACCCGAGGAGGGTATGAAAAACACTGCTGTCAAAGCAGCGACATCGAGCGGATTACACTCTTTGCTCCTATTAAAGTGAGGAAAGGACTCGGATGAAATATATCTCTATTGAGGAACGATATAAACTATTAATAAATATAATACATTCCTCTTAGCCATTATTCAAGAACAAATCGCCTTCTTTGGTTGAGTTTCTTCTCGTGAACGAACTTTGTTCGTAAGCGCGGGAAAGTGAAATTTGAATTTCAGAGATCGCCGTCAACGAATGATGATTTTTTGTTGCGCTTTCTTTAATTCTCTATCGGTAACAATTGTAATAGCTCAAAGACAGGTAATGTATTCAAATCTACGCGATTTTATTCAATAAATGCCATATTTAAAAAAAATAACATAAGAAAATACCCAATTCGTAGAAAACAGTATATCTATTGATGGATGGATGGGGGATTTTTCTCATTTAAAAAGAATTCTGTAGCCTCATCTTGATAAGATCGTTTGCCTTCCGATGTTTTAGTTTGCTGTAAGAGTTAGGGTTGTAATATAACGACTTCATACTATAATATTTATCTGCATGCATGGCAAAAATATTTATAGTTATAATTCATGTTTAAAATTATGATGATTGTATTTATATAGATTACATTAGCATTGGAATAACAGCATTTCCATATATGAGAATTTTTGTCATGCATTATCATTGCAAATAAACAAAATGAGTGGTAGGATTTAATAAAATTCTGGAACTATTTTTGTATGCAATGATTAAAAATACCTCATGAAATTACCTGAATCTTCGATTGATTAGTCTGTCCAACCATTTCCTTAAAGGATTAATAAATGTGTATTGAAAACTTTTCCAATTCTACACACCTTCTACATCGCAAAACTACGTGATTTTATTGACTAACTGCCATATTAAAAATAAAATAACATCAGAAAATACCCAATTCTTACAAAACAGTGTGTATATATTGATGGAAATGTGGGGAATCTTTTTCATTTAAAAAGTGTTCCTTAGCCTCATCTTGATTATATAGTTTTCTTTCCGACGTTTGTATGGAATTGATAAACTTTTAAATGCACATTTATTCGGCCGTGAACTCCACATTCTCACTCGGCATACTTGCAAAACATTAAAGAATCACGTTTCTTTAATTTATTATATTTGTATGCCAATACCATATTATCGCAGTTGATATATTTCTACCGTAATTTAACACTAGTACGCCTGAATAAGTTTGCCTTCCTAGAAAGCCTAAGCAGTTCAGAAATAATTGGAAAGGGTTTACTTTATGCTCAAAAGATGCTAAATAACCTTCAAAGGTCCCAAAGTTTCAGGGATTAATTTTTTCCAATTTGAAATATTTTATTATATTATTAATATGTATACCAATGAAATTGCATATACGCCATTTCAAAAGAAAATGTGAATGTTTAGGTCACATATTTCGTTCAAAAATGGTCACCAGATATTTCAGAATTTCAATATAATGATTAGGAGACCATATTATGAAAAAAATATTTTTGCTTTATTTTTTGCGCATTTTTTTAATCATTATGGGGAAATGAATGGTTTAAATTTCGTATTTTTTTTATATTTTCCTCTGATTTTCGCGAAAAAAATAATTTTCATTCATTTAGAAGCTTATAATTTTTTACAGAAGTTTTTGAAATTATTTGTTTCTGAAATCTCAATTGCACTCAAAACGACCGCTCCGGCGTTCTTGTCCCGATCCAGCTGGTAAATACTTACCTTTATTCCTCAAGACAAAAAAAACGTCATCCTTTTTTGGGTGACCGCAAATTTAATGCATTTTTCCGTAAACTCGAGTCTCTTCGAAGTGAAAGTTAAATATTTGAGTTACGTTGAAAGCCAAAATCTGCGCACACAAACTCTATCGCCTAAGTACTTTGAATTACTACAGATATTAGGAGCGACCAAAAGAGGTCACGAAACTTGAGAAAATAACTGAATATGAGTTAAGACAGTGGCGTAGCAAAGGAGGAGGTCCGGGGGGTCCGGACCCCCCCCCCCCCCCCACCTAGAAACATAAAAACACAATTTCTTTCCGTCATACAAGAAAAAAAAAGTAAAATCATGCATTTATGAAAAGTGTTTAAATTAGTTTAAAACCTTCTCTTTAGTACCCTGTTTTTTTTTAAATTTTCCATCCTGGTTTTTGACCGCCCCTCCGAACGAAAATTCCTGGCTACCCCACAGTGTTAAGGCCCAAACGAAGTAAATTTTAATCAGAAACGCCTTATTTATTCCCGAAGCACGTAGTGTCTTGTACTTCGAGACAGAATAAATCACCAGAAAACAATAAAACGCTTTTGATGATGTGCAATGAATAACTGTTACGGAGAGAGAGTAAATTCGTATGTCCTTCGATGGTAATCGAGGCCTCTCAGTTCATCGGCCAGGTCAAGGCGAAATTTGTGGAGAGAGATAAACTTTCAACCACAATTATCTTACCGCAAACACGCTCAATGTATGCCACCATCATTACCGCTTCTGAGCGTTCAATAGCACGGCTGGGCTAAGCAGATTCTCCAATAGATACCGAAGTTAATCCTATAAATAACACTCAATAGGAGTACCCTACGTTCTAACCTCACCGGACCCCATGGAATGATACCCTGGGGAACCATATGCAAACAGAACTACCCCCTCTATTTCCTGCAAATTACGTTCCAATTTGTCTACCAAATCTTAGCTTTTTTTCATTTTCACGCTCCACTTTTTGGATTCTTCTTTAGCAATCGTAGTTTATGAATTTTTTGGCGAAAGATTTCCGATCCATGGATGTGTGATGAATAATTTTCATCGATACTTTCGACGGAAATTTCCACCAGTCGCTAACTATCTAGCAAAACAACCCAATAAAAATAATTGATTCTGGGAATGCATCCAATATTGCGACTACGTTCCGACACCATGGTAATTCCCATTAAGTTGCTATGGAATCAATCAATTATAAATGCGCGAGATAACAATATTCACAAAATTACGAATGGATAATTTTTTAAATATATTTTTGTAGCCCGAGTACTAATTTGCATGCCTTGACAGCCTTTTTGTGAAATATTAACACGTTGTCAATCGATCAATTCTAGATTTCTAGCAAAGGAAGTGCTCTCAAATCCATTTTAGTTCTGGCATTCTATCAGAACAAACTTGCGAAATGCATAGTATTTTTAAAAAATGTGAAAGGGGTCAATTTCTAGTTATTGTCTTTGGCAATCGTTTTGAATGCAAACAATGGAGTATATATGTATCATATGGTTGGAAGAAAATTACTTTGCTTTTCTACAAAACACACACTTTATTGCCGACTAGTTTCGGTACACTGTACCATTTTCAAGACTAGTGATACACATAAGATTTTGTCGGGATATATACTCTGTGGTCGGGTGATTGGAGGGGAAGGTTGAATGTGAAGGTGTATAAGGTAAATATATGTATCAATCTGGCCTTACGAACAATTGAAATGAAAAACCTGCACATTTCAGAGTAAATGTACCGTGCCCTTGGTTTAAATGTAGCTTATTATTTTCTACACCTATTTTATGGTACCGAATAATCATGAAAATAGAATGCATATACCGAATGAGTAATGAGGAAGTTATGAGATGAGCAGAAGAAAAGAGAAATCTTCTAAATATTTTAATGAAAGATTTTTCACACATGATAATACTGGGCAAAAGGTTGTCATTAATAATACAATTGTTTACCTACATCTACAAAGTACCCCGTAAGCCGCCTCAAAAGGCGTGTGGCGGAGATGTTGCTACACTAGACGTTTACAAGTGATAACTACATCTACATATTACCCCGCAAGCCGCCTAAAAGGCGTGTGGCAGGGGGTGTTAGGACACCAGCCGTTTACAGCTTAAAAAATGAAGTGCTCTAACGAGGTTGGGAAAAGCGTTTATTAAAGTCCTTTATGGTTCGGGGGAAAAACGAATTTCCATATCTATCCGTTCGGCAAAACATCTCTCTTAATATATCGCTTCTATCGGACCTGGAAATATAGTATGGCTCTAATATTATGTTCTCTGTGTCGCTCTTAAAGATATCCATTCTCAATTGTTCAAACAATCTAAGCCTAGCTCGCAGTCTCCAATGGCTGCGCTACTAACTAAATGGGCTAAAGCAATTACGCCCAGCATTCAATGAGGACCGGAGGGGAACGGATTCCCATAACATTCCGAAAAATATCTCTCTTCATTGATGATTTCTGTCGGACCTGGAAACAGAGCGGGGTTCCAATGTGATTTATTTATTTAATTCAGTCCAAAAAACAGAACGAGGCCAATTACAGAGGACAGAGAATAGCAAAAGAATAATTTACTAATATTAAGAAAAACATAACCAACGACGAACAAAATAATATTCAATAGTATTTACAGATAAATAACAAATAATGGTAGACTTCATCTGGCGGTGCGAGGAGTAGGGGGATAATTACGATAGAGAAGGTGCAAAATGGATGAGGGATGAAAGAAAGGATCAAAATTTCGAACACATTTGGAATATGAGTTCATGGAAGAAGGAAGTCTGAACAGAAAAGAGCGTTTAAGGACAGAAAGGCGGGGGGTGAAACCAGTGGCGTAACTAGGAATATGCTTTGGAGGGGGGATGAACCCCCCCCCCCTCATAGTTATGCCACTAGGTGAAACAATGAAATAAGTCACTCAACCTCGTCGTGCACGAAGGAACACGAAACGAGGAAAGAGAAAGGTCAGATGATCTGTATTTTCCGTTAATAATATTTAAGAAGAGTCTCCGGCCATTGAGCATACGGCGATCAGCTACAGTTGTAATACCAAGAGAGGATTTAATCTTATTTAGGGAGAAGTTACGATGTCCTCTGTCTCGCTCTTAAAGGTATCTATTCTCGATTATTGCAAAAGCAATATAAGCCTAGCCCGCTGCGATATCGTGATAAAAACGATATCTTATACCTATCGGTTTCGCAGTCTCTCATTCCCTAGTCTTACCCTTGTGATCGTTGAAAAAGGTTGGGAGTACATGTCGAACACTATGTCGCACTTCAATACCCTGGAGGCAGACCATTGATAGTATCGGTGCATAGCCGATACTCACCGCGAAATGTCGTGTCCGATGGGATTTGCCGTTATACTAAACGCTTGGAATGCGACTCGTCACTCCACTATTCCAGCAAGATCCTCTCGGACGATGCGCGAATCGCCAATGCACTGTAATGGATGAGAATTGCCGAGACTGAATGGAACTGCTTTGCAAAATTACTAAGTGAGTAGGAGCGGTGAAAAGCTCTTGATCATGCTTACTGGCGGCATATCCACTAACCTTGCAATAAATTGAGAGAGTTTAAAATGTTGTATTTCGGAGACTAATCAAACGATTGCAATCAAATGAACTGAAAACAAAATAAAACGTGATACAAAGAGATGGATTACAATGACCGCAACGATTAAAAGGTAAAATTAACGATACGACCATATTTTAGGCTAAATTAACGATACGGACATTGGAGCCCATATTTTCGTATAACTAGTGAGGTATAGCTAACCTAACTAGTATAACTAACCTCATCGTCCCTCTTGTAAAAGAAGGGTATTTCTATTGGTCCTCATTATCAAGAGAATTCCATGCTTGTATTAAAAGCCATTTTATCCGGCTCGAGAAAAGGTAAGGTTTTTGGAGCTCGGAAAACTTTTTCAAGAATTTCATTATTTTTGCTTTGTTGTACAATTTTCCGCATTCTATTTATTTAAAAAATATCCCCATACCGCCGAAAGTAACACTGAATTCGCCTTTAGTTTCGAGTTCATTAAACCAAGAAAAGGCAAACTAAATGCATGTGTTCCTATGCCTAGAAACCTATGCACGCAATGGGAGAAACCACCATATTTTACTAACCTACTCAAATGGCCATTTCAGTACGACTTGTGAATGGCATTAATTCGTCCCTTTACACACGAATAAATATTTTAGAGTCAAGTCTAAAACAATTATAAAAGTGTAATAATAAATTCATAACTCCATTCAAATGTTCCCTAAAAGAATTCATATTAAATTAGATTGTCACGTAGGGAACAGGAAAAGAAATGCCGACGTAAAGCTTAGGTCCCACCGAGATTTGAACTCGGATCGCTGGATTCAGAGTCCAGAGTGCTAACCATTACACCATGGGACCTCTTGTGGAGACGTAACGAGGTATTTAAATATCTATTCGTGGGTATTTTTAGATGCACGAGAAAACTCTTCGATAGCCTGTAGTGGTGACGCGACGGAAGGAACTTACGTAATACAGACGATAAGAAATGCCAAAGAATAAGTATTTTGTAGTGAGTTGGAAGGCTGTTATTAATTCACTTTTATCGGGATGAGTATGAGCAGATACATATTAACTTACAATGTGACCTCCGGGCAGGGGCGGATCCAGAATTTCTTTCTGGGGGGGGGGGGGGCACAAGGATACCTCGTAACACAAAACGGACGCATTGACAATGGGACCGTATTAAAAATATTGCATATTTTTTAAAAGGTCTAGGGGGGGCACGTGCCCCCGTGCCCCCCTCCTAGATCCGCCTAGGCCTCGGGGTCTTCTTTGTAAATCTTGGACGTCCTTGTTTGGGTTCCTGTGTCTCCGAAACCCAACAAAGATTTTTGCGGATGAAGGCGTGGTATCAAAAAGAAATCAGCAGTAACCACGCATTTGTGATATTTTTCGATTTCTATGACCGGACAAATATTGTGCATTTGTAGCACAGCTTTCACTCATCATTTGTTTAAATATTCAATACCTACTGCTCAAGGGCGTACCCAGGATCATAACTAGTGTCAACCATGGTCTAGGGGGGGAGCAAGCCATGGTCTAGGGATGGGGGGCAAACCATGGGATTTATGAGATTGTTTCCCTGAGAAAATAGTTTTATATTTGTTACGTATCTTAAACTAATATATATCATTTACCGTGGGCTAGAAATAGAATAAGTAACACAAACCTTTCGAAAAAATTATTGCACCAAATGAAGCATCAGGATAACCGATAGGAAGCTTAGTTAAACTGTAAAACTCTATCGTCGTGATAACCAAGAAAATTGCAAACATCGCCTTTGGCTTGAAGATCTCTTCGTTAGTTTTCTAGGTGAACGAGAAATATGAGGATGGCAATCGTGCAGATTTGATTGCACTGAATAGAATTGTTTACTGACCTTGTTGCAGAATGATCGAGGTTATTTTTTCGGCGTTCCTCACCAGGCTGATGGGGGCAGACTAAACACAATACACGACACCAATGATACCTTTGTTTGGACTGCTATTACGTGCAGAAGAGAATCTGATTAATTCCGCTTATGAGGCCTCATATGCACCAATGAGGCAAGAAAAGAAAGAAAAGTTTACCATAGCTTTCTTAAAGTTATCTTAGTCACTAATAAGCAATAGCTTAAGTATTGCCTAAATGGTCTATAGCATTATGATCCTATAAACATCATGAAGTATGGACAAAATCAGGCTTAAAACACTTCCAACAACTAGACTACGAGCGGAGCATGATTACGGTTTGAAGGATATCTATTTCCCTACTGATATGAATTTATTTATATTTTACTCTCTTGAACCCTAGACCCAAATGTTGTTTGGATAGGTAAGGATAAAGCTCACCGCGGACTAAGACACAGAGGTGTAAAATTCACACAATAAAGGTATGGGAAGTCAGTTCCTTTCCCTGAGCAACCTAGAACGTAATGGAATTTTTGTTCGCATTAACGCACTCAAAATTTTTCGTTTTTCTATCATTGATGACATGGTATTTACAATCATCTGGTATGCATTCTGATGATAATAATCTCCGATTTTTCTGATGAAGGTCAATGAATTGAATGATTTCTTGTTTAAATGCTCAATTCAAACAAGAAATCACAAGATTGATCAAGGATTTTTGACACTTTTTGATTTCTATAACCACACTTATGTTGTATATTTGTAGCTCAACTTCCACAAAGAATTTCTTTCAATGTACAATGCTTATAAGGGCGATTTCCCTTGAATAAAACAAATAAAACATTAGCATAATTCTTCAGGAATTGTTGAGACGTGATGGCCTAATGAAGGCAATCGCCGAGGGACAAGTAGATGGCAAGAAAGGAAAAGGTGGACTTAGAATGAAATATACGGAAAAGGTAAAGACGGATGTGAAAGAGAAGAAATTCGTAGGTGTTGCAAGACTAGCTGATAGAAGAATTGAGTGGAGAGCTGCGTCAAACCAATCTCAGGACTGATGAATATTTCTCGGGTTCTCAGCCAGGATAATTCTTTTATTTAACACAGCATTAATGAAGACCATGCTATTAGATGGGGAGATAAAAAAATCCTTTGCCACGCAGAACGCTACTGGAACCGCATAATTAAGGAAGCAATAGAGATCCGCCTCCATCCCAAAAATTTCAATCGGGACACCGGCTTTCATCTTAGCATTACATGGTGACCTGTAATCAGCTGTATAAAAAAAAATAAGGGAAAAACGTGAAGAAATTCAAAAGACCTACAGCCAATCGGACGACACCTGAGCCGTATTGTTGTCCTCGGTACACGGTCGCATTGGTTCAGTGTGAAATCGGACATCCATAGAGTAACACGGCCTTGAAGATGGGAGACAAGTCGTCTCTCGAAACGTCGGCTTATATGAAAGAATTAACCTGGCTGAGAACCCGAGAAATATTCATAAATAGCATTCACCAGGAGAAATTAAAATCGTTTATCAATCTTAGGACTGTTTACCAGTGATAACGAGTAATAATTCATAAAAATGAATAAGTAGTATTTTTAACATAATTATTTCACCCCTGCCTCTTACTGACAATATTTTTTATAGATCCCACTTCTTTCGAGGTAGATGAAAAACAGAGGGCATTCGTTGAGAGCAATAACCAGTTGCGCAGAAGCAAGCCGAGTCATCCCGCGAATAACAATCCCTTGCACCAGGGGTCTTCAACCTTTTTTTAATGCAAGGGCCAAAAATCTATTTCATATTGACCGAAGGGCCACAATGCTCCACGTCACTTTAAAGTCAACCACATCAAAGTAATGTTTAAAAAACATTTAATTTCCAAGTTCAATAATCTTTATTGGTTAAAAATTTCAATCATATAATGTGATTTTTGACATTTTTTATTTCTGACGATGTGTCGACATATTATTAATATTGTCTCGCGTGATACAAAATATTCTTTGCCCTCTAAGGGCCGCAAAAAATCGGCCGGCGGCCCGCATGCGGCATGGGGGCCGCGGGACGAGGACCCTTGCTAGACGCTGACAATGCCTGTGAAATCCATCATAGGGTTTATTCCAACAATGTCGCCCTTGCAGGTTCGCATTACGATTTTAACTGTCGAAGCTTTCATTTCAACGTTCAACCTCAATAGAAAAAGTAAGTAACGCAAAACCAGTAATAAGATATCTCAAGGAGACATTTTGGGATGGGGAAAGGAAACTTTGTAAAATTGTAATCGGATATCGACGCAGCTGCTGATGAAACATGATATTTCGGGCGGAAAAGAAATTAAGCGGGTACCTGTCTGTGATTTATAAAGAAGGATACAATCGATGCCTCGTTAAAAATTGCTTTTCGTGTATTTTTTACGTTTTTCTAAACTCGCTTTGTCGTTCGTCGTCTTGTCATGGTCTAACCTTTCAACTCTGTTTTACCCCACCTTCCGAATACCTAATGCGCTGAAAGTTTCACAATAACTCAAAGCCACATGGCAATTTAATATTTTAACACTTTTATTACAATAGGGTGGTTTCCTATTATTTTTATATTGCTTTAATCGAAAGATTATTACTCCTGGAGTACGTATTTCACGCTTTTAGATTTTTAAATGACAACATCTATTTTTCGCGATTAAATGAAAAGTGAAAAATTTCAAGCGCGCGAAAACGCGACGCTTAAGGGGGTTCTATCCTAATTCAAAAATCCAAATTCAACCGTCGCCGGATTTTAGTTGCGAAGTCGGCCGCTACGGCCAGTGGAATGGGAAGCCTCCTTGGGTGGAGGGGAGTGGTCGCTGATGGAAGGAAAAAAAGAAAAGGAAAAGGGGTCGAGCTTAGCTTCGACCGAAAACAACACCCGACCCTGTATCAAATTTCACTGCGGAAGGGCGATGTTGAGAGTGGTCAGGATTCGGAGGTTGATTTTTGCTCTCTGGTGGCATTAGTCCCATCTCAGCCACTCGGTTGACGTTTCTTGGAAGAATCCAAATACGCACGCTCTCGACGAGGCTGGTAGGTACGGCCGGCTTCTATGAAGAAAGGCGATTACTTGCATTGTTCTCTCCTTATTCGACTCCCCCTCGAACGGGAGAGCTGGTCAACGTTCGCATCACAAAATTTTTAAGTGCTATTCAAAGTATCGTAAAAGTCAATTACGCTAACCGAAATGCGCGTACTTCGTGAAACTTTTTTTTAACGTCCAACTTTACATTTTTACGTTATTCCTCAGTATGAATGAAATAGTAATCACCCACGTCCATTTGAAAACGTGTATTCAATACTGTTACTTTATGAAACGTGTTCATTCAGCAATCATAGCGTTACAGGTAGAACACTAATGAATATGACGAGTAATGAATGAACGAAAACAGATTTTCAATCATTTTTAATATTTATTGATTTATATGGCAAGAACATCATAAATTGCATATTGCATCATACATCGCATACAGCTTTAATAAGGCCAATAACCCTGAACAGATCGCATCGGGTCAAATTGACTTTTTCCTTCGATGTTTTTTATTAAAATGATGCCGTTTGAATTGGAGTTTTTCCTGTAATTTTCTAATTTCTTGTAATTCTAACTCTAAGTAACGTTTAATATTCAAAGTGTTCCCTAGTTTTGCTGCAACCGATGTTTTGACCCGACGCGACCGTAAGTGGTGCAATTTATTCTCGCTTCCGTTCCATCGTGAAGACGATGAAAATTCATTTGCTCGCATTGGGATTGATTAAATCGCCGATGACCCATCTTCCTGGAGTACACCCATGAGCAAAAACCGAGTGAAATGAATTATCAGCATTTCGCCAATTTTTGCGCAGAATTATTAGATATAATAGTGGAAATCACAAATCCCTACTTTAATTCAGTTTGTGGAAATTATGCAAGAGATCGTGGTACTAGGCAGGTGAGTGAAGATGATTAACTGGCTTTTATTAGTCTCCTTTTTCTCTCAGGTGCGAATAAAATTCTCAATGTTGATATTAGGGAGATTTGGAGCAAAGAAAGTCTATCAAATTTTTCTCTTACACTGAGCTATCGGATTTTTTTCTACGGTGCATTATTTTTTTGACCTAGATAGTCATAGACTAGACTAGAAAGTAAGAAAAGTGACTAGAAAGTCGCAATTACTGAGTTCATTAATAAAATATCCAACAAATTTGAATTTGCAAATACACAATCAGAATACATAACGATCCTTGAGCAACTTATATAATTTCGATGCCGATAACGCAGTATCTATCCAAAAGCCAAAGAAATATGGTATTGAAGTCATTACTGTGGTGGATGCTAGGAAATTTTACCTAAAAATTGAAATTTATATGTGCACATAGCCAGATGCCAGATGGGTAAAAGATACTAACTACCTCGTTCAGTCATTCTCACAAAAATTAGAGTCGAAAAATCGCGGAAGTTGCCGCGCACTTCCGAGAAAAGTTGTATTCATCATCAGAGTTTCGGTTCATTACGACCTGAAGTGAGAACAATTCATTGAGAGAATCAGTCGCTCAGAAGAGTGTAAGCAGCGCGTGAAACAGGTTGTCGGTGAGAGATATAACGCTAACAGTGTTCATAACTTCACTCGAGAGAAATAAATATCCCACATTCGAGTTTTATCCTAGTGTATTGGTTGTTTTCTCGTCACACCTACTACGCAAGTAAAATTCTTGTCTTATACTTGTAAAACTGGTTCGCGGGTTTATTGGATCTCATGTATCTATTTTTGCTTACAAAAGCATATTTACGCAAATAGGAGATAGTTAACGATTAAATTTGGTCATCTAGACGTCATCGCTGTATTACATCGACCAAGCATCAACCCCTGCTTAGTGATACGTTGGTTCAAGTTCAAATTCTTTCTTTTCGGTGACTCACGTAATAATTAATATTAATAATTTTAATAAAGGAATATTTTTTATAAGAAAATAACTTATCGAAGTTTATTCCCTCGGTTGTAAGTTATCGAGAAACATATACGTCGGAAATGCGAGACAAATAAACCAACGTGATACTTTTCACATCGTGTTTAGATGACATAACGGTTACTTTTGAAAATATTTAGACACGAAATGAAGGTATACACAATATATTGCCTACTTGGTGAAATATTTATTCTTTTTTAGCGTCGGCAAGAACTTAAAAGGCGATGGTGTAACCTAGGACCTAACTGATAATGTGCAGTATATTCTCTATATTCATCTTATTTTCAATGTTTGGTTACAAAAAAATTAATATGTTATAGTCATAGCCAATACATTATCGAGAAGTACTAAATTTAAAGCAGTGTCTCCTACTACAGTGTAAATAGCATATTTTGTTGTAGGTTTGGAATGCCAAAAATAGTTAAAATAATTTGATAGTGTATTTATTAGCTGCATCACGTTTTTTACAGATTTTACGTGGACGAAAATACGTGTCTAAAGATATAAAAACAGTTAATAATGTATCACACTTAAAAAGGATTATTCCAAGTACTTATTTTCTACCTTCCCACAAAAGATATGCTTCCTATTTTCTCCTCTATTGGTCTTCATATTCTTCTTCCTCTTAGATTTCCTTTCACTTTCCTTGCATGAGAACAGAAAACTTGAAAACTCGTGCTCCCCCCGTTTCAAACACACCGCTCGCAACACAACACAGGGCTTCGGATGATAAAGAAAAAAAAACTGTTGGCTCGCTGGGGTCCGAAGATGGGCGAGAGAGAGGAAAGGAGGGGACACAAGGGACGTTGGAGGGGAAGTAGTGAGAGAGACTGCTGTGGGGTGGGAAGCTCTTTCCTCGAGAGTGGGGGATCACACAGCAGCGCCATGGAAGAAAAGATCGTAAGCGCTTGACGTTGAGAAAACACGCTCCGGAATTTGAGCTACAGCGTGGTTATTACAAAGATGACATTCATGAAACGTGTCTTATTTCCAAGAAGAAGGATGAATGTTCTCATTTCCCGAAAAAAAATTCAAATCGCGTTTTCTACGTGGTAGAATTACATCGAGAAAACAGGCGTTTTATTGTGTTTTTCAGCGCCAATAACTAATTAAGAAATGCTTTTCAGATAATTTTTTTTCACTAGCCTTCAACAATAATCTTAACTTAAACCATATCCAAAAGAAGTTCTCTCCAGAGTGGAGTATAAGCGAGTAAATGGCGAGCAAATTGAAGTCTGCAGAGCCGTTTTTCGCGGAGGTATAGAACACCCTTAAGTATGAATGCCGGGAAATATCTCCATACGTCGTATTTCTGGTTCCCCCTCCCGCCCGGTGAGGTGACCTTGAGGCGAGGCTTAGCGCTGATACGTCGCAGGATGCTAGCGGCTAGCTGAGTACCTTGCTGGATGGTAGCCCTTGGCTTAAAAAAGGTTTATTAATACCTTATCAAACGAAGAAAACTTTCCGAACTTAGCCAGTTCTAATAGGTGATTATTAAGACATGTTTCCCTGAGCTCTGTGCCTCATGCATGCATTGGTAACCTCAGACGATGTATAACTCCTATCCTCTCGTGTAGAAACTAGGTCCCTGTGACGTCATGCGGAGTGGAATCGCATGGGCGCCAATCTGGCCTTTTTCAAATGAGGATAAAATTTGACCCTTGCCATTCGTCTAAACCGGTATTTCAAAAACCAAATAATTTGTGTATTATGAATACACTAACGGTGGTTAACGAATCGCAATCAATGCTTTTCGTTTTCTTTGATGAAGGAAACTACCCTATTGGAACTGTATCTGGATTTTTATTCAGAATTTAGAATTAAATATACAGATAAGTTTTCCTAAAAAAGGCATCAAAATACGATGGCAGCGCTGCCATCATTAAAAGAAAAGAGGATTCTAGAAAATCACAAAAACAAATTCTTTTGCATGAAAGTACCAAAATTATTGATTGAAATAAAAACTTAACATAAAAAAATTAAAGTGAAACAGACAAAGATGAGTTAGTGATAATAAATTTATAAATAAATTTATAAAAAAAAGGTGAGACATGAAAAGAAGAGAATAGAAATAATTACTCACGTCAAAATTTCACAAAGATTCCCATGAGATGTTTTTTCTTCCCCTCGCTTTTATTCTAATTTTTCAATACCCCCCTGAACATTTTTTGGCACCGACCGGTTGGACAATGGCAATCTTAATATTAGAAAAGTCTATACGAAATAAGCAATCCATACTTTTTACGATGCTAAGTCCTTACCAGTTACTTTAATAGAAAATAGTGAATCCTTAAAAGCAGTTCATATACATGCCGGGAAAAACCCGACTTTTTCCAGGTAATTAAGCCGCTATACTTTTTTAACCTATTCAGTGCCACTTGCAAATGTAATAAATACTTTGTCACGGGCAAGATGAAGAAATATATTCGCTTAATCTCATAAGTATGAGATCTATATTTCTTGATTTTTTTAACTCCGTAAAAATGTTCTCCGTGCTAATTTAATAAAAATTAGATTGACTCACCGGGAATAGGAAAATATAGGCTGACGCAAAATATAGGTCCCACTCGGATCGCTGGATTCAGAGTCCAGAGTGCTAACCAATACACCATGGGACCGAGATGAATAAGGGAGCGGGGTAGTAAAAGATCTACCCGCGGGTATTTTTAACTCTACGAAAACTTGTGCTTGATGTGAAAGATTGCTGTGGCGGGGCGTAAGGGACTTGCGTAATATAAAAGATAAGAAATACCATGAGTATGTATTTTGTAGTGAGTTGGAAGACTGTTATTAATTCGCTTTCATCGGGGTTAGTATTAAAAGAAACATATTTACTTACAATGTGACCTTCGGCGACAATGGTTTTCGTTGTAGGTGTGCCTGGAAGCATACGGGAAGTTCCTGTGTCTTCGAGACCTAATACTCATTTTTTTCGGATGAAGGCGCTGTTTCAACAAGAAATCAGTATGGTTGTCACATATTTGTGATACTTATCCGAATCATGTAATGACGTTACATTTATTAAACACATGCATCACAACTTTCACTGGTTATTTGTTTCAATGTTCAAATATAAGTAAACATCACCACCGTATAGCAGGGGTTCCACTGCAATGCAAGTTTTAACAATTAAGTAGCGTAGTGCCTACAGCATGGTCTATAGAATTAAGATCCTAGAAAAATTTTGAAGTATAGACAAAATCAGGCATAAAACCATTAAGCACGTTGAGCGTTAGCATAATTCTTTAGGATTTTAATGAAGTATCAAAAGCTGAGCAGCAAAAAATCCGCGGCGTAATTACATCCCTAGATTGCACTCTCCTTATGGCCGAAGCACGATTGTCAGTAGATATAGACAAGTAAAATTGAATTTTAATCCTTGTTTTAAATTATTTTCATGCAAAAATCTTCATGTCGCCTTGAATAAAAATCACCCGATGATATGATGAATAAACTCCTGAATGGAGTGCATCCCAAAAACCTTTTTTGCCCAATGAAAGAATGGAAATATTAAATAAATTAAAGAGGTAACATAAACATTCCGAATAAATTGTCGTATCAAATGCAATAATAAAGCAACCGACAAGAAGCGTATTTACTGTTTCATTCCTTCGTCGAATCCAATAACCTCGGAAATTGCAAATATCACCACCGTATAGATGCAACTTTAATGCAATTTTTAACGATTATTTAGCGTAGTGCCTACATGGTCTATGAAATTGAGATCCTAGAAACATTATGATGCTTAAAACTATTTCGAATTGCTAAACAGCGAACACAGCATGGTGTTCCTTAGAGGGATGTTCCTAATTTCCTGTGCATATGAAATTATATATTTATACTTCAGTCACTTTAGCACTAGACCTGAATGTTGGTTGGATAGGTTAGGATAGTATAGGCACACCGCGAACTATACCACAGACGTGCGAGTTTCGCACAATCGGAGTATGGGAAGTAATTTCCTTTCCCTGATCCACCTCGCAATTGGAGATTTTTTTACACAAATGCTCTGATTAATAGTTCTTTTACGTTTTTTGTTATGAATGGTAAATCACGGATGAAAATTAAAGGTATTTTCAACTTTATTATTTTAAATCTGTCTCTCAAGGACTATATTTTCTGGGTAACACTTTTGTCAAGGCAGAGAAATGACAGAAGGCGTTCGATGAGCCCAATCACCAGTTGCCCATATACAAGCCGAGACTTAGCGAAAATATCCCTTAAGGCCTGGTTACACGGTACATTAACACGTGGAAGTTAATGTACGTTTGCGTGAATGATTTTGGTGGACCGGAACGGCACATGCACGAATGCATGAACCAAATTAGAACATTTTCTATTCTATTTTCTGTGCATGCATTCGCAGAAGTTGGGTGGTTACACGGTGCATTTTGGCGTTCATTCTCGCGTTCATGCATTTGGACATTAACCCGTATGTGTTAATGTATCGTGTAAACAAGGCCTTTAGACTCTGGAATGCCACCAGATTCCATCACAGTTTTTACCTCAACAATGTATCTATTGCTTGTTCGCAATGCTATTGCAACTAAGGAGGTTTTCCTCTCAGCGACCACCCTCGAGAGAATAACTGACTGGCTTGAAATATGATAACTTAGGGAGACATTTTGGGAATAGGGGAAGGCAACTTTGTAAAATTGTAATCCTATATCGGCGCAGCTGCGGATGAAACTCGATACTTCGGGCCGGAAAAAAAAACAAGGAGAGAATACTGTTACACTGCTCCAACCATCCACCCCACTCTACTTGCGTCAGAATAGAGGCGACACCATTACATTTCAATATCGGGTTGAGGTTACTTTGTACTCCCGATTCCTGCTATCCCAACTTCCACCGAAGATTCCTTTTATTCAAAAGTTCTCAGCTGTACCCTCTAACACGCAGGATATAAGCAATATTCGCCAGTACGTTGCAATTGATGCTTACATTTTAAAGTAATTAACTACATAGGGGAGTATTGATTCTTGTGTGGCGATTGCAGTTACTTAGATACTTCTGTAGATCTGACAGAGTAGGGGCTGGCATTGGCATCTACATCCGAATACTTCCCCTAAGCCACTTTTAAAGGCGAGTGGGAGGGGGGGTTAGTACACCAATCCTAAACTCGTAAGAGAGATTAAGATGTGCTTCATGTGTTTTTGGTTTGCCCCTCATTATTACTGCCGCCATTTATCACCCGCGGAAAAAAAACTAATTCCTATTGGTATCAGTTGTGTACGAGTTAGGGTGGAAATCTCCATTTGTGGCAGAAATTCTCAGTATCTATAATAAATAATACGAAAATAAGATTAAAAAATTGAGTAAAAAACCAAAATTATTCATAAAATTGAAATTCGTTTCCCGAATTCATTTCGCTTTCACCTATTATACGTCAAAATTAATATTATTTAAAGTATGATATTAGGCATAATGTAAAAATAGTACACATATGAAAGTAATGTTCTCCATTCATACCACAATTCACGCTGATATGCATGCTCGATGTACGCTGTACAAATTTAGAACCAACGATTTCATGAATACGCAAGCTAAGCGGGTCGCAAATAAATACAACGTAGTTTTCGTCGCACGCTCAACCAAACCATTACCATCGTCATGAATATCCACCTGCGTTTTCTCGCAATGCCTTTTGTTATTTATCATAGCCGTAAAGTAGTCCACGTTGTGTCTGACGAAACGTGGTGGATTCAAAGCAATGAATGAATGAAGGCGTGATTCAATCAAAGTGGATTGCGCGGTGTATGAGTAATGCGTTAAAGTAATGATTTTGGATGTTGTGTTGTTTTCATAATCTCCACGGTTGGCGGTTTAACAGTTGCATCACGACGAGAGACAGGGGCAAGTAGTGAACACATATTTCGACGAAGGGTCAATAAAACACCAGACACCCGCATTATTCCGATAGATTAATTGAATGATATCTGACTGTGTACTTCGACCCACATCATGTCGCCTAGTAGTTCCTCGCATGGTTGACCAGATATTAATTTGACTCAAGAGACACCCCCACGTTAGATAAAGTCCGTGATGGATAAAACACTAGGAAGTTCGCTTATATCTCATATCGCATTCCTAGGAGACTCATAGTACCCAGGTTTGTCTGAATACGACGTGAATATTTATGGACGTGTGAGCCGTCAGGAAGATGTTCACCACATACAATCAGTAATGTAATCCGTGAAAAAAGACTTATAATCATTAAAAAGAAATACATTTGTGTAGAAAACCTAAGCATTTTTACTGACATAACCTTGTGAAAAAAACACTACAGGGAAACACAAAAACAGAACGAGGCACAGTAACCTAGAATCGAAAAAAGCTAGCCAAAACCACAAAAAAAAATGTTTTTGATTTAGGAAGCTGAAACTTCGCATACATACTATTTTCAAATAAACTGTACATCTTGTCTGATTATTTCTTTCCTGTGCCTTCACGTTAACAATTTATTTGTGGTCAAAGTTGAACAAATTTAGCGAAAAACGACCACCCTCGATTTTTTCTGAAAATAGCCAACTTTATCCTCGTGTAGTGGTTTCATGAATGGTTTTACAAAGATTTCGTTTCATCATTAACCATAGATACAGTGGCGTAGCTATAAATATGCTTGGGGGGGATGGGATAGCCTGGGGAGGCGACCCCCCCCTCCCAGGTAATGGGGGGTCGGGGAAAAGTTTTGAAAAAATTTTATGCCTAAAAATGCATTTTGCATCATTTTGACACTAAAAATTTAAATTTAACCACATGCATTTATTAAATGTAAAAACTAGACAACAGTTTTAAACATTTTTTAAATTTCTTCGAGGCTTAGGTGGGGATCTATCCCCTCACCCCCCCCCCCCTCCCTTAGTTACGCCACTGCATAGATATATAACAAAATGGCGGAGCCTGTTTTCAACCAATTTTTTCATAAACGTAGAGAAAAAGTAGATGCTTCCGCTGATTTCCGCCAACTGAATTATACCACGTCGTTCTGTTAAGCTTCTACATTGTGAATCAACAGTAAAATCTTGCACAAAATTGCAACCCCGAATTTTACATCGTTTTTTGGAGCGTGCGGTCGACTCCGGTTCTGCCCGGCGGCTGCGGAGATTGCGGCGACGCCCAAGCGTAAGGATGCGATATGGCCACATTCACTTTTATATCCCGATAATAAATACGATAAATACGATTACATACAAACTGACGCAGCACGCTTAACTTCAATTCAGTTCGTATGCAACCTCTCTATGCAGGAAGTAAAACCAGTGATATTACATGATTGTGAACTTCCCTGCTGGATCGTGTCAATGAATTAATCGATCTTTTTAAATTATTAGCCTTATTCTGCCTCTGCTTTACTATGGAATAAAAGAAAAGGAAAACGGTAAGGCTAAATGTACTGAGACAACTACCTACTATGTCCTGAATGCGACCATGATTTAAACTATGAAGTAATTGCCGCTAGTCACCGACCCGAGCGGCAGGCGATATCCATAGGATATCCAAAACACGTTGTAATTTCATGACGGATATTTTGAAAACTTTACATAGATATCCTATAGTTACAAAGTAACTAACCCATGACGAGTTGTTATAATAACGTCGTATGGATATACAAGTTGTAATATCGGGGATATTAAAAAAATGTTATTCCAAACAGTATCCACATGATGAAGGATTTGGTACTTTCCCGGCGAATCTGGCTGATGAAGTCTTCTCGGGACATCAGCCGGGTCCGGATGAACATTGCTGAAAACGTTTCGACGGCCTTCCCTGCCATCGACATTCGCCCTGATAAAATTGGCCGAGATGGCCGTCGAAACGTTGGCAGCAATGTCCATCCTGACCCGGCTGATTCCCCGAGAAGACTTCATCAGTATCCAAATGCACGAATACCGCAAAAGAGGATCCTCAGTCGGCCTCACCCACCGCGTAGTATTGTCCCACCCACAAGTATTGTCACCCACCGCGTATTTAAATGGGTTTACAAAAGTCGCCACTCGGGTCGCTGACGGGCAAATTGAACGAGTTTCACGGGAAAATAAGGTATGATTAGGGGTTTTAACCGAAATTTATACACATCTTGACGTGATCTATCAAATTCACAACTTATCAATGCTATTCTTCGCAACGGCGAACGTTATTCTGCAAAATATTGGAAAAAATTGGATCGCATTGCACTCATCACCGCGCCGCGGTCATTTTAAAAAGCAATTAAGATGCGTCCGAAGTGGCAACAGAAATCAGCCTTCTATGGGATGGAATTGGGCCTCCTCTATGCAGTCCCCTTGTCCATAGGTATCAAACGTTCTGTATACAATTGAAAAGAGCAAATATTTTGTGTATACATCTGGAGATAAAAATAATATAGGAATTACTCAACGAATGGAATTAGATTGAGATGACAAGAAGAACTAGCGGTCCCATGGTGTAATGGTTAGCACTCTGGACTCTGAATCCAGCGATCCGAGTTCAAATCTCGGTGGGACCTATATTTTATTTTACAACAGAATTTCTTTTCCTGCTCAAATCACGAAAATAATCAAGTTTTTCTTCGGCAACGCTTTTAGGTATTAGAAAAATATGATGAAATTCTTTTCCGGCGAATTATTTTCGTGATGTCTTTTCAGGATTTCCGTTGGTTGAAATCGTTGTATTACACCAACGTTACAACGGAAGAACTCGTTTTTCGTCAATATTTTGTTTAATCATTTGCTATGTAAACGGATCCAGGATTTTTTTCTGGGGGGGGGACAAGGACCTGACAGGCAAATGGTCTTCTCATACTTGAGAGAAAAAACAACGCACAGCAATTTCTGTACTAAATATTCTATTTATTTTAAAATGGAAGTTATTAATATGAAATTAAATGATTGAGACTCCGTAATACACAAAACGAAACGAACGCAATGATAACCCTATTAAAACACTTGTCTATTTTTAAACGTCTGGGGCGTGGGCACGTGTCCCCGTGTCCTCCCTAAATCAACCTATGCTTACACCTTCTGCCACACGCCTTTTTAGGCGGTTCGCGGGGTTGTATGTAGATGTATATGGTGAATCATAGGCGGATGAAAGGGGGGGGGGGCACGAGGGCACGTCCCCCCCCACCAGACCCTCAAAAATATGCGAGATTTATAGTATGATCAAATTGCGTTCGTTTTCTATTACGAGGTATCCTTGTGCCCCCCAGAACAAAATCCTGGATACGGCCTTGCTTGTGCCCCCCCAGAAAGAAATCCTGGATCCGCCCCTGTGGTGAATGAATGAGCTTGAGTGGATAAAAAAACGGAATAAATAACATCGCAAAGGCTTATTTCTTCACTCAAACTTGCCCATTCACCCTGTTGGCGATGAGCGAGTCGTCTGATTAAATATTGGTGATATACAGCGATTTTAAATCGGTGGACTTTGACCTTGAGAATGACGGCTATCCGTTGAAACTGAGGTCGGTGCAAATTTGATTTATTATTATTAAAGTATTCTACCTATTAACCCTTTTTATCTCACGGCAATTTCCGTTTTCACTGCAAAAAAGATCAAGCCCTATTCAAAAACGCCTCAGGCATTCTTGAACTTAGCTTTCTATATTAACAAATTATTTTTTTCATGTTTAAACAGAATAATGTAGAAGAAATACCATTTTATCAGGAGTGATACAGATTTATAAATCACAGGTAAAAAACTGAAACTCACTCCAAATATTATAAGCAATCATTTTTACATGAGATTATAAGGTGCCGATATATAGGTGAGGGTAGTTTTAAATGTTAAGGTAGGTTTCCATGGGGTACTTATTTAAGATGTATTCTGGCAGCCTCCCCTTCCATCAGCGAATTCCCTCTTTAATTCACAGTATGACCTACTCCCTACCATTCTACACATATAGACGTTTTTTGGACCGTGTGGTGTGCATGTGGGAGTCCAATTGCATGCTGCTGGCTGGTGATTGATCACCCCCTGCCAAACACCCTAGAGGTAGCTCGCAGGGTATTATGTAGATGTAAATGTAGATTCTATCTAAAAATCCTATTCACGGTGGTAACATTGGTAAACATAGTACGACCCAGTGATGTAAATATGGGGGGGGGGGATGAGGGGATAGATACTCCCCCCCGCCCAAAGCCTCAGAGAAATAAAGAACATTACTTAAAATTACTGCCTAGATTTGATATATAATAATTGCATCTGCTTAAAGTTGAATTTTAAGAGCCGAAATGACGTAAAATATATTTTCAGGGATGTCATTTTTCAACATTTTCCCGGTCTTCCCGTTGCCTTGGGGGGGCCAGGCTCCCTTCCTCCCCCCTCCCCCAAAGCATATTCCTTGTTACGCCACTGGCACGAACAATACACATCTTTGCCTTGTTTAACAATGTCCTTCAATAAAATGACGAAAACTTCCCTCTTCAATCTATACTTAAATATATTTATAATTTTAATAATGTCCGCACTCATATCTTCATTGTGTTCCCTAAATATCACGACCTTGGGGAATATATTTAGTGCAGTGCTCCGAGTCGGACCTCTCTTTAAAAAGTTCAACCGTCACTCGTTTGAATATCTATGAAAGCGTCTGTTTGTTTCCTTTCAAAACCTTTTTCCGCCGAGGCTGCCCCTCCATTACTGTGCCTCTGATACAAAAGCCGGAGTCAACCCTCCCCCTTCTAGCACTGTTAGCAGGAGGGTAAGGTCAGTGAGTTTCCTCTTTGCAACAATGGGACAGAAATTTCTCCCTTGGTGACGCCTGCATAGCAGCGGTTGAATGCGTATGCGGGTGGTAAGAAATCTTTGCAAAGAAAAAAAGAAGACAACCCTCTTTTCAAAGAGGCTATTTTCTTATATTGCATGTCGTAAAGTCGGTGCCAGAGCTCTCTCTCTCTCTCTTCTTCCTGTTCCCTTCATTTGCGAATGCTCCATGTGTGCAAGCCGCGCGAAAAATTCGCCATCTGCGCGCCAGAGTGTTTTTGAGACATCCTCAGAGGACGATTGTTATTGCCTGAATCGCTTCACAGGCTGGACGAGGTGGAAATACGATGTACAAATGATGAAATATGTATATAAACAAATAGTAATATCCACTCTTTAACCCTCTCTAACCCAGAGCTGCTTCTGGGAAAAATTAAATTTCATATTAGACCGTTTTACACGGTACACGGAATTACGCAATCCGACGTACCTGCGAAGGCGCAATCAAAATTGCGTCGTGTAAAGCGGTGAATTGCTACACGCGCGACAATGCGTGGATGCGAGACGGCAAAATAGCCCCTGTTCTCATTTCGTTCATGCATTCGCGCAATTCCACGCCATTTTAGAAATAAATGCAGCTCTAACCTGCGCAATTCCGTGCCCCGTGTAAAACGGCCTTTAGAAATGTGAACATTTTCTATTCAATTATAATTATTGTGGCAGCTACGTATTTCGCTGTTAAAATTAACAGCACAAAAGAACATTTAGCTTAACTCTTTCCTCAATAGAACTGAAAATTTATAAATTTTTGATGTTTCTTAAAAGCTACATGGTTATAAATATAATGGGTTATTACGTCAATTAGACAAGGAATTCTGTTATTTGGGAAGCAGGACTACTAGCGACGGGAGAAGAAAGACAGAAATTATCAGCAGAACAGCCGAGGCGAAGACAGCATTCCGCCAAAAGAAAGATATAATTTTACTGTATAGATTTACGGGGATATAATGCATACGGGGGAATTTTAAACCTAGAAGCAAGTGAACAATTTATCAGAATTAAAATAAACACTTGCAATATTTCACGAGTATTGCAAGTGTTTATGTCAATATGAAAAAAAAATCACTCCATCACGCTTTGTTCTTCTTATTTTATAGTTAATCAGAACTTAGGCTTGGAGTATACTTTTCCACGGAAATGAGGCATAGACAGGCAAATACCTCAGCGGAGAAAGCAAGGATAGAGGCCTTCGAAATGTGGTGCCACAGAAAAATGATGAGGATAAAATGGGCCGACCGAGTAAGTAATGAGGAAGTCCTAAGAAGATTATGAGAGAAGAGAAGCCTCATGAAAACCCTAATAAGAAGACTGAACAACCTTATAGGCCACATCTTGAGACATGATGGCCTGATGAAGGCAATCGTCGAGGGACAAGTGGAAGGTAAGAACGGAAAAGGAAGACCTCGAACAAAATATATGGAACAAGTAAAGAAGGATGTAAAAGTGAAGAAGAAATAATAGGGTGTGAAAAGATTAGCTGATAGGAGAATTGAGCGGAGAGCAGCATCAAACTAATCGTAGGATTGTTGACCAGTCTTGATGATGTTTACACAACTCTAATTCCGACCATGGTTTTGTCACTTTTACATAAACCGTGAAGCTATTCGACAATGTCACCTTGAGAATTACCAAAAAGTGTCGAGGCTATGGTCGGTAGTAGAGTTCCATATTGAAAGTGAGGAAATTACTTTCATTGGTATCAGGCTCTACTATGTGGAAGTTGATATACACAAATGAAAAGACTAGAAATAGCGCTGATTAAAATCGAGTTGGTGCGAGGGCTTCCGCTGTGCGCTGGTAATGCAGCCTGATTAAAATCAGTGGAAGTCAACGAAGTCGTCTTTACATTTGTGTGGAAATTGGTGTTGGAGTTTTACATTTCATCATGCCTCCAATACATTCTATTGAGGTAACTGCGGATTTTCGGTCGGAAATTCTTTCTTGGCCACTGCACTTACGTGATGCCGTTTTCTACTTGATCAAAGGCCGAGGGTATAGAGAAAAAAATAGAGATACATTAACCGTAGGGAGCATCAGCGCAATCCTCCTGTATCCTAGGGCTCAATCATAGAAATAACGCTGATTTGGATCGGTCCAATCTGGATGAATGGAACGTGAGCACAACGACCTTTTATTTCTTACGCAGTACAAAGGTACCAGACATCTATCATCCAAGGTCTCTCAGATTTTCGAAACATTTTCCTCCCTCAAGCCAGGGAATCAAGTTCCTAATCGGTTTGAGGGATAGTATTTAAATGTAAAGAGCTCGTGCTCGTGGACGCGGATGTTAACCCGCGAACTCTCCGTAATCTTAATCTATTTCAATAAATCCACGATGAAAACTACAAATGCTAATTTCCACACTGTCATTCAAAACTCAGCTACCGACCATGATTTCAGCATATTATGTCAAAATTTCAATCGTCAAATAATGTGGAGGATATGGAGGAGAATATCATTCACCCCGAAGACGATGGCAGACTTAGCCCTCGAAACGTCGGTGCAGAAAAACCCTTGGACCCGGCTGGAAACCCGAGATCTCTTCCTCCAGTCTATTCGCCGGGAAAACCATAGATCCTTCGTCAAATAATATGTTGCAACCATGGTCGGTAGTCGACTTTTGAATAAAAGTTTTTTATAAATTAAATTTATAACTATTATTTTTATCATTTGATTTAAAATTAATTAAAGTGTGGAAATTACCATTCATAGTTTGTTTTCAAGTAAATATCGAACCTACATCCAGTCAAGCCTGAAACGATTTTATATTTCACTGTGCTAAAAATGGACAGAATTGAAGCGCCCACCCTTGCCTTGTCTGAGTGCCTTGAAATGCCTTGAATCTGAGTAGTATTTCCGCTAAAGGCATACGACTCGCCCTTGGCCCCGTCACTGAAGACGAGAATAAACGAGCCCAGACAGAGATGACCGGAAGGTGACCTGGAAGATGACCGGAAAACAGTGGCAGCGGATGACAAAAGGAAAGAACTTGACCGAACATGAAGACGTGCGAAACAAATGACCAATTGGAGATATCGGTTCCGGTTTCTTTACTTGTCTCTTTTACGCCTTCTCCGAATGCATCCGCGCGTGCATTTCAGTTCTCGTGTCACCGCCGGCGGCGCTGGCTACCGACGCGTCATAGTGCGTGGGTGGGTGTGTCGGAAGTGGCCGGTAGACGCCACGTAAAGACTCTTTCTTCCGAGAACGCATATTTTACGCTTGCAGCGGAGAGACAGACCGGAAGTTCCCATCGGTCGTGAGTATTGTTTTTAGAAACTTTTCCTCCTCCACTCCGCAGTTGTGGTGGTACGGAGGAACGCGTAGGAATGCTGGATCAAAGGCCCTCCCTACAGTAGTTATGACGAGCTATGTTTTTTTGCTTCGTCTTGTGGGGTCTAGAAGAGGCTACTAAGAGGATTGTGTTGCAACGGCCGCTCCTAAAATCATCAAAATCCGGATTCTGAATCATGTATACGTGATAAAGACAACTACATATTACCCTGCAGGCCACCTACAGAGGTGTTTGGCAGGGGGTGAAGCATCACCAACGTGCACAAGAGATTTAAAATTTACTTCCACGAGCATGCACCACGCATCATGCACTTGACCACTGCTTTCGAATGAATGGAGATGATATTCATCTACATTTACGTATTACCCTGAAAAACATTCAGAGAGACGTTTGGCAGGGGGTGAACCATCACCAACATGTACAAGGAGATAAAAATTTACTTATGGAAGCAATCTGTCTAAGAAGCTAGAGCATGCTTGACATATCGTTAGATATAATAGAAAAATTCAGAAATATGGAAAAAAGAATACATAAGGTAGTAAGCTACACTACCAGTGAACAAACCTATTAACAAATTAATATTAACATAGAGAGTTGTATCAGGCTCAATCTCGTGGAATTGAAGCATACTGATAAATTAGAAATTACGGGAAATTTTCCAAAAATACTTTAATTTTACGACCGGTTACCTCGGAAGTTCGGTTTGCAAGCCACACTACCAATCAACAAACCTATTAACTACCTACGGTAATTAATATTAACTTAGAGAGTTGTGTGAAGCTCAATCTCGTGGAATTGAAGCATACTGATGTATTGGAAGTCACGGGAAAATTTCCAAAAATATTTACTGTAATTTTACCACCGATTACCTCGGAAGTTCAGTTTGCAAGGTGGATTTATATTACACGTCCAATTGAGTTTTTCGTGCTTTGCCATATTGCCTATTTGAGGCCGTAGATCGCAATCCCACCTTTAGTATTTTGTTTTAAGCTCGGAGGTCAAATAACTTCAACTCGCAAAAACTTTTTTTACTTGAAAAAGGCTATTGTCATATCACCGCCCGCCATACGCAATTGACACTTGCGGGGTTCTGCACAAGATGGAGAACTTAGGATATTTTAGATCAAAGGCGACCGCAAACGGAGGGGGTCAGCATAAGGAAAATGTCTTACTTAGATAAATGATTAAACATTCTCAAAAACTGTATGATCTTAGGTTTTTCCGGCGTATCAGTTGCAGAAAGGCCTCTTGAGTTTTCCACCGGTTGATGTCGTCCATGTCTCCCGACGTTTCGATCCGCGACTTGCTGATCATCATCAGGGGATCTTCCGAATCGGAATCGAATTCGGAAGATATGAGTCGCGGAGCAAGTCGCGGATCGAAACGTCGGGAGACATGGACGACATCAACCGGTGGAAAACCCAAGAAACTTTTCTGCAATTCTCAAAAACTCTTTCAAATGAATACTCAAATCACATAATGACGTTTACAGAGCATATCTTGAGTTACATAATTATGGTACCAGCTCTGCATAATGTGAAAAATAGGAATAGGAAAAAAATTCTCCCCGGCGGGGAATCGAACCCCGGTCTCCCGCGTGACAGGCGGGGATACTGACCACTATACTACCGAGGACTTGTTACCCCAAGCGAAATTTAAGATAAATATTTATCTCATGATGATCGTGCTCAATGTTTGCTGTGTACCTTTGCCGAGTATCTTTACAGATCGACTTTACGTCCTTATCATCGAGAGTACAAAATACACGTAGTATGTCCTGGTTCAAGGGGTCCACGCCCACTATAATTATTGGGGGTTGCGTACAGCCTTGAACGGGCCCCTTCCCCATAATCCCTCCCGAAATGTACCCCTTCACAGATGTAACCCCCGTAAAATATTTCTGGCTGATGGTATGCTTATCATCATTTACCAACCTGTCCAGGTAGGTTTTGATCGTAACAAAATATGCAGAAATTCTTCCTGAAATACACCAACGGCCAGTTTCACCAGCAAGAATAATTTACTTAACTCGGATAATTTTTTTCGAACGGCCGAGATATCTTAACGATCGCGCAACAAACGCATCATCTGTTTTTTATTTCAATATTTTTTTTTTCATCTTCTTCTTCACTTCTTCTTGCAAGCTTCCTCTCCATGCTGATGAATAAGATGAGAAAATAACCCTTTTATCAAGAGAAATGTCTCTACTTTATCGTCGCCCGTGGGCACAAAAAGCTCCATTTCTTTCATTTTCTTAATCCTTGGTATCGTGATGCAATACTCATACATTGAATTACGCGGGGTTATCATGTAAAAATGGTAAGGTTTATAGTATGGTTTAAATGACATAGAATTACTTACAGCAGCGATTCCCAACCTTTTTTTTCCTTTTTCATTTTCAATCATTACTTGACGCGCCGCAGGTGCGTGCGCGGGTAGGTGCAGCTCTATGGGTGTTAACCATGTTCACCCTAAGGCCCCTTTCAGACGGGACGGCTTTTCGCCGGTCGCCGTCCACGGCATGGCACCGTGACTTTAAATAACCATAGGATAACCATTTCACGGCGCGGAGCCGTGGACGGCGGCCGGCGAAAGGGGCCTAACCAGCCAGTTGACATTTGATTTAATTTTGTGCGCAAGAGCTTGTGCTGTGGTGGTAGCGTTGTTTTTGTCTGAACAGAAACTTAAAACTGATAATCGGAACTTATATATTATTGCATGTGAACTTATACATTATTACTTTTTCTCCTTCACCATAATTATCGATTTTTGATATTTTACATTTCATTTTTTGTTTATTTTTCTTTTTATTTGTTATTGTTATTATTATTTGTCTTTTTTTGTTCCGCTACCCCTCTATATGTATATAATTAATATTTTGCCCCCAAAAATGTAACGTAAACATTTAATTACCTAATTTCACTGCGGGTAGGTGATACTTGTATAGCTATAAATAATTGCATAAACAGATTAAACGCTAGAGAGCTATTGGTGCTTGGTTTCCGCAGAATAATAAATGGAAACTTTGAAGTAAACTCTATGGCTAGGGACTTGAAAAACTTCAAAACATATCTAGTACATTATCACAAACATGGCTAAAAACATCACTTGGAATAACCAAAACACTTAAAGTCTATTACAGTAGATTCCGTTTAATGGGTCCACCGGTTACTTGGGGCAGCCGCTTAATTGGGGCAGATCTTGAAGAACAGAACCCAATAGAGGAATATCCCAGAGTATTCTCCGCTTAATTGGGACAACATGCCGCTTTATTGGGCCATGAGTCGGCGACATAGACTCTATACTCGCGACTAAATTAAAATTTTTGTTTTCAGAATACTATTTTTATATTTCCCTCCTTTGATTTACTCTTATTTTTCACAAATGTTCCTATTCTTGCCCTATTTTAAAAGCTCTTTTTGTTTTACTGTCCGCAAGAGAATATGACTTCTCTTTAATAGGAATTAGTAAAAGACATTCATTCACCTTCGCCCGAAGCTGTGAGAAATATTTTTAACTAAATTGTTATAATTCTTAAAAATGATAATAAATTAACTAAACTCGCTGATTTATTACCCACATTAATAGTTTAAACTTAATAAACTTATGTTGCTATATAAACATTCTTTAGTATTCTTTCTATCATTTCAACGTTTGTTTATAGTACCCATATACGAGAGAGTTCGCCTAATTGGGGCAAAGTTCACAAGTCCCGATATGTCCCAATTAACCGGAATCTACTGTATTTGGGAATCCTGGCTCTTAGGGTGTAAATTTTCATGGTGGAAATATGTGTTTGAATAACTCCGCTTGTTATACTCATTTGGTATTATTGGTTTTTACTTAAGTTGAAAATGATTTACAGCTAGTGAAGTCTTTCCCATAATTAAATGAGTGGGTTTCTGTTCAAGGTGATGATTAAATCGCGAAGCACGGTACGAGGATGGAAAAAAGAATCACTGCTTAGAATCACACCTTGCACTCCGATTCGAACGATAAGGACGTAAGGTTGACCAGTTATTTTACGCGGAAAACAGCAGGTTCGACTGTTGAGAGAATAATGTTGTCTTAAAAGTCGCCGCTATATCACAGATCCTCGGTAGTATAGTGGTCAGTATCCCCGCCTGTCACGCGGGAGACCGGGGTTCGATTCCCCGCCGGGGAGAATTTTTTCCTCAATCGTGAATAAGTTAGCAAATTTTTCGATGGTAATTTCAACAACTTACACAGACTACCTAAGCATCGGTAGAAAATTTTTTACTATGATAAGTACATTACTACTTTTAAGTATATTTTCCGGCCCATATCAGTCCTTGCAAAAATGAATTTATACATTTAATTGCATTAGATATTATCGCATCCCAAATTTTCTTTGCGAGGATTCCCCCCCCCAGGCCCATCATGAGCCATAATTGAATGCAAGACTGCATCTTCAACAAGAGAAATATCCATTTATGGAATGCTTACACGAATACTGACACAAAAAAGCATATATATACAAATAAATCGGAAATGAAATATGTAAATATTGATTTAGAAAAAATAAATAAAAAATGGAACAGATACTTTTTTTTAAGCTACTGCACCAAGTTATTATCATAATCCAACATCGAGGTCGCAATTCTTCTGGTGAATATGAAGGGGAGATTACGCTGTTATATCAAAGATAACAGATCTTGGAAATCCAATTGCATACTGCATGCTGGTGATTGATCACCCTCTGCCAAACACCCTAGGGGTGGCTCGCAGGGTATAATGTAAATGTAGATAAAATAAATTGATGATCTTAAATCCTAGATCAAAAATCAAAAGTTAATGTATAAATAAAAGTGGAATATATATTTATTTTCACCTCATAAAACAACCTTTTTAACAAAAATAAATTATATACTTCTATAATAACTATTTAATATATATATTTATAAAAGAGATATTGAAGCTCTTCTCGCCCGTAAATTTTTATTTTGAGTCTTTTAACTCAAAAAAAAAATTTACGGGCGAATGTTTAGAATCACATCCTTCTCCGCGACGATACGGACGTTAAGTTGAAAAAACATTCAAGCTCGACGTGCTATAAATGTGTGTTTTTAAATTCCGTTTCAAATATATCACATCCACGGTAGTATAGTGGTCAGTATCCCCGCCTGTCACGCGGGAGACCGGGGTTCGATTCCCCGCCGGGGAGAATTTTTTTCCTAATGCATCACGATGGATTGTGGCGAGCAATAAAAATTCGCTTGTCTCCTCCTGCAAAATTGCTCTTGCAGCAAACTGTTGTTGCAGGTGAAACTAGCACTATGTTTATATTTCAGAAAGCGGTTGAAAACCTTTTCTTCTCCTTGTCTCATTTCTTTCGATGGTCAGCACTTCACTACTTCCTTTTACTCCTGAATGTAACAACTTTTTTGTATATATAATGACAAAAATATAAAGAGAAATTCAAATTCGATCTTCATCTTCAAAACCATTCGCCATCCTTACCTCATTTTGTTTCGATGGCCATCGCTTCGCTACTTCCGATAACTATTTCTTCTTTTGCCCCTGTCCTCCGTGCTCCCACTCTCTAGTCAATCATTATACCTAAAACCCACTTACTCGTAAGCCATACTTAAAAAATTCACTAATGCTGTGACCCGTAAATTTAACTCTCATTTTACGTAATGGATTTTTAAAGCGCGAGTGACGATTTCAAATCATAACTCCTAATGGGCACGTAACCTGATGGACCCACCATTGAAAAACACATGATTTCGGAGGGCCTAGAGTTAGTAAATACTTGATAATAAGATTTTAGAAACAGTGTTATGAGGTGGAACAATAAATTGAAGACAACATTGACCAAATCCATAGAATAATGATGATAAAATTAAATATCTGAGGAAATAACTCACGAAATAATCCTTGGAGAATAGCACTAACAGCAAGACTAAATCATGGTCGTTATTGAAGCTTAGGCGAAGTGGACAGTCTACATAATATTTACGAAGGCATAAAGATAATAGCTTGAACAACATTAATTTTTCCAATTCATGGGGACCTTAAGACCAGAGGATGGCTAAATTGTCGAAACCAGTCATTTGTAATATAAATTTTATGGAAGCAACTAAGCATATTCTTTTATAGGATTACAAGATGATATTCAAGCTACTTTAATAAGGATGAATTACCTGTATATTTAACCTGAATGAAAAGCAGGACTTTAAAATTTTCGGATGACCGAAGCAAAGAGTAGATAGGTACGTACTGAATCTACGCAAAGTAACCAAAACATTTTTAGAACACCCACGCACACTTCGCCGTGTTAATTGCAAAGATCGAGGATTAATTCCTTTGCTGATATAAACCTCTGACACGAAGTTTTCCATTGCTGAGAATTTGCCCATTGAAATAAAATTTCGCCAAATGATGGCATGAATAATTTATTTTTTATCTAAATAGCAGACTTTTAACTGTTTGAATATAATCAACCATGAATGAGATCGTATCGAGTCTTGCCACGCCCAGGGGCGCAGCTAGGAATTAAGGCCAGTGGCGGATACAGAAAACACTCAATGGGGGGGGGGGGGGGGCGCAAAAGATATATTGAGTTGCCTTTACTTTTATCATGATAAAAAATAATCATGTCACAGGTAGAGTAAAATAAAATTTTAATTAAAGTTATTATACACATATTTAAGACAATGCCATCTTATGATATAAAAAAGTCACAATTGTGGTTCTGCAATGTTTGGCAATACGGCCGGACCCGCAAGGGAGGGGCACGCGCCCCCTGCGCCCCCCATCTGTATCCGCCACTGATTAAGGCTAGGGGGGGTTTTAGGGTAAATAATACTTACGAGTGTGGGAGTATTGCATACCCAATAGGGTAAGCAGGAGTTGGGGGGGCCTCCTCCAGAAAAAAAATTTAAGAGTTATGGTTCACAATGGCGAGTTTTACGTCTTTCTGAGGGATATTTGATAAATCCTAACACTATTCTGAAAGTAATACTGATCCAAATAAGTAAAATGGATTACACTTAAAAATTCCTCTGAGCTCTTGGGGGGGGTTATCCGCCAAGACCCCCCCTCGCTGCGCCACTGGCCACGCGTACACTTTCCCGATACTTTTTACTCTGCCTATCGAAGTATTTCATTCTGAGTTACGATTTCCCACAATTCTTACCCGATCATTTCTCTTTTGAATATTTAACATAATGAACAAAGGAAATGGTGAAATCAGAGCGGATGACTTCAAAAGTAACGGAATGATAAAAAATTTCCAGAAAAACACCAGGAGTTGGGATACATGTACGAGAGAAAGTCCATGGAAAAATTAAAAAAAAAAAACGAATGAGGCAAAGAAGCTAAAGAGAAAGCGAAAGTACGAAATGAAATAAAATCATTAATAAAACGTAAACATAAATACATTCTCAGTCGTGAAGGGGATAACTTGTTAGTGCTATGTAATAAAAACGATATAAAGACTATATGCAAGCAAAAGCATCCGGCCCAGAAAATACTTACCTGTTGCTAATTGCAGGGAAGAGCAGGATTTACAATTCTCCTGCAAAAATTGCGCCTCTCATGTTCCACACTTTTTAATGCTGGTCCAGGGTTCTGAAAATAACGTTAAAGCTTGAGAATAAACATTATTGTAGAAAATTTGTCTGTACTCAATACGGAATTAGCACTTTTTTCAATTGTGTAACAGGAAATTCCTTTCGGTGGCAGAACTAAAATAGCGCTTTTAGAATTGGAATCAACCGACATGAAAATCTCGGAGAAATAAATTCGCTTCTACCGAAACAACCACTAAATTTCCAAACAAAGTTTAACTAAAACGATTTAGAATTAGATACAGAAACCAGAAATAGCAATCCATGTGAAGAATAATTAGTGCCACTGCCACGATTCCACCCTTCCTATTTACTTACGCATTATTGTGACGTATTTTCAGTAATTGCAGCTTGAAAATTCAAAATCGGATTTCAATTCTTTTATATCTGAGCAATGTTTCCAGAAATATGTGATCAAAATAACTTACTTGGATATTATCTTTCTCGCGTGATAATCTTTCAGGCATCACTCCAGCTCTGACCATGATGCAAGAAACAGAAATATTACTCGCTATGTTTTACGAACCCTTATTCGCCTAGCAACAACTTTCTTCCCACCAGGCAAAAAAAACATATGGAAGATGATCTGCTACGGTGTAACACAACGCTATGAGATCGTCAGATAAGGAACTTGTCTACTTGGGGGGGGGAGTATGAAAAGGTTCGGAGAGAGATGAGAGGTAGTATCAAATTTCATGGACCGCCTGGCAGCTGCGCTCAGTTCAGTGGAAGCTGATTGGATGGGCCTGTTGCTAGGCAGAAGTACAATGGAAGGAATGGGGGCGACGAGAGCATTCGACTTGGGGTTGAGCTTACTCGGAAAACGTTCCCACGGTGACGGAGGGGTCATCGACCCTTAATGAAATCCAAACCCCGTGGGACAGTAAGTCTTTGAAACAGGAAATTGGGGAGCTGGCAGATGGTTTCAAGAGGCAAAGAAAAGGAAATATTCTCTGATTTCGGGTCCAGCTCTGCCATGCTAAAGATACGAAAATTATAATATGTAATGGACGAAAGCGATGCTTCGTTGAAAATCCGAATATTGAACATGATTATTGAATGCTGTTATGTATCGGTTTTTCGATAAAATTATCCGAGTTGAGTAAATCGTCTTTATTAGTAAAAATGGCCCTTTGTTTTTTCAGAAAGCGGTAATCAGGGTACACTACATGTCTCGTGTATTATAATCATGCTTAAAATCAAGAGTCACTCCGGTCTTGACGTTAAAGACGTAAAGCGGATCAGTAATTTTACGCGGAAAACATGAGCGCGACCAACAGGAGATAAATTTGCTTTTTAAAAATCGAATGTATAAAATCAGAGTAAAGGAATGTACAAGAAGGTAGTCGAGATAGTTAAATAAAACATTAATTTAAAAGGGCATAGAATGTAAAACCGTCATTCCAGCTAGCGACGAGTGCGAATTACGCTCTGGGTATGTGGATAGGCGAAAATCCCTCAAAACATTGGTTGGTGATAGAAGACCGTATTTAATTACCCTCGTCTCGGTCCTAGGAGTGAAAGTCGCCAGAAAGGAAACCAATCCCGTGGAAGAGCTGTAGTTAGATAGAGCGCCACAAATATTGTAGTGATACTTTTCCTCGTTGTAGACTCGACCAACCTAATAGGGATACGGACCCGTGACATACGATCGAGTAGGCTAGGAATGAAAGGTTTAACGAGAAATTAACTGTCTCAATTATAAACTTGAAATTATCTTCCGAGTCAAAAGACTCGAAGCATAAATTGACGAGCGAGAAGAGCTTTAATTTCTATTTTCTAAATACACATGAAATATTTCTTACAATAGTATATCATTTGTTTTTGTTAAAAAGTTTTTTTTATGAGGTGACAATAAATACATATTCCACTTTTATCGTATACATTAACTTATGATTTTTTTATCCAGGATTTCAGATCATCAATTTAAGTTATCGTAGATATAACAGGGAAACCTACCTTCATATTTACACGAAGAATTGCGACCTCGATTTTGAATTAAGATAATAACTAGGTTCAGCAGCTAAATAAAATTAAAAAAATCTTTTTCATCTTTAAATTGCTACATGATCGAAGTTCAGGCCGCCTGAGCCGGCCAAAAAAAAAACTCTCCGGCGGGGAATCGAACCCCGGCCTCCCGCGTGACAGGCGGGGATACTGACCACTACACTACCGAGGATCTATTTCTACCGAGCGAATTTTAAGAAAAAGATATTCTCTCAATTGTCGAACTCACTGTTTTCTGCGTGAAATGACTGGTCAGCCTTACGTCTTTATCGTTCGAGGCGTGAGAGAGAGGGATGTGATTCTACACAGTGATTCTTTTTTCACTCCACGTATTGTGTTTCGTTATTTAATGACCATCTTGAACACAAACCCATTCATTTGATAATGAGACGGACTTCACAAGCTGTGAGTCAACATCAACGTAAGTGATAACCAATGGTTTCATGGTGCAGGAACGCGACGGAACGCCGTTCCAGAACTGGTTAACAAAAGATATCGTGTGGTCTGGGTTTATATTGAATTATGAAGTCTTCTGACTTCTGTTAATCCCTGGTTTTAGCATAACGCCCTTGCGTTCGTAATTGTTTAAAAAATGTCTTAGTCGTGTGCTTAAAATATCTTCCAGTCTGCGGCAGGGACGCCGACTTACAAAAAATATTGGGGGGGCCCAAACCGGGGATCTTGGCCTGGGAAATTTTATAAGTAGTGAGTTTTAAGTTTTTTAAGCATTTATAAGAGTCATAGGACCCGCATAACTCGAATCTCGATATCTGGACACACCGGGAAAATCAGCAAGCCTGACACATTTTTTCTTCACACCCATAACGAATTTTTGAGGGGGCTCGGGCCCCCTCAGGCCCCATGGAGTCGGCGCCACTGGCCTGCGGAAACTGTCGTAAAATGTATCTTTAAATGATATCAATTCCCTCATGGCTTGTATATCACTGCCAGCTACGTCGTAAACGTATTTCAATGCAGTTTTCTTCACTATGTATTTAACTTCTGTCACTTTGCTGTTTGCATATACTGCTCTGCTTCCCTACATTTGTCTTATTTTATACATTGACCTTAGGTCTTTCTAGTCTTTCAATCTTATCTATCTTGTCCTTCGTTAATAAGCCCCACCACGCCGGTAGAGTGGATTGTATGAAGGATGTATATACTATTGACTTTTTTACGACCAACCCACGTTGGTCGTTGTTACTTTTTAATATGGGGCTTAGAGACACCCTTACCTCAATATATTTTGCGATGATCATGTCCAATTGTCGTACCTTTGTAATTTCCATGCGGCGTTTTAAAAGTCCATCGATCCATTATACTTCAATCTGCCGTGACGTTTGCAGAATGTATACAAATATTATTGCATGAATTGCGATGAAAGAAAAAATACAAACACGTAACTGATTTGCAACATTTACTGCGGAGAAAAAAATAGGGGGCACCCGGGTTTGAGCCGGGGACCTCTCGATCTGCAGTCGAATGCTCTACCACTGAGCTATACCCCCACGCTGATTTAAAAGATGAAATTGGAAAACTGACAACGTGTAGGTACCCGCTAAGCTTAGCGAGTACGTGATGTTCCATGACCACATTAGCAAACTTCCGAGACGTGCACAGAATTGGAGTAAACTCATCGCATATTTAAGAACTGTTTCATCGTGCGATCAAACAATACAGCCGCCTCATCTCCATTGCGTCACACAAATCTTCCTTTTCACATCGGTCGTGGCGTCTACGCATTTTTAAGGATGAATATTTGTTTTCAGGATAAAATAGCCATATGAACTTTTCATAGGTTTTCAAGCGACTGACTCGTTAGAAGATAACATGGTCCTCAACTGACCGAATCCTGTTTGAAAACCCGAGAAAGTTTGGCAACGGTATAGTTTTATCGAATCGCCAATTTTCGTCGGATATACACCAAACTTTAGCATACATAACTTATTTCACATTCTAAACAATCCTGGGGAGGCCGAAAGCGCTTCGAGTACAAATAAAAATTTACGAATACGGAACTTATCTTGGTGTCGGATTGGTAACTTAGATTAACGTAACTTAACTAGAATGTGAAATAAGTTATGTATACTAAGTTTGGTAAAAATCCGACGAAAATTGGCGATTCGATAAAACTATGCTGTCATCGAAAGTTTCCCAGTTAATGAATTCCATTATTCGCAAGTAATGTCCATGGGACATATTAATTAGTGACATATGTTTGCAACTATCGAATTTGCTCCATTAATTTGAGGTATCAGCTAATGTAGTATCAAATGCTACATGCATCTACGGTGGGCTCTAACTGGCGTAAGAAGAACGTAGTGGAAGAAAAAATACTTATCACTACAAAGACATTATTCGTGTTTCCTTTTTGTTCTTACACTTCAGACCAGTAAGCATGTGAAAGTTTCAAGAAATACGGCATGCACCTCAGGAAAGGTTTCATGTTTTGTTGATTTCAAAGTTTTACTAATTTGAGGTTTACACTTAGACTCCAACAATGATAAGACATCATCTGGGGATGTAGCTCAGTGGTAGAGCGTTCGCTTTGCATGTGAAAGGTCCCGGGTTCAATCCCCGGCATCTCCAAAATTTTTATTGACCTCGGTATTGACAAAGTAAAACTGAATGCCTCGACTCGACTGCCAAACCGAAGATCGCGGGTTCGACTCCCGCCAGGGTAGGTTGCCCCCCCATCCAGGGCGGTGAAAACAAATTTTTAAAAAAATCGAATTTTGCCTTTTGGTGATGAGAATGTTAACAAAATTGAGGACATTGCCATGAATTGGATATTTGGGGATAGGATGAACAGTGGAACCACATTTATGAGCAAAAAAATCCGTGCGTAAATTATATTCGGTGATTTGGTTATTTCCCTATGACAAAGTGGTAGCAAGAGAGACGTACCCATCAACTTGCCAAAACTCTGATTTCCAAGGGTGTCCAAGTCAATGGTTCACTCAACCTAATTGTATTGCTAACTTGATGATCTCCAAGGGCCATGTATATGGGTCAAAGGTCACTAAGGTAGTCACCGTACCATCCAGAGACAACCAGCTTGTCAAACCATGGCTTTTAGTGCCAAAGTCTTCGACGAGGTCCTCAGATGCTGGGCAGTAAAAATAAAGTGCAGAAATAAGAAAGAAATAGTAAAATAAAAACAGCATGCAATCACTCCTTACAGCGAATGCCGCGATTAATATAATGAATTCCGGAAGTGTTTGTTTTCCTGATAGTTATGGCAACTTGAATATCCCCGTTTTGCACAGTATTTACTGTATCTCATGTATTCTCATTATCTCTTCTACCGCTGTACAACAGTAATCGAAGCATGTTATTCAAGGAATTCGAGAAAAAAAATTCCCCCGAATTAAATGATGCATTATCGTACTGCCCACGTCATTTTAATTTCACAAACTCTACCCGGGTACTTGATGATTACTAGTCAATCGGAAAACATGGAGTAAATAGATTTTTTTAAATTGAAATTAAGCGGGCAGTACGATATCTTTTGCATTATTGAATATGCTGTTTGATGATATCTCTCCGGATAGTGTTAATTCCATCCTACATTTCCTAAGTCCGACATATCTTCTCCTTTGTGCTCTTGTCAAGATACCCAACCTAGTTCCCCAGCCAGGAAGTGTGTTACCAAATAGCTCACCCAGTGTGCCGCGGTGATTCGCGTTAAATTTCCATTCAAACCTGAGACTGTAAAATCTTTCTCATGAACCTTTTTTTTTTCTCGGCTATCGATCTATGAAACATCCTCCGACTTGCTGCGTCCCTGGACATCTACATCGCCGATCCATTTATCGCCCGAGGAGGAGCGAAGTACAGCTTCGTCTATCGGTAGACCGGTTCCTGACAAGCTGGCCTATAAAACTTAACCAAGATTTACAGGACGCCAGCGATCTTCATTGTGCCATTAATCTTATAACGACGGAGGCGTGCAAAAAATTGACGAAAGCATTCCGCCTACTCTTGAACATCCACTTTGCCTCTCTCTCTTAAACTTGTACCCCAATGAGTGACGCAAATCCCTTCAATCTATCCCTCTCACAAAATCTTCGTTCTAACCACATATCGAAATTTCTATATCGTTTGTTGTATTGAGGGCACATTATAGTGAAATCACGTGAAAGCCGAGGACATTATTCCAGATATTTGTGGAAAAAAGACCTATATTTCAGCCGTATTTATCAACACCTACTTACGATTACAATTCCTCGTACAATGCCGCGAGCTATCCCAATAGGCGTGTGGCGGAGTTGTTAATACACCAGCAGTTCCAAATAAAGAAAATATTACGGGCCCTGAGTACAGCGAACTGTTATTAAGCCCTTCATTATTTGGGTAAAAAACTTATATCTTTACTTATCAGTTCGGATGGATTTATAATTTATCTCATAGTTTCTCCAACATTGAGACGATTCACAAGCCGCCGGAAAAACTAAATAGCCAACTGGTGAAGATCAAAGACAAAATTGGACTCAAGACCACTGGCGTCTACTACATACCATGTGAATGCGGAAATAGCTAAATTGTCGAAACCGGAAGAACAATGAAAACCAGGATATCGAAGCACAAACGCTGCATTAGACTTGGCTACCCGGAGAAATCTGCCGTAGCCGACCACTGTCTTAAATACGATATTACCATTCAGTTCAATGAAACCAAAATCCTATGCAAGGCAAATGGGTATTGGGATCGGCTAACCAAGAGGCGATTGCAATAAGACTCTCAAAGAATACAACGAATAGAGACGCGGTTTTCAACCTGAATGAGTAAGTTAAGAGGAAGAAGGACATAAAAAACGGACCGATCAGAGAAGACTTGAATGCCCCAACTGTTTATATAAACCCGGCAAACACCAGGTCCATCATTCACCCAGATGATGATGGCAGAGAAGACTATCGAAACGTTGGCAGCTATGTCCATCCTGACCCGGCTGATTTCCCGAGAAGATTTAATCAGCAAGATTCGCGGGGAAAGCATTAAATCCTTCAAAGAAATGAGAGTGAGGTTCTAGTATGATGTGCTGTAATATCAGTTAACAATCTATTGTCTAATATCTACACCTCCATTTACATAATAACTTTTGAGCTATGTCTAGGGTGTTTGGTAGGAGGTGATCAATCACCAGCATTCAGCATGCAAGAGGACTCTCACATGCATACCACACGGCCTTAAAATATTACATATCATAAGCAGATCTATGAAGGGGGGCAGGGGGCACGTGCCTCCCCCCAGACTCTTAAAAAATATGCAATATTTTTAATACGGTTCCATTATTATTGCGTTCGTTTTGTATTTCGAGGTATCCTTGTGCCCCCCCAAAAACCTGGATACGGCCTTGCTTGTGCCCCCCCAGAAAGATCAGCCCGTTACATATAATAACAAAATATAACTCCACATTGATGCAGGGTCAAAACCTACAAGGTATAGTCATTCCCAAAGCCTTACTATGGCTGTGGGTTTTATTGAACCCCCAAATTAGCCGTTAGTGTTCTCTGGATGGGGCGGTATCGATATCCGAAACTTACACATACATGGAGGGAATTTCAAAACGTTCAACAGAAATTGCTCTCTCCAAACAAACTGAAGCAAATAAGAGAGACAGAAAGAGAGCCGAGGGTTGGACTTGACCCTCACTCAGTTTTAACGGCACCACGCCTACCTCACACCCATTCTATACTCCTCTTGAAGACTTGAGTAGGGGTTGTAAATGACATTCGGACTAAAAATGGCAATTCCCAGAACTTAAAAACGGAGAAAATTTCACTCTTCGGAGAGGCGAAGTGTTGCAAACCAGAAGGGTAGAGGGGGTTGCAGTGTAGAAGCGCCGGGTAGGGGTGTGAGGGAAAAATTTAGGAGGGTGTGGGGGTTAAAAAGGGTCGCCAGGAAGAAGCCCAAGATGTAGTTGGGGATGAGAAGAAAGAGGGGAAACAAGGGTCTGATGTGGACAGGACTGGTGATGGCTATTCCCTTGTTCTTCCTGGGAGGAGAGAGTGTACGCCAAGGTCGCGATATGGGACCCCTTCCTTTCTTTTTTCTCATTCTTCAAGGAAGTAGAAGGTCCCTCTTCGGACCCCTCCCTCAGTGGGCCCGCAATTATTGCGGCAAGCGGAAAACGAGGAACAAAGGGTGAAACCACTCGAGGAACAAAGGAATATGGAGAAGAGGAAGTCCTCCCTCATTCTTCAGTCACTTCCAGCCTTCTTCCCTCCTTACAGACGTACATGCTCTTGGGCACTGATTGGGTCGAGTCCTCTTCTCGGAAAAACCTTCAGCCTCGCTTAGATGTCCCGTTCTCGCCTGGAGAAAACACTGAGCATCTCATTGTAAGCCAGCCTCAAGTACACACTACACACCCTAGCGGTACACATGGAATTTGTGAAATTAACCGCGGTATTAATTGGGGAGAATGATTGAATGTTTTTCTTATTCATTTTTATCTTTTTTCGTCCTGTTTTGCGAGGATTTTTTAAAAATATTCGTCTTATAATTTGAGCATCTTTAGACCCTTATTTATTAGCGGTAATCCCTTTTTTTAAACCTACCTTCCATGGATGGTCTGCTATCACTATTTGTTGGTAAATTTTAGCACTCTATATGAGTGTAGGTATTTGGGTTGCATTATTGTATGGTATGGATTGATGCATGTTAGGTGGAAACTAGCATGTGCAAGGGTTATTTTTATCATTATAGTTTTTTGAAACAATGTAGTGAGCAAGTGGTGCACATATTGCATGCTGGTCATTAATTACAATTAGTCACACCTAGAGAAACACCCTAGAGGTGGCTCGCAGGGTACTGTACAGATGTAATAAAGATTGAATAATAATTAATAAAGATGACATAATTTTCATACCGAGGCCATTTTCGAGGTTACATAACGTAAAGATATACTTAGTTACCAACCCAGAAACTGCCTCAATTGGTGCATTGCGAAGGTGTTGGGACAGAAAACATTAACCTGTGAGAGAATGCAAAAGAAATAGGTGTCCGTTGTGAGAGATTTGAGCGTTGAGTTCAGTTGACCCGTTTACTTTTCGGGAAAATAAACTAATGCCATCGTCCGTTCGGCAAAACAACTCTCCATTTTATCGTCTCTGAAGGACATGAAAATATAGAGGAATGTTAAGATGATGTTCTCCTTGTCGCTCTGAAGTATATTGGTTCTTAACTTAAGTTTTACTTCATAAACGCATTTGAAGAGTATATATTACAGTGGTGGCGAAAAAAGTATCCATTTTTCCGAGTTCGAGCTAAGCACCAACATTAACCCATAACTCGGAAAAAGTCATTAAAAGTACCCAAAAATTAGTGATCTATAAATTCAAATCTTTGATATAAATGATTTAAAGCCTCAACGACCTGTTTGATGTAAACGAAGAGCTAATGTAATGCGTGCAAAACAGAACTGAGGCGTCGCAGGTGTCTTTGCAATCCATGTGTGCATAACTTTATTGATTTATAACAACAAATGCTGATTGGTAATTAAGTAGACAAGTGCATATACTCCTCTCACTATCACTTCAAGTCAGGCCTCTTGCTTTGGTTCTTAACTAAGTTTTTACTTCATAAATGTATTTGAAGATTACACTGAGAGAACAGGTTTGGATGCTACACCCTAAACTCTTTTGAGCGGGGAGATTTGGATGCGCCATCAAGAATCATGCGACGTCAGAACTAACTCTTTGGATGTGAGAACCAAAGGCAAAGAATGTCACACCAAACACGTCCAGTCATCGTCCTTTGGATGGGAGAACCAAAGTTATGGTTAGTGCACTGAACCGGTTTAGGAACGAAATCTAAATCTATTGTTACGCGCTCTGGTGGCAATCTCATGAAGCTCTCTAGCACCGGCAGTTCTGTGTTCAGCGGTGGAAGCCGTAGACACGTGTGGACTTGTTGTGGGCAAAACGGGCGAACTCTGCTGCCGCTTGTGCTTCGTTGCTCTTGCTGCTCGAGATTATGGACGAGGGGACGGCGAATTTCTTATCGAAGGCTGGACTTGGAGCCTATATCCATGTGTTCGCTGGTAAGTTGCGAGTTGTTGTTTATTCTCACGGCCATTTTGTGTTTATTATCACCGCCATGTTGCATTAATTCTCATGCCCGCACTACCACCCTTTGCTTATGAGTTCTTCATATTCCCATTGTTATCTCTATGTCCTTATTAAAACAAAGATCAAACTCTCAGATCATATTTTGTCGGAAGTGCTGCTGTGCTTATTGACATTGACCTTTATTTATTGAGGTTAAATTGTCTCACGTTTCTTGTATTTCCCGATGATATTTATAACATGTTGAGATTGTATTTTAATAATATTTTATGTTATTGCATAAAATTTGGTAATGATATTAATTCACTGTGTTTTGTGCACTTTTTATGATATTATAACGGTGGATTCATCGAGAGCCTTGCGGAGTAATCATCGAGAGCGTTGGCACGGAGTTTATTGACGAGGAAAGGAGAATGAACAAGAAGAGATTGAGAAAAATTGTGTTTGGAGTGAATTTTATGTAACTGTGTGTTTATATATTGGAAATAAATGTTCTTTCTAGTGTTCTACAGATATGGATATTTATTTTTCCACCCGCGCATGTTACAATGAGTTGAATTATGTGATAATAGATATTATGATAATCACAGAGCTAGGTTTTCTCGTTTTTTAGTTGCACTGTCTTAGTGGCCTATTTCAAAATGTGTTGAAAAAGAACAATACTAAGGTGTAGTGGAATTGAACAGGAGGGAGGAAGGGGTAGGGGCGCCATCTTTTGGGCAGGTGATCTAAAGTTTTCATTCGGCATCCAAACGTTGTTCTGATGAGCTACCCAACGCTTTGGTTCTCACACCCAAAGTACTCATCCATCTTCTTTGGATGTAGCAACCAAAGGAGTAGTTGGAACATCCAACTCCTCATCACCCATTTCCTTTGGGTGACACAACCAAATGTATGGACAAGTCCTTTCCTTCACCTCAGCTTTGGGTGTGACACCCAAACCTACGTTTCTCATATCCAAAGTGTTTTTTCAGTGTATATATTACAGTTGTGACGAAAAAGTATCCGTTTTTGATAAGAGTTCGAGCTAAGCGCGTACAAAAGCTGCGTACAGCTTTAGGCGCGTACAAAAGCTGTCCCGAACAACTATTTTCACACCAACCAGCTAGTTGGCAATACAAAAATGTTTTACGCGCATTTCTCTATGTTGTGTGTTGCTGGTGTTCGCAGAAGATTAAAAATAAACACCTAGAGCATGTGGAAGCATTTTTTGAAAATTGCAATGATGATGTTATTTACAAGGTAAATATTTTTGTTTTCATTTAATGCTCCGTTCAACTTTTTGTTTCTAGTAACAATTTATATAATTTTTTAATTTTACCTTTTTTATAATTAAAATACAACAAAAGTATTCAACGAATCACGTAAGTAAAACAAGAAGAAGTGGAAAGGAATATACGAAAGTCTCAGTAAAGAGTAAATTGATGAAGAATTATGTACGTTGCAGAAACTGTAGGATCTAATCCCAAATGTCGGTAAGATGTATATTATTGAGTACCCCGAGCCTGGACTTAAAACTATTGATTACCTTGTGTCTATCCCATAATTTCATGCTCAATATGATAACGACCAGGGAAACATCTTAAAATTCATTTCCAGGTAAAAAGTCCTCGCACTGAAAAAACACTTTGGATATGAGAATCGTAGGTTTGGGTGTCACACCCAAAGCTGAGGTGAAGGAAAGGACTTGTCCATACATTTGGTTGTGTCACCCAAAGGGAATGGGTGATGAGGAGTTGGATGTTCCAACTACTCCTTTGGTTGCTACATCCAAAGAAGATGACGAGTACTTTGGGTGTGAGAACCAAAGCGTTGGGTAGCTCATCAAAACAATGTTTGGATGCCGAATGAAAAGTTTAGATCACCTGCCCAAAGGATTGCGCCCCTACTCCTTCCTCCCTCCTATTCAGCCCCACTACACTTTAATATTGTTCTTTTTCAACCCATTTCTAACAGTGCAACTAAAAAATGAGAAAACCTAGCTCTGTAGTTGTCATAATACCTATCTATTATCACATAATTCAACATATTGTAATGTGCGTGGGTGGAAAAATAAATATCCCCATTTGTAGAACAATAGAAGGAACATTTATTTCCAATATATAAGCACACAGTTACATAAAATTCACTCCAAACACACAATTGTTCTCAATCTCTTCTTGTTCATTCTCCTTTCCTCGTCAATAACCTCCGTGCCAACGCTCTCGATGATTACTCCGCAAGACTCGATGAATCCACCGTTATAATATCATAAAAAGTGCACAAAACACAGTGAATTAATATCATTATCAAATTCTATGCCAATAACATAAAATATTACTAAAATACAATCACAACATATTATAAATATCATCGGGATATACAAGAAACGTGAGACAATTTAACCTCAATAAATAAAGGTCAATGTTAATAAGCACAGCAGCACTTCCGACAAAATATGATCTGAGAGTTTGAACTTTGTTTTAATAAGCACATAAAGATAACAATAGGAATCAGAAGAACTCATAAGCAAAGGGTGGTAGTGCGGGCATGAGAATTAATGCAACATGGCGGTGAGAATAAACACAAAATGGCCGTGAGAATAAACAACAACTCGCAACTTACCAGCGAACACATGGATATAGACTCCAAGTCCAGCCTTCGATAAGAAATTCGCCGTCCGCTCGTCCATAATCTCGAGCAGCAAGAGCAACGAAGCACAAGAGGCAGCAGAGTTCGCCCGTTTTGCCCACAACAAGTCCACACGTGTCTACGGCTTCCACGGCTGAACACAGAACTGCGGGTGCGAGAGAGCTTCATGAGATTGCCACCAGAGCGCGTAACAATAGATTTAGATTTCGCACCTAAACCGGTAGAGTGCACTAACCATACATTTGGTTCTCCCATCCAAAGGACGTTGACTGGACGTGTTAGATGTGACATTATTTGCCTTTGGTTCTCACATACAAAGAGTTAGTTCTGACGTCGCATGATTCTTGATGGCGCACCCAAACCTCCCCGCCCAAAAGGGTTAAGGGTGTAGCATCCAAACCTGTTCTCTCAGTGCGGTAATTTCAATTATTACCATTTTGAAAAATTTACCGCCTGTCAGTACGTGAATATGATAATATCCTGCGTCGAATAACAATTCTAACGGGTCTAATTCAAGCGATTATATAAATGCGGCATGTGAGCAGTGTGGTGAATAGGAAAAAAATTCTCCTGATACTGACCACTATACTACTGAGGATGAGATAACAGAACCCTGGATTTTAAGGAAGTTAATGTCGTGTTAGTTATAATCACGTTACGCGTGGAAAATGTATTGGAAATTTGACGCGTTTACTATCAAGGCCATAGCAGGCTGATGGTTCCATGGTTTAAAACCCCCCTAGGCTCTCGAAATGCTTAAGAGATATCTTATGCATACTTCCTACCTAACCTTTAGCCTGCTACGGCCTTGGTGACAATTTTCCTACCTATTACACGCGCATAGCATGACCACCACTGTCGCGATTCTAAGTTCCTTAAAATCCACCTATCTATTAACTGATCCTCGGTAGTATAGTGGTCAGTATCCCCGCCTGTCACGTGGGAGACCGGGGTTCGATTCCCCGCCGGGGAGGATTTTTTTTCCTCAATTTCAAACAACAAATTCTATAATGGAGATTCTACTGCTTACGCAGTCTATTTACATATAGTAATATTTTTTTACTATGATAAGTACATTTTCCGGTGCATATTAGAACTTACTAGAAGGAATTATTTGCGTAGGCTTTCGCGCTGTGGCGAGTATTGAGCGTTGAGGTTCGGGGTTACTACCGCGTAGATTCATCTCTTCACACGACAGTTTCGCCTGCATTGCAGCGGCCATCTTCAGGTCAAATGAATAGGGTGGTTTCCTATTACTTTTTTATTGCCTAAATCGAAAGATTATTACTCCTGGAGTACGCATTTCACGCTCTTAGATTTTCGAATGACGATATCTATTTTTCGCGATTAAACGAAAAGTGAAAATTTTCAAGCGCGCGAAAACGCGACGGCTAAGTAGGAATGATGGGAAAAGTCCGTGTGACGTATTTCTGGTTCCCGCTGCCGCCCTGTGAGGTGACCTTGAGGCGAGGCTTGAGTGCTGATACGACGCAGGCTGCTATCAGGTAGCGCTTGGCTTAAATATGGATTATTAATACCCTATCAAACGAAGGAAACTTTCCGACCTTAGCCAGTTTTAATAGGTGATTATTAAGACATGTTTCCCTGAGCTATGTGCCTCATGCATGCATTGGTAATCTCAGACGATGTAAAACTCCTATCCTCTCGTGTAGAAACTAGGTCCCTGTGACGTCAGGTGGAGTGGAATCGCATGGGCGCCAATCTGGCCTTTTTCAAATGAGGTTAAAATTGACCATCGCCATTCGTTTAAACTGGGATTTCTAAAAAACCAAATAATGTGTATATTACGAAATCCCTAATGGTGGGTAACGAATAGCAATCAATGCATTTCGTTTTATTTAATGAAGGAAACTACCCTATTGGAGATCCGTGGTATCTCAATACACAATTACAATCCTGAACCAGCCAATGAGAAGACACCGGCCTCCGACGGGGTGTATAGGAGACGGGCGATACCACGGATCTCCACTTCATTGACCTGAAAAAGTCTGCTGCAATGCCGGCGAAACTGTCGTCTGCAGAGATGAATCTACGCGGTAGTAACTCCGAAAACCTCCAAGCTGAACCCTTACTAGAAGGAAATTTACATTTATAATTGCATCAATAATTACCTACTATTTAATATTAAAAGTACATTACTATTTTTAAGCACAATTCCGGCCCAAATAAGACTTTACGAGAAAGAAATTTATATTTATAATTGCAATAGACATTATCACATCCCAAGTTATTCTTAGCAAATATTACAGAGAATTTTTTTACCGTCTTAAAAATTATCCTTGCCTACTCAGTCGAAGGTCACGGGTTCGCATTCCCATCGGGTTAGTTGCACGTACTGTGAGAGGTAAAAAAATACACCAACCAAATTTATGCCGCTAATAATATAACTCTACTAGAAAATTGGTTTTCCTTCTGACGTCTTTCAGTTTCATGAACGAGACGAGGGAAATTAAATTAGGAGCTGTTTTTATCAACCAAGGCCATGAACAATGACGTATTGGCAAAATTAGCTCCGCGGGAAAGCACTTCCCTTAACTTTTTTTAGAAGTAAAATACTACTCTGTCTCTTTCTTATTGTAAGTTAATAATTTAATTTTATTACATTTTTTTTGTTTCGGTTACGTATTTATACATTAGAAATTTGGAGGCGACAGAATTGATAAAAGTATCTTTTGACTATTATGTCTATATTAATTTGATTCTTTAAATTCCTTCTTAGTATACGAGACCGGGATTCGATTCCCCGCCGGGGAGAATCTTTTTTCTCAATTTTTTTTACTACTCAATGGATGTTGCAACGGAAATTTCAATTAGCTGTGGAGAATTTAGACCTGATCGGAAAGGGTGTCGGATATTCTGATTAACAGTAAGAAGTTCAGTAGCATACAGAGGGGTTTGTTTAGGAATATTTATAGCTTTATACGGATTAGTTTAACGTAGGCAAAGATCTCAGGCCGTAGAGGAGTGTTGGCATGACTAGGCAAGAGTATAATTAAACTCTAACACTTTAATAAAGAGGAGAGGTGATACAAAATGACCTATTACGATGATTTGGTGGTGGTTTTTGAGGTCATCATCATTGGTGATTCCGTCCGTGGATATGTTTCAACTGAATTATTGTCTCCACAGCACTCTGTCCTGGGCCTCTCTCTTCATCTCTGTCTAATTCTTTCCTTCTTTGATGTCCGTCAGCATTTCGTGTCTCGTCCTTCCTCTCCCTCTCTTCCCTTCTATTTTCCTTTCCAATATTAACTTATTAACGCAATCACTAAATATAAAAAATAAGAGTGATAGACTGTAGAACAGACAGATTCATAATGTCTTCTTTTTCCACGATCAATAAGAGATATTAACGGCAGCGTTAAAACTCAATTCAGCGTTTCTGAATTTTATTATTATTTCTAACTGCATATGGTAGTATAATTTTTTAGTATACGTGACGTTTTTTGGCCGTGTGGTGTGCATGACGGAGTGAAATTACATGCTGCATGCTGGCGATTGACCACCCCCTGCCAAACACCCTTGAGATGGCTCGCAGAGTATTATGTAGATGTTTAGATATAGACTACTTGAAATATATCCTTTCCAATTTGGCCTTCCACTTTTTAATTTATCTCAGTTTGCTTCTTTCTTCTCTTATTCTCCTTATAGTTCTTCTTAAATAACTTTTTTGGTATTGAGCATTATTCTTCATCCTTACTAAAGCTTAAGGGAACTTATAGCTATCGCCGCTTTCCGTCTGGATGCGACTGTAGTTCTCATATTTTCAGATAGGAATGGGCGATGAGCTTGGTACATTTACACGAATAAAAGGGTAAGTGCGATAAGTAAAATCTGATGCTCTCCCGGCGAATATAGTCAAATAAGGCTATTCGGGCTTCCAGCCGGGTGGTCTCTCTCCATTCTGCCGACGTTTCGGATCTCAAGTCCTGTTCCATCTTCAGGGCTGATGCCGAATGGGTGAAGTTTACCAGCTTTTATAAAAATCTTTCCACCCGATGAGTAGTATATAAGCCAGCAACTTCATCCACTTGCCATCATCCCCAAGGCCGTAGCCAGAAAATATTTTCGGGGGGGGTTTATGGAATAGTAGACAAACATAAAATTATTTTTATAAGATAAATAAAATAGCGTATACGGTTAAATATACATATTTATTATAAACCCTTGAAGGAAAATATAAAAATATTATTATAAAATTGAATTTAGCCTTCTAGCTTTTTTTGCAGCGACCAAATGAATTAACTCCTCGGTGTCGATGTCAATTCTGCGGTCCCTCAGAAGACTCATAAGTCACTCACCTCTCTACTAATTCACAGCACTATTATTTCACACACTGCACCTACAAATTCGCTTAGATAATTATTGACTTAAGTCGTATTGGACTACTAGATGTCCCTGCGCCGCTACATAATATCGTCGTGTGAGCACCAAGCGAGCATAAAGTATCTATTTAATTTTTTTCATTTCGGGGGGGGGGGACCAATCCCCCTTGATCCCTCCCCTGGCTACGGCCTTGATCAGCCCTGATGATGGAACACGACTCGAGATCCGTAACGTGGGCAGAATGAGGGAGACCACCCGGCTGGAAGCTCGAAAACTCATCCTTGGGTAGTGCGAAGCTTCGAAGGAGAAGAAGGCGAGAGGGAGGTAGTGGAGAAAAGGGATGTACAAGAAGATAGACGAGTGAGCTAATTAGAACATAAGTTTTAAAGGGTTTGGAATGCTCAACCGCCATTCCGGCGACGAGCGCGAATCGCGCTCGGGATAGGTGTCCATTATAATCATTCACAACCTTGCTTGATAAAAAGAGCTCGTATTTCCCTCGTTTCGTTCACGAGACTAAAAGACGTCAGAAAGAAAACCAATTTTCCAGTAGAGTTATAATATTAGCGCCATAAATTTGGTTGGGATGTATTTTTTTTCCTCTCACAACACGTACAACCGATCCAATAGGAATGCGAACCCTTGAACTTCGACTGAGAAGGCAAGGACATTTCCTAAGACGGTAAAAAAAATCCTCCCCGGAGGGGAATCGAACCCCGGTCTCCCGCGTGACTTTTCACTCACAAGTTGCCACTCGCGTCGCTGTCGGACAAATTGATCCGAGTTTCACGGGGAAATAGGATAATTAGGGGTTTAAACCGAAATCGGCATTCGTGATGATGTTTTTTTTAATCACATAGGGTGGTTTCCTATTATTTTTTTATTGCCTATATCGGAAGATTATTACTCCTGGAGTACGTATTTCACGCTTTTAGATTTTTAAATGACGATATCTATTTTTCGCGATTAAATGAAAAGTGAAAAATTTCAAGCGCGCGAAAACGCGACGGGTAAGGAAATCTCTCCGTGTTACGTATTTCTGGTTCCCCCTCCCGCCTTGTGAGGTGACCTTGATCGAGGCTCTGAGCGCTCATAGGACGCAGGATCCTAGCGGGTAGCTGAGTACCTTGCTGGCTGGTAGCGCTTGGCTTAAAAAAGGTTTATTAATACCTTATCAAACGAAGAAAACTTTCCGACCTTAGCCAGTTTTAATAGGTGATTATTAAGACATGTTTCCTTGAGCTCTGCGCCTCATGCGTGCATTGGTAATCTCAGACGATGTATAACTCCTATCTTCTCCCATAGAAACTAGGTCCCTGTGACGTCACGTGGAGTGGCATCGCATGGGCGCCAATCTGGCCCTTTTCAAATGAGGATAAAAATGGACCATTGCCATTCGTCTAAACCGGTATTTCTAAAACGAAATAATTTGTATATTATGAATACAGTAATGGTGGGTAACAAATCGCAATCAATGCCTTTCGGTTTCTTTGATGAAGGAAACTACCCTATTCATGGCTCTTCAATGCTATTCCTCGCAATTATACGCTTAATACTGCAAAAAATTTGAAAAAAGTGGAGCGCATTGCACTCATTACCGCATTGCTGACATTTTCGAAAGCCGATTAAATTATTATAGCAACCTTCAGTGGGATGGAATTTGGACTCCTCTACGCAGCGCCCTTGAATTTCTCTATTCAACATTATGAAAGGTGAAGAGCAGGCCCGTGCTATACCCCTTCTCAGCCTCTTCAGACTTGAAAGTGTATTTTCCGCGGAAATTTTGCGTCTTCCTCATATTCATAACGAAATAGAACTGAAAAATATTAATCCGCTTAAAAAATTGTAATCGTAGTGACAGCAACCCCTTGTATCACCCGTTGTACCTAAAAAATAATGCAACCCTTAAGGCCTTTTTACACGGTACACGGAATTGCGCAATCTGACGTGCGTGCGAAGGCGCATTCAAAATTGCGTCGTGTAAAGCGGTGAATTGCTAGAACACACGCGACAATGCGTGGATGCGAGACAGCAAAATAGCCCCTGTTCTAATTTCGTTCATGCATTCGCGCAACTCCACGCCATTTTAGAAATTAATGCAGCTCTAACCTGCGCAATTCCGTACCCCATGTAAAACGGCCTTTACAAGAGAAGGGATTGGTGCAAAAATAAATATGTGCATATATAAATTGGATGAAGTGTATTGATGTTATATAAGTTCATGTAATAGAAATAGCATAAAAAATAGTAGTGAAATAGCATCAATAAATGGTACTACCCTTTCTTAATGCCACTCATTTTAGAATAACACCAAAACCATAATGTTTCGTCATCAACCGCGCCTCAGATTCAAGACGATGGAAAATAGCGGAGTATGTTCAAGCGCAGAATGTGTAGACTACGATACAAGCGGGAGAAAGCACTTGGAGATACTCTTAGATCAGGAAATTATAAAAAAAACATATTTATCATATATGAAACCTACTCTAGGACTGAAGAAGTTACGGCGCGCCGCGGCGGTGGACTGCCATGGCCAGAGGGCGACAGCACTATGCATAATGCAGGGGTCGGACTACCGGGAGGTCTGGGGGTGTGAAATATAATAAATAAGTTCGTAATCCTTACCCGCATAAGATTTAAAGATTGAATTGAATCTTAAAAGATTGAAATATGTTAGTTTAAGTCATTATATTGTTTACTGAAGGCGGTGTTTAATTATGCTGCTAGATGATACATAATTTAAATCAAGTTAACTGCTCAATGTGACATTCCGACTGTAAAGTTTGTGATTTTCGGAACAGGAGAGCGCCTAAGATTTCCAGGCTAGAGGGCGCAACGGGAAGCGTCCCGGTGTCCCGGCGGCCAAGCACGGGCCTGGTGAAGAGCAAGACGAAATTGTTTGTCCTCTCGTCGTCATAGCAATGAGGACGTAAAGCCGACCAGTCAATTTACGCGGAAAATATTATCACTATCAACAGGAGATAAGTTCTTAAAATTCTATTTTAAAACAAGTCCTCGGTAGTATAGTGGTCAGTATCCCCGCCTGTCACGCGGGAGACCGGGGTTCGATTCCCCGCCGGGGAGAGTTTTTTTCTCGATACCAAACAACTAGACAAAATTTTAAAAGGAAATTTCAATTACTTACGCCGGCTAACTAAATATAGTTAAAGTTTTTTTAAATTATAACAGGTATATTTTCCGGCCCATATCAGACCTTATAAGAAGGAAATTTAAAATTACTATTTAATAAGTAAAAGTACACTACTATATGTAAGTAAATATTCCGGCCCGTATCAGAACTTAAAAGAAAAAAAATTGTATTTATAATAGCATTAGATATTATAACATCTTTATAATAGCATTAGATATTATAACATCCCAAGTTATTCTTAGCAATAATTCCAGAGAATTTTTTACTGTCTCAGGAAATATCCTTCCCTACTCAGGTCGCGGGTTCGTATTCCCGTTGGGGTCGTTGTATGTGCTGTGAGAGGTAAAAAAAATATCCCCCAGCCAAATGTATGCCGCTAATACCATAACTCTTCATGAAAATTGGTTTTCTTTCCGACGTCTTTGAGTATCATTAACGAGACGAGGAAAATTTAATTAGGAGCAGTTCTTATTAACCAAGGTTGTGAACAATGACGTCTTGACGAAATTAGCTCTGCGGGAACGCACTTACCATAACTTTTTTTAGAAGTAAAATATTACTCTGTCTCTTTCTTATTGCAAGTTAATAATTTACATTTTATTACAATTTTTTTTGTTTTGATTACGTACTTATATATTAGAAATTTGATGGCGGCAAAATTGATGAAAGTGTTATTTGACTATTATGTTTTTATGATTGTGATTCTCTAATTTCGCTCACTAACCACGAGTCCTCGGTAGTATAGTGGTCAGTATCCCCGCCTGTCACGCGGGAGACCGGGGTTCGATTCCCCGCCGGGGAGAATTTTTTTCTATCGATCGTTTACAACTTGTCGGATGCTACAGTGGAAATTTCAATTACCTACTTGGACTATTAAGAGTGGTAATTAGAAGTGGTATTTTTTTGCAATGATAGGTACATTTACCAGCCCACCTCAAACCTTAAAAGTGTAAAATTCATATTTATAATGAGGCTCTCCATCTCGGCCGACGTTTCGATGGTCGTGTCGTACATCGACATCAGGGCTTTCGATGGACGACACGGCCATCGAAACGTCGGCATAGATGGAGAGCCTCACCCGGTGGGAAACCCGAAACAACTTCAACATCACCATAAGCCGGGAATACATCAGATCTTTTCTGCATCAAATATTATTAAATAACGAGTGGTTCTTAGAAAAAAAACTCCCACCCTGGGCCCACGATAAAACCATACTTGAACGCAAGACTGCATCTTCAAACCTCTCGAGAGAAATATCCATTTATGGAATTGATTGATTCTTCTTGGGTTCTCAACCTGTTAACTCAGTCGTATAGGCTGACGTTTCGGAAGATGAATTGTCTCCCATTTTTAAGACATGTTACTCGATGAAAGTCCAATTTCACGCTATGCTACACACTACTAGCAACTAATCTATGAAATTTTAAGATTGGTATTCAACAAAATTCGCCGGGATATAATCTTTGTAATATAATTTTATTAATTTTGAAATTCTCGGCGGAGAATAGAAAACTGGTCTCCAGCGTGACAGGCACGAGTACCGAATTTTGAGAAACAAAACAAGTTTTGGCACCAAATTTCGAAAGGCCTAATACTAATCTATGGACTTTCATTGACCCTCTCCTCTACTGGAGAGCATTCAGGGCCCACATTCGACATAAGGGCCCACTCCTATTCCTTCTTTACATAAACGACATTGGCGAAGTAGTGCAGAGTAAGTTACGATTATTTGCAGACGACGCTGTAGTTTACAGAGAAATCCGTTCCTGCAAAGATATAGATGAACTAACGAATGACCTTGCTGCTATCCAAGCTTGGTGCGATGCTTGGCAGTTAGAATTAAATTTGGAAAAATGCGTCGTAATGAATTTCTGGAAGAAGAATAACTCCCTACAGCGTAACTATATCATTCGGGGCACGCAGTTAAAGGCAGTTGAATCCGTGAAATATCTAGGGGTTAGACTCAATAATGATCTATCGTGGAATAAACATATTCGAGAAATAACCGGTCAAGCTAATCGTAAAATGGGTTTTGTTAAAAGAATATTAGGAAAGTGCGACGACAAAGTGAGAGAAATTAGCTACTTTTCCCTCGTTAGACCACATTTGGAATACGCTGCCAGTGTTTGGGACCCTCATGAAAAAGGCTTAATAACAGAGTTAGAACGCGTGCAAAGAAGAGCTGCCAGGTATGTGAAAGGTCGTTACGATAGTCTTGATAGTGTAACTGACCTCTTAGATAAACTCGGATGGGAATCTCTGTCGGACCGTAGATTGAAAATTAGACTAAAACTTTTAAATAAATTCAAGAGCAGTGTCTTTTCTGACTAGTGTTGCCGCGAGACTCGATACTTTCTCGTCTCGTCTCGAGTCTCGTCTTGTTTTCGAGACGAGACTCGAGACGAGACCGTAGGGTAGAATTCGAGACGAGACTCGAGACGAGACCACCTTTTGACGAGACGAGACGATACCACTTCCACGAGACTCTCGAAAGTCTCGAAATGTAGATGGACGTCCTCAATTGATATTTGGTATAGTTTTATACCTATAGGTTTATAGGTTTATGCTTAAAACTATATCCTTCAGTTAGGACGAAACACATTTTACGTTATTCTTAAGCATTATATTTTAAATACAGCTGAATAATAACTTTTCGATAGATGATCAAATTATAAACTAGAATATTTGCTGAAAAACCAATTTCTGAATGCATGAGCCAAGTAAGGGAGTGTTAATGGCTGACTACTTTTCCTTGTTTCCTGGGATAATTAATTTGGAAAATTGGAGCCTTATTTTAATGTAAAAAAGTTCTAGCTAAACTTTCGAGAGCCACAGCATTGTGTTACAAAAATGTGTTACGTTGGGTGGTCAGCCCCTCGCTCGGTATCTTTTGCTTTGGGTATTTCCTGCATTTATTTCCTCTTGATTTCTTCAGGGTTCCAAGGTCTTTCTTCATTCTGCACTTGTGAAAGCATCGAAGTATCGTAAACAAAAGACTGCATTATACAAATATAAAATTAGGACGCATGACGAGACTTATTCCGCGTCGGTAAGCAATACTGTACAACATAATAGATCGTTACGAGAACGCCAGAAATCGTGTATGACTTTCACGAGAACGCCAGAAATCGTGTATGACTTTCGCAAATTGCTGTTTCCTTTTTCTTTCTACCGTTTTTTTTTAGCAATCCATCAGAAAATTCACGTTAATATTACTTCAGTAATACATATTACTGCGCCCTTCATTTCTAAATTTTTCCTAAAATGGCAACGACAATATAATTTTTACAATTAGTGAATTTCATGAGAGACATAAACGTGTTTATAATTATATTCATTAAAATTCATATATAGTTATTCAAGCTGAACTCCTCTGAGATCCTGCCAACTTCATTTTTTTCTTAACTATGAAGTCTGTGGTGCTGTCATCGGCACTAAAATCTCAGTAAGCTGAAGAGTCATGGTATCCTCAATTTTTCATCTCACTCATTTGAAGATACTCGGAGAAAATGAAAGTCGTGCCTCAGCATTTTATCTTTTCTGGGAGAAAAAATTCGAATCGGTTCATAATTGGTAGAGGGTATTTCGAGGTGGTATTAGTATCTTCGTGTATTGCTATCTCATTACCCTATTGTAGTCCCATCTCTAAGGCCATGTCCGGAAACATTTGATCCGCATGTAATTGCAAAACAATGTGGCTAGCGCGGCTGTTAGCTAATAATTATTTCAATGTATTGCATATTGTAAGGACTTATGGAGAGAAAGTCGTACTTAAATTTTTTACAATTTTAATAAATTTTTAAAATTGGCGGTGGAAAAATGTGTCGTACACAGTTATGCCACACTTGTAATAATCCTGGAAAAGCCTGTGGCGGGGGGCAGGAGGCTGCTGTTGGCCGCGCCGCGATGTACAGGGATAAATATAGTATCAATTATAAATGAAAATATTCGAATTAAATATGACTTGCAAAGTAATTTTACGGGAATTTCAGCCAAATATCCTGTTCAAAATTATTACGTGTTTTGACTATGGCAACATGCTTGACTCTTAATCACTATGGCCATAAAAGATTTTTTTAGCCACAGACGGCAAGAAAATCAATGTTATTGAACCGTAAAATGTATATATATTTTTCTAACCTAAATAGAAATGTGACCTACACATCTAATTTTATTCGATCGCAGTATTTTAGGCATAACTAATTCCGATTCTAGAAATGTAAAAACTACTATGTCTTTACATGAGACAAGTGTAAAAATATTTTTACACACATAAATACAGCAGAAATTAAAATGACAAAAGCTTTCTCGGGCACCAAGTGAGTGGTTGTTGTATAAGTAGCCAAAGTTTGTGTCGGATTGCCACCGTCGGGTGTTTGAATAAGAAGACGTTCTGCTGACAGTGTCTTTTTCTTGTCTGAGAGATCTTCAAATTTATCATTCGCTAGGAAAACACCAAAAATTAAAACGTATGCCCCGAAATCGTTTGTATGACGTTGCCTTTGACAACTATATCGTTATCACCGTTCAACAATTCGATAATTGAGCCTGATGAAGTTTTCCGTTGGGTTTTCGTATAAATGCCTGTGAATGACTTATTCAGTGTAATTGTCCTGTATAATAATCTAATTTTCGGAAACACCGGATAATTTTAATAGATTAATACGAACGTTTATTTTCAACTTATTAACAAATTTTATAAATTATGAATGTACCAGTATACAGGTATTTTTTCGCCGGTACAAACGAGGGAGTACTATTATTGCTATTTAACCCCTCAAGCGTGACTTTAAATTCCCGTGGTCGTTCCCTTGCGTGGTCGTTCCTAAGTGTGAAAGACACACTGTATGAGTTTGAAAGTTTCATTAGGTATTCCTATCTCTTAATCTTCCATATATGTACTTTCAGTGAGTATATATGTGAGACATATCTGTCTGATTTCGTTCTGTGCCTCTTAATTGCCTCTGTTTGTGTGGTCGACTTTTTTTAGAATATTTTTTCCAGCTGATGCCAGGATGCTTCCTCTAGGAGCGGCGACTGGTGGACGCCCATGGAAGATAATCTACCACTTACGCTCCGATTTATGTGCTTTCTTAGCGATTGTATGTTCAATGTGGGGACGCTGAATGCCTTCCTCTGTGGTTCATTATCATCTCATCTTCTGTCTCATCTTTTCCTTTCTCTTTCATCGTGGCAATGATAGTGAAGGCTTGGACCGTCCAGGCATTGTCACGCAATAGTTCTCGGAACCTCGAAGACCTGCCAGCATCTGGTATCTTATTTATGACGTTGGAAGCTGAGGGTTGGAGTTTTTTTCGCGCTTGCGTTTGCTTTGGTGGTTTTATTTTTTTCGGCCTTGGGCCCCTTCCGTATCTGAACCCCTTCTTAGTTGACCATGCCTTCTAGCTGTCGTGAGTGGTGCGATCACAGTGTGCTTGACTTTCTGGAATAAAAGAGTGCAGAATGTTCTGATACGATTTCGTAAATTACAATTGGATACTCCCTTGAGTCCAGGTTCGAAGATTTATAGCATCTAATTTTTCCGTGAATTTTCAAGAAAATTATTGGGAAGAGATCGGCCGTGAAGACGCGCCTCTAACCTTTGCGTGTGATTTAGTTGAAAAGAAATATCGCCTATTCGTGTAAAAAGGATCCTTGGAATTGGAGTTATTTTTCGATGATGAAATAATTACAATTATAGTGACTGAGACAAACCGCTACGTGGCATAGTTTCTTTAAAATTTACAAAGAAAATTCCAAAAAAATGCGCTTTCACTATAACCTTTCGCCCATTAGTGAATATTTGAATCTTAGTGAACAAAATTATAGCAGGACAGAATTTAGAACAGCACAAAGGACGGTTCTAGAATATCGATACGGAATGTGCTCGATCGACCAGACGGCATATTTTGTTCAACAAAACCCATAAATTGAAACATATAGGGTTGAAAGAAGAAAGTGTGCAGTGAGTGACATAAACATAAAGAGATACGAGACAAGATACAGATGTAAAACTGCCCAGGAACCTGTGTTTTGAGAAACCCCACAGACTTTTGAACTACTAGACACGGCATACAGGGAGCAGGCAAAAGTAAACGGCGCTGAAAATTGTAAGTACGTATTAATAATATTCAAGTTCAAACAATGTTTAAGATAATATAATTTTTTGAATTTTTTTCGGTGATCGATTAGGATTATGTCTACATTCCATTTTTAGACATTTTTCGTTTTATGTTATTATTTTATTCATTGATTATCAATAAAATCAACGATTTTAGCACCAGTTTGATGCAATTGGTGTCCGGATAAATATGTGCTTGCAATTTATATTAATGGCTCTCCTATTTTTAAGACTATCGATTAAGCGATTCAGCACGCTTACGCATGGAAACGACGCTAAATTTAGTGTGGGGGAAACGAGACGAGACGAGAGTCTCGTCCGAGACTCGAGACCGAGACGAGACTAGGGTTCACGAGACGAGACTCGAGACGATACCAGAGGTCAGGAAACGAGACTGAGACGAGACTGGCGAAAGTCTCGTCTCGTCTCGTCTCGCGGCAACACTATTTCTGACGAAGTTTACCATATCTTACGGACGCCAACGTACTACGGATCATCAGATCATATAAATAAAATAAGAGAGATAGATTGCAGAACAGACAGATTCCGAATGTCATTTTTTCCACGATCAATAAGAGATTATAACGGTAGCAATAGAACTCGTAAATAGATTGCATGACTTGTAGTGTAGCCTACTAACCTATGTAAAACTTAATGCATGTTTCTGAATTTCTATTCTATATTCTATTTCTAACAGCATATAGTAGTATAGTTTGTTATTATACGGGACGTTTTTTGGACGGTGTGGTGTGCATGTGGGAGTCCAAATGCATGCTGCATGCTGGTGATTGATCACCCCCTGCCAAACACCCTAGAGGTGGCTCGCAGGGTATTATGTAGATGTAGATTGAGTAACTTGAAATTGGCATCGAGTCGTCTTCCGAAACGTCGCGTCGGCCTGAATTAACCTGGTTGTGAACCCGAGAAGAATTCGTCAATATAATGCACCAGGAAGAATTAAAATCGTTCATTATTTATAGAATGCTTACGCAACGTAATTACACAAAAAAGTATCGCCCTTAACAAATTGGTGGGGGTAAAAAAATATAGGTATTTTAATACATACTATTTATTCACGGGTGCAGGATTTTTCGCTCTTGAGGGTGAGCTATCAGCATATAAGGGGTGAACCCTGAAAACGAGAGAAAAAAAGAAAAAAAATAATGGAAGCGTCTTATGACGAAGGCTAATAGATGAGTTATGCTTAGGGCAGATAAGAAAGGACCTAAGTAGAATATTCGGGAACCAAGACGAAGCAACTGATGCCACGTGAGAAAAAAAAGTAAAAAAATTTCATTGCTTAGACATCTGGTGGCCAGCGCAGGATAAGATCCAAATAGCTTATTCTTTACATAATATTGTAATTATTACCTTGTTTTTTATATTTACAAACGCGTTGTTGTTCGGCTGTTACACGAGAACATCCGATGAGTCAAAAAATGCTTATAGATGCACTTAGTTATCATTCAAATGGGAAAATTAAACATAATTTTGAAATTTTATTGCCTCTAATTTCTGAGATTTTCAACTGCAGTTGCAATTGGTATTCTCCAATTTATCGACGTGAAGAATAGCAATTGGCGGCTTATTGCATTAAACAATTTACTCCATGTATGACCATTATATCCCAGTCAATATTCGTTAAATACCAACAAAATATTTCCCAAAACAGTTCTGCGTTAACAGTGGAATGGGATGTGAAATACAGAATATTTTCATTTCGTGAAATGAGCGCTGAGAGCTCATTTGGACGATGAATTTTGGAGAATTTTTTTTGAATCGGCTCACGATAAAGTACACAATTGAAAGGAAAAACAACGACATTTCGGATGTCAACTTCTGACACCTCTAGTTGTAATAACTTATCGCGGGAGGGACAAAGACACTTTGTAACATGATGAGAAAGGCTGCAGAACACCATTATTCACTTAGAGGTGCTATGAATGAATTATAAATCATCATTAAACCATGTGGATAAATATCTCGCAGCCACATTCTTTTAGTTTATTTTATTTATTCCCACACCACTGAAAACAGTGCACCTTGGCCTTTTACATCGGGATTTTAATCAAATTTAACACTCATATGTGCACGAAAAATTATGCCCTGCATAAGGTATTTATATATTTCTTCTTTATATAAACGACATTGGCGAAGTAGTGCAGAGTAAGTTACGATTATTTGCAGACGACGCTGTAGTTTACAGAGAAATCCGTTCCAGCAAAGATATAGATGAACTAACGAATGACCTTGCTGCTATCCAAGCTTGGTGCGATGCTTGGCAGTTAGAATTAAATTTGGAAAAATGCGTCGTAATGAATTTCTGGAAGAAGAATAACTCCCTACAGCGTAACTATATCATTCGGGGCACCCAGTTAAGGGCAGTTGAATCCGTGAAATATCTAGGGGTTAGACTCAATAATGATCTATCGTGGAATAAACATATTCGAGAAATAACCGGTCAAGCTAATCGTAAAATGGGTTTTGTTAAAAGAATATTAGGAAAGTGCGACGACAAAGTGAGAGAAATTAGCTACTTTTCCCTCGTTAGGCCACATTTGGAATACGCCGCCAGTGTTTGGGACTCTCATGAAAAAGGCTTAATAACAGAGTTAGAACGCGTGCAAAGAAGAGCTGCCAGGTATGTGAAAGGTCGTTACGATAGTCTTGTTAGTGTAACTGACCTCTTAGATAAACTCGGATAGGAATCTCTGTCGGACCGTAGATTGAAAAATAGACTAAACCTTTTAGATAAATTCAAGAGCAGTGTCTTTTCTGACGAAGTTAACCATATCTTGCGGACGCCAACGTACTACGGAAGATCAGATCATATAAATAAAATAAGAGAGATAGATTGCAGAATAGACAGATTCCGAATGTCATTTTTTCCTCGATCAATAAGAGATTATAACGGCAGAAATAGACCTCGTAAATAGATTGCAGCACTTGTAGTGTAGCCTACTAACCTATGTAAAACTTAAAGCATGTTTCTGAATTTCTATTCTATATTCTATTTCTAACAGCATATAGTAGTATAGTTTGTTATTATACGGGACGTTTTTTGGACGGTGTGGTGTGCATGTGGGAGTCCAAATGCATGCTGCATGCTGGTGATTGATCACCCCCTGCCAAACACCCTAGAGGTGGCTCGCAGGGTATTATGTAGATGTAGATGTAGGGTAAACCTACCCCGACGAGACTCGAAACCGCGATCTCTTCTTTGGTAGGCGAAGACCTTACCTCGCCTCCTCCGAGGCCGCCATTATCTTAACCTTCCCTTCCATTTCGATTAATTTTCCGAATATCGTGCTCCTATTCTCTATTTATTTTATTCTGTGGTTCTCTTTTAAATGGCAGGCAATGAAATGGTATTTCGTAATTTGCGTAAACGTATATAAAATGTGATTATTAAACATGGAGAACACAGATATCGCTACTCGAATACAATCATTTTAATCCTTCCAAAGCATCCTTCATGTTTTCCAAATCCTTCACGTTTTATGAAATATGAGTTATTTATGTATACTATGTATGTTTTAACATTTTTAAGCTTTCGAAATAATTATATTGTTCCTCTAAATAGTGCTATAATTATGGAAATCCGATGACGAGATACACTCGTCATTGCGCGGTTTGGCGCCGAAAGTTCATGACGGGTTAATTGGGTTTCCAATATTTTACTTGAAAATTATATTGACGGCCGTCAATTAGTGTGGAAACTAGAGATAAGTAAACAAGGTCCTCCCATATCGCTTTTCGACAGATTAACAGCTGAGGGCGTTTCGCTCCATCTAACTGCAAAGTTACGAGACTGTGGATTCGAGTCCGAATGGCCAGCGGCATAATTTCTGCAGCGTTGACACAAACACTAGTGGTTGACGACATACTAACGACTTCATCAGCAGCGGGGAGGGTAAACGCCGAGTGGTTGCCCTTCCCATGAAGGAGGAAACCCTCCAATGAGGGAAAACTCTAAGGGGTTTGACTGAGAGTTATGGCATAGGAACAGAGCGTTGAGGAAGGGAGATTAGATAAAGTGAGATAAGGGAAGAGTCTAGCTGAGGGGGAGAAGAATTCGTAGGGTTTGGTGTCAGACGGTTGCAAGGGGGAAAAAAGGGACAACTGCTTTCCATTCGTGAGCTGTACACGACACCAGACTTGGGTTCTTTCGAGTGCGAAGCTTACTACTGTCTGGGAAGATATTATGTGCACTTCAGATAAGATTATCTAACCACCGAAGAGGGATACAGAAATACTAATTGCATAATAATTGTTGATGAAGTCTTCTCGGGAAATAATCCGGATCAGGATGGACATTGCTGCCAGCGTTTCAATGGCATTCTCCGCCTTCGTCTTCAAGGTGAAAAAAGATCGAAAGACCACCAAAAAGACCAAAAAAGACAGAAGAAAGGACATTTTTTCGCCCTGATGACGATGGCAGAGAAGACCATGGAAACGTTGGCAGCAATGTCCATCCTGACTCGGCTGATTTCCCGAGAAGACTTCATCAACAAGATTCGCCCGGAATGCACCAAATCCTTCATGAACAATTATTATTTGGAATGAGTCGATTACACTTTTTATCGATGTCGATTTCAATTCCGATTCTTTCCCATTGATTCCCGATTCCATCGATTCTTATATTATTATAATTTTGTAATTAGTGTATTACATCTATGTGCGATTATTATTTTTTTTGTCGAAAATATTGTATTGTTTTTTTCATGCACTAGGCGATATGCACTGTTCACATTTGACTGTATATATATTTATTTATTTACTTTTTGTCTTTTATTTATCTGATATGAAGTGAAACACTTTGCACTTTCCACATAAAAAAAAATGATTACACTAGAGTCGACATGTTTCGCTGCACTGCAGCATTATCAAGACTAAACCAAGAAATTAACCATACCAATATATATACACAAAGTTGCGAGTGTGCAATTTGTGTATATATATTGGTATGGTTAATTTCTTGGTTTAGTCTTGATAATGCTGCAGTGCAGCGAAACATGTCGACTCTAGTGTAATCATTTTTTTTTATGTGGAAAGTGCAAAGTGTTTCACTTCATATCAGATAAATAAAAGACAAAAAGTAAATAAATAAATATATATACAGTCAAATGTGAACAGTGCATATCGCCTAGTGCATGAAAAAAACAATACAATATTTTCGACAAAAAAAATAATAATCGCACATAGATGTAATACACTAATTACAAAATTATAATAATATAAGAATCGATGGAATCGGGAATCAATGGGAAAGAATCGGAATTGAAATCGACATGAAATTGCACACTCGCAACTTTGTGTATATATATTGGTATGGTTAATTTCTTGGTTTAGTCTTGATAATGCTGCAGTGCAGCGAAACATGTCGACTCTAGTGTAATAAATTTTTTTAATGTGGAAAGTGCAAAGTGTTTCACTTCATATCTCATAATGGATCTCCACAAAGTATCTGCCTCATCCATCCAATTCATTTTATTTATCTATCTCAATGTGAAATGTAGAAAGCTGTACTTATATTTTCTCATGGGCCCCAGTGCCTACGAAAATAAACGATATTATTATCATAATTATTATTCATGATAAAAGGTGGGTATATCGATTTGTCAATAGAATGGATGTCATTAAAATTTAAGAATTAAAAGGAATAAATTAACTAAGACAATGAGTGGACCAAAAAGGTAGGTATAGTAACATAAAATAGTTATGATAAGCAATATTTCGATCAAATTTGGGAGGGGGTCATGACCCCTGTTACCCCTCACCGCCCTTGTCCGCCACTGATTACATCAATATTATCCTAATTCATTACCGCGTTATTTCAATATGAATACTTGCATTCAAGCACAATGGGCCTGGTGTGGGAATATTTATAAAATCGTTTCCGGCTGAATTTTGTGGAATAATGATATATCCATGATTAAAGCACAAATGGTAATATCCACACTATTTTATTTATCACTTAACCGACCATGGTTTCGACATTTGGTGTCATTTTCGAGGTGACCTTGCTAAGAATAACTTGGGATGTTATAATATATAATGCAACTATATATATAAATTTCTTTCTTGTACAGCCTTATATGGGCCGGAAAATGTACTTAGTAATATATTTTTACATAGTAAAATAGTAATATTTTATGTAATTATAAATGTAAATCACCTTCTTGTAAGGTGTGATATGGGCCGGAAAATGTGCCTATCATAGTAAAAAAAACTTTCACCGATACATAGTTAGCCTGCATAATTTGTCAGATGTTCACGAATGAGAAAAAAATCCTCCCCGGCGGGGAATCGAACCCCGGTCTCCCGCGTGACAGGCGGGGATACTGACCACTATACTACCGAGGACTTGTTACGATAGAGAGAATTTTAAGAAAGTAAATTATCTCGCGATAGTCGTCGTCACATTACCGCGTACAGTGATTTTCCAATGGACGTGCTTGTAAAAGACGCGCACATTGCTCACCTGGGCGGTGAATTTGGGAGAAAAATGATTTTGCAAAAAATTGACTCAAGATGGCGTGGACCTTTTAACGGAAAAGTAACAGGATTTAGTATTTTAACTGCTGGCTCTACGCTATAAACCAGTGGCGTATCTATGGGGGGGAGGATGAGGGGATATATCCCCCCAAAAGCATCAGAGAAATACAAAAATATTAAAAATCTTGTCTAGATTTGATATATAATAACTTCATCAGCTTAAGGTTAATTTTTTTTAAAAACCAAAATGATTTAAAATGCATTTTCGGGCATTTTTTTTTTTTTTAATTTTACTGAACTCCCCGTTTCACCCACTGACCCTCTCATCCCCCCAAAGCATTTTTCCTAGTTACGCCACTGCTGTAGAAAAATGCTGTAAATCTACATACTACTCCCGAAGTTGTCTCAATAAGTGTCTGCCGTCCTCCTGTGAAAAAAAAAAACAGAAAATACTTGCTTAGAATTAATGCGAAATAATTATTCTGAGTTATACGTTCGTTCATGTTTCCATCGTCAGTGCATGGGTGTACCCAGCGAGGTGCAGGGGGAGGCAGCTGCCCCCCTCCTATTTGCAAAAATCGCAAAAGTCTTTAAGCAAAATCAGAACTGAATTGACACGAAAGTATTCAACAAATTTCTTTAAACCCACGAAAAATGAAATGCATTAGTATAAGATGTGTAAATACAATTAAACTATTTTTTCAAGGAAATAATTTCATAAACTAATGTCACAACTTGACTTCCCCCCCCCCCCCCCTAGGCCATGGCTTGCCCCACCCTATACCATGGACTGTCCCCTCTACCCCCTAGTTATTATCCTGGGTACGCCCTTGCGTCAGTGATCGCGCAGTTAAAATCAAACGACTATCGTCATATGTTTCATTACATTATTGCTCACGAGTGTGCTGATTTCCTCATATATATGCTTTTTTTATTATCCATTACGATTCAAAATTTACTAGGGTGACCTACGTATCTGCATGTGAGACGCACACTCCGTTCTTGACAGCGACAAATTGGAATAATATGTGCAAGTGCTACGTGAGATAATACGGTGCATCTACACAATACCCTGCGAGCCACCCCTGGGGTGTTTGACAGGGCTGACCAATTACCAACATGCAGCACGCAAGAGGAACGCCACATGCACAACCCACGGTCATAGAAATATTACGTATACTAGAAAAATATACATGCGTATTCATTTTAAAAAACTTGCTAATGGTTAGTATTTCCTAGAGCAAATACATGAAAAGATGGAACTTTCGAAAAAAACAGGCAATGAGTCATCCTAGCGAGTGACGCCATTAATCCTAATAATTGAGACAGCGTTGCCTTCCATAATAGTACGAAGAAAGAATGACATTTCTCTGTTTTGCAGTCTATTTCTTTTATTTTATTCTCATGATCGCGTCTACTATAGTGCGATGGTAGACGAAGGATATGATTCACGTCGTCTGAGAAAATATCTTCTTCGAGTTTCCTATGTAAGTTAAGCCTATACTTCGATCTACGCTCTTGTAAAGATTCCCATCCTAACTCGTATAACATACTGGAAACGCTACACTTTTTGTCGTAACAACTCATCACAAATCCGGCCGCCCTGCGCTGTATTCGATTGATTTCAGCTATTAGTCCTACTTATTTCGGTAACTATGGCTTTCCATCCATTCCATACGCATTCCCTTGTGTGCAAAATTGTACAATTTCGCGTCGTTCCAGCCAGTCTTCCGCAGACATTTCATTTGCAAAGCCGACGGTATGATTCTTCGTTCTTTCGCTGGGGCGGGAAGACGGGAAAGGGGAAGATCAAATATCTGCAGTGATTTCCCCGCCCAATTCTCTGCCGACCATCACCATGGTAACGGAGCCGTTGCGCAACAGTCAGACTCGCGGGTAATTCTATCCGAATTTCGTAATCCACCCCGTCGCGTCGGTTCAAAAAAAAAAAAAAACAAAAAAGCAACGCTTGAGCTCCTAACCGAAAAGAAGTGTTAATTACGTTTGCCCTTATAGAGTTTCCCCTTTCATAACGCATGGATTTTAATATTATTTAGTGTAGCTACCGGGGTATTATGTTTCGGATCTAAAAGTCGAAAACTGGCACCGCTCGCCAACAATTTTTTCAAAAAAGAATATTAGCTCTTCTCCCAGCAGTTTCTTGAACGAAGCAATGCTGAAATACAAAGTGAGCTTCACTGAGAACATTTGAACAAGTACTAACACGAATAATTAAAAGTAGGGCCATTTATCCACATAAGGACGGAAAAAATTTCTCCATAAAAAACTAAAGAAAGAAAAGAGAAGAAGACATGAAAATTTAACTGTTCTAATATTATGCACAATAGTCTAATGAAATTAGTAGTATAAGGATAAGTAAAAGTTTAACTTAAAAAAAAGAACGGCCGAAGAACACGGTATATTTAACTTTCAGCGCTGTGGAAAGGAAATGTAGGTATAGCTGATTTAAAGATATGTACGGGTCTTTACGTTGCGAAGAATTGACAACAAATGACCATTAAAAAAATATAATAATAAAGCAAATTTATGGCCGTGGACTCATTGGTCCTCAAGACATTGATAAATAGACTACTAAAAAACAACAAAAAGTACAACTCAAGGATCCTGAATGAATCTGTATATAATATTACATAAGAGAGAATAAGAATGTGAACATAGTATCTTATAAACTAAAATATGTAACAATAACTTTTACTTTTTCAATTTTATTTATTTATTTAATTTTTTAATTTCAACATGTTGGAACTGAAAAAATTGAAAACTTTTCCTTTAAAATTTGCGATGGTTTTTACATGCTTTAAGATCATCAGGTAGTACATTCCATCTCCAGTAAACGGGCACAATGAACGATCTGTCTTCCAACTCTGTACGATGGTGTGAGATCAATAGATAGGAAAGATGAGTAAGCTTGTAATGAGTAATTATAGGCAACCACGCGATACTATACAAGTAACCCCCGAAGCAAATATTTGGTTACCTGCCTTCTAAAATGTAGGAGTTAAGACACACTATTTACACGTTATAAATTCTATCCTCTTACAATTAGGGATAAATTTACCTATTTATTTTAAAGATAACAGTTCGATCAAATGATTGACTCTCTACATCTACATAACACGATTCTCCATGATTAATATACCTTAATTTTCCTTGTTGTCATCAGCATCACCTCAAGTCTTTAGTTTTAAGATTGGTCTTACGCAGCTAACCTGCCTTTTTCATTTTTTTCTATAGATCTTTTCATATTTCCATGTTTATTCTCTTTAAAAACTTAATGCATGTTTCTTAATTCAATTATTATTTCTAACAGCATATAGCAGTATAGTTTGTTATTATACGGGACGTTTTTTGGACGGTGTGGTGTGCATGTGGAAGTCCAAATGCATGCTGCATGCTGGTGATTTATCACCCCCCGCCAAACACTCTAGAGGTGGATCGCAGGGTATTATGTAGATGTAGATGAGAACACCCTTTGAGCCACCTCTAGGGTGTTTGGCAGGGGTTGATGAATCACCAGCATGCAGCATGCAATTGGATTCCCTCATGCACACCACACGGTCCAAAAAACGTTACGCATACTAACAAATTATACTACCACATGCAGTTAGAAAAAATAATAAAATTCAGACACATGTATTAAGGTATACATAAGTTAGTAGGCTACACTACAAGTCATCTAATCTATTTTTGAGTTCTAACGCTGCCATTATAATCTCTAATTCATCGTGGAAAAAAGGCATTCTGAATCTGTCTGTTCTACACCCTATCTTTCTTATTTTATTTGTATGACCTGATCTTCCGTAGTATGTTGACGTTCTTGCAATATGGCTAACTTAATATCTTACGAACGCCAACATAATACGGAAGATAAGATCAAACAAATAAAATATGAGAGATAGACTGTAGAACAGAAAGATTCAGAATGTCTTTTTTCCTCGATCAATGGCATACACTAATCTATTGCAATTACCTACGAGCACGAGCTATTTTTGGACGCTGAAAAAATAGAAAATGCTCATCGGAATAGAGATTAGTACAACTTTGTGCATTTACGTGAAGGACTGCGACCAAGCTTAGCGGAATGATGACATCTAGATGAAAAAAGAGCTATTATTTATTTCCACATTTATTCCATTATATCTAATTGACACAGACCGGTTTCATCCCTAACTAGTTATACAACCATGATGTAGTTCTCGTATTGAAAAATAACCTGGCATTTAGCGAAGCCCTATCTCTATGATTAATATACCTTATAACTTAATTTTCTCTGTTATCATCAGCCTTTACCAAAATTCCTTAGCCTTAAGATTGGTCTTACGCAACTCTCCTTTCTTTTTCATTGTTTGATAAACATCTTTTCATATTTCCAAATTTATTATCTTTTACACTCTTAAATATCTGTCTTACGTAGCTCATGCTGAGCCTTCCTTTGTATTACCTTATATAAAAAATTATAAAATGATAAAAAATGTAAAATATAAAATGAAAAATTATTTGGAATAAATAAAGAAAAAATATAAAATAAGGAAAACTTTTGCTACTTTCAAAAAATAATTAAACCAATACCATATGATAAAAATCAAAAAAATCTAACACTACGGACACCTTCTACAATAGGTGTAATGTCAAACTACCGTCAACTGAAATTCGTATTGGATTTATAGTCGGGGACAACAAAAAAAATTCTCCCCGGCGGGGAATCGAACCCCGGTCTCCCGCGTGACAGGCGGGGATACTGACCACTATACTACCGAGGATGTTACGTGCAAAGCCGAATTTTAACAAAGAAAATTATCTCCTTGTGGTCGTCCTCACGTCTTCCCTGTAAAATGACTGGTCAACTAGACCTAATCGTGGTATTGCTTGGGGGGCGCCCATTTCTTACGTGAGATGATTTTGGCGATTTTTGGGTCCCCCTGTTCCCTTTTGAGAGATATCGTGAGATTTGGCTCGACGCCCTCCCCCTAATCTCACGTTAGATTGTTAAAAATTCATATTTTCAGTGTAAATACGTTTCTATGGGCTTCGTTGCTTTGGATTTGAAAAATTACAGTTTGTTTAAATATTTTTATTTAAGATTAGTATTTTAGATAACGAAGATCGCAATTTTACACTAATTATCGCGGAAAAAATTACACGACTAGGAGTAATTATTGCAATGTAAACTATCTAGCTTTGGTAAACATTAGTTATAACCGGCTTAACCGGTAATTAGTTATATAACCGGTATAGCGCCTGAGCGCATCTTCAAAGTTGCCAAAAATGAAATTAATAATAATATAAAAGTGTGGGAAAATAAAATCCAACGTTAAGTACACTAATATCAGGTAAAATCATGAATAATATACGGATGAAATGTCAAACAACCATCAGTTGAACAAGTTGGAATGCAGTCGGTAAAGTTACCAAATCGAAAGTCGAAAAAATTATGTAATCCTTGCCAGGACCCCCCTCGTCCCCCGCGTAAGATTGGTTGAGATCGACTCGACCCCCTCCCCCGTTCTAAACTTATCACGTAATCAATGCATGTCCCCTTGTTTTCTCTCGAAGATGATAGTAAAAGCTATGGCATCGAGAATGTTTTCTCGCTCAGTAGGTAAGTGAAGCATAATATTATCGCCAACTTTTTTTTCAGGTAGAATCGTTCGTAAGAATCTTAATAACTACTTATATATCACATCCATAAGGGCAATATGGAAGGCTTTTAGGATTCAAAATACGGGTTTACTGAATTTTGAAATACGTAAATGGAGCGGAGGTAAGTGTGGGTAATGACAAGCAGAATTCCCTGGAATAAGTGTAAAAATATTTAATATGTAACAGTAGTCCCTAAGCGAATAAATAGAGAAAATAATGTTTAATCTAAAAAGCGGGGTCATGGCATACCTTCTAGCATACCTCTGGCAAACCCATAATAATCCATCGCAACTGACTCTAAGTTGAGCCAAAAATTATAATTATTAATAGGGAATTCCGATGTAAACTAAAAATAACTAAATATAAATATAAGATTAAGGTATCTATAGAATGGGTTGACTGAAGTTATCGTTAGTCGAGAACGATATAAAGAAAAAATAACCTTCCTGAATATATCCCGCGTGAAGTAAATCCCGTGATAAACTACCGAGTACATGAGAAGTAATAAATAAATATAAAAAACTAATAAAATATATAAAAATAAAAATTAAGGAAATTTAAAAAAAGTATTTTATTTGCAATTAAAAAAATGTTCATGATCATATTTCCAATGTTTCATTTCAAGTTTCTGCCAACATACCCAACACAGATAAATACGTGAAATAAATATTGTAACATAAACTGTCTAGTTTTGGTTAACATTGTTTAAACCGGTATTGCGCTTGAGCCCACCTTCAGGATTGCCAGAAATGAAATTATTAATAGTATATAAATGTGGTCAAATAAAATCCACCCTTAAGGACACAAAGATCAGGTAAAATCATTAAAAACATACGGGTACAATGTCAAATAACCATCAGCTGAACATTGGAGTTGTCGGTCGGTAAAGATTCAGAGAGGAAAAAATTCCTCCCCGGCGGAGAATCGAAACCCCGGTCTCCCGCGTGACAGGCGGGGATACTGACCACTATACTACGGAGGATGCTATACCCACTGCCGATTTTTGATTAAGAAACATATCCTCTGGCGGTCGCGCTCATACCTTACGTGCAAAATGACTGGTCAACTTTACCTAATCGTGGTATTGCTTGTTTTTTATAGAAGATGTTAGCGTACACAATGGCCATAACATCGAGGATGAGTAAGTCAATTAATTCCGGTTTCCTTATTTCACTCCCAAAATCTCTACTGAGCAGCGCCGTAAGCTTTTCCGCGGAATGTAATGCCCTGGTTACGTAATAAATTAACTCGTACGTGTTAATGTTTAAGGGCCGGTTTTATAATGTCCGTTTAAAATTTTGCGGTGCATGAAAACTGGAGTTAACTAATCATTGCGTTTGAGATCATGGGTTTGACTAAACGTTATTCTGAACTACTTACTTTAATTTACCTTAAATTACTAACCCTCTTGAGCTAAGGTTTTGGCTGTGGTTAACTAATCCTTGCGTTTGAGATCATGGAAAATGAAAAGGAGACTTCGTTGTTTTCCACTTATTTATTTCGTCCGTGCGACATATTTCGAACCATAGAGGTCATTATCAAGTACCAAGTACCTTGATAATGACCAAGGTACTTGACAATGACCTCTCTGGTTCGAAACATGTCGTACGGACGAAATAAATCAGTGGAAATCAGCGAAGTCTCCTTTTCATTTTCGAGTATTAACTTCCACATAGTTGAGCCTAATACAGTTGAACGAATTGAGATCATGGGTTTAACGAAACGTTATTCTAAACTACTTTTAGTTACATAAACTTTCTAACGCTCTTGAGCTAAGGTTTTTGGCTGTGCCATGTTCCGGTTACCGCTAACCAGACATTATAAAGCCGGGCATGAACACGAGAATGAACGTCAAAATGCGCCGCGTAACCAACAACTTGAGTGAACGTATAAACAGGAAATAGAACCTTTTCTATGCGCAAAGAAGTTTATCGGGTTTTCCACCGGTTGATGTCGTCCATGTCTCCCGACGTTTCGAGCAACGACTTGCTGATCATCCTCAGGGGATCTTCCGAACGATCTTGGGAGACATGGACGACATCAACCGGTGGAAAACCCGAGAAACTTTTCTGCACCTGATACGCCGGGAAAACCTAAGATCATACAGAAACTTTTCGAATTTGGTCCATACATTCTTAAGGCCGTTTTACACGGGGCACGGAATCGCGCAGGTCAGAGCTGCATTTCTAAAATGGCGTGGAATTGCGCGAATGCAGGAACGAAATTAGAACAGGGGCTATTTTGCCGTCTCGCATCCGCGCATTCTCGCATGTGTTCTAGCAATCCACCGCTTTACACACGCAATTTTGATTGCGCCTTCGCACGTACGTCAGATTGCGCAATTACGTGTACCGTGTAAAACGGCCTTTACATGTTCCGTCCCGGTCCACCAAAATCATTCACACAATCAAGCATTAATTCGCACGTGTTATTGTATCATTTTACCAGTCCTTAAAATATTTTTCCTAGCGTACCCACGAAGTCGCGATTTTCTTCTGAAAAATGGAAGAATGATGCGAAGATAAAGAAAAAAAGCGTTCTTACCTGTTCAGGAGGATATTCATTGCTGTCATCACTCTCGGGACGTGACAGGTGTTGAGTGGGTGGGTTCAGATGGAGGTGGGCAGAAGAGAAGAAGACGCCCTTTTCTCGCAATGCTTGGGCACGTCGGAAGTAGTTGATCTTCGAGTATCACTCCCCAGGAAGTATCTCTTCACGATAGCGTCGGTGCACTAGTAACCGCCAAGCATTACCTACAAGTGTTTCAGCTCCTTTGCCACGTTATCGGTCGGGGGCACTATTTTTACTCTGCAAGGAGTTTGAAATTAGATTTTAGTTTGGGGGCAGTGGTTTCATGGCAAAATAGGGTAGTTTCCTTCATCAAAGAAAACAAAAGGCATTGATTGCGATTTGTTACCCACCATTAGTGTATTCATAATGTACAAATGATTTGGTTTTAGAAATACCGGTTTAGACGAATGGAAATGGTCAATTTTAACCTAATTTGTAAAAGGCCAGATTGGTGCCCATGCGATGCCACTCCACGTGACGTCACAGGGACCCAGATACTATACGAGTAGTCAGGAGTTTTACATCGTCTGAGATTACCAATGCATGCACGAGGCACACAGCTCAGGGCAACATCTATTAATAATCACCTGTTAAAAAAGCCTATTGTCGGAAAGTTTCCTTTGTTTGATAAGGTATTAATAATCGTTATTCAAGCCAAACGCTACCTGCTAGCAGCCTGCATCGTAGCAGCGCTCATAGCCTCGCACCAAGTTGGCCTCACACAGCGGTGCCGGAATATAGAATGACGTCACACGGCCTTTCCCAGCATTCATACTTAGCTTTCGCGTTTTCTCGGTCTTGAAAATTTTCACTTTTCATTTAATCGCGAATAATAGATAGGTATCGTATTTTAAAATCTAAAGCCGTTAAATACGTAGGTACTCCAGGAGTAATAATCTTTCGATTTAGGCAATAAAAAAATAAAAAGCCACCCTATTGGACTATTTTTAGTCCCATAATACCAAAAACAGCACATGTTGGCATTTTACATCAGCAGTTTTTATTTATTTATTTTTTAACAAGTTAAAAATAAAACGTACTTACCCAAATATCCATGCCCTGGATAGGGGCAACCTACCCAGGCGGGACTAGAACACGCGACCTCTAGTTTAGCTGGCGAGGAGTTCGCAATCGAGGCCACCTCCTATGTACTTGATTTGTGTCCTGCTAATAGCTCACTCCACTCAGACATGGAGGCTCTGGGAAAAAATCGAGGAGGAGAGACAGCAAGCAATTTATCAGGACACGCGCTTTCAGAGTGCACCGGCTTACGTCCAGTGCAAAAAGGGCGAAAGAAGCTTGCTTTGCCCCCGCGAAAACAAACGAGTTAGTGGTCAGGTTGCGACGGTCAGTCGTTTCATAGACATGGACGGCTAAGGTAGAAGAAGAAGAAGAAGCGAAAGGGAAAAAAATTGCTTACACGTATGTGGAATAGGTAGGCGTGTGTACTGTCATTATGGCGGGGTTGTTTGGGCTGACCGGCGAGATATTCTGGAGAAGAAGAAAAAAGAAAAAGAGACGACAATGACGGGACTCAGGTAGAGCTGAGCATTAGCCGCGTAGGTCAGTGGATGAGTGGAGGACACATAAAGCGAACAGCTCGTAAACACGAGCTTAGTGGTCATGGGCGCCCCGTCGGCCGTTTGCTGACTGACACCTTCTCAAACAGTGCGTGAAAAATCGGTCCGGTTTGATGCGTTGTGAAGACTTCGGTCGTGCAAATACTATAAATCTGACTGATATTCCCGGACTAGCCACGGTCATAAATTTACGGAGTCACCCGCAATGCACAAATTGTGAGAAATTCCTCAGAGAATAAAAAAATCATACGCCCAGACCCCAGTTCGAACTCGGGCCCCTCGATTTCCAGCCGAGAGCTTTAGAAAGTTAAACTACCGAGGCGTCAATCCCCTCTGAGTCCACAAATTTACATATGATTCCCATATGAATGATTTTTCATCAGTGGAATTACGCACAATATATCTGCCACTTTATCAACTGATCATGGCGTTACTCGGTGGAACGAAGTAATCGTCGCCTCGGTGGGGTAGAGTCCTCGCCTGCCGAGCAAATATTCATGGCAGAGCAAAGTTATAATGTGCTGCTTGTCTTGATAGTGACGCTAAGCCACTGAAACTAGGTGACTGCATTGAATTATTAGTGGAGCAGTACTTGGTTTTTACTTTGTTCTACCATGACCTTAAATCTGCCCCTATTACTGACAGTCATTTCTTAGTTAGCGAGGCAAATTATATGCATAGATCTGTATCAACGAGATACTTGCATCTTCTTGCATGCCCTAAGTTTGTGAGGCATGTCCACTCCGGCCTCAGTACCGTCCGTCGTAGGCGTAGGCGATCTAGACTGCCTACAGTGGATTCCATGGCGCAGAAGTAGCTTTACAAACCCAAATTAATTTAGCATCAGATGTAAACTCCAATCCTAAAAACAGTAGATAAAAACTAGGCCAAAGCTATACCCAAATTAAAACATAAAAATTGTACTCTTCAACACATTAATTATTATTAGCCTCGACCAGTTTCATTGCCTCATCACCATTCTCAATAAGTAGGCTTACTTGAGGCACTAAAATCAGTGTGGTCAATTACAATGTGAGGAGATGAACAAATTTGGCATTTTAATTCGGCTTCAACGAACTTCCAGGAAGTTGAATCGCTAACAATTGAACATATTCAAATCTATAAGTTAAAAATCGTTGATGTAAGTAGTTTTATTTTATTATCAATAACATACACTTTGATACTTCCAAAACATATTTTTTAAATCCGACCGGTTTCGGCTGTTTCACCATTATCAAATACATAAAATACGTTAAAAAAATATATTGTGGAAGTAACTAAGTGTCTGTCATTTATAATATGGAGACCTTCCACCACGTACAAGCTTCAAGTTTTGGTTTTACTTTATTTTATATTAGTTAGCAGACTAGCTACACATCCATTCATATTAGAAACTAAAATTATCTAAATTAGCTTTAGACGTTATCTATATTTTCAGTTCATTCATCGGTCACAATGGAGAAGAGACTTTCGCTCTATCCATAAAAAGACCTATGTTACTTCACATCAAAAAATACATAGTTCTCACATTTTTTCACTCATTCGTCTTCATAGCCCCGTAAACAGCGAATTTACTGGTAGGGACTTTACAGAGGAGGAATCTATCGAATAACAGCGTAGGACGAACCTAAATACCTTTGCCCTAGATTGCGGAAACCTACTCAGGCGGGACTCAAACCTTACCCCACGGCCACAAGAGCCGGCAAGGTCTTAAAGGTGGTTGGTAATATTTATTTATTTCCATGCCACAGAAAACAGCACATAATGGCGTTTTACACCGTGGTTCATACAATAGTTCAGAAATTACACACGCACGAGCCGCTATGCCCTGGATAGGAGCCACATACACAGGTGGAACTCAAACCCATGACCTCTTGTTTGGCAGGCGAGTACTTTACCACGCCGCCAACAAGGCCGGCAAAATATTAATTTGTTATTATGCACTGATTACGTAAAATGCTTTTAAAAGACTACATTAAAAAATATATTCCTTTGATGCTTGCGAAAATAAAAGGATGAGAAAGTAAAAGAAAGGTGCTATTTTACACTTTTCCGACCGCACCTTGAATATGCAGCGAGCGTATGGGATCCGGTGCAGAAATAATTAATCCGCGATCAGAATAAAATACAAAGGAAGGCTGCGCGTTTCGTCAAAAACTCCTACGGGCGTACAGATAGCGTTACCCAGATGTTCAGCGAATTAGGCTGGGAGCCGCAGGAGACAGAGGCTGCGCGCTAGGCCTAGATTGCTTGAACAATTGATGTAGATGTAGATGAACATAAGGATTTATTTGCGAACAGGGTGGTTTCCTATTATTTTTTTATTGCCTAAATCGAAAGATTATTACTCCTGGAGTACGTATTTCGCGCTTTTAAATTTTTAAATGACGATATCTATTTTTCGCGATTAAATGAAAAGTGAAAAATTTCAAGCGCGCGAAAACGCGACGGGTAAGTATGAATGCCGGGAAAACTCCGTTTGACGTCGTTCTAGTTCCCGCTGCCGCAAGTGAGGTGACATTGGGGCGAGGCTTTGAGCGCTGATACGACGCAGGATGCTAGCAGGTAGCAGAGTACCCTGCTAGCTGGTAGCGCTTGGCTTAAATAAGGATTATTGATACCTTATCAAACGAAGAAAACTTTCCGACCTTAGCCAGTTTTAATAGGTGATTATTAAGACATGTTTCTCTGAGCTCTGTGCCTCATGCATACATTGGTAATCTCAGACGATATATAACTCCTATCTACTCGAATAGAGACTAGGTCCCTGTGACGTCACGTGGAGAGGAATCGCATGGGCGCCAATCTGGCCTTTTGCAAATGAGGATAAAATTGACCCTTACCATTCGTCTAAACCGGTATTTCTAAAACCAAATAATTTGTATATTATAAATACACTAATGGTGGGTAACGAATCGCAATCAATGCCTTTCGTTTTCTTTGATGAAGGAAACTACCCTATTGTTAATTCGCTGAGGAACTTCCTCGCAATTGTACTGCGATTGCCAAGGTAGTGGCGAATTTTTTAAAATTCAAATCGGGCAAAACCGAAAAATTTCGCTCCCATTTCCAATTGAGATGCATTTTCTCCCTGGCGAGCGTGAGGACGCGTCTTCCAGAGACCGTTAAAAAGCTTGAAAGGCGTTCGAATCGACAGGCGGCGCCAGAGAAATTCCTCAGCGTCCGTTGTGTGTATGTGTGTGCCGAAGAGAGAGAGAGCCCTCGCTTCGGAAGTGAGGGCCCTAAGGGGTGTGGGGCCTCTGAGGATAAAGCCGGTCCCTTTCCTCTCTTCCAGGAAAAGGGCTAGTTCCTAGGGTCCTGAGAGGGATGGGTGGGAGTAGCGGTGAACTGTTTGGTCGAACCACCAACATCTCCACGGACTCCGCTCTGGGCATTTTTTTCTCGCATTGTTGGGGCCTTTCTGTGGGAGGAATGAGCTAGAGTGAGGGACCCCTTAGACCCATCCTAAATGCATGTATATTGGCCCCCCGCTGCATTCTTCTGTGACCTACAGAGAAAGGCCGGCCTCGCTCGAGAAGTGTGGGGTGGTTCGCTGGTAGTATAGCAGAGAGACAATTGGTAGGGACCGCTTCCTGTCGCTTTACCGCGCCACACGTGTGGCCCACAAGTACGGCCACTCCTACCCTAATCCGGACGGGAAAGATGAAAGGAGTTCTACTGGTGCCCTCAGCAGTTTTATTACTCAAGGGAAAATGTTCCTGATACCGAAACGGTATGGACAAAATCTCTCAAGCAGCTCGTCGCTTCTGTCAACACCTTCGGCAAGAGAGGAAACATGAGGTGTTTTTCGTGTTTACCGGGCAGCTATTTTGATCGACGACGTATTTCGACTATCGACAACTTTTCAATTTGTCCAAGAACTGCACAAAAATCTGTACAATACAAAATTTGTACAATTTAATATTTGTACAAGTTGAAAACTCAACAACTTTTTGCACAAGTGTAATCCATCCTCGGATTTTCTGATGCGTGGAATGAACTTTTATTTATAAACAATTCTTACCTCCTGCTGAGAACGTAGTCAGGACACTTAAAGATATTAACCTATTTTTATCTGAAGAGGCCATTGGAATACCGACATTGTTGTCTTGAATTCGAAAAAAAAAAATAAAACCCATTATAAAGGAATCGAATATAAAAAGCACACGTAAAATGCATCAAGTGCTCGACAGTTTTATTACCCAAGGGAAAATTTTCCTGATACCGAAAAGTTACCATTAAAAAGTTGAATACTAAAAAATTTTGTGCACTACTGTAATCCATTTTCGGGTTTCCTCCAGAGAGGAATGAACTTTCATTGAAAAATCACTCACATAGCTCCTCGGTTTTGTCAACACCAACGGCAAGAGAGGAAACAAGAGGTGTTATAGAAGGTGAGGAAGCATGATGGCTATCGACAAATTTACAATTTGTACAAAAAATGCACAAAAAATTTGTGCAATTTAAAATTTATACAAGTTGAAAACTCGAAAATTTTGAGCATTACTGTAATCCATTTTCGGGTCTCTTGCTGTGAGGAATGAACTTTCATTGCTCAACTTTTCATTCCTGCTGGAAACGTCACAAGGAGACTAAATGAGATTAGTTGGTTTGTTATTTGGACGGATTATCACAATATCGCTGTTGTTCACAACTTGGCGCTTGATACTTGGTGTTTTTATATTCATCTCATCATTCACTCAAAATTTTGAAATCAAGATACCCTGTTTCATGCCCGAAAGACGAAGTAATTTAATATTGGTTAAATAAGATATAGAAATATTTCCACGGAACTTTCAATTCGAGATACAATAATTTTGCTCTGAACCGTACAATGTAGAATTGACTAAAATTAAACTAATTTCATCTCATGTCGGGACCTTAGGCATTTCTAAAAGAGCAGACATGAAGTAACCATCGAACGCCGTACAGGTTGCTTGCTTGGGCCTTTTTGAAAAGAAAACTATTGGGTCCTCGGTCTAGGTCGAGGACAAAATACAGGGAGATGGATTTCTGCGAAATGTGTGAATTAGAAGGTGGGATTTTTTGGTCTGGAGGGTGATTTATGCGGTCGAGTTTTCGGAAGGAGCGAACCACATCAACTAGAGTTATCGTCGAGGAAATGTGCATTGTAATGTTGTGGAGTCAAGCGTTGGGCGCCCGAAACCTAGAATTTGGGGGAAGAATGTGATTGACAGCCTTTTAGCTGTGGGCGGAGATGGACCTGGGAAGAATGGAGACAGGGATGAATGGGGAAGTCACCATGGGCTAGTTCGCTCGCTAATACCTAGTTTGTTTCCGCCTGAAATCTGGAGTTGATTACCAGCTTTGGTTTCACTTCCTTAGTCAGTTTTTACTTCGCTCATGTGTCCTATCTTAATGTGGTAATGCTCCCTCAATTTATCCTAATTAAGAACCTAGTCTTAACCGTTTTTAATGAAAATATTTTGTGAAATATTCTGTCAGCGTCAATTTATCTGAAGACGCAACGTAGCTCGGCATTTCTGACGTGGTTAATAATTTTTGATAAGGTTTCCGTATTATTAAGAAATACTAAATAATTATTACCAGTTTGGTAGCGAATACTATTCCATTAAAATCTTCCCCCGTACGAAATTAGTATTTTTACATGTTCCTCACCACAGCACCTCAGAATCAGATTTTGTATTTTTTTTTAAATAACGAAAGTAAAAAATGAATTTGCTATTCATACTTTAGATGAGTAATTCATACCATTCTTCATGCCTTGTGGTATACAATATTCCTTCTTTCGGAGAAAAATGTCTAAGGATACTTCTGGTAGAAAATCGTATCCACTTTTAGACGAGGAAATAGGTAGGCCTGTTCTCTAGCCCCTTGGGTTTTCTTTTCTGAATTATGCGTGTTATTTACTTTCATACCACTGAAAACATACATTTTGAAAATCCACGAAAAATGTGATCCAAAGGTTGATAGAATCGTAGGCATTGCGAAATTGTTTTCTCTGCAGGACTTTTAATCTATTTTTCCGCGGAAAAGAATACTCTTTCATTCTATAATGCATTATTTTTCTTCTACCTTGATACCGTTGAATAGATATTAGTTCAAGTTGAATTGATAGTGATGTTAAAATCGACTCTGCTTCCGATGTATGCTACGCAAAGCGTGGTAATGTTTCGAAGCCACTGCTGCCATCGTGAAATCTTTCTTTTGCAGAAGGCGTCTCCAATTCGAAAGGATTTCAATCCAAATATTCTGGAATATAGAGAATTATTCAGCGCCGATTGCTACCGATAATATACCCCTTTTCAAATGTGGGATTCAATGTAATATTTTTAAGGGTGTACTCCATGTAGTATGAAAATTTCTGGGCGATAGCTCAAGTTTTTTTACGACTTGAGTGTCTTAAAATATTACCTGTCTTGCTGGAGTGACGCGTCCTCTCAAATCCTCTCAGATGAGAATAGTATCGTGCAACGCCCTTATAGTCAGATGAGAACGTAGCTATGTTGCTCTCAGAAAAGAGAAAGTTGACCCAGCAGCCTCAACCGCACCTTCTAGCTTTCTTGACGTAATGATGCCCTAGTGTGACGTTCTTATGACATGGGCGCCGGAATTCGAGCACATTCAGCATTTCAGGGATGTTCCTTCAGCTACATAATACCATAGAGTAAGTATATTCTATCTAAGGGTATTATCATAGAGTAAGTATTACATACTTACTCTATGATAATACCCTGCGAGCCACCTCAATGGTAATTTGCGGGCGTTGAGTATGCACCAACATGCAACATGCATTACCCTACTACCTATTTCTTGCTAAAGTTATGGGAACTAAAATTACGGGTATACCAAGCGCTCAAAATTGGGAAACATGAATTTACGCGCAAAATACGAGTACTTCTTTTAGAAAAAATTAAGTAAAGAAAATGCAATGGCGCGGAAATTTTTTTGAAGTAGACGATACAACGTAGAAATAAATTCTATTTCGCATCCTTTTTGTTGCATCGAAGTTGATTCACTCGTTTAGACGATAGAGTCCTTTTTTTTTACAGACAGTAGCGTCTTCTTAGGGCCGTTTTACACGGGACACGTCATTGTGCAGGTTAAAATTGCATTCATTTCTCAAGCTTGCGTGCAATAATTATTGCGCAGGCAAATGCGTCACTACTTGACACGGATAAACTCGGATGGGAATCTCTGTCAGACTGTAGATTGAAAAATAGACTAAACCTTTCAGATAAATTTAAGAGCAGTGTCTTTTCTAGCGAAGTTATCCATATCTTACGAACGCCATTATACTACGGAAGATCAGGTCATATAAATAAAATAAGAGAGATAGACTGAAGAACAGATAGATTCAAAATGCCTTTTTTTCCACGATCAATAAGAGATTATAACGGCAGCGCTAGTACATACAAATATATTAGATAACTTGTAGTTTAGCCACCTAAATTATGTATAACTTAATTCATGTTTCTGAATTTTATTATTATTTCTAACAGCATCTGGTAGTATAATTTTTTAGTATGCGTGATGTTATTTGGACCGTGTGGTGTGCTTGTGGGAGTCCAATTGCATGCTGGTGATTGATCAATCCCTGCCAAACACCCTAGAGGTGGCTCGCAGGGTATAATGTAGATGTAGTTGTAGACAAGGGGACCACAGCTTGACGGAATGAGTGCTGTAATTCAAATCACACAGTACAAAAGTAAAGATCGGGAAATCTCAGAAAGGTTTCTCAGTCAGGATTCGAACCGAAGCCCACTAGGTCCGATGCCAGATTACTCTTACTATAGCGCATATAAGAACCATAGTGTTTTAGCTACTATTTTTAGTAGTGTTTTAGCCACTACTTTAGTACTATTAAGGATAGCAACGTTGTCTCAATTGATAGGATTAATGGCATCGCTCGCTAGGATCACTCATTGCATGTTTTTTCATAGTTCTAACCTTGTATGTATTTGCTATAGGAATTACTAACCATTAGCAATTTTTTTATGAATAAGCATGCATATTTTTCTATTGTGCGTTATATTTCTATGACCGTATGGTGTGCATGTGGCGGTCTTCTTGAATGCTGCATGTTGGTGATTTTTCACCCCCTGCCAAACACCCTAGAGGTGGCTCGCAGGGTATAATGTATATGTAGATGTAGCTTTGACTGGCTAGTTTCCGTTCCTACCCTCCCTATTCCAGCTGGGTAGGAGAACCAGAGGGGCTAAAAAGACTCAAATGAAGGTAATGATTGGGGTTGTGTTTGAGGCCCGGGCATCACAACCCGTCATTTGAAATATTCGACGGTCGATTTTCGTCTTTGAACGAAGATGTCAATGATAGGAGGAATCCGAGACCCCGAGGTGTAATTTTTGACACGGCTATAACACCCTCGGGGATCTTGGCTAACGGGTGGGTAGATCTTTGGTCTAGTAATCGAAGGGTCAAGGCATCAAGCCTTTGGACACTCCAAAACAAAGACTCTGGAACTAAGAGGTGGCCCAAAGGAAAAGGAATGCTTCTTCTACCCAAAATGCTTGAATTTCACGTGCGGGAAGCTTAATCTGGGGTGAGCTTTACCCTAACCTATTTTACCAACAATCTGGTTGTATCATCCGAACAAATACATTGTTTCAAATCGCTACTCTTGCTATTGTGATACATTTTTCTACGTTATGGAAAACAAAATGAATATTGATTCAATGGTGTCCCTGTCAAATTTAGGATCTATTTGCTATTAAATATCTATTCAGAGCCGATGTCTATTTCGTTAAGACGTGAGGAGCCAAAAATCGTATTTTGCCTAAATTATATATGTAGCAATAGACACTATCAGAACAATTACAGATCAAGTGATAAGGTTGTACAGTAGTTGAATTACAGAGAAACGGAAATTGACCAATTGAATTCGGTTTAACATTGCGGAACTGAACTTTAACGTACCTTCACGCCAACGTAATCTAGACCGAAGCCCTTCAAAACAATTTCTTTAAATTAATCTTTAAGTTGGAAGGTAACAAAAGTATACCTAAATTGTGTATCGTAGAGCTTAGGAGTGTAAGGTTCGGTCGTGAAATTTTGGTCTGTATACAACGCTTTCGATGTACCCCCACCAGAAAAAATCACCTAGGGTGAGACAAGGGCGTACCCAGGATCATAACTAGGGGGGGGGGGGCAAGCCATGGTCTAGGGAGGGCCAAGCTAAGTTGTGACATTTTGAAAAAATAGTTTTATTTTAGTAACATCTCTTATACTAATACGTATCATTTTTCGTGGGTTTAAAGAAAATTTGTTGGATACTTTCATTTCAATTCAGTACTGATTTTGCTTAAAGACTTTTGCAATTTTTGCTTTAAGGGGGGGGGGGGGGGGAGGTCAGCCGCCCCCCTCTGCCCCTCGCTGAGTACGCCCATGGTGTGAGATCTGGTGTCTTCGTACGAATTACTGAAAACGCTCCATTCGTTCATGTTAACCCTGAATGTTCCATGAAAACGGTCTAGACTAGATTTTAAATGGCGGGCCCCATAGAGCTCTGCTCCCAGAGTACTCTTGTCAGATAAATCACAAACGGGCCTCACGCCAAAAAGTCTCACCTTCCAATTCACACATTTCGGGGAAATCCGTCTCCATGCATTATACACTGGCCGCCAACCCAGCAACGCTTGGGGCAGTCCGGGCGGACGCCAAGGAAATCGCCGGCCTCTTTTTCCATTCAACCGAACCGCCTCTTAGCTCCACGGGAGTTGGCCGGAGTCAACCCCCGCCGTCCGGCGTCCATTACTCAAGCAGTCCGTCGGTAAACTCGGAGATTACAAAGGGATGGGCGATAAGGGGTGGGAAGGGAACAAGAGCTTCCCCTCCTCTCTTTCCTTTTCGCCTTCACGAATGCACTGCACACAGTCCGACCACTATGCTCACACTGAAGACACTCACTCACTATTATGGAATCGGAATTTTCGGCTGCGTCACCTCTTTTAGTTTGAAAAGGATGTCCATCCAAAGAGCTTCCATTTTCGGAAGGTGGCATATAACACAATTAATCCTATCGGGCGTAACTTGGTGGAAATCCATAATCGCAGGAATAGAAGGATCAACAACTTTGCTATTTCCATACAGAAATTTATTGACACCGACCATGGTTTCGTTACATTATCAAGGTGAAAATTCACCTTGATAATTTTACTCTGTAACGAAACCATGGTCAGTGTCAATAAATTTCTATGTGGAAATAGCAAAGTTGTTGATCCTTTTATTCCGGCAAATAACACGACAAAAATCTCGTCTGTTCCAATTTTATTCCCGCGTACATTATGGTGGCGCAAAATAAATTAGAGGCTAGCTGTGATACATCTGTTGCAAACATTTCAGCGCAAATTTCGAAGACCAATACCGCATATGTCGAAGATAAATATCACAAAATGTTTCTAACAGAAAATGAAAAAATAAACCTTGTTAAGTCTCTTAATATAACTTTACAATACAATACTAATGCTAAAGATTATTCTTTCATTTTCCACATTTGAAAGGTTTCACATTTACACCTGAAATTCTCAGTTACATTTTACAGCAAAATTTGAAGGAAAAATCTCAAACACCGCTGTGTCCATTTCAAAATCAAGTACATCAAATTAAATGTCTTTTATTCATGCTTCAAATCCCTAACGAACACTTCGGACATCCCTACTCAAACTCCTGGTAGCAAGAGTTGGGCCAGAGAATGGAATTGGTCTCCCTGACCCCGAATGTTGATCTCGTTGGCGCCGGGGTAGAGTCCCCGACTGCTAACCTAGAGGGCGCGGGTTCGAATCCCGCCTGGGTGGATTGACCACCATCCAGGGCATGGATGTATGGGATTGTCAAACAAGTTAATTGTAAGATCTACCTAGTTCCAAATTCGCGTGTGTAATAAACGACATTTTTATTATTACTAATGTGTGATATTCACGTACCTCTGGTTTAGTGTGGGATGAGCTCGACCTCGCAGTCCATCTGTAAACTCGGATATTACAAAGGGATGGGCGATAAGGGGTGGGATGGAAAAGAGCTTCCCCTAATTCCTTTTCGCCCATTACGAATGCCCTCACAGGAATCGGAATTTTCGTCGGCAGCGTCACCTTTTTTTCTTAGTTTGGAAAGGAGTTCCACCCATAAAGCTCCATTTTCCGGAGGCGGCATAACACAACAAATATCTCGCCTAGTCCAGTTTTATTCACGCAAAAGAAAGGTGTCTTATTTTTTTTATTTATCTCCATTGCCCAGAAAATAGCTCATTTAAGGCCTTTTACATTGGGGAAATAACTTGTAACAACGACTATCAGACACAACCATGCCCTGGGTAGGGACACACTACCCAATCGGGACTCGAACCCGCGCCCCTCGGTTTAGGAGACGAGGACTTTACCCAGCCGCTACCGAGGCCGGTAAAATTGCTGCCTTATATCCGTTGCAAAATTTTCACAACAGCAACTGAAAGAATGAACTTTGTTGGGTTCACCAAAATAACTCCATGAAACGCTATCACCCAAATTTATTCATTCATTTCCCAAAATGGTAACGTTTCACGCGTTTAAGCCTGAAATCATCAGTTATATTTTACTGCGGGGTTTGAAGAACGATATCATTTACGCGTACATTATTATCGGGCAAAAAAAGTAAAGACTGGCTGTTTCACAACCGTTTCAAAATGTTTGCAGCAGAGTTTGAAGACCAATATCTCAAATAAAGCTCATTCCATTTCGATTGGACATCTATAAAGGACATGGGCGTACCCAGTGAGGGGCAGGGGGGGAATTTGGCCCCCATAGAAGCAAAAATCGCAAGAGTCTTTAAGCAAAATCAGTTCTGAATTGAAACGAAAGTATTCAACAAATTTTCTTTAAACCCACGAAAAATGATATGTATTAGTATAAGATATGTAACTAAAATAAAACTATTTTTTTCAAGGAAATAATCTCACAAACTAATAAATCGCTACTATAATTTCCTTAAAATGTTGGTTTCATTCACCTTTTCCAAGCTAAAATGTCACAACTTGGCTTGCCCCCCCTAGTTATAACCCTGGGTACGCCCTCGGTAAAGGCATCACCATATGGACCTTCAGAAATATTTCGATTGAAAATGGAATATCCAAAATAAATTGGAGCGGATAGCCACGATATTTTTCCACTGATAATTACTGACACAGTAAGTAGCCACGATTTTTCAACAAATTCGTTTGAAGACAACGAAGACTTCACATTTTTTATAAAATTAATATTTAGTTCGTTTTTTAGCTTTCCCATTAGAATCAGCAGGATATCCTTGAGGAAAGCCCGTGTTTTTAGATTTCAAGGGCTTCTTCAAGGGATTTTCTGGAAAAAAATCTCGCCCATGGCACCTTAACTTTGACCACACGGCAGCAGAATGGATGGTAGCATGACCTAGGAAGGGCACGGTTGATGGGAAATGGCCGAGGGTATAATATATGTAAGGGTAGGGTAGCCTAGAGGGTTAAAGTAGACAGGGTAAGGGTGCTATTATAAAATATATGCTTATTCTGTTGAAGTTTGGTGGGCTCTGAAATTTTTTTTACTCCCACGTCAGGCGAGGTCTCTCTCATGCTGTATCCAGGGCAACGCAGGCGGTGGCTTGCTCAACCACTCCAATACGACCTGTTTATTTATTCTTTTTTCCCCGACACAAATATTTTCGCCACTGTTTGGAAACTTTTTATCGCGTCCGGCGTTTTTTTTTCATAAATACACCATCCATTCAGGAATTCACAATCGTAAAAACCCGGGAAGCGACAAATTTAGAAGTCATTCTTTCCTCCTAATGACATGATCCAAGTTGACAGCAAAAGGGAATGTTGGAAACCGCAAACCCTTGTTCAGATAGAGTTATATGTTTTTCCCACCTCCACAGATCTCGTCTCGAGCAAAGGGGACAATATAAAGAAGGATTCAATCCGTCTCGTAGAAGTTTGATTTACGCGCTGCCGTCACGCTAGATTTTTATTAGGTTTCCTAAAATGTCCTCAGCAAAGCGACCGCAGAACCATCCGTTTATTCCCAATATTTGCAATTGAATAGTTGTATTCGCTTCGAAAAAATATGGATTTACCGCACAACTTCATGTCCAATATAAATTTCGGTTTAAAATCTCTAATTATAGTTAATTTCCTTGTCTAATTCGGATCGCTCCGCCTTCAACGCCGCGAGTGAGGGCTCATTTAATTCTATATTAATTTCTGTACCACCGAAAACAGCACCATTGGCCTTTTACATCGGGGTTTTTAACTTAATAATTGATCGTATCAGTAATACTTCAATTTTTGTGTACGTAATAACCATTAAATTTCAATGTGCGCTAAATGAGAGCACACTAATTTGCCCACAGGAGAGATCATCAATTATAATTGTCGTGGTCTCGAGATATCAATGAAGTAGCAAAGAAATTCTTCGGGAAATCCGACGGTCACATTTGCTCTATAATAGTGCTGCTTGGTAGTTATTTCTTTCCGGGGCTTTGTGTAAGGGCGAAAACCACCAAACCAGTGGCCCGAGTCTTGAAATTTTCGTTACTCACCGAACACAAATCGACGTTTTCGTTATCATCGGTAACTTCGTTAGCCTCATAGCGAATTTCGGCATCAACGAATCGCGGAGCAAGTCCTTAATTTTTTCGTTAACAGTACAGCGAGTAATCTTCGTTTCGTTATTCCCGCTGGTGCTGCAGCGACGTCTGTGGCTTTGTACCAAACTAAAACAAATGACTGCTCTAACGCAATCGTACCCCAACCCACCGTTACTGATGGTTACTATGGATTCTTACAGTGTTTATTTTTCCTTTGGAGCGACTAGTGCAGCTTAGGAGCGGATTTTTGTAATCATACATTGTAATAAAAATATAATGGAGAGTGTAGGTAAGAAAAGAATGAGCAAAGTCTCCGAGAAGCAGCAGGAGCTAATGCTTGAACTTTATACGAGGTATAAAACTATTTTAACCGGAAAGCTTGGCCCTAATGTAACAAGCAAATCTAAACAGAAATGCTGGGAAACTATCGCACAGCAATTAAATGCAGCAGGCCAGGGTCCAGCGAAGGACGTGGAGAAGTGGAAGAAGGTAATGTTTTGCTGATTATGACTGAACTAAATCTTGGAAAATGTAAACATTATTGAAAAACTTCAGTCCAGAAGTAAGTAATGCCGTTGAAGTGAAATAACTTGAACTGTAATCATTTAGATGAAATTAATTGGATGTCTTTGGAAAAAGGTGTTTATTTATTCGGTTCCTCTCTTCGTAATTCATGCTCCTTGTTCTAACGTTCTCATCAAGTCTGTTAACTGCTTTTGAATTCAGAATAGTTTTGCGCGTTATAATTCATGTATCAATGGTTAGCTAAAGTGCTTGCAACATTGATTTTGAGACAGACATGGGCAGACTGGAGAAGCTCAGTTAAAGCAAAAGCGTTGCGTCTCCAGAAATATCATAAAGAGACAGGTGGGGGAGGCATGTCAAAGGAAAATTTAAGCCCATTGGAGGAAAGACTTTTAGAAACTGTTGGAAAAGTTTGTACCTACGGAGATCCAGGTTGTAAGGAATCGCTTGTGGAGGTATTTTTGATAAACTTCAGTATATTTGAGCAAAGTATGTGTGATTATTTTGATTCCTTAGTATTTGTTAACATTACGGAATTTCCATTTTAAAAGGAGGAGATTTCAGTTGATAATGAGGAGGTCCTGTCAGCCATAGGTTTGTAAAAAGCTGTCACCTATTCATAGTTTGTAGCATATTTGGATATAGGGCCTCATTAATATATTTTGTTACTGGTAGGGCAAGTGCTCATGGACTTTGGATGTAGTAGTAGCTTTGAAGATAATACCAATGCAGGTGTGTACTGGAAAATGACAATTTTCCAAACTCAAATACATACAATATGATTCTTGGTTTTCTTATAAACAAGCAGTGAGAAAAGGTGCAATGCACACTTAAGGAATGATAAAATAGTTTTAAATAAATAACTTGTATTAAGAAATATGCTCTGGTGTGATCAATGCCAATTGATGGAAATTATAATGATTGTATTACACAGTAAGAGAACCCTCCTCGCCCTTGGAAGAGATAGTGCCTCCACCTTCTCCATTTTTGTCAAGGCAGATATCTCCTCATTCTTCCCCAATTAATAGGAATTTTGTGAAAGAGAAGAGAAAAATCAAAGGTATAAAACTAAGAGTGTTTCATAGGTATAATTGAAGTACCTGGTGAACCATGGTGAATTGATAACTACCACATTAATGCTTATATTAATTACTTTAATTTCATTTGTTGAATCTTTCCTTCCTGATTAACAGGCAAGAACATTTCTCCTTATGAAAGAACGACGGAAAGGCTTTCTCAGATAGAGGAAGAGAAATTGAAATTTAAAAAAGAGATTGAAGGAAAAAAGTTAAACGTTCTTAATCAAATTTTAAAATCTTTAAATGACCTCCAACAAACTGAAAGTAGAAAAGCAGCTGCAGCTGAGAAGCAAGCTGATGCTTTTGAAAAGATTTCAGAATGCCTACAAAATTATTTAATAAAAAAGTAATTTTAACCTATGTTACATCTATGGCATCAGATTTGTTTGAAATATTTTAAATAATAATAATAAATATGAATATTTAATTGCCAAAGGATCAGAAAGCAATGAGTGCATTGATTCAGATGTATGGTTTATAGAAAATAGTAAAAGCATCACCAGCAATATCATTATGTTTACGATGGGTAAAAATGGGAATGGTCAATTCTGCCATCAGCATTTTAGAAGAGGTGCTAAAGAAATGCACTACCATTAGTCATTGAAGTCATTGATTTAGATGCATGTAGAGGTAGAAGTACATGGTACACTTAGGGGCAATGTTTGGATGAATACAAAAAGACTTAAGAATTTACAAGTTCTCATAGTAATACTATTGTGAGAGGAGAAATACCTTCACTTTATCCATGAAAGCCTTATCAGTTGGGAAATCTTTATTTGTAAGGGAATTTTATAGTAAAGTTGCAGCCCCATACGTTGAGGCCCTATAGGTGATTTCCTAGTTCATACAAATGGTTGGTACAGATCATTTTGTTTTCAGTTTGAGTACTGGTGAACATCTGAGTTGAAGTAATATTCGTTCATGTTTTTTTGTGTAAAGAATGTTTAAATTATGCTCACTCATGGATTTTTCGCACAAAGGGTAAAATTTTTAACTTCTTGAATGGAAATGTCTGCATGGGCTGTTGTTATTGGCATGAGGTATAATTCAAACAACCTTCTTTTGAATATTGAGCAATTTCAAGACAGAGGAAGTTCACCAAAAGATTATATGTACTATATGATGCATGGGAGTGGAACAAGCCTTAGTAAATGTTATAGAGAATGTCAGTTGACTCCGATTAGCGGCTGGATCTAGTGAGGAAGCAGATGAAGCTAAATTTGTTGACCAAAAACAAATATGGGTATCCCATGAAACATTTGAGTCTATGTGCATCCTTAAATATTTGGCTGAATTATCTTGAGGAATATGCGTGCCATTAATTATTATAATTACACATTGCTGCAGGTAGACTATTGCCTGGTGGCAGCATTAGATGTACATGAATAACAAATGTATCCAAAGTTTCTATCTTTCTAATACAAAGTTAAGAAACAGAATGGACACCCATGATAAAAATAATCCACTAATTCTAATCTCACACTACTAAGAATAACATTGTAACGTTGTGCCAATGAACCAATTTCAAACAATCCATTAAATACATTAATTCTAATATAATAGGTACAACTAAAAAATGAGCATTAACCCAATTTCACACTCTCCCTTTTAAACAACTATGTAATTAGTCAATAAGTGATGACACTTCTTCCTAAAAAATGCATGGGGATAGGGAAATGCCCCTCTTAGGCTTTTGTATATTTCTGAAATACATTGTGTGATTTCACAATGTTCAGTTTAAGGGAGTTCTTAAGCCATCAGCGATTCACTGACAGTTAAACCATCGGTGATGAGAGATTGAAGACAGAAGAAAAAACAATGAATTTAGTGTCATCTGCATGCAGAGTTGGATAAATACCAGCTATTTTAGGGATAGTATGTGGTATTATAATAAGGTAAGTCATTTAAACCTAAAGGTTGATTAAATCATACACTCATTTTTGGTGCCACTTGCTCCGAAGGAGAAATTGTTTATTCACAACTGGATGTTTTACTGCATCAACAGTACAGAATTCATCGATTTTCATACAGGAGATTAATCACAAAATAACTGGTGAATTACAATACGAGTGATGATGTAGATCGGCATGGTTGACTATTTTCTAAGGATAATAAATACCATTCAGTTTATCTAAATTAGGAAAACCGAGCTCTAATAATTTGGCGACGAATTCTTAGGGCTTCATTATGAGCATGATGTTCTATGTCTTCCCTTACATAACCTGCAGCTCTATTTGCTGGAGGAAGCTGTATATTATCATCTTCCAAGTTATACCTCTTGCACATGTTGTGTATAACAACACAAGTGTTAACGATTAATGAAGCTCTCTCAGGGGAATAATGTAGTCCTCTCTCAGATAGCAAGCATCGAAACCTACTCTTGAGGACACCGTTGCATCTTTCAATGCAGTTTCTTGCAGCAGCATGTGCCTCTGTATACCTGTTCTCTGGGGTTCCTGGTATTGCATTTAATACTGGTGTCATCAGCCAAGGCTGAAGAGGGTAACCACTATCCCCTGGGATGAAAACAAAGTATTTCATTTTGGTATTTAGCACTTCTTTATAAAACCGACAGAATGGGTGCTTACTCAATTTGATGATTAATACATTTTTGTCAACTTGAAAAGTAAACTGTAGCATACCTATAAGCCATCCATCTAGGGTTCCTACAGAATGAGCATTTTCCAATGCCCTGTATATGTTTGAGCTCCTCCAAATGAAGGAATCATGTGTTCCCCCAGGGTATCTTGCGTTAACATTTAAAATGTTTAAATCATAGTCACATATCTGTTTTTAAAGGGAAACAAGCAAGAAATAGTAGGTAATTATCTACATAGGCTGTTTAACCAATATTCATGCTACATATGTATATTACCAGCTGAACATTTATGGAATGATAACCATGCCTATTAACGTAAAGGTGTTCAGGATATACTTCATCATTTACATGGGGAGCCTTGATCTTCACGTGCGTGCAATCAATTGCACCGAGAATACCGGGGAAATTCTTTTCCTCCAAAAATCTGAAATTTAGACTTAGTTAGATTTAGTTAGGAATATCATCAATAATTATGTCCAACGTTGAATACTCATTCAACCTGGAATATATCTTAATGAAATAATTTGTTTACCGTGCTTTTATCCTCCTCTGCTTATCAATATTAATTGGGAATGCAACCCATTTGTGAAGTAAATGTTCATTCACCGTATCAGTTATCTCCTTAATTATTCGACTTACAGTCTTTTGGCTTACATTCAAAAATAAATTTAATCCAACTGGCCTTTGATAGCTGCCACAGGCAAAAAAATGCAATGCTGTAACAACCTGCATTCAAGAAAAATAGGTTTTTTTATCGTAGTTTCCATAGTAAGAGAAACGTAGTAATCGTTGACAAGAAAAGGTTAAATCTACGGCTAACAATTTTGCAATAATAACAAGTTCACTTTCTTTAGTAGGACTCATTTTACTGATGGTAAAAAAATGAAATTAGTCCATGCCTACAGGTAAATACCTTTATTTCAATAGGAATGCATGATCTCCGTGAAGAATGCATGTAAGGCCTTAGCTCTTCCACTAAACCCAAAGTTGCCTCTTGATTAAGGCGAAATATTTGAACAAAATAATCTTTGGGAAGATCGTATGGATTTTGCCGGTCCCTTAGATATCTCTCTCGCCTATACAAACGCCTTTCCTCTTCATAAGCTCCCCTCATCAAAATAACACGTCTCAAGGCCGCCATATTGGTGTAAACAAACAATATGATTTACTTCGTTAGGCTATGAACGAATGCTCTTCGTTTTTCGTTGCGTAAACGAAGGAATACATTCGCTGAAAAACTTTCGTTGGCAACGAAAGTGTTCAAAACTCGCGCGTTTGGGATAACGAACAAATGACAACGAATGAGTTCGTCATAACGACGGATTTTATTCGTTAAGGCGTAACGAAGGATTCAAGACTCAGGCCACAGGCCCTGAAATAAATTTCGTCCGGCCTTCCTTCATTGATGGAATTGGCAAGAATGTATGATTCAATCCACAAGAAGCAAGCTAGAAGAAAGTGAACTAGTCCAGCAGCAGCACTTCAGGGCAAAAAAAAACGGGATGAATTGTGGATCTAGTGGATTGAATTACAAATGGCAGGAGGGGCTGTGGGTTGAAATGCAGGGGGCAGATAGAGGAAGGATAATAGGAAGCAAGCACTTAGCCAGGGGGGTGGGACTTGGAATCTTCAGCTCTCAGCTCCCCCATTAATTTTTCTCCTTGAGACGATAACATTTCTTTCCAAGACTAACATCCCTGTTCCACCTATCCTCTGAACCCCATTTTTCGATCTATATTTATTTATTTAATTCAGCCCAAAACAGCACGAGGCCAATTACAGAGGACAGAGAATAACAAGAGAATAATTTACTAATATTAAGCAAAACGTAACTAACAACGAGAAAAATAATATTCAACAGTATTCATGGGCATACCCAGCGAGGAGCAGGAGGGGGCAGCTGCCCCCCTCCCCACTAGAAGCAAAAATCGCAAATGTCTTTAGGGAAAATAATATCTTTTCAAGCAAATAATTTTAAAAACTAATAAAGAGCTGTAACAGTTTCCTGAAAATGTTGATTTCATTCACCTTTTCCATGCTTAAATCTTGCCTACAACTTGAACCATGACTTGCCCTCGTATTGATCCTGGGTACGCCCTTGACAGTATTTAAAAGGAAATAACAAAGAATGATAGATTTCATCGAGTGGTGCGAGGTGTAGGGATAGTTACATTTCATACTATCTGACAATAACCTACGAGGTGATTATTACGGAGGCTTCCGCGGTGAGTTGATTGGTGATTTAATGAAATTCCTGATATGTGCTAATTGACAACAAAATGCGATTACAGACAATCCGCATACCAACTAAGCTCCCCTCGAAGCAAATTTATGGCTGCATGCCGACAAAAGATAGGAACATAATTCTTCTTATGTGACCCGAATGTGAGGGTTACCGGGCAAATGTGTAGCGGCAACAGCACTCCAATTGCCGCAACTGGCACTTCGAATCGTGAGCTTAAGAAATAATCTACCACGAATGGGGAATGCGGTGATCACAAAGAGAAACTACTTTTGGACACGCAAAACTACTTTGAGACCAGTGAAAAAATTTAGACGCGATGTCAATGGATGCCTTCGACGGATGGATTGGCTAAGTACGAATAATAAAGAAGAAAGTCCAACTGATGAAGATCACAAAACCTAACAAAACCGGTACCGAGGGTCGAAGCTCTCAAGGAAAATTATAACAGGCAAGAAAAATTAGAATAGGAATCATATTTATTTATGCTTTGATATTTATCATTTTTGTTTTCGTAAATTTATCCCATAAAGATATTTCTCGAATGAAATATTTAAAAAATAAATGCCATCTATTGAAAAAACTTAAGTTTCAAGGATGTTGACTGTTTATCATAATTTTTTTGAGTGCTTAGACTGCCTTATTACCCTATTATTATGATGCAGTGCATACATAATGCGATGCATAATAATAGTAAGAGAAATTACGTATGCAAACTGCAAATGTGTATGGGAACTGGCCGGTAGGGGTGAGTCTATGAGCTCACCGTAAAAGCACATTATCGTGCGAACCTCCTGATTACGCTACAATAGGACCTCACCGTTGAAACGGTGATTCAGCAGGACTCACCCAACCGAGACCCTGGACACAGCTTGAAATCTTTGGTCTACCATCACCGCTGCCAATGATGTAACTGCCAACGTCCTTCGAAGCTCACGAGAAATACTTAAGTTATATTTTCCGAAGGAAGGGCCAATTTCAATTCGATGTACAGTGGAACTTGGTCATAACGTCATCAAAGGGACCAGAAGATTTTTAACGTTATATTCGAGTGACGTTACAAAAAAGCAGCCTTAAATCTGAGTGACACCACAACTTGACATTGCTCAAACAAAACACAACTAACAACGTATAAAACAACTGTCAACAAACGCGATGCTCACACCGAGGTAGGTAGTGATGTGACTGATGATCTACTGTAACTAACGAACCAAACAATACAAGATAGTGTGCCTGTGTCAGTGACCTTGTAGAATATAGGGGTGGGAAGGGATAAGACCCGGGTACGCGGGATAGCCCCCGCTCCCTCCAGATACCAATGAAACAAAAGAGTTGCATCCCGTCACCTACTCAACGTCCAGCTTGTGGCCTGTTTTTGCTTTTGATGTTTCTACTCATGGTTTCTATGAACTTTGGGACATAATACAATCACACTACCACTTTTGCAACCTAAGAACAGCAAAATTTTTGACGCTATACCCGAGCGTCGCAATATTTGTTGACGATATAAACGGGTTTTCGTACGACATAAAATGTTCAATTTTGTTTGGTCTGTAAAAAATGTGACGTTAAAGCCGAGTTGGCATTACAGCCGATGCCGTTGTAACCAAGTTCCACAGTATATCATTTAGTTGAAAAGCAATCCAATCGGAAAAAAATGATTCATATATTTTATAACAAACCTGCCAAACACCCTAGAGGTGGCTCGCAGGGTATTATGTAGATGTATAATAGCGATCAGCGGTCATTTGAGATACACCGTTAGTGCAATAGGCGACCAAATGGTTAGGCCATTTGAACCTGGAGGGAAGGAAGGGTGGAGAGAAACCCGGTGTCGGCATTGGTCATCTCTGAAAAGACAGACGGCAGAGGGACCATGGTTTAAAGTCCCATCCTACAGAGGGAGCCCAGAAAAAGTGACTCCCTCAATGCAGCACTCAATAAGGGATCTAGCCATCCATGAACAGTAAAATATTTCAATCCTACCGTGTGAGCGGGGGTGAAATTCACATAAATTCCCCTGACCCGGGAATCGAACCACGGACTATTTGCTTTCCGGGCCGTATCACAGACCACTACGATATCCAAGTTCCTTAATTCCTATTTCAATTGTACCGAGGCTCATGGTATTACATGTTAGGCTTTCGTGGACCATCAAAGACGAAAAAGCCTTCAATGAAGCCACAATCGGAAGAGATCCTGCACTAAAACCCCTCACGGCGGCAGTAGCCCGGGAAGGTAAAGGTACGTGGTTCGATTCCCGCTTCAGGGAATATTTTTCTCATGGCAATCCATGTGAATTCCACTTCTGAAATGCTGTCTTAAACTGAACCCGGGCCCATGGGGTGAGAAGCCAACACTCCATCCACCAATTTCAACAGATCTCCTTTCGAAGACGGCTTTTTCTCCGGGAAATGCAACTGCCACACAAATTTCAACGATACCAGGAAATATGACTAAGGGCTCGAGGTCTGGGGTTGGTAACAGTAGAAATGAAAACAAAAGGATTCCTTTTTTTTTACACCAACAGCATTTACTCAAATCACATTGCATACATACAGACTGATTGATGCATTTTTTTTCTTGAAAATTTTAAGTACAATTACAGTAGATATTTTACCACTAACACATCACTTTTTGGAGCACAGCCTAATCATTTTCATTCGAGTCCAAGAATTCAATACAGCAGTAAACATATATAGGAAAAAAATGCGCCATAAAGAGATTAAAACGCGGCCGTTTTAAAGTGTTAAAGTCTAGTAGGACTTTTTCTTGCTTGGTGGGAGCCAAAAAAAAGGATATCAATATAGTACACACATTGCTTCGTCACCTTCAAAAAAATGAAAGTATCTTCCTTCCGCCAGCGGCAACTAACACGTGTTATTTATTCCCAACTATATAAATGCTTTTCATATTTTTTTCACCCTTATGTTAAAAAAATAAAGGCTCCCCTGCTGTATGTAAGCAAATGTTAAAAAAGATAAAGAACATCGCTGTCTCAATGCGAACGAACTAAATGAAAAAAAAAACCCATGCTTGAAAGGATACCTTCTTCGACTGCAAAGCCGTCGGCGTAAATTAAAACAGAACTAAAGCCAGCCTACGCTCCTGTTTTCTAAAAAAAAAGTGCAAAAAATTAGGAGCGAGCCTTATTTTTTAAACTTCTTGAGGTTTTCTGCCAAGATGACTCCAAGGTATCGAAAAATTTACACCACATACTTTGAATTACTAGGTCATGAACAACATCCTTCTGTTGCAAATATATATGCATTCATATATGTCTTATATATTCAGTTACCTATTTTTTTTAATTATTATGCTTCCCGATACAAATAATAAACAAAATGGTGCATACTATACATTATTGATGATATCTTCTTTTGGAAAGAAACTTTTCAATGCTTATATTATTTTGGGTTTTTTGCTGCTCGAAAAAACCTGCTCATATACAATAATATTTACAATATTTTTTAAGTCATAAATTCTGTGATCTGTCTTTGCGAGCATCAGCACGCGCTACTAATCTCTATCAAAAATTACAGACAGGTACCAAAAGAGCAACTCCTTTTTAAGTGGTTATAGGTGATTTTTAAAGGATATAATTAGAAAAATCAAACACAATATTGGCACTTCAAAGCAATTAGAATCGAATTAGAGATAGAATTTCAAACTAGGACTGCAAAAAAATAGCTCAACGAATCAACCCCGTGAGTAGCGGGGAAATATAATTTTGAAAAGGCAACATCGATTGCAAAAAACAAGACACGGCAAAAATAATTAAGGAGCACTAAGTTTTTTCTTTACTCATACCGTGAAAATAACATCATGACCGTGTTTCCGCTATTTTCAAGAAAATTATTTTTTTAAAGCCGAAACTGCAGATACTAACGCATTATACATTCTAAAAAATATTAATAGTAGATACGGAAAGTCGAACAAAGTAGGGTTGGCCTGATTTCCTTATCCTAAACTGCTTTACTTCCCTATCCATTGGAAAGGCGAAGAAGAAGATATGACGACTGGAAAAACCAAATTGCCGGCACGAATCAAAGCAAACGGAAAGACACCTTAAAGTCTACGTAGGAGCGAACTCATTATTTCCAGTTAAAAAAATATAATTACCAAATATTTGAAAATACAACATATATCACTTGTGTAACACTAAATCTTTGCACCATAATGAAGTCATTTAACAGAAAGAATTATTATTACACCTACTAGTGCAAAGCCACACACAGGAAAAAAACAATAGTGCATTCAATTTCTTCACCCCGCAACATAAAGCCTTTTAACATATATGACCATGTTGAGGGTTTAAACTTTCGTAAGGTTTCATTTCAATTAAATCTTTAAGACGAGAGAACAAGTTTGCATTTAAAAAACACCTTGAAAAAAAAATCAAATGAGAAAATTACCAAGTGAAGTGATATGTTTGAATAATCTGACAAATACACTTTTCTAATTCTTGCTCGTGGAAAAGGCAATGAACAATATTATTACACCTAAAAAATAGGACCCGATAACGGGGCTCCCAAGCATTCATTGAAATGCAAACTCTTACAACAACTCCAAATCTCTTACAATACAAAGGATAATAAAGTAGAAAATAAAGGCACTATCAGGTGGAATGAGTATCCGTTGGCAAAAAACTGACATAAACCCTTGTGACGGGAACTTTACATTATATATATATGGCGAAATATGAGCAATAAGACTTTGGCATTTAGCTGACAATGCTAACTCCTTATAAACTGTGAAAAAGACTGCTTTACAAAAAAAACTGTGTTGAAATTCAGAATCACTAAACACTACAATGAAGTTGAGTAAACATAAAATAAACATACTCAGATGCAGGCATTACTAAGTTCACCTATTACCCCCGGCCTTCTATTAGCCAGAAGGCTAGCGAGATGGAATAGGACCACCTCTAGAATTAAGTTCGAGGTTGGTAACACAAGAATCAAATCCCAACAGCAATTTTCACTCCTACTACCAGCCTAAGTGTCCGCGCAATCATCGGTACCCGTAACACCAACTGTTCCGTGTGAAGGACAGGGCAAGATCACGTGGGTACCGGGGCACAGCACATTTCAGGGCTGCACATACAAAAGTCCTAACAAACCAGTTGTCACACGTTTGGATACATCCGCAACTACATTAAATGTCCCCGCAACTCAGTATATTGAAGTCCTCACCCAACTTCCGACGCACATAGACCGTAATTTAAAGGTCGTAGTTCTTGAAAGAGAGTCTTCACGACGAAAGCACAGTGTTTTCCTTGTGCACAGATGATAGAAAAATGTTCAAACATTAAACTATGCAGCACGTGAAATCATCACCATCTACACAAAGCTGCACGATTGTCTTACACAGTTTTTTCCTTGTCTTTGTTCTGCAATGAGGAGTCCACAAAATAATAAATCCAATACACGCTAAATGAAAAAAAAGTCACACCCACGAAAAATGCTACATATGCCGACTAAACTTTCTCTTTAACATCTATTCATATATAATAGCGGCCTGAGCTATAACTTCAAAAAAAAAGAAAGGAGAATTGCATTGATAAAACGGCGAATGGACAGTAGCTGACTGTTCGCCAAGGAAGACAAAGGTAAGAGGTACGAACAAGATTACAGATAAATATATAGTTACAAATTTTTCTTCATATAGCCGACGATCCACACTCACAAAAAACACCGGCCGGCGACGTCAAGTCCCGTATCCCGCGACAGCGGTAATGCAGTGTGCTTACACACGGTCCCACAGCTTATTATCCTCACATCCATTCAGAACGACGAATTCTTAAACTGCCACAGAATCATGGGCACGAGAGAAAAACCAGCCGTTCCCCAGTCGCGAGCACAGAGCGCAGTCCAAACCGATGGGGACATCGACACGAAAAAACTAAACTGTTCTGAATTATACGGAACTATATCAATATATATATATTTGTCTCTCTATGTTACAATAGATATATATGCATCATATATATATATTATTCATTCTTCATATGTACACACGATAGGGATGAGAAAGTACCCTCTTATAAAGTCCACCATACATCAGAGCGTGACCCTAACTGTTTACCGCGCCGCCGCCAGACTTCTCCTGAGCGACGACACCTGAGCGCGTAGGGCAACTTGTCGGGCCCTCAAGGCCTTGATGGAGTCCTGCTGCTTGCTGCCGATGGCCGTCAGGTGAGAACAGAAACCAGCGGCTTCCCTGAGTATCGTGACTTTGGCGGCCCTCTCCTTCTCCCACACAGCCGGGACCAGCAGCCTCAGGTTCTCGAACGCGTTCCTGAGGTCAATGCGTCTCTGCCTCTCCATGGTGTTGTGCATGGACCGTCTCTCCAGGGGGTCCTCGGGAGCAGAGTCGCCTCCTTCGTGGGACTGCCGGTGCTGGCGCCTCCGGTGACCGCCGCCGCGTCTCCTGGGAGGCGACGCCGTGCTCGAAGACGACGAGGACAGGTACGAGTTGTTGTAGCTTGAGGACCAGGTGCCGTGCCCGGAGGAGGAGGAAGACGGGTGCTCGTCGTAGTCGGGGTCTTGGTCGCGGTTCTGACGTCTCCTCCGCTTGTGGCGGCGGTCGGTGCGGGATTGCTTCGCGGAGGGACCGCGCGGGTCCTCGGAGGCGTGCCGTTTCGAACCTGCCGAGATCTTCCCACCGTTACCGTGGTGGGAAGACCGGCTGTTCCCGGCGCTACTGCTGTTGGACGAGGAGTAATGGTGTCCGTGGAGGTGTCTCTGCCCTTCCGAGCTGTCGTATCCCTCGTATTCTTCTTCCTCCTCCTCCTCTTCTTCTTCCGCCTCCTCGCTCTCTTCCTCCTCCTCCTCGTCTTCGTCCGAATCTTCCTCGTCGCAGCCGTCGCTGAACGCCTCGGCGGCGACGTTGGCTGAGACGCGGGCCATGGCGGCCTCGACCGTGAGCTGCAACTGCTGCTTGTCCCTCGCGCTTGGGTTGGTGGGCAGGTTGACACGGCCGGAGCCGGCGGAGGCCTTGCTGTTCCGGGAGGCCGTGGGGGCGGGGCTCGACCTCACGGAGGGCACGGGCTTCTCGCCTCCGGTCAAGCTCACCACGTCGATTTCCTCCTCTGCAAAGACAAGAAAAGAGATCATTAGAAAATTTGGTACAACTAAATTTTCAGACAAATAAGTTTGTAATACTGCATGCATAAACATACTACAAACAGAGTTCGTTCCCAATATATATACACCCTTGATATAACATACATACACCAGTAGTATCAAAAAACGGAATTAAGCGTAACCTTCCGAGAAATTAAAAAAACTTGCTTCGTAGGAATACGAAAATTGAGATCTCATTGATGTTAGGAAAGATAAACTTTAGGAAAATACGGTATATTTAAACTTAAATTTTAAATTTATGGTATATTTTAAAAAGCACGAACGACAACCCTCTATACAAAAAGTAATTTTTTCATTTGGTGATGAATTATTAAAAGCCATTGACAACAAAACACGATAAGTTCCCTCTAAAATTTTAGCTACGAATACTACATGCGCTGAAAAAACATGCATCCACGAAAAAAGGCAATTTAACATGCTAACTATCACCATGCATAGATTTTCTCTTCCAATAGCCCAATATTTTTGAATCAACACGTTCCCAATATTTTTCTCAAAGAAACACATTTTCAACAAAAAAGAAAACTATCGTCGATTTGCAGCCGAAACGTGTAGGAGAAAACAAAAAGAATCATTACAGGGGAGCATGTATAGCCCATGCACATCCCTTTAAACGCAAGCCATGAATTCGGGATCGCTTCAAGGTGCGAAAGGCAAGCGATCCTGGTCGAGATTTCGCGTGTTATCCCGAACCGCACGAAGAATAAGGGCGGGAAAAATTAGCCGCTTAAGGGTTAAAAGATCGGTGGAGAAGAAACAAGAAAGGGGGAAGAGTCGACCCTCATTTCAAGCAGTGCAACCCCTTCGTCACCGCAGAAGGGAACTTGTGGGGCTTCAGAAGTGACCGCGGTGTGAAGCCACACAAAGACGACGGCTTCCAGAAGAAAAAAAAACGAACCACGAAAAGCGCACAGCGCGAGCGGTAGCGTCTTATACACGCCAGATTGGAGAAAAGACGGAAATGGAATTTCTCGCAGTAAGTATCCCAACGACTATTGCCTCAAGGAACAAATCCTCGGGAGGAGATTTTCTCCTTTTGCGAGGATAACTTACACGTGAACCGAACATGCTAACGGAGTGATGAACAGAATCGATAGACGACGGCTACGCAAACAGTAGGACTACAGTGTTCCCGCTTAGGTAACCGAGAAGTGCGAGGTATACAGTCGAAGCGCACCAAATCATCTCCAGCTCTAAGGACTGATATCGCTAATGCACAGCATTGCTAGGAGTACAGTTATGAGCAAATGTCACTCACGAAAACCACGGAATATCTCAATACTCTTCAAGGTGCTTCTACAACGTGAACTAACGAAACAATCTGGAATTATCAATTAAACTCCCTCATCCATTCACTTAAACTCTCCAAGCTACTCATTTAAAAAAAGCCTGCAGACTGTCTACGTCAACCAATTACCGCCAAAACGTCGAAATGGCGCGTGGATTGGGTTGTTGCGTAACAGACTATTTATTAGAAAAAAAAGGAGTGATCACGCTATTGACAATGCTACTGAATGCTCGAGTTCCATAAAGCATTCATTCATTCCAAGTCGTATGAAACTCAGGGGGAAAACGAACTACGATACAGTTCAGCATAATATCATATTTTATCGTTAAAGTGGTTCTAAGATTATGTCCACCGTAAAAGATGTATATATGCTTTATATCTCTTAACAGCGGTTTACGTGGTCCGTGGAACGCCTGATTACTTAATGATACCCTCCATCCTTCACTTGCCATCAAACACAGGCGAGTAAGAAAGCAAACTCAAAACAAAATGGACAAAAGCAAAGAGTGATCATCTTACAAAACTCAATGGACGAGCGGAATAAAATAAGAAGTACACATTAGAAAACATGCGGGCATGAGGTCGGCCAACATAACGCCTCAAACTCAGCGGGAGACGCCATTGTTTTTTCTTCCCTCCATCCGCCCTCTAGTGGAGAGTAAGGGGAGGAAGACGAAAGAAAAAAAAGAGATCACGACATGTGCTTAGAGCGTCCGACGCTAATTCCTTCGCAGCAGGAGGCCGAGGCAAAACGGAAGGACGCCATTGGCAATTGGACAAGTCACAACTGGCGCCACAAATGGAGCAGTTGAAGAGAGACCACCAAGACGACTCGACAAGTTTGTTTCACTCGTGGCGTGCAACTAAAACACAGCATCCGAACAGGCCTGTGGACCATCAGGCGCATCATTCATAATAACGAACTTAACTAAAACGAATTGCAACACGGTTGCATATCGGGACAACATAAACGCGAGCAACTTCAATATTCAACTAAAGAGACTACGGAAGGGATTTTTATTACCATGTACGGAAAGAGTGATAACTGAAGGAATAAATCGGTCCCTAACACATTCACTCACACCATAATTATATAAAGACGTAAATTGAGCGAAGAAACCAGACTGAGAAATTAAAAATGTCAAGCTCATTACGGTGTGTAAGTAATAACAGAAAAACGTTTGCAACAACAAATCAAGATTTGTTACAAGAGGAATTAACTATCTCTTCCACATTCATTCTTTCAATTCAACAAGGAAACTTCTCACATTCAAAATCATTTTTCTAGGATTGTCAAGATCGTCGAGAACAGTTTAAACTATAACTGCCAATATGCTGAGTAAGAGATACTAAAATAAAAGCATAAAACGGTTTGAAGTTACCAAACAGAACTCGCTCCCCATCGTGACAGAGAGCTCTCTCCAGGGATTCAAAAGAAGACGCGAAATAATAAAACGAGAGAGAGAGAAAGAGGAGGAGAAAAAAATGAATCTCGCCGCAGCGCACTCGAGGCGAGAGTGACGTATTTCGCCCGAACCTTCCACAACAGCAGGGCTAGCGTTCCCCGCCGCCATGAGCAGGGACCCTTTCTCTCTCACTCTCCCGGCCACGGCGCTCCCCCTTCCCGCCAAAGAGTGCGGCTGGCCCTCGACGAATCCACTTCCAATGACGAGGGAAAGTAGGATGAAGGTGCGACAAGCGGCGAAAGAGGGGTGTGGCCGCCGCGGATTCTAAACGGGAGCGGAGCGACAACACCGGACGAAGGTTTAAAGACTTAAAAAAAAATTCCCTAACTTCGCATTCCGATGTGGGAAGGAGGGCTTCCTTCTAACCCTTTATTATGTAGCTCGCACCGACGAAAACAATATTACGCAACATCGGAATGTCAACATAGACACGGAAATGGGAACGTTGAAAACGGAAAATGAAAAAAAAAAAAACGCTCCTGAGATATCAATTACCCACCTAATAGAAACAAAAAAAAGAAAAAGGACGTGCGAAAAATTACGCAACGTATTTGAACGGAGTGTTACGAAAATATTGAATAAGAGGGAAATCTCAAGAATAGCTTGATATCATAAGAGATAATAAATATGCTTTTTTTAAGTATCAGTCGATAAGCAGTTAACCTAAGATAACCGAATAATATGCAAATGTCGACATTAGATACTTCCCCCACCTAATTAATCAACCAACTACACCCATATATGAAATAAGCCAAAGGTCAACTACAGAAAGTTAAGGATTAACTATAAAAATTAAGCTACAGGATTAGAGTATACGATTTCGTAAGGAATAACGAGAGATGATCCTTATAAAGGAAAGGAATACAACCATGCGACTCAAAATTGGTAATTGATAGGAAGTGAAAAGGAGATTAGAAATTAAGAGCAAACGCAGCGGAAAAATCCCCTTGCTCATTTATCCACACAAGAGCGGTCATTGAAGATGAACCTCCTAGATTGAAACAAAAAGTGGGTCACGCCAGCCATCCGGCCGGTTAAGGGACATCGGTCGACCACTGCAATGTGCACAGGGAAGGGTCGGGTCATGCGCACATCATGCTAAACAAATTTAAGAGACAGTAAAATGAACGAACTAGGAATATTAAACCCGAGTTCTAAGGTCGTTTATCCTGTTCAACCCCACCCGGTTAACACGACTCATGAAATAGTCAAAGGAAGAGTGCTGGCTACATTTTCAAATAAGCTATCGATGCCTACATTCTCATGATAAAGCTGTGTGTACTCGTACATGATATTTACAATTTCCCGGAAAACTAAGTTGACAAAATATACATCCGCTATGAACATAAACGCGAAATACTCCTCTCATTGATTGTATCAAAACCAGCTTGCCACAAAGTGTATACAAACAATCCATACTTAAGCAACACGGTTACAATACGCTTGAGCATCTATCCCAAAAAAAAACAATTTAACTCTTCGTCCCAGACATGAAGATGGGCAACTGTATACTTCACTCGTGCGAACCCGAAAACAAAGCAACTTCCACAGCAACTTTACTAACACTTAAAGAGGTTTATAATTCAATTTATAAATAAAAAAATGCGGGTCTAGTTTCCACAGAACATTTAATCACGCAACCGCTTCCAATACATTTCGTACACCAGACCATTATACGAAATGTAATAATGATATAATAATAATAAATGCCTTTATTCAGGCGCGGTGGAGACAAATAAGTGCCCTCTTCCACCCCTAAATACCAAAAATATTAAAATAGGCTAAAATTAGAAGAAAGTATTCGTAACTTCATCGAAATAACATTAAAATTATTTATATTATTTATGAGGCATTTTTTGATGGATAAAACATATATATCACGACACAAACACGATATGTTGCTAATATTGATATCAAACTACACTAAATATTTTATCCATCACTACGCAAAAAACCCTTCCAATGAATTCGTCGAAGTAGATGCTTGATGAGAGGGCAATCGGATTCCCAAAAAAGAGAAACGTCTGAGGGAACGGAAGAGACGCCCGGGTGCGGCAAGAGGAAACGCGGCATCGTATGGAGGAGATTGGCCGGGCGCGGCGCAAGGACAGATGCAATGGGGCGGGCACCGTCCTATGGAGGTGGGGGTGCGGCACGGGTGCGGGAAACTCTACCGCTCCCAAGACTTGGCAACCGCGCCGACGCGGAGGAACGACGGAGCGCGGCAGAAGGGTGCGGGGAGGGGAGGGGGGAATTTGGCGCGGCGGTGTGCGGCGCCCTGCCGATCGATATGTGCCAGGCAATGAACTCTTGCGGCTGAGACAGGGCAAGGGTGTGGAGGCGGGGGGAACGGAAGCTTGGGGGAGGGGGAGAGAGACAATGGGGGGAAGGAAGCGGGGGTGGAAATGCGAAATAAGCGCCCCCCCCGCCAGACGTCCCGAAGTCAACCCTTCCCTCCACCCCCATCCCTTTAAAATCGGCACGAACTTATACATGGTTCACATACCCCCTGCCATAAACCGTGGAGGTGGCTTGCAGGGCATTATGCGGATGAACCAACCATTCACTATCAAATTTAGAACAAAGGTAGTACTTCTGGATTTATCACGGTTTTTCCCCCGCATCAATTTGCTTATGGACAACAAGGCCTTAGACAAGAAGATCATGTGGCAAGATCGTCATCATAATCACTGGTCAACAGTCCTAAGATATTGGTCTGACGCAGATTTCCAATAAATTATCCTAACAGTTAACTTTTCATACCTACGTATTTCCTCTCTTTATTCCAATACATTTCGTACACCTGACCATTACACGAAATGTAATAATAATATAATAATTTATCATATACAATTTCCTAGATTTCCAATTTGAAATTTTTAAATATCCCTGACGTGTCATGTGCCACTGAAGACGTACCATAAGCAAGTTAACCTCTTCCCACGCCGAAATAACTCCGCACCTATAAATTCATCCCTACCTTAGCTCGGCCACCTCTTCCTTCCTGGCTATCACCGAGAGTCTGATGAATCCCCATCCTATTCGCCTTTAAATATAGCTCGCGGTAGAAGTCAATTGGATAGTAAGTAAGGGAGCTAGAGAAGGAAAGTAAAGTGGTTTACAGTGTGTACGAGCGAGGATTCAAGAAACCTGAATCATTAGAACTTTTAATGATCATTATTCAGACGAAAAAATAGAAATGTAATTAAGTAAATGGATGTAATTAGTGTCAACCTGTTTCTCCACTTCAGCTTCTGATCAGCCGCAACTAGCTAAGCCTGTTTCATGAAAACATTCTGTGGGAACTTAAAAAGAAGTTTTTGTTTACGTTACAATCGGAATGGATTCTTAAGCAGGTACGGTATATATTGTTATCATCACGGAGACAGCGAACACTCGCGTATTTTTTTCATAAACACGCCACAGCCAAAACAGGGACTTGACAACTCAGTTACACCGAGCATGTAGTGAATCCGCCCGGTAAAATATCATTCTGGGCACCTAATTGCACGATCTTACATGTTTACGTAAGGTGCAGTCAAAATTGCGTCCCGCAGAGCGGTGAATAGTTGGAACGCAAGCGAGAATGCATGGACGTGAGATAGAAAATTAGACATTCGCGCAATTGCACGCCATAATGAGAAATAAATGCAATTATAACCTGCGGAATTGCGTGCCCCGTATACAACGGGCTCAAGCCTAACCAGTATTCTCCGAGATTTCCTAGAAGGAAAGGGCGGGAGAGGTTTTAAGAATGAACGCGAGGAAGTAGTAGCGTAGGCAAGACGAGCGATGGGAGCCCAGTGGCCCGCGAGAATGAGCGGAAGTGACGCAAGCGATGGCGGGAAGTTGGTTAAGCGACCCAAGACGGGAGGAGGGTTCCTGCTGGAGTAAAACAAGAGAAGGCGAGAGGCCGATGGTCATTGATGGTGGTGGCGTGGGAGGAGGAGGCAACTCCACTGGCCAACAGTGCGCACACCGGATGGATAGTATTTATTTATTTACAGGAGAGCGATAACCTTTGTGGGTGGGGCCCGCAAAGGGGGAGAACGACCTCCACAGCCTCCGCCGCGGCACTCCACAAACAGAGCACCCCCTCCTCACGGACGGCGGGATGATAGCTCACGTTAAAGGGAATGTGTCACGCCTATCAACACCGATCGGCAGGGAGACTATATAAACGCGATGGCATCAATTCACAGAGTACGAAATAATAACTCGTCATCACACATGCCACAGCCCTTCAGCGAATCCAGAAAGGATGTTCCAATCCCGGTCAAGACAAATGATTTTTCCCTCAGTGGAAAATTCGCACTTATGAAAATAAAGTGAGGTTAATTATTCTGCTGATTATTAATGGTAATGGTTCTGGAATTCATTCAACACTGAGATACATCAACGTTTTTACATATTCACAGTCTATGCTGAAATGTATATTATCATTAAATCGTCATAAAAACAATGATCACAGAGCTTCTTACAGTTAACACATCGATCATGCTTGATAAAATGTTTAAAGCACAAATTCCAGAATCCGTATGACATCGCTAGTCATTTCCTTGAGTAACTATAATAATTATCTTGACTCCTAAATACGAATATTTTACCACAGAATTTTATCCGGAGCTAAACTGACACATGTATCTTCCCAGGGGCTATCATTTCATTTCAAGTTAATCCATATAAAACGATGTAATAGTTAAAAGTTAAGTGGGAACACTTGTGCGGTAAAGGAAGGAAGACATCTCACTCCAGCAACATTAACATTCTAGGAGCGAACAGAATGGCTGGAGAAGTGAAAGAAAATGCTAGAAGTCGACGTAGAAAGGACGTAGGATGATAAAATTCAAAGATAAGACTGAGAGGAAACGGCCAGAGGAAGAAGGAAGTTGGAGAATGCACAGGGAAGACTTTTAGATGCATCCTTGTGCCGACAAAGGAAAGGCGAGTCCGACGTATAGAAAAAAGAAGACACTATATATAATGCTGGCATGAAAATAAGTGCTCCACAATTAGCTAGCAGATCATCAACTGTTTTATCTTAGAAATGATGATTCGAAGATATCAACCTAGGAGTTTAACAAAAACCTCCTGATAACATGAGTACAACGAAAAAATGGTCAATTATTTCTACACAAGAAAAACTTGACTCGTAACCCAGATTTCGGCGGCAGAATGTTTCAAGATATTTAAGTATATCATACATAGAGCCCCAATTTTTATAGGGGGGATATAATTAGTGAGTTTTCCGTCATGACTACGCCAAAATAAAAAAAATACGCATCAATAGTTAATGCTACATAATCAAATAGACATCAAATAAGTGGAATATTTAAAATTTTGCCCATTTAAGGAAAAAAACGTAGTTATTTTGCCGAGAGTGATCAATAGGAATGCAAGAAGAATCATCGCCCCAGCGTCTTCCCCTCGGGAAGAATATAGACGTGCGGTCCCAGGCGGCGAGACTGCGTATATTTACGGAGGCACGTGACCAGCGGCCGGAGAGGTTGCTACAGGACATTGCCGCGCTGCCGAAAAAAAGAATTTATATATCCCCGACGTGAACCCAGGTCGGGAAACACAAGAGCATCGGAGGGCGGAGAGGAGAAGGGGTGGATAAATTAAGGGCGGGGCTAAGGAGGGGTGGAGGGGGTTGAAGTAGGAGACAAAAGGGGAAGCTCTCTCTCCTCTCCGGAGGAAGATTAAAAGGGACAGATATGGGGGGGGGGGGATGGGGAAGGGATGCTATGCGACACAGCAGCCATGCGGTGGGGGAACTTGACGGAAAATGTTCATCAAGGGCTTTGGGACGATGCTCATCCCAAGTCATCATCAAAAAACCCACGACGGAAATTAACGAGAGGGGGGAAAAATAAAAGTAGCAAAAAAATGACGCGAGTACATTCCAGAGCAATGACCCCCCGGCTGCTAGCGAAACATAACCTTGATTTCAAGGGAGACATCACCGGCATTCAGTACGTTACGATAATAAATACGTCGCAGACAGGAATTCCGTTTATTGCCACTTTATTGAACCCGTCAAGACTATAGCGATGATCGATAATGTGAAAATCACTGAGACTAATATTAACTACTATCGATGAGCATTAGTAAGAAGCACTTTGCCACCCTTGGTAGCAACTGAATCATCTATCAAATATGAAGGCAGTCGAATGTACTAAATATAATGTTATCAAGTGCAATGTTTTATGACCGTGTGGTGGGCATGTAGCGGTCCTCTTGCATGCTGCATGTTGGTGACTGACCACCCCCTGCCAAACACTCCAGGGGTGTCTCGCAGGGTACTATGTAGATGTATAGTAGTATTGTAAATGGGCAACCCTTTATAGAACGAATCACGTACAAGTAAAAATAAAGTAATCATTACGGCCAAAATAAAATGTAACAGGTGAAACTGTGTAGCACTGTTCAGCCAATAACTTTATGTGACAACTTTAAGATCTCATTCAAAGCACAAGTCGGACGCAACTGGGAAAAATCAACACCGCTCCAGTTCCGAATAGCATAACGATGTGAGAGAGAAGCGAGCGAAAAGCTTCGACTCAAGGCACGATTGCGACTTCCACGCAGAGCCATATGGCCCGCAATGATTCCCAGGCCACCCTCTGTACCACGGAGATAAGGACTATTGCCGGAGGGGTTGGAAGAGAGTCGTGCAGATACCACGGGAAGTAAACAGATCACGCGCCGGTGACATCATCCGAGATTTTTCAAGGGCTGCCCCCGCCCCTTCTTTTCCTGGCGCGGCGGAACCGTGGCAACCCACGCCAACGAGCAACAAAACGGGGTATAAATGACGAAGATCGATCGAAGCGATAGAAAAAAAATGAGGCACGAATACCGCAAAAGCCACAGACTTCCTCCTCGATGCTACCCTTCCCCAACGATTTCGAAAAAAAGGAGGGGAGAAATATTTTTCGCATCTTCAAACAGAGACCACCCTCATTCACTCGACTTCAGACGTGACGATAAGGCAACACTGCACGCCGGGAAAAGAGCGCGGAGAGAAACAAGCGAAAAACACCGGGCGAATCTCAGAATCGCGGAACGTATTCGCTGGAGACTCAGAAGTTTGAGATGCTGGGGGACTCGTAATAATCGAAATAAATATTACGGATATTGATAAGACAACACACTCTCCTCAGAGCAAACTGATTTCCATTCAACGTTAAAAAAACACATAGAACAGTGAATAATCGCGGTTGTATAACAGGCTGTCCAGATTTAAAGGCTAAGACAACGATTAACTTCATAACAAAAGCCGTCATTAAAGGCATTTAGTGGACGAATTATTGATACAAAGGGCCTGTCTCCAGATGATCGTCTCCTAAAGAAAAGCCGTCGAAGTAGGAGCAGGAGACCCTTCCTTTCGCCTAGTAAGACAGGAATTGAGTTTATCGAGACTTTCGTAAAGTTCCTATTCTTAACGGAGGGTGTAGTGAGGAGTGGCACTACCAGAAATAACCAACCCTGACATGTCAAATAAAAGAGGCTCGTACAGTTCACCCACAACTAGCACATAGAAAAATAAGGAAAGATATACCGAAAACAAGTCCACGTAGTAAAGTGTGCGTCACACGTCACCAGCATCACATCGGCCCCAAGGAGACGAGAAAGCAAGGAACAATTATATAACACTTTGGCCACCGCCGAGAGATCAAGACAAACCGAGCGAAGAACCACACGACTGGGGAAACCCATCAGCAATTGGGGGAGAGCTTCCCATTTAAAGCAAAACCCCTCTACACCAACTCCCTAAGCACTAAATCACGAATCAACCAGAAAAGGGGCGGGAGTTCTTGTTGAGATGTTAGAATGGAAGAGCAAGAGGAGCGATACTGCGGATGTCAGGGAGTGATATGTATATATGATGGGGGGGGGGGGATCAATACCCCCGTAACGAAACGAGGGTGGATGGAAGACTCAGCGAGCCTGTTCAAGTGAAGGAACATTGTGCGCGTGAATTCGTAGGGGGCGGAGATGTATTTGAACGAATCGCAGCTCTATCAAGGAAGATCATAGATAGAGTGTTCAGAATTTTTTTTCGCGTAGGTTTAGTGCCAATGAACGCACTAACCCCAAAACCAATAAGTTTAATCTCTAAGAATGCTGAATTAAATGTCTTTTCAATTTCACATAAAAGTTTTAAATAAATTCCCATCATTAACCTTTACCTTTGTTGGCATAGAGGGCTAGAGAGATCACCAACAACTACGCAGACACTACAGCTCCTGTCTATTCATTAAATTCGGTATTTAGTAATGATTTCGTACTTATTTAACAACCGAACTTAGGACCTTTCCTTGCAATTAAGTTGGACACGACATATATCCAGGCCCTGGTTAGCTGAAAAAATCCACACAAGCGGGATTCGAACCCGCGACCACTGGATAAGCAGGCAAGGACTTTATCCCGCCGCCATATTCATGTCTATAGTTAATATTTTCCACTAGATTGTACCCCTTCCTTCCATAAATATACTGCGGTCGCCAGGGAGTCTAATGCATGCAGGGGGAGCCCACAACATGCGGGGAGGATTTGAAAAGAGATTTTTTTTCAAGTGCACCAGCAGGGGTGGGAGGTGACAAATCGAGCCCCCCTCCCACCACTTCAAACAGCCCCGGATGTAGAGAGGGGGTGAAGAGAGGGTGGGTGTGGCTCGGGGCGCCCGCCGTGTAGACGACCTACCTTAAAGACGAACCCCGTGAGCCGGCTGCACGAATTCGCAGGCGCAGAAAACGCCCCTTCATTCGGAAACGGGGCGACAGGGGGGATTGAAAGGGGGGTCCCGGTGACAGACCCTGTAGAGGGGAGGGGAGAGAGAAAAGGGTGCGGTCCGTGCTCTCCAGGGCACATTAATCCCCAACAGGGAGCAGACTGCGGCAGCCCTCCGCCAAAATATCCCGCGCACGGCGTGAGAGAATGGGGACGTTAATTAATGCACTGATTGAAATAAGCTAGCGTCCAGAGGGTTCTACGCGGTAAGGACTAACGGCCCTGCATCTAAGTCCCGTGCTCATAAGGCGAGACTAACCCATGATGGCATCTACTAAAGAAGACATTGCAAAACTCCTAAATATCCTCGTAAGAGACACTGAGTGCTTCTATAAAAGTACTAGACGATTTTTCCTGGTCGGTAACGCCCATTCTGAAATACATGATGAAATTTTCAGGGGTCCAGGAGCTCAATATTATTTCAGAAAAAAATAACCTGGCTAACAACCAGAAAAATGTACCCACGTTCACTCGCTGGTCGACTTTCACGTTAAAATTGTGAACGACAAGGAATAATTATTCGCTTAATCAGGCAAAATCACGAACTTATGACATCTGATAGGAAGAAAGCATTATGACGTATTTACCCATTACGTATTAACAAAAATAAATAGTATGAATCCTCTTCTGGTAAATCAGATTATCTCCAAAGGGAACTACGGTGATGAAGCAGTTCAATAGATACAGAGCAAACACTCGAATGGAGTTGAACTATAGAAAACATTGAACCGTCGTCACAAGTTCGTAGCACGATGCATTGGAAAGAGACGCACAGGGCATGGACGCTATCTGAGACCTCAACGAAGGATGCAGGTCGAAGCGATGAAGAAAAAGAAAAACCTTTCGGGCGCGTCTGTGTGATCTTGACCGTGACAGTCTCAGACGGACGCCGAGTGGCAAGTGCGCCCTAGTATTGGGGCGCCAAGGCAACGCGAGTAGGCCAACAGATCTCAACCCAGCATCATCGATTGCACAATACCACGATTAGCTTCGGGGGGCTGTGCGCCAGGACTGGCGGTGCGAATAAAGGCATAGAACAAAGGACCGAAAAAATTCAAGGGTATCGTAAAAATGTGCCACCGCTAAATTTATACGAATACGTACAAGCATAAGGCGTCTTCGTCAAAATATTGCACACTTAATTGACGCGACTTTCTTTTGGGTTTAAACGCGTCATAATTTAAATAAAAAACGACGGTGTCGTCCCTGTCAATGAAACTTCTCTCAGGTAATACCCTGCGTTCTATCAGCCGTCTCCTGCGTAATTACGCGTGAAAAGTTTGACTCTGTGATAAGGGTTTGCCAATGACAAACTCGCCGGACACACAGGAAGTCATTCAAGGAATTTATATCACACCATTAAAACTATTTTCCAAATCAGAAAGAAGAAATAAATGAAAAAAAAAGTTGTAATATTATTACCCAGATCACAATCACGAGAAGTGACTCAAAGACATTAACTTAGCTTGGAAAATGGACTCGTCACCACTCGTAATAATATTTATTACTGTTACATAAGCGTGCGACGAAGTTTCCCGAATTGGTACTCCCTTTGGGATGGTCGCCAAAGGGTCATTTGGCAAAAATCACGCGCCAATAACAACTGCGAGTCACGTCTCGGATATTGACCAGATGATAGCATTCTACGCCGCGGAGAACCTTGAATCCGCGAAGGTCAAAAAAGCTAAGAGGGAGGAAATGAAGCGAAAAAATTATACGGGAGGAGCCAGGCGTTGGGATTGAAAAATCGACTCCCACATGAATCATACCTTCCCACGCCAACTTTCAATGTCAGTAACCTCACTCGAGAAGAAGAGCAAAGCTGGAGCTTACGCCTTTGCGACAATGAGAGGAACTTCAGGAGCAAGTGGCAAGTAAAGGGGTGAGTTGGCAAGAGGAGAAGAATACGCGGTTTACATCTTGCGGGATTTTCGCTCGCTCCACGGCGTCCAAATGTAGGGGCGGCTTCTAAAACAAGCAACAGCCTCGATGCGTAGTACACAGTCAGTGATGAATTTTCGGCGCTAAAAATCTAGGGGTATATAGGAAGAGGCTGAATTACACGCAATTCCCTCAGCTATAGGAAATAGATGGAAATGAAGGATTGAACCGGGGGCTGTGCGCCAGGACTAGGTTAAAAAAATCTAACATAGAGCATTTACAAGAAATCGTGACTTCGTAATTCGTGATGAAACAAGTAAGTAATTTAACAAGTGTGGAGTATTACTAATAATATTAAATATCAACCGAACCGAGCATCAGTAACAGTTTCCTATGACTACACCACTGAAAACAGAGTCGGTGAAAATTAAGTGTGGAATATCACTAACGTGTTCCATTGTGTATAGAACGATAGGCCGAAAAATATTAAATTAGCTAGTTCTAAGAAGGAGTACAGAGAATGGTCAAAGAATTATCAAATACATTTCGAAATAGATTAATAGTAGGTGTTATACAAAAAATCTGACAAAACGTTTGCGAACCCTAAGGTCGGAGGTTACTTGTATTATGCAGTAGTGCTACAAGCTTTACTTTTCGGTTCTAACGCTACAAAACTCAACACGTATAAAATGATAGATTTTTTAGATGAATACATTCCAGTTTTCCTGGTTATTTCTCCAAATACTATACCAGTGAATAATACTGTACGCATCATTGGAAAAAACTGAAAAAAAGGAGGAAATGAACGAATACACAATTCTCCATGCAAAACTTTAAATAAGGGATTGAAATGTCGCTGAATATATTACATCGGGGGATGGAATGAAACAAGTGCCACGTATAACAAATAAGTAGTGCAGCGATGGGAGTGAAGGGCATCGATTCGGCCCAGACGCAGAGATCTGCCCCGCGGATCGGATCAGCCCTGATTACAGTTCGATGGAGGATGAGATGGGGGAGTTAACTTCGCCGCTTTTCATTGGTTTTTTTTTTTTCGCACGCCTCTCCGGGAAGCCCCACCGATGGAATGCGGTCGCCGAGAGAACCCGTCCTTCCTGATTATATCGGCGGTGGACGGCAGGCGCCACGCGAAAGAACACCGCCGGCACTCCTGCCCCGCGCTTTCTCCGTGGGCCATTTCACCAACGATAGTCGAAATGGCAAAATCTGGGTGGCTGGTAAGCAATAAATAGGTATTATAAAATACATACCTGGCCTCATGAGACGATTGAACGATGACACAGGCGCTTACATTTTATGATATTAATTTCAATTAATTAATTCTGTTGTAATAGAATTTAATCGTATTTTTAAATACCTACTTATATACCCGCCACCTTGTAGATATATAAAGGATTAAAAAATCCATAATGAAATGACGCCCTCAATTCAATCAAGTCACCAATTTTTTAACGCTATCAAACGCTCTTTATGGACCAACTACCGATAATAGTCCATGACGATGAACATAATGAATAACGTACTGAATATCTGAAATAGGCAGAAATGGAAATAGTTGGAATAAATATATGTACCAACGGTTTGAACGTATCTACCTACGGTACAACCAGCGTTGAGAGCCAAGGGCCAAAAAATGGCGAAGTTATATTTAAAAAATCGCGAATTTCACGTAACCAAGGAGAATTTTAGAATGCTGTTTAAGGAAACGCACTTTAGAAATATTATACTATTAATGGAATAAATGGGGGAAAATACGAGAAATAAAGTAATGCAGGAGTTGCAGCTCTTTGGTGAAAATGTACGAATAAGTTTCACATAAAACAGTTAAAGAAAGAGATAACGCAAGGAAGTGATTAAAAGAAGAAAAATGAAGACTTATTGGAGAAGAGGGTATTATTATCATCCACCGCGAACATGAGTAGTGGGGGGAAAAGACATCGACCTAAGGAGATGAAAAACGCTTGTCACGACGGGATTATGGGAAGGGGGTAAAATGGAACGAAAATTAAACTTCGGCCCTGAGGGCGACCGGAAACACAAGCACACGATGACAAACTTCTCCCGAGCGAGAATATTACGGACGTTGCCCCGCCGAGAGAGAATTTCGCGAAAAAAAAGCAAATTCTTCCAAAAATCCACATCCCCCAACGTGGAAAGGGAAAAAAAGGAAGAAATATTACATCTCTGACATCAACCGCACACAAAGAAAATCGTACCTCGAATACGGTCAAAAGAAGCCATATCTTGAAGATAAAGAATTCACTTCCTCACGTTGGGAACAGGAAATACAGGGACCTTACACGTGAGCAGTCCTTTGTCAACGTCATCTCCGCTGGACCTTCTCGACCGAGGAATTGAAAGGAAGTACTTAATTAATAAGTACGAGGAAAAGGTCGTTGGCTTTTACGTTGACGCCAAACTGCTGAGTGAAATTTATTGGTAAATGCATTATTAACTTTTGAAGAATATGTAAAGGAAACCTCACACCAAAAATGTATACTGATGAACCTAATAAATAAAGATCTACCAAAAGCAGGCTCTGATGACTATCGCGTGACAATATGAGCATGACTAATATAAATTTTAGGGTGACCAATTGCGCATAACATAGGGAAAAACCACATTGCAAATAAAAGCACAGTAAGTATCAAAAGTTTCTGCAACACATTTAACATAAATGACTGTACTATCACATAATACGTACGAGTATAACACGGCAATCAAGTCCCGATGAAACCACGTAGTATCGCCTTCCGGATGTAATATAGGGCACACACACAGGAAAGTATTTGAGAGACATATCGTCTGACTTAAAAACAAAAGAAGCTCGCCAACGGCGCTGGACCCAATAATGGGGAGGAGAAGAAAAAAAATGCCGACCCAATCCCATTTGAATTCGTGCTAATTCACAACCTAGACATGTGTAAGTCTGTGGCGGAAAAAACACACATTGAGGAATGCCTAAGACTGAAATGGAAAATGCAAAAGAAGACTGCTCGGAGAAAAAATATCTGGATCCCTAGGGTGGGTGGAAGAGAGGAATTCCAATCCTGTTTGTGCATACAGCTGCTGACACACTTATGCACAGATACACGCCTCTTCCAAGACAATCGAGTACCACGTGACCATCCCTTGCGTTCACTTTAAAGAGTCGAGTCGATTGTATAAGAATGGGAGAGAGTAAAATAAAAAAAATGATGATTTCATAACGAAACACAGGGCAGATACTACAAAATGAAGTTCAATATCAACTGTGTGTTAACAGGTATGGACAGTTTTCGGGGAAATATAACAGGAAAATCTAGGAAATGGCTTTGAGCTACCACAATTCCAGCAGGTTGACATTGGTAAGTGTGAAGTATCACTACTGTGTTATCCTAATGAATATTAGCAAATAGCTGAAACAATGTTGCTTATGTTTCCTGAAATTTATTGTAACGGCCTGAATGCGGATTTTCGAAGAGATGAAGGTACATAAATATAATCGAAGAAATAGAGGATGGAAATAACACAACGCGCTGCGATATAAGAAAGTTAATCACGGAGAAATAACCGATTTGGCCAATCCCCCTGGGCGATGACACAGCCTCTAAACAGCGTGAAAGTCATAGCCACCACCTGCCACACTCCATCGCGGAATCCAGCGAGGTAAGGCAGGATGTTGGCGATTGGATTCCAGTGGCGTGGCGAGAAAGTCCTTCGGCTCCAGGGGGGAAGATATATAGCCGAAGCGGGGGAGTAGGGGCACAAAAGCCTCTGATCACGCAATCTAGGCCAGAGAAACGAACAAAAAACCACAGGTGAATCGGAGACGAGATTTTAAGCGGCCATCTCGCACAGCTTCTGGGTCACCACCACCAGATCACGGAAAGAAGGCAAGGCATTTCAAGAAGCTAAAAGACGGCATGAATGAACTACCGATTTTTTTTAACGGGTAAGAATAAAGATACTTCCAACAGTCCACGAGTCAACGAAGACAGCCAAATCATGGTGGCTATCAATAACCTGGTTTCAATGTTGATAACACGAGATTATAAGATTAAAATCAACTCAAACAAATGGGTTACACGGGGTAGGTAATCAAGGATTAAATGAAAAGAATGGTTTAGATATAAAACTGTGAATAAAAAGGACAATAAAAAATAAACAGCTGTGCCGGGTGATCCGTCAGACCAATCTTCTGATTCCTGCTGACTTACGATGATCGCAAAAGTCATGACTTATCCCTCAAGCCACGAACGTTGTATAAATATTTCACTTATCAAGATATTTCCAACATTTGTAATATCTAAGCGATAAAAAAAACACTTGGAACTGTAAGTTTTCCCGATTACATCCGAAAATCGTGACTGCCGTATGTATCGTCTCGTTCGGAGTAACTAAAAACAATCAGAGTTGACCAGTACCAATTTGGCGTGAGATACTTTTAAAGGGTCACAACAAAGATAAACAAGAAACGAAAACAAATAGTAAAGGGGAGTCAGTACATTCACCAACTTCAATCGATTGAAACGCGCTATTCGGTCAATAACACCTGAATCGGGAGAAATCGACCTGCGTTAAGAACGGAATACTTCGCGTGGGCGATCAAACGTATAAATCCACGTCTCGTTGCGAGAAGGAAGATGCTGTGAGGTGGTCTTGGGGCAACGCCCTCGTCCACGTAGGCCACCACGCCCATCCACCCGCCCCACTAACACTGGACCCGGTTTCCATGGCAGCTTCTCCCACCATCCAAACATACCCAACTCCTCTCTTTTCGCCAAATGCAACGCCCTGCGATGACCTCAACGAGGCTCGCGTCCACTCGAGTCAAACAAATACATCGTTTCTACTGTTGCTCTACTCTTCTCTAATTATTTTCCTCTATTTTTCACCTGCATTAGAATCCGCGAAAAATATTTTATTGAGATATAAAGGAAGCTCGCTACCTGAGCGAAAATGTAGCTGAACACCGACATGATTTCACATTTTGTCACGAAACCACGACCAAATTTCTTCCAACTATACTGTATTCTCGATTTGAAACTGAATTCATGAATTAAATGCTTGGAAACGTAATTAGTCACCGATGCTTACACAGCGATAACGAAAAAAAAACTCAAAATATATGCGTCAGTACATTCTATGTTGTATACCCTTACATAATGAATGCTGTGTAGCACTGAGTTGTCATACAAAAATAGAGGAACATTCCCTGATGTTACTCTTCCTGGAGTGGCAACATACGCGAAGGATTTGAAAATATTTCTTAGATGACATCCATCCATACTGCGAAATAGTCCGAAATTAGAGTGTACTTAGGTCCCTCGCCAAAAATCAACCCAACATATGAACTTACTTCCAGACCAATCCTCCCGTATAGTCAACAAACGCACCCCTGATATGAAAGCCCCACCCTTAATCAGAAATTAACCGGAGGGGCTAACCCACCCTTGGCCACAACAAAGAGCATACGCTTCCGAGACCTCGCTATCAAGGGAAGACAGGCGGAAAACTGAACGCCCTCTCCCTTACACGATGCGGGAATGGGATGTTATGAGTGAAGGGGTTGGAAGGGCTCTTTCGGAAGGGGGTCTGAAAATAGGAAGGACAGGAAGGCAGGGCGCGTGGGAGCGGTTGGGAAGAGACGGCAGGATAGGGTATTCACCTCGAGCGGCCCGAGCAGTGATATTTACGGGCTAGACAGCAGGGGGGAATGGGAGAGAGTGGGAAGGGAAGGATAGGAACTAGACCAGCAGCAGCACCCGCCGCCGACGGGAGGCTAGGTTGACGTGACATGACCGTGACAGCATCGGGAGACGTGAATACACACATTCGGGGGACGGGACAAACATATCTCACCCAGCACAGCTGTGAGTGATTTGGACGCCGAGCGACGGAAATGCAACTCACACACACACAAAACCACCTCACGTTAATACCAGGGTTCATACCAGCATCCCATTTTCAATTACCAGGAAGTTCCGCCGATTTCTTAGGGCTATGTAAAATTGCCCAGACTATAAGCATCGGAAAGCAGTCTTATACGGGGACTGAGTGGAAATTTATGTGAAATTACGTTAAGCATCAGTTGCGTTAGTAACTGACACAGACGAGATATATTGGAATGACATCTTGATTTGATGAAAAGAGAGATGGCACTATATTCCACAAATGCACTGAGTAATGTGCGTTTCTTTTAACGTACATACTCAATAAATAATAAAATAAAGTTCCATCCCTCTTTTCACAAACTAAACATTAGTAGTAGTACTTAAGAATCGCAAATCAAGACAGCAACCATAATCAAAGTATTCATTTTAATAACAATAATAGCCCGGAGACTCGCTATAAAACAATAAGAGACACGTGAAATAGACAAAGGGACTCGCGTTGTAAAAGTGTCCCACGGTGATGTAAATCGCCAAAGATAGGGTATAAATAATTATCGGAGAATTAATTTGAAAATCACTGCGCGTCGAGAAAGAAATGAGATGAAACGAAGAATATTTCTAAAACAGCGGGCGTCAGAGTGATGTCACAGGTGGGGAAGAGCATTAACAAGAATGGCATTTTCAAGAGAATGGACGTTTCATGTGGATCTGTCCGTAAAAGGCAAAGAGAAACGTCGATGTAGGAAAGGAGGTTCTCGGTGCAGACGAATGTGTTTGGGCGAGAGATTTGAGGAACCCACGCAGAGTAGGCGGAAAGACCAAATCGGAGATGAACGACACATGCATGAGGAAATGAGGTCACTATCGAATTAAGAAACCTCTGCTGCGATAGTACCAATCAACGAAAATACCCATTTAAACAAATCTAAAATTCTTAAAAATACAAACGAGAAAAAAACGATAGTATAAAAGGAAATGAGACTAGTTAGGAGAGCTATTTTAGGGTTTCCCCGCATCAATTATGTAGCTATCGTTCCCTTTATTTTCACGTAGGTCTTGTCTTTAGACTGGTTACAATAGCTCATAGTTAACAAATATAAAGAACAATCTATTTCTAAGCCACGTCCCTTCCCAGCTACTTGAGGTGACTATACAGATTAAAGCAATATGGATTCTGTTACAGCAGGTACCCACATAGCTTAAACTTTATCGAACCCTTATTCAAGTTATTAACTCTTTAATGCTATTTATACACAAAAATATAGCGTAAAGGAGTCTCCCACTTCATTCCCTACGCAAAGGAACATCGGCATTTACGACTTCATACGATTTTACGGGCAAAAACAATGCTTATGCACGAAAGACCACTTTTCGGGGACGAACGATCAGTCCCTTGAAGATTTCCGGCTGGTTGTGAACTGCTGCCATTATTATCCAGGTGAATCAGTACCTCCCAATGCGTTGCTCAGCTTGGGTGGCGACCGGGTGGCTGTAATGAACAGGGCAGTCACGATTCGACGCGCCCAACATCCTCGCGCTGAAGAGAGGAGAGGGAAGAGCCGACGTGGCGCATGCCGGGAAGGAAAAGCAGCGAACAAGGCGGCACGGAACACTCAAATGGGGGAAAAAAGCAGATCCCCTCGCATTACAGGAGCACGCACATGCCACCTGCATGTACCGCTAGGCAAACAAAAACAACAGGAATCAGATGAACCAATAACAAAAGAAAATTTAACGAAAAAATATATAACCATTCAATTAAGAAATAAATCTAGACTAGAGATACTTCGACGTTCTGCACGCACGGGGAGCTACCTCAAATGTTACACTACAAATATATTAACGAATCAAACTCCTCAAGTAGATTCGCCCTTTTGAGTTCCGATTGGGGTACACTTGTGTTTTGCGGCAGAAAAATTAAATTATTCGAGATCGAGAGACTGGATTTACTACTAAAAAAAAGATATATTAAGCTTACTTCGATATGATGAGACACGGGGAGGTGTGCTAAAAGAATTGGAGAAGAGAGTGAACTTCAAAGCAGCATATGCCAAAGAAGAACCCGGTGGGCAGGCCTTGTCGTAAGACATTGTCATTACGCGAGATATATAATGGAGGGATAGAGACTGAAGAAAGTTCCATGAGGAAAACCAGGTAATTCGGACAGATAACGAATGACGAGATGGGAGATGAACGCCATGAAAGTGATCGAACTAACAAAGGGAAAATAGATAGGGAGGGCTGCAATCTTAAATTTGTAACACTAAATAGACTGCTTCCAGTAGATTTCATTTACACCCGCACATCCGGCATGTTTTTTGTACCTACGGCAAAGGCAATCAGTACATATAAATTCGTGAACATTGCAGTGCACCCGACGACAAAGCAGGTGAACCTGACGAAGGACTATCCTATGCATAGACGAGGAGGGATTAAAGTAGAGAACTAGAAATAGATCAGGAGGGGATGAGGAGAATAAATCGCAGTCCGTCGGCCTCGGAAGATGCACAAGGCAGAGCCAGAAATAGCGGAAGGAGGGGCGGGCAGGGAGAAGGAGGAGGGGTGAGAAGGCTTGAATATATATGCACAGGAAGGGATGAAGCGCGGACCAGGCAAGGCCATGGGAACCAATTGAGATTGGGGGAGGGGGGGTGAAAGAGGCGTAGGCGGGGAGACGACTCCCCCCCACCCCCCAGGGAGACGTAATGGAGGGGGTGGGGGAAATAGTCAGCGAAGGCGGTATGCCGAAAATAGTGCCAAGGCACGAGGAAGCCAAGGTGGTTTCCGGAGCCGACGCTTCTTAATGACACCGACTCCGAGAAAGACCCATGATCTCCTATCTCCGATTAAAAAAACGCATTACATAATACTTAATTTTTTTAAAGTCGCGTGCCCCATGAACCTAAGCCACTTCCGCGAACCTCAACCAACTCGGAGAAAGAAGCATGATCTCGTATTTCCGAAAAAAAGCGCATTACATAACATTTAACGTTTTAAAATTCACGTGCTCTGAGAACCTAAGCCACTGCGCGTCATACTAAAGCCATTAATTTTCATTGAATTTTCCAATGCGATGGCCTTTAAGGACAGATCTTCACCTACCAGCAGTAGAGAACGAATCCATCAAAAATTATAACGGATGATTTCAGGCTTAACTGTTTGAAACCTTACTATTATGAAAAACTTCGTTAAGGTTCACTAACATATTTTAAAAACCAAGACCCGGGTTACATAACATGTATCACGATGTAATTATGTTATTAAACCCCGGCAGTGTTTTTCGAAATATATATGTTGGCTCAACAACGTATATTCTATCATTTTACAATTTCAAGGATTAATATTTTAAGAAGATAACATGTTCGGTTCCATCTAGTTATCAATGCATCGCGCGATCGCACTTTTAACGCTATTCATGCATAACGTAATCATGAGCCAAATTGTTGGGTGCGTTACGAAAAGCCAAAAGTCGATTTCGGGGCACTGTATTTCTTGGATAACTCCCGAGTAACAACTATGGATGTTGGAACTAATTTATCGCGTTAATACGAGATTGGAATCACAAGTAACAAACAGTAACACCCTTTAAATATGAGGTGATATCGAGGCAATACACGAAGGTACACCCATCGGAAGAACATGCAACGAGGATTAACTCTTCGTTTCAATGGGAATTCGCCGTTGCAAGCGGAAGACTTCGTAATGAGGGGTCATCATCTCCACGGCCTATCACTCGATGGAGGAGTAGGAGGATGGGAGATTTCTGTTCATTAAACCGGGACGCGACGATGGACGAAAAGCAGACCTCGATCCAGGGCAAACATTCACCACAAACACCGACCCATTATTTCCAAGGACACGCCCACCCAAGCAGATACCGCCCCACACAGCACCGTATCAGATGCTGTACAACCGCCCTCCCGGCACGCCTTGGTCGGACGCTAAAACAAGACCCCTGGCTTGAAACTGAACTCCTTTATCGCCACCTCGACATGCTTGAGGAGCAAAGGCTATTGTCGAAGGCATAAGGATGGAGAATTTCTTCTCAGACATGACGAAAGAAGTCGATAATATGCGAAAGAACTATAGTAACAAGGTTAAAAGTGCGATGACGTGACGTATTATTATTAACTAAATAAGAATGAACCGAACATGTTAACCTTTAGAAATCTTATTATTTTATTACCTAATTCGCTCTCGACCGCTGGTAGGTGAAGATCTGTCATTAAAGGTAATCACAATGGAGAATACAATGGAAATGAGTGGCTATGAGTATGAGACGCAGTGAATGAGGTTCATAGAGATATTAATTCCGACCAAGTTTTCGATTGCTCAGCAACCATTATAAAAGTGAATCTTACACGAGACTTCATTCCCTATATGTGCGTGAGGGCTGATTTGATGTACCAATATTCTTAATTTCAACACGAAACTAATAATCCTCGAGTAAATTAGGGAAACCAACCGTTGATTTATGGGCACATTTCGTTCTGTTCACAGGAAGAAACTTCATGAGAAATCATGGTGCAGGCGTTCGGAGGGGAGGGGGAAAATCCATTTACATCTGTCATCGGTGGACCACGAAAGGATACCCACGCCCTCATCATTAATGTCTGCACCGTAAACACCGTGACGGAACCGTGCACGGACGCGACATTAATCGACACGCACACGAAATCGAAAAGAGGTCAGTGGGAATTGAGTTTCTAAGAATTTCGCAGGTGATCAGTGGGTACGGTATACTTAACCAAAGAGCTCAGGTTATCATCTTCTCAGCGGCAAATACTTAATAAAAACCCGATCACTTATGCGGAGGGAAAAAATATTACGTATCCCTCCGACAATGTGTTGAAATACAACACGACGAACTTCGCAATAAGGAAAAAAAAATCTAAGATGAACAGAATGTATTCAACTCACCGTTACTGAGGACTGTGGGCGTTTAATTACCGGTGGAGTGTACATGAAAAATGTAAACTAATGTAAATCATGCGAAAGTTCCAATTTTTTTTAATTTTCGCAGAATATGTGCATTGCGGGTGACAACGTGAATTTTTCAACATGGCCAGTCCTGGCATACTTAAAATAACGTAAATATTGTTATGACGAAAACCAAGAGTAGGCTAGACAGTTACACCACACACATGACAGCTACACGTGAAATCAAGCAGAACCATCAATACCGCTAATTCCTCATTGCTGGCGGTCCATGTATGCAACTCGTCGAGGACCAGCATCGAACAGGACCCGACTTTCCCCATAAATCTCCCACCATGCACTTTAACCCCTAACCCACCTGCAACCCAGCTAACCCATCGGCTCAAATTACCTCGCCGGTGAGTCACCTCTAGGGCGAGTAAAAACCAAGTTGAAGGAGAGGGAGAGAGAAGATAGGACCGACCTTAATCCCGGTTTTAGTGCCGAATAAAAACGGCTGACTAACGGGTCTACAGTCTGAGATGAAAATGGAGCCGTAGAGGGATAATCCCGTCAAGAGAACAGGGGAGGACTAGGGCGGGTTGGTTGGCGCGGGAGACAAGACACCCACTCGTACTCGAGTGGGTAGGGATGGGGACTGGGTGCATGCATGTAGTCGCCGGTTGGTTAGTCATCGCGAGGCGAGAGAGGACTCGTGACGAGGGGAAGGGGTGAGAATGGGCGCCATTTACACTCCCACACGGGATTTCGCGGGAAAGTGCAGACGGGGGGAGGGGAATATATCAATCATCAACGGTACACCTCCCTCCACACTACCCCTCCTCTCCCCCACCACAGTGCAATACGCAAACTGAGCGTGACAACAACTAGATGCGGGCTTGATGCGGAATATAGGAAGCAAAAAAATAACGTACACTTCCATGGCTTAAATTATGAGAACTCATGGCGAAAAAGAATTGGATCTGGAGAGAATAAAAAAACAACATCTTTTAAAAATTTAAGAATACCGGGACTAGCCGCGGTGTTATATTTACGGAGTCACCCGCAATGCATAATTTGCGCAGGGAATAATCACGACTCCGTATCTTAAGAGGCTAAAGCACCTGACCGCAAATCGAGGGATCCAAGTTCAAATCCTGGTCAAGGCGTATGATTTTTTTCTCGGTGGAATTTTCGCACAAAAAGCAACATATGATATCACCAAATTAGCAATTTGATCATGTCCCTAATTTTTTATGCAACATGAGCAGTTTTACTCGAGTATTCATTGCGGTACTTTGGTCGCTAATGATTGGGTGCAGCTAGCGATAACAGTAAACAGTTTGGTTGTTTGAAATTCATAGTGACGTAGTCTTTCTTTCGCTAGGCCGAGTTAGCGACATTAATTGCAACCTAAATAAACGTTCTGAGAAATATTTTCACTTCTTAAGGCCTAGTTAGATATAATATTAGCTAACAGCAGAATAGAAAAAAAATGCAACAATAGATAAAACCAGAGTATTAAGTACTTTTCGTTCCTCTAATTCCCCAATCGTCACCCTTCATGTTCATATAATGAATAGGAGAAAGTAAGCTTAACCGTAACTAAATTAAAACAGAAAAAGAAACACTTTTCCATACAAAAATAAGCAAGAGATTGGAGTTAAGAACTAAGAAATCCTCATTTCACAACTCTGAATAAACATACTGCAAAACCTTTACGACTGCAGCTATTCAACCGAGGTGACGTAAAAAACACTGAGGCTGTCGATGGACTCACTCATTCCCATTCATTCTCGGCAATGAGTAGAAATTACGACCGGTCGAAGTTCACTACTCGCAACAAAAAGATGGCACGAAGCAATACTTCGAACATAAAGCTATTGCTGAGCATAAATAAATACGGAGAGGAAAACACAGCTGAACTTAAAGGCTAAGACATGAATTGAATGGGTTTAGAAAGCTCGTGAAAAATACAGAGAAATTCCTGAATTCTAAACAATGCAAAAACCAGAGAAGGGGATATTCTACGAGAGTAAATGCGCTGAAGAAGCTAAATTTTCCACACGACGTATCCGGGAAGTTCTCAATCCAAACAAATACACTCTACTCGAAAATGTCGTGAACTTCACCAAGACGAATGGTGAATAAACATACTGAATAGTGACGATGGTAAAAACATTTATGACAGAAGAATACCTCTAACACAGTACCACTGTGATCGTGACCCGTTTTAAAAAATGCACTACTCGAGGCAAGAAAAAAACGAGGGTATCACGTGTCACAAAGGTGGCTGCGGTTATAGGATAACGTGGGAGACGAGTTGATCATTTCGCCGCGAGGGAGCAGGTCGAGCGGAGGCGCGGCTCTTCTCTCGGCGCGCGGCGGCAAAAAGAGCCGGAAGGGGTGTGAGGTGGCAGGAGTAGCGCAGGGAAAGAGAGAGACAGAAGAAGAGCGGTTAGCGCAATGCGATCAAGAACGTCTATCCCGCACCGCAGACAGGTGCGGGCGCGCAAACTACAACGGGCGGGGGATAAGATTCCCCGAGTCCGTTGCCCCCTTCTTCCCGAGGCAGCGCCAATGCAGATGGCACGGACGCCAGACACTGCTATATTAAAACCAATCCAACCTCCACGTGAAACTGCATAGACGGGGCTCGGGAAAAAAATGCACAAGTCTATTAACGCCGTAGTTATTTTTTTGAGACCATAGAGATTTTTTTGCAAACTCCAATGATTATACACCACTTCGCCTTATTTTCAATCACATATTCCGCATTCCATGTTGTACAATTTACTTATTACGATCAAATAAGGTTAACAAAGGCAGTAAGCCACCGTATTACAAACGGTTAGATGCGTATCTAACAAGGTTAAATAAAACCTTGGCTGTGCAGTGTTGAAAAAATAAACCGATTTTAAGATTTACACGATAAAAAACGAATGATAGATGTTGAAATTACCCTATTGCGTAAGACATAGATGGAATATTCTAGTAAAAAGCAATAAAACCACTTCCATATAAATAAAATCAATTGCAATTGACTAATCGAATACAATATCATAACTCGTCGTACGGAATTGAAAACGCAACTTATACACAAAAATTGATATCCCAGACTATTACTTCCACAAAGAGCAAACACAATGCATTTAACATTGCATAGAAGATGGAATGCCGTTATATAAGGAATAAATTACAAAAGCATTCAATCACAAAAAGACATGTCCATTGCAAACAAAACTGAAACCACAGAACAGGAATATTTGAGAGCGCCTACACCAATGGGCGATATAGACGTATTTAAGGATTAAAAAAAATAAAACACTAACGCATCACAAATCGATAAAGAATCACAAAAAATTAACTGCAACACAAGATGGTACATAGACTGGGAGACGGTAGTACCGGCATTGTGGCGAAGGGGGCGTTGCACGCCGGTAGAATTGGCGCGCGCTGATGGCGTGGCGGGAATCTATGGCGAGAGTGGCGTGGAGGTCGCAGCGCCGCCACGCCCCCCGCGCGCATTGATCCCTCCGGGGGCCGCCAGACGTCTGCGGTGACGTCACACGCGGGCGAGCATTACTACGAACCAAGGGGTGAGGGGGGTGAGTTTACAACCTAAGGGGGGAGGAGGGGGGGGGGTGAGGGATACGGCTATAATCAGTGGGGAGAGGAACGTATGCTCTGGAAGGAGTAGAAAATGGGGGTGGGGGCGATATTAGGGCCCTGGACAAAGGGGAGGGGGATGCGACAATACGGGGAGGGCGAAACTATATCGACGACACACGATAGTCCAGCAAAAAAAAAGACTGCAGCACCCCGCCCAAAACGTTTTCACTCAAGAGGGATTGATCGTGCTACAATGGTAACATACTCTTTTAAAACTCTTCCACACAACTGAAACGCGAAATTTATTTTCCTAGATTAATTTTCCTTTGGAGCATGAGACCCTTGCCGGATTCCGTTAGCAATTCCGTCCCAAAAGAACGTATCACCGGGTTTTCTTCCGGAATCATAAATTGACTGTTATTAAATTCATAATTTAATCGATGAACGCAGATAAAAAACGAAAGCGAAATCCCTGTCATTACCTAAACTACTGTAACTGTAGGTAACTGTTTTCTGGTCATAAAAGCTAGATTATGTTAAAAATTCTTTCTTAATAGACCGTATCACCGTGTTTTCTAAATAACTTATCATTATTTTAATCGAATTCATAAAAATTGGTTAACGCAGAAAATAAACCGATAAGAAAATTATGTTCATTACCTATTTCAATATATGATTCTTGCGTTGCTGACTTAGGACATAAAAGCTATCGTATATCACAGCAACCTAAATTGTAATGCCTTGATGAGCACATAGAAATGCACGTTGAGGAAGAGCTCACACAACACGTACAAACCCGCATGTGCGTATTGAGTAACGTTTTTTTTTTCTATGAAAATTAAGGGCACGAACGATTACAAGCTGGCACGCATCGCAAGCCAAAATACCCAAGGGAAAGTAGTAAGAGCAATGTAGATGTAGAAACACAATTCCATGAAGTATTTACAATCCACGATACTACCGCGAAATCGTAAATGCAACGCATAATAAAAGCATACACGTATGGTAATGTATACCCTACCGTATTGCGCGTCTAGACAGCCGGGGTGGTGTTCTGTCTCCAAGGAGTTCCACGCATGCGTGGCGCCAAGACGGAGCCAGGACTATAGCGGTTGCTAAGCGAGCGTGACACCACTCCAGCAGAAAAAAAAATAAAAAATCAAAACGCCGTCGCCTAGGCGCGCCGAAACTGCCAAGTGCGCGTAGCACTTAACAGCGACTCCAGCGGAATAAAAAATATTTTCAGAAAATCGAATACGCGACTCTGCGTCAAGGTTAAGGTCCGGCGGAGAGAATTAAAAAAATGGGGACGAGTTTATTTTTTACGAAGAGAACCCTTTCCCACGTTCTCCATAAAAAAAATTCCCTCCGTTATTCAGTCCAACCTGCCCCTGGGTAGTGAAAATTCCGCCACTGTTACTGGTACATCAGAGATTCCAAAAGCTGAAAACAATCGACTAACTGCCGTTCATACTCGTCGCAATTGTGTTGCCTTCGTGTACTTCACAGAGAAACTGTGTTAAAAAAAATTGACAGAGATGTTGAGTTAGGGTGATACCTAAAACTGTCTTGAACAACCACGATCTTAAAGATACGAAGAAAGTAGCGAAACTTCGGCCAAATTTCATTGTCACCAGAGCAATTTAAATTGGCATCCTTGCTGCATGAGTAACATTTCCTTTAAAATAAGAAATAAATAAAAAGAATATTTACTCCGCACGATGCCGACCAATTAATACAATACGGAAAAACCAATATCAATCACTTCGTAAATTTAATTACTATTAGAAAGAAGAAGGATAAAAAACAATTGAATCTCGACGGGATTGTAATTCGCGAAGTCCACTTGATTTTCTCAGCCTTGGAGGACTAAATGCCGAACTAAATGGACTGACGCCAAAAGCGTGGATGGTTCTGCTCAGACGAGTAGCGCCCCTCAACCTTGAATCGACAAGACTGGAGAAAAAATCGGCCGACGGACATCCATTAGGGACAGCGGGGGATGGAGACGAGGAGGCCCCGACGGAACGGACCATGACGAAAAAAACGAATTCTCATATTCTTATGGGAATACGGCGACATGACCAGGAGCAAGAGACACCACGACATTAAAAAATGACAATCGTAGCCAAGGAAAACCAGTACATAAAATGAATGTTTGAAGCCTGTTCGACTCGTGATGAAGGGAATCTCAGCCAATCACGATTTTTAAGCAAATTATCCCCGATCGAAGAAAAAAAAGGAAATACTTCCGGATTTCCAACGCCATGCAGTGGATTCAAAAACATGTATTATTTCAATAAATGGAATTTACCTAATTGAACACAAGTACTGAAACAATCATTGCTTCCATTTGCTCAAAGCATCATATCTAAGCTTGGAAAAACCTAAAAACCAACCAATTGTGTTGAAATGAAGATTAAGAATAACAGTGATCCAAAACGCGTTCCACCATATTCATAGAGTGTCATGCATCCCATACGGAGAGTAAAAAACGAACAAAAAGCAGGAATATCTATCAGGAAACAGAAAACATAGGGCCCAAAATTTTGCACTGAGAGCACTACACAAACAGTTAATTAATTCAAATCACCCATGGACGTAAACAATAAAAGTAATCCTCAAAGGATATATGGAACAATACACTATCCGTCTACAGGAACTATACAAGCAATAAAGAAACGGACGACTAGGAACAAACCCCGCACATATTGAACGAAATAGGGGAGACGCATGCACCCTAAGAACAAACTGACGGATGTTTCAATTCGTAAAGGCAAAATAGCAGACCACATACGCTGCGACAGTAAAATAAAAGAAAATTCACTTCCACGACGACTGAGGGCAGAACAGCAATAAACCACGATGGAGAGAGAGGCCCATCAGGGGCAAAACACTCGCGATCGAGAAGAAGACACGGCCCTTCTGGCAAGGCAAATAACACGCGTGTTAGAAAGGGCAATAAGGAAAAAAAAGAGCACGGACAAACAGGCGAGCAATGCATAGCGCTGCCGACGGAGAGTATTAGGGGGGAGAATTCACAGCACACCCACACGCAGGGGTGGCAGAAGGAGCGCCCCCCACCCATCAGGGGCGTGACCATGACCCATAACACTCGTCGCAACACGACTTCATTCCACCGCCCCTGGTCAACCCCCCGAGTCGCATCAGAGAAACGTACCAAAGGCACGTACGACAAAGACAATGGACCGCGAAGTAAAACTTAAAAGCAATTATCTCTGAAATGCGGGAGGAAAATAGTAATTGAGAGAGCGTGAGAAGAGGTCGGGGTTTGCGGGGTGGTTGCTTACATGCAAAAATAAAGAAAGAATTTGAAACGAAAGGTTTTAAGTTGTAAAAACGGAGGGACGGAAATGAAGAAACATGCTAAACGCACGCAGGGCGATAGCGCGAAAAAATACGCGGAACGTAGGCGGACGAACACGAGTAGCCCATACACAAAAAAATTAAGTTCTATTACCTAACTGCAAAAGTAAAATTAACTAAAACTATTACTTAAAGCAATGTTTTGCGAGACCACTTCGAGGAGGTGAAAGAAATTGTTTCAATGCTGAGCAAACAGGAAAAAAAACGGATCCTTATAACCTCTCGATAATGCCCTAAAAATGTCCGTAGAGCTTATTTTATATGAATACTGTGTAGAACATAACGAAGGTAATTTTTGAATCGGCCATTACTAGTTAAGGCAGTATGAGTGATACTATTAAAATCATCGAATTAATTTTTCACTTTTTAATATTATTGGCGTACTACAGTCACCCCGGTAGAACACGCTTGCGGTAATCATGGCGATTCATATGACGTCGCAAAGCTATTGCAAATCGAAGGATAAAGAGAAAAAAAAAAGAAGGGGGAGTGGTTTATCAAGCCACAGAAGGAAGGGTGCTATGCAAACAGGCCGCGCAGAGCACCACATGGCGGTGCACAGAGGAGCGGATCAGCGGATGAGTCACGTTGGGAGGGAGAAAGATAACAGCTCCCCCGCCCGGGACGATGTACACAGGGTGGATATGCACCGCGGGAAATATTGCATCGCTGACACTGACCAATGTGAGGCCGCGCGAACAAGAAAATAAGCACTCAGAGCCGCGCTCAACTTCCTGGTCCATCTTGCCTCGCCCGACACCATGTTAAAGGGATTGCAGAGAGAAGAAAATATGCCGGATTAAGACCCCGCCCAACGGAGGCAGAAGAAATGCAAAATTTCACCCCAAGAACTTCCAATTCCACGAAAAATTTCTCTAGAATGCCACTAGTTAGAATCTTCACAGAATTATCATACGGCAAATAAAAAAGATGCATAATTGCCGGCTAGCTTTGTAAATTTGTACGGGGAAAAATCATCATTACACTAGGAAGAAAATGAACGTAGCAGTTATATAGTTTTCCACATGACACCAAAGATAACAACAGCCAAGATATATAATCCTATACGTTCCTTGTAAGACCAATAAAAGCAATTAGGTCCGAAAAATATCCTAAGCTTATATCTTTGACTAATTAAAAATAGGAGCAATATGAGAGATACAAAAAATAACGAAGAACACTCTCCATATTCACATACAGTTCAAAGGAGGGTAAGCAGCAAAGACAGGACATCGTGGTGCACACAAGCTTAGGATGAGGGTTGTTCCCTGGTCTCATAGCAACGTTATCTACACCCTGCTTATCAGGGGGCTTACAATGGGAGAGACAAGCGGCTCCCTTAACAGCTACAGTGACCTACTGTCAGCACAGGGAGAAGTAGAGGATGGAGCAGGCTGATAAGAGGAGGAAAAAGATCCCTAGCAGGACTCCTGTTTAACTTTCCCACAAGACCCAAAGAGCATCTCTCTGTGACCGCCACACACGACGGCTAGGGGCACGACTTGAAGCTTTCTTGAAGACACGGCAATACCAGGACATTCATAAGAGGTAAGAGGTCAAAACTGAAAACCAATTATACTCCAAAAGGCGCGTTCGTTCCAAGGAATATTAATCGCATTAAGCCAGTTCCATACACAATTTCATTTAAGTTAAAGAATTGAGAAGTAACTGTGTAGGGCTTATTATGAATTAATATCGAAAAAATATTATGATCAATTGTTCTTGATCTTATCATTCAAAATTTCTTCAAAAGTTCAATCTTGGACTTCTCCATTAAGAAGATAACAGGGATATAGCAAACAATGATGACAAAGACAAAAGAATGACGGCTGAACAAAAAGGTATTGTTTTTGTGTACTTAGGTTCCATCCTCATGAGTAAAATAGATTAAACTAGACAATTTTTAAATTATCGCTCTCGCCCTCATATTTTATTTATAGGTATATTACATAATGCATTACAAGAGAAGAATTCGAATTCAAAGCAAACTAATCCGTGAGTTTGCCTCGAAAAAGAGTCTGAGATGTACCAAAAATCGAGCAAGAATAACACATGCGAAAAAAATTAAACTTAAAACACACGCAGGCCAAAAATAAAAAAAAAAACCGACCCAAGGCCTTGAACTCGGAGGAGACGAAAAGAGTGCAACCCCCTTGAAGGGGATATTGATCCGGGCGGAGGGAGCCGGGTCTTAACCCCGCACAACCCCCTTAATAATTCATAGATACACCACCGCAGGACTCCGCTAGGCGTCGCCTTAAAGAGAGAGACACACAGATACATATATGTGCGGGTGAGGAGGTGAAACATATATCCCTTGCCCCGCGGGTACTGCCCCACCCGCGGTGCGTACCCTCCCCTTCCCCGGGCGCTCAAAGATCTCGTCTCCCAGGCAACGGCCGCGGGAACAATGACGCATCGATCAGCGAACAGTCGGCACTGCCAAGGTCGAGCGCCGAGCAGAAAACCGCGCCTTCCTCACCCCATACTACGTACGGATACGCGGAGGCGCCAAATTGGAATGCGAGAAGGGGGATGGTATTGCGTCATCCGCGTCTACATTGACTCCCCCGGTAAATAGCGAGGGAGGGGGATGGGTTTCGCAGGCACGAAACGAGCATTGCATGGAACCAAATGATTATGGATATTGCTCGGGACGATTGCAGATCCGTACCTAAATAGTGCGGCAATAGAATGAATGGTACATCCGAGGGGAGGGGTAAAAAAACTATTATCGCATTGTGATAAATACTAACACTTAAATTAATAATGAAAAGAATGTTGAGCAGGAACAAAGCACTTGCAATATTTGAGCATCCTCGACCAAAAGTAGAAAGAAATTATTCCTGAGCCCTTACGTAAATTTCCATACAATTAAAAGGCCTAAATCAATCTTGGAAAATTCAAGATTCAGCGTTTGTGCCTTGAAAAAGAGACTGAATACCCAAGCAGGTATTACCCTACGTGGAACCTACCCTCGTTTTGTCTTAGCAAAATTTTCTCACATCTCCCCTATGAAAACCAACGAAAGTAATATAAAATAATAAATAAATAATATTCCTAAGAAGGAAACGCAAGTGATAAAACCGCAAAAATACCATTCCATTATCCGCGCCTCTCCCAGAATGCATTGCGTACGAGGGGGCGAAGTAAGTTTTGTAACCCCCACACACGTATTGTGAAATAAGGGGTTGGCTGCATCGGAATGTTCTACGAGAGAAGGGAACACTTCCTGGAGTAAATCACACACGAAATGCGCAAAACGACGTCTTTATGGAGGGGCGGGCGGCGGGACGGCGCGGAACTTTAATTAGCAGAAACCGCATTAAGTGTGAAACCCATGCCCATGCAGGAAAATACGGACGAGCGACCGCAAAGGGAAGGCCTGCACCCTATAGATATGCATTGCCTTTCTCATCTCTCTGAGCATCTATTAACGCCGTTCCATTAAAATAACCGCCTTCAAAAGGCACAATAACTTTGCGCATCGAGTTACGCAACTAAGCCTAGTACGTCTCAATATGCACGGAAGTTTAACATTCCCTCTAAACGCAAATTTACACAGCGAAAGATCCCACACGTAAGAGTAAACTTGAGATTGCAAACTTGTCTGAACGAGTACAGCTCAGTACAATTCTATGCGATTGAATTAGCCGTATTCGATAGCTCACTTTTCATGTCAACAAATAGTTAAAGAGTTTCAACAAATAAAATTACAGGGTAAAACTATCAATGTTTTAGAATCAAGACACCGCAGTTGACCTGCATACAAGCAATGGAGTGCAGTTAATTCCATGCGATAAAGGAATTATATAATAATGACAAGTAACTAACATTGAAACAATTATATATCCTGATTACATACAATAAAAGAAATGAAACTAGATGATTCAGTTACTAATAACATCTTCACTAATTATTAGTGTCAGCCTCGCAGATTATCAGTGCGGACGATGATAGGTGCCAATTCATTGAAAGACCAATGGAATTAGTACGAAGAAACAAGGGTGCTATTAAGAGAGAAAACCCAAGGGAACATTATCGTACTTTAGACGCCCCTGATAACGCGTCGGAAGCGACGCTGACCCTAACCCAGAGAAAAGGAAGCAGGCTTGACCCTGAACTCCGAGGCTTCTTGTAATGTTCAACCCCCTGCTCCCACAGCCAACAAACGCCACACGTTGCGCAACCAACCAGAATACGCCTTCGTATGCAGGCCCGGTGGTACCTACGGATTAGGGGGAATTTCCTAAAGGAGGATTAAGCCGTTCTGGTGCATACGTAATGAGTAATGGTCCCAAGGGAAACATTCTACCCAAAGTTTGGAGGAGTAACTTGCAGTCATGGAAAAAGAGGGTAAAAAGAAACAGCTATTTCGTAGCACCGCTCATATTATACAGAGTCCTATGGGAACTATAAACCAAGATATGCAAAACCAGATTAAACGAGCAAATATTCTAACCCAAAGATTTTCCCAAGGTGCAAAACGCAAGTTACAGAATCCAAAAAGAAATATATGTTCGCTATAACAGAGCTGTTATAGGGTTCCATGATTTTCGCGAATAAAAAAAACCTGTGAACTCTTTTTCCAACTTGTACACAAATATTTAGTGTACGAGGCGTTATATATGGTCATTTTCACGATTTTGGGCGGAGGGCGGATAATTTAATAAAACACCAAAAACCTACAAGAAATATTGTGATCGCAATAATTCGCAAACACGAAAAATCAAGGAGCACTTGCGAACATTACGAAGATCGAATTCATGCTATCCAATTAGACAACCGGCTTGGATAAGTTTAACTTAACAATACTAATGACTTAAGTTTTGCCTAAGGTAGTCTTACTGTTCCCAAGCGACGACACAGACAACCCCAGCATGTAACACAAACACAAAAATGACAGTGACCTTGCCCACTGCGGTTTCGCAGCACAACAGATCGGACGGGGAACTCAATAACTACGTGGGTTCCATGCCTACCGCCAAATATCCGAGATCAAATAACGGGCCAACCCCGAAAGACTATTAAAGCCCCTAAAAAATGCCTAGAGTTGCGGGCAACTTTTTTAAATACCTCGCCGGGTCCCAACCCGCGCGCGCACATACGTTAAAGCCCGCGCTGGGAGAAACGTGGCAACGCCGCAATCGACCTTCGCGGGCAGAGCCGACGGTCAACGGCCCCGCACTCACCTCCAACCCCCTCCCCCCCACCCGCCGACGCAACCACCCCCACCGAGACGCTGGCAGACGCCGGCGCCGCGCGGCGGCGGGAGGGCGGTGGGACGAAGTGAAATAAAAAAGCGAACCCAACCCTCTCTGTGCGCATGCGTAACTACGCCAGACGCCGGCCGGCAAAACGCGGGGGCAAGGACTAACTCCAAGAATACTACGATAGAAGACGCACAATTCGTCAAGAAGAGTAATTATTTTTTTCACGCACCGCACATTAACACAGTTATTTTAAACTAACCGCTAGAAGATTAGCTTCCTAAAAAAGGACATTTTAATGACATAATAAACGTGTTTTCCCTAAGAGAACGCGAAATAATTGCTGTCATACGTTAGGTTCCACAAGAACTTAAAATTCAAAAATAGCGGCAAGGGATTAATGAGAAGATTATGCGAAATATTTAGCCCTACATTAAAATTGAGTCATTTTAACTGTTGTTAAACTAACTGCTAACTGTTGTTTTGGCTAACAATAATAGAACACCAGCTGGAATTTGAAATGATAAAATTGCGGAAACTGAGTGCTGAGAAAATTATGCCCTGTATAAAATTATTATCACTAAGCGAAGTTCAGGAAATCTGAATGTCAAAGTTTTCGTAAATCTGAGAGAATTTCCCTGAGTTTTGAGCTCTCGTGCAGCTTGTTCAAAACTCAGGGAAGTAGAAACCCCAGCACTGGCATATTAACAAGGAAAGCAACCAGAAATGCAATGGAATGAAAAGGCTAGAATCAGGGGAGTAAGGACTTAACCGAGGAAGTAGGGAAGGTAAGCCACCTTTCACCAGCAAGCTTTATCTGCGGTGGCGTACGGCCCGAGGGGTTTTCCGCCTAAAAGAGTTTACCCTGCAGGTAGGCGCCAAGGAGCCGTTTAGCCTGGGGCGAATATTGTTAGCCAACTACGGGAATAGCAAAAGAAAATGCTCTCCCCAGGAGAAACCGTAAGGATCAGACAAAGTTTCTATGGGCCAAGCTTCCAACAACACGAAGAGGGGATCGTACCAAAATTGTGAAGACAAAAAATTTGATTTTTTTTCGAAAGAACCATTTCACGGGCGATTTAACCTCAAAAAGTCAAAGATGGATGTTCACCAAGCTTGTCCAAGCGTGCGCGGGGATATCTTTAACATAACGAGTGGTTCGAAAAGAAATTAAATGAGAGTTATTGTAGATTATACTATGAAACTACCTATCCATACCCGAAAATAAAAATGGTCGGATTTAAACGAAAATTGGAGGATAAAAGGTAAAGTTATCACACCTAGTAACCCTAATTATCAGAAAATTATTTCCCAAAACCAGCTGATAGATGCTTTTTAAGGATTAAAAATAATATTAAAAGCATCAAATGACCAACGAAAATATACTAGCCCCTAACTTTCACCTTTTCTAAACCGGTATCGACGCGCATAACAGTCTTTCTAAAGAGCAACTGCTCGAGAAGTGAACAAGATTTGAAGGCACGTCACTGCATATGAATTTCCACAACGCAACCACGTCAGCTATAAATCTATCAATTTAAACTAAAAAATTACAATAGTCAGTGCAGCAATCATTATCCCTTGGCCAATCTTTGAGAATAATATATAAATTCTACGGCCTAATTACAACGCAGGGCAGGTGCTGCAAACCGTGTCTTCGTGCGAGCGTGCTGAGGAGGAGGAAGAAGAAAAAAACCCATCGATGCACGGCTGAAGAATTCGCATGACCGAAAGCTCCGTGGACCGAGGAGAGGAATGTGCCCTTCCCACCGTCCGGAAAGACCCAAAGGGGGGTGTGGGGTGGGGGAATTTGGGAGGAGGTGGACAGAGAAGACCCGAATGCAGAAGAGGCAGAGGTTGTCAAGCCGAGGCAAAGGGTTATGGAGGGGGGGAAAGGGAGTCAGTACTAGCGTAAGGATTGCCAAAAGCAGGAAAATCAAGCCACTCCTAAACTGAGGGCGAAGAAGGAAGCGTTTACGATAGACTTCCATACGAGCCCATTGACTCATACCAACCAGCCACATTGCGATGTTTGAATAGATTATAATACATATAATTATTAATAATAATATTTATATAACATTAATAATATTTAATACACGCATTTGTTTACGCTGTCATTGTAGCGTGATGTACGTGTGAACTGGAAACTAAAACTTAAACAAATACTGAGGTCATATCACGCCATATACATCAATTGATTGTACATCACGGCATACTTCATTCATACTAATTGTCATTAACTTATAACGGAGTAGAAATCCGATGAAGTTTGCACATAGCACCAAAAACTGACAAAAGTTATAATTCTATATAAGTTGCGAAATAGAAGATTGGCTAAAGCAAAAAGGTAAAGAAGATCAACCGTAAGCTATATCCGAGATGCAGGACTTGAAATTATAAAAAAGAAAGGGTTCCAACATAATATCTAAAAATTTACGAAGCGATAAACAGCCCATAATAGAAAAAAGAAAGCCTCCGTAACGCACTAAACTCAACAGCATAAATTTTCGTACGGGACGAGTTGACAAAGGAAATGAACCACACCGCAGGGGTGTTGTAAGAGCATCACCACCTGCCATACACCCGTGAACCGTGTTGAAGGAGATGCAGATGAGGCGTGCAGAAGGGCGTGACAAGTGGAGAGGGGAGGGAGGAGGCGGAGGAGTCTAGAGGAGAGGGCGCAGTGTGATTGAGGCGAACCTTGACCTTCCTTACGACCGTTTAATTGCGGAGCGAGACAACCCCACCAAACTCTTTCCTCCTCCCACGTGCACATCACGAGAGACTTGGCCCGCAGGGCGAAGCCAGCCCGCGGCAGGAGAGACTACAGATACTAAAAAAAATCATCCTAAGAGATGCACCCTTCAGCCTACCCATTCAAGAGGCAACTCGCGAAAGGTACCTAAAAATGAATCGGCAAGATATTCCCCGAATTATGCCACAGCCAACACAGATTAATGCCATCATTTTCCAGTACCTTTCAAGCATAGAAGTGGGAGACATTAATATTATTAAAGTATTCTACCGATTAAGGTAGGTTTCCAAGCCTCCCCTTCCATCATGCATTTCCCTCTTCAATTCACAATAAGACCTACTCCCTTTCATCCTATCTAAAAAAGCCTATTATTTTCCTTCCTTCGAATTAATTAAAAAATTAAACATGGGACAGGGACAATATTTCCCTGCTCTACAATTTACAATAAATTTAGGAATATGAGGCGTGAGCAAGAAAGACAATATACAGGAATTTCCAGTAATCAGGCGTGCATTATTCCTTAAGAAATTATCTCGGTAAAACCCCTCCGACAATAACTGAGTAACCAAACAGATTCCATGAAGGAACAACAACCAAATCGTGGCGTTGGCACTTGCAGTTCAGCATAAATAGCGATAAAAGACATCGTTTAATACAGCCTGCGGTACGTATCTATCACAACGGGCAAAATACGTTCAGGGAACTCAGAATTATACCTTAGTATAATCGACAACTCCGAATCAACTGAAGCAAACCGAGACATAAATACTGTTTTCACCTTCCTTTTTTTTGCATGGTTATCAATGTTGGCGTAATTAAAGCCTTCTGCGAGCACAGTAAAAAAATTGAAGAATTCCACAACAAACACTCGGCCACTCATTCCGCGCGGTAAAACTCAAAACAGTCACGAGACATGGAGGGATTATTCCAAATGTCAACAAAAGTAAGCAACGAGCGGGAAACAGACGATAGAGAATAATACCCCGTCGGAAGGAGAGAAGGTTGACAGCCGCCTTCTGCGACAATAACGGGAGGAATCGCAAGAAGGACATTAACATATGACACCATGCCCATAAATAGCAGCGAAAGAGTTGTGCAAGGAAGGAAAGGAGATAGCATTGGGACGGAAATACACCACCCTTCGATTCAATTAAAAAAAAAAAAACGGAGCCCGAAATAAAAAAGGTAACGAACGCCAAGGAGCAATAAATGCTGGAAGACAAAAGGGTTTGAATCACTGGGTGAAACAGCTTGGGACTATAAACGGAAGGAGGGGACGAGGAAATTAAAAACTCCCGGAATGAAACAATGGACAAAAGACAGTCGGGGGTGGCCCGCGAGAGGGGACGCGACTATTTGAACACGACGGAATATCCCCGATTCCCTAAACAACAGCGTCAGGGAAATGACGGGCGAGTCTGAAAGAGAGATTTCATTAGGGAATCGGGACAATTTATTGTCCGCGCGCCTACTCTGGCATTCTGAACGCGGCTACGTTCTAATTCGCCCACAGGCAGCTTAATGGAGACACCTACTGAAAGCATAGCAAAAGACAGAATTTATACTCCAGAAAAAACAAGCTTTCAACTCGAAATGGCATGGGAGCACAAGTGGATAGATAGACAAACCCATGGAAAATTATTTAAAAAAGTGAAACTTGAAGTTTCGCTGCTGCCGCTTAATTGACCTCAACCGGGCATAAACCAGCTAGCCCCTCTATCACTACTAAGCCTCCTACTGATATTTAACTTTCAGGAAAACTTTCCAATCGCAAGATGTTGCGATAATAATATTTTATAACATAACCTTCATTCACATGTGGTCGACGTATAGGATATCTATTGCAAATGGTGTCACCCTTTGTGGAATACCACAGAGTTTGGCAACAAGCCTGTGTAGTTAATAGAAACGTTACTTGAGTTTAATCTGATGGTATTCTAAAATATTTTAAATCCAAACTTAACAAAAAATTAAAAAAATTGTTCATGGAAAATAGGTATTATGTTAACATTAACAGTACGTGGAATATTTACAACAATGTCGAATTAGAATTCCTTAATTTTATTTTAGAAGCCCTTAAAATAACTTTCCATCGCATCCATTCGCTGAAAAAAAAATCTCACGAGCACCAAGGACTGCCAAGCACCCGAAGGAATGCACACACGACAGAAAACATGCATCAAGCCACGCCGATAATCCTCCCCCCTGCAGATTCCACCGACATGAAATAAAGACAAAAAAAAAAAAAAAAAAAAACGGCGCAAGATGCGGCGGCTGGCGCCGATCGAAATGACATCGTCCAAGAAACACGCCCGATTCCCACGGCCACGAGGGTTGAATGGGGAAGAATAAGAAGAGGGGTCTCGGCGCCAACACGGGAGGGAAAAATAAGACATGGTGGATGGGGGGGGGGGGGGGTGGCAGGATTGCGACACCACCGCCACGCACGACATATGGCACACACCCACCCCCTCTCTACCTGCCGAGGGCTCACCGTCGTGCTTACTACGAAAGGGAAGATGCATACTACGGTATCCACCGCAAGAAAAAACAAGATTGTGAAATATCACTGGAAAAAAATGTAAATAGAGGCAGTACATTTAGGCATCTACATACAAGAGCTCTGGGTGTATTTGGCAGGGGGTGTGACAAATGGACCATGGAACAACAACATTTGAATTTGCCATATTATGGACATAATCTCTGTTTTCACTAAAGGCAGAATTTGAAGGTGTATAGGTAGATTGTATACGGTGAAATAAAAAGTCAATTTCAAATTCAATGACAACTTCGGAAGACTGTTTTGGAGGGAAGTAACGTAGTACTAACTTCAGAACATGTTTAGCGGTGATGCAAAAATTAAATGAAAGACGATAGGAAAGCTACAATACCGCCCAATCAGCCTTTAAGAATATAGCTGGGAAGACGATGAATCCATGCCGATGCACGGACACTCGAGATAGGATCTAAACGGAGAAGGTGCATCTAAAATAGTGCACTAGCGATGCTGGCGACGTCCACGTGCGCATTGAATGACGGGAGAAGTGGTGGGAGGGTGGGGGGCGTGAATCTAAGGATGCGCACATACCAATGTGACTCAGCACTTCGAAGTGGTCCCGTGACCGCAGTGAAGATACACACACACGCCAGCGAACTACAGACATTAGAACGGAGTCTGTGGAGTTATATTGAGGGACAAAGATCACACCAGGAAATCGTGAACGACCCCACTTCCTGGAACTGCAAAAAAAAAATCCTTCGCGCGCGCGCGAAATAAAAAAAATGAACAAAGTGAGAGAATGCAACAGTAATGGAGAAAGATGAATGCATAAGAGGAATACAGTGCGATCACGGAAAACGTAGTCACGATGACATCTGAACCGCGTGCACCTAAAAATCACCACCTTTCATTAAGCTGAACAAATAGTGCAGAAGGGCACAAAAACTCTACCTAAAAAACGACTACCACAAGTTTCCATCCACAATCAGAACTTATCCGACACCATGGACCCACACTAAAAACTTATTTTGAAAATACAGTTAGTAAGTTGGGTACAATAATTGTCGATGATTTATGTATTGATTCATTAGTGCACCTTCATAACTCATTATTTAGTAGGTAAGAAAAAATGATCCATTTAGGAACAATATTTGGGAACCATAGTGATAACGATCCTTACTGTATCTCCAAAACATTTTGCTACGTAAAATAAGAAAATAATATGGGAAAAAAGAAACAAAAAATTACAAAACTGAGCGACTACGCTCCAGGCAAAAAGGTGAAACACAAGTCCCCAAGGAAAACATCGGAAGAAATTTACATAAAAAGCAAAATCTCATCATCACCGCCAAGGAGACAGGAGAAAGGATTTAAATCGCTAGAACAAAGCAATTTAGAAATAAAAAAAGAAATAGGGAGGCTAGACTAAAAAAATCCACGACGTACATAAGCGACCTTGCAGTGCCTACCAATGAAATCATACAGCCATGCAAGGACAACGCTAAAACAGCATAGGGGAGAAGAGCGAAGCAAATATTAAACTAGCGATAACCGCATCCACAGCATTGCATAATGCACCAGCGAATGCCGAGTCAGCACGAAGTGACATACGCCGTCGCGCACCACGGAGATGGGGGTATTGCGTCATGGCGACACGTCATATCCAGCGGACCGCCAACACGGCGCCTGGCAGGGGGTGACGGGAAGCTAGACTGTTGATTGCGCAATAATAGGGGGAAACAGGATCGCATAACAATGCATCGGGAGTTGGAAGGGTATTGCGAGCCCCCGATCAAACAGTCTCGTAGCAACGACACAAACAAGCAGACAGTGGCGCAACAAACAATAAGGGGAGGTCGTTGAACGCCACGTAACAATGAGAGCAAAATATCGCCTAGGTACTAACTAAAATGGTTGACATGCGATAACCACTACGGTGTGACCATATTTTAGACCGAGGGTCAAGCTAAGGACTCTAAATTAAATACTTCTAATCATATCTAACAGCAAAGTGTACATATAATTTTCATAACAAAATTAGGTAGCATTAAATAAAACGAGGGAAATGAGGAACACGAAAATAAAGGGGAAACCGAGGAGAGAAACAAGATCAATGGGCCACGAAACGTATTGCCAATAAATATTTCTGTACATAGAATAAATAGTGCCAAAATCATCACTCATCGCGAAATTTAAAAATACGTGAAGTTACATTAAATCACCTACAGTGAAAAATAAATGGTTTCCCCTTTATAATCTGCAAACGACAGATAAAGAATTGGGGGAGGCTGATAGCCAGAATGGTAATAAATGACGAAAAATCCAACATGAAAGAGAATATTACAAAGCGGCCGTCGAGTGGATAGTCCCTCGTAATCCTTTGTTATTAAACGCTTGCAAGACCCAATGGTACAGCGGAGGAAAGTAGACTTCCGTGTCGTCATCGCGGCGGTGCACCGGTTGGCCGCGAAGTGGGATGGGGGCAGCACCGGATGTCGATCCGGTTGACTCACAGCCAGACGACTCGAACGTAAACAATGCACTTTCCCCTTCCATCAAGACTCGGCTGGACCACGAAACACGTAACGGGCAGATTCATTGACCATCGACTAAAGGTGCGCTGAATCACTACTATCAGGTCTCGCAATTGATTGCTGATACATTTGCAATTGATTGGGATTGATACTGATACATTTAAGTAACGAGCAATGGCGTCACTGGGAGGGGGGGGGGGGCGGGCGGATGACAACCCCCCCAAACATTTTTTGAAAAATGACATGCCTTCACATCATATTTCATATAATATTGGCACTGAAGAGTTAAACTCAAGCAAATGCAGTTATTACATGTCAACACTAGACAATAGCATTAATATTTTTTATTCCTATGAGGTTTATGGGGGTAGAACCTATCCCTTCATCCCCCCATACTTATGCCACAAGATCCAAGTACTCCGTAGAGATTACAATATACTCAAGATCCATTTCTATACAAGTGCCTTTGTATTCGGGATTATACTTCGGATGTACTGTAAGCACACAGATGGGATATCGGTAGCAAAAACGACTAATCTGAACAGCAGTAGCTACTATCCTTAAGCAGCGAAGCACGTATATACGAAATAGAAAATACCGCTTTCTATATGGCGATTTCAGATACTTTGACACATCCCTAGCAGTATCATACTGCCGATGCCCCTTGGCTGGATGGCAAGTATTAAGTCAGCACGGAATAAGACAGACATTTAACGCAAATTCGTTCCGGCGCTTTTTAACTTTAATGAACAGTGAAAGCTCAACATCAGACAGGATGACTCGTACGGTAAGTTATGCTCGGCACTTTAAGCATCGCATACCAGGGCAAATTCCACACTAACTATTAATAATTCACATTCCCCACCAAAATTTTCCCTCGGTGGCATTTAAAGTTAATCTCAGAGGGGAAAACTATACACAAAAGTATGATAACGCATCTTTGGGGCCATAACAAACTTGGCCGTATAAGATAGTAAGCCTACTTGGTAGGACGGAGACGTAATATTATACCGAAACTGCAACTATGATGACACAACGAAGTACGCGATATCTCTCGCAGCGAAAGAGCGACGCATGAGATACGACTATCAACAAGTGGTATCAAGGTAAACAGGCGGAATTGTGCCAATTCCAGCCGGAGCCATTAGGAACGGAAAACGATAGCAGTGTTTACGGAAGACAAAGAGGCATTGGCAAGAGGAAGAGAGAGATGCAACGAACGAGAGGCCAAATTAAACTCTGCTTCAGGAAAGGGAAAGCGGGATGTGAAATCATGGGTTGCAAAATGGCATCCATAAAGCCTGCCAAGCATAAATAAGCGCCTCATTCAGAGAAATAGAAGGCAGGATAACGATAACCGCACACTCCACACGGAACATCCACGACCAATAAAATCACAACAAAACCGCGATTAAACAAAATAACAGCAATGAATTTATTAAAAATATATTAATTAATTATAAAATGAAATAAATAACATAAATAATAATAATTTCAAATCACAAGCCAATGAATAAAGAAACTCAATTTTTAAATCATACTCAGGTAAATGGGAAAGTAAAGAGGTGAAATTGCAAAAAAATAACAATAGCATGCATATTAAAAAAAAACTATTGAGATCTTGGAAAGGTCATGAACATATACTGCAGAAGTAGAAACATGCACCTACAAAATATCGAGCATTAGGGGAAAAATCCGAGATATTAATACGATACCGAATCGTTTGTGATAAAATAACTGTTAAGTAAAGGTTAGGACAGTCTTCCCCTGACCCAGTAAAGCCAACAAAACCCAAACACTCCTTAAGAGGCTCGAAAGAACTCATTTCGTGATTAAATAACTCGTGCAGACGTAATGAGCACTTTGAAGTAAGGTAAATCATGAAAAAACGCCCAGTTTTCGGAACCATGAGCGCTAGATCATCGCGATTTACAGCATCCGGCTTTTGATTCGCAAGAAGCGACGATAAAAATGAAATCGATTACGATGTGGCAGAAGCGACAATGAGAGACTCTTACACACGTCACACATTCCCACCCTCTTCCCCTCCCCTCCGCCATACAACTCCTCGGCGGCCTTGAAAACTACAGAGCCGTTCACGTGTCACGAAACAGGCGACAAGGCGGGATACAGAAGAACGATCACAAATACTACAACAGTGGAATCTTCAGTGCAGTGGATTTGAATGGGATTACAAAAGTCGCCACTCGCGTAGATGACGACAAGAAGATGAGAAATTTAGGGGGACATGGGGGACATAATTAAGGTTGTTCACCGAAATGTGACAGGCAGGTCTAACGGAAACAATAATTGAAGGACAGGTTGAAGGGAAAAAAAGGTTAAGGCAGGCTTCGGAGAGATACATAGGGCAAGTGACTAAGGATGCAAAAATCTGGAATATCAACCGAATTGCTACTCCTCGCGATAGCAAATACTTCAGAATACAAAAATTGAGAGTTAAATGAACCACCCTACAATCATCCCCCACCACGGGCATACATATCTTAAAAACCAACTAAAATTCGATCATAAAAGCTGACCGAATAACATTAACCCTCTACGGAATGGACTGGGGGACTCCGTCTTCAACCCGTGAGAATATAGGAAAACGGGGTTGCAAGACGAAAAAAAAGTTACTAGATTGATATAAAGTGGACGTAGCTAATAAAAAAAATACAAAACTTGTACCGGAAATTGACTCGTACAGCCCCAGAAAATGAAAAAAAAAAGAGAATACAATTCCACACGCACTCAAAATTTAAAGACCTGAAATTTTCATGATAGCCGGAGGATTATGCGAACGTAAAAAAAGTGAACAGCTCCCCAGGGAGTCAGGCAGATAGTGGAAGGGTCAAGTCGCATAGTGCATTCAGTGGGGTGACGGAAACGAATACAATAAGACGGACAGAAAAACGGAAATAGCAGCGATTAAAAATTAATGCCGCAACGAGACCAAGAGGAGAGACAATCACACAAAACACGAACTGAGTAATAATTCACATGTATACGAGGCTTAAAAAAAAAGCGAGCATCGCCCAAGGCCGGGATAAACGAAGCTATCTTTATATAGCCGACCTAGCATTACGGTAGGTCCGTTAAAATAGTCATAATACGTCTTGCTATATCACGCAAGTGAAATACGCGAGAGAAAATATAAAGACTCGATTCCCACACAACGGAAGCAGGAATTTAAAAATAAGACAAGGAGAAAGTCACGGAGAAACATGCGTCAGAGCTTCCGGAAATGCTTGGCGGCAGCTTACATAAAACCAATTACCCTCACGAGCACCGCCTCGATTGAAAACAAGTGTATCACAGAAAAGGCCCCGGATAGGGAAAGAAGTAAAATTACACTGGGATGGAGGTTCTTTAAAAAATTAAATGGAACGAAGAGGAGGACTGGTCCCGCAGGGAACATAAAAAAATGGGCCAATGAAAAAAAACAAGGAGGGTATGGGGCGGTCGGGACCTTTAAAATTGAGGGGGTGGGACTAACACATGAAAAAAAACTCTACGTTGCATCCGCCCCCTATATGACACAGAAGGATTCTTCCTCCCCCATTGGGAAGGGATAGTTTTACTCCAGGGAATATCTACGAAGGGAACAGGTTAAAGCGTTGTTCGCCTCGACCAAAAAAATGTTATATACTGAACGGAAAGAGGGATCGTGTAAAACAACTCCATCAAAATATATGTAAAAAAACCTATCCCCAGACAACAGGAGGAACCTTACAAGTGAGCTCGGTGTACCAAAACATATCCCATAAAACCTGTTTTCAGAAAATACACCCTCAATCTAATTCACTTCGACACAAGAGCATCACTACTACACTAAGGACTTTCACTATTACTGGAAACAGACATAATCCCACAACCTCACCAAGGAAAAGTAAGACTACTACACTAATTCTACACAATATCTTCTGAGCCGATTATTGTAACATTTATATAAATATGTAATAAACTTAGTGACAGCGGTATAATAAGAGAATTGACAATGAGAAATGTTTTCAGTGATATACCGCAAGTATACTCATCTACCAAATTGACATGAATACGTAGGTAATTGCAAAAGGGTACACAAGAAACTGTGTACACGCGACAAGTCGTGATATTGATATTTGCGAGAGCAACTATACATCGTTGTCTGTGGCTTTTTGTGGTATTATATCGTGGTTAGTAACGTGCATCAGAAATGTCATAAAGCGAAAGCATAAATTAACTGTCAAATTAAGTGGCGAACAGAGCGAAGTGTCACAGATATAACCTCTCCAACCGGCTTTAAGATATCGCGAATAGAACAGGAAGGAAATCTAATTCGCGGAACGAGAACGAAAATGGATGTTAAAGACCACAATAAACACGTCACACAGTATCATCTCTATTCCTATGCTAGCTCACGCATTCCGAGAATTCCACCTCCCTAACTATATAGCATTCACGGAAGGAAAAGAAAGGGTGGGGCAGCAGCAGTAGTAGGTGCCACGAAGCAGCAAGCAAGGAAGGGGAAAGAGAGAGCTATAAGCTAATACAGCGAACGGCGGGGGCCCCGCAGCAAGCGTTTGGGGAGCCACCCGGCTTCCCAACCTGACCTTGGAGCAAACCCGGCGCGGCGTCCATTTGCTTCCCGCGCTTTTCCACCACTCATGATCCTCAAGCAGACGCCCTGACGTAGGTTTCCCGCCAAAAACGACACGACCCGGCCCCTTCGCCGTATTAACCACGAAAATAACGCAATCCACCCGTTCCGAAATAAAATTCGCTACAGAAAATCAAAAATAAGGTTATCACTCGCGGAAAAATGCAACTGTCACATCGAACTTGTGAATTATTACCCCGAAACTCGACACATTCCTATGGACATCACGGGCTACAACGCCCACTAAATGCTAAAAATGGGCGTGTTTGATTACATACAAGATTACGCGAGAGTCAACGTAGTAAGCCGAAAATAACACACAAAAGTAAATATTATGAAAAATAGTCACGCACACACTAATTAAAACAACATGACCGCACTCATATCAGATTGTACACCACGAAGCGATTTGAGTACTTCTTACCGAGAAAGTATCGAGAATGCGACTTATTTATTCCGAAGACTTACCCTAAGTGCAATTATTTTCTCAATAAATAGCGACATAACTTCGTGATTTGTCGATATAAAACTAATGGAATTGCGTCAATCAAATGGAAAATTAAGAAAATATTTTTGTATCGACATTAAGCGCAAATAAACAATTAAGGATTACCGTTTCATTAATATCCGACATAATTATCCATCATCAGATTACAATAAAAAATTAAAAGAACCGACCATAAGACTTGATAGAGAAATGGTTGTCATGAGGAAGTTAACACATTGCACACCCGAAAAAAATACCTATTCATCAGAATTACTTCTTATGGCAAGAAGACTCTTCCCTAGAGAAAAAATCTTAGAAATGCGAATATCTACAGCGTAATCGACTCGTAGAAAATAGTTAGATATCAAAGCCAGGGACTATAAAAACCTTTTTCTAAATCTTCCCCGACAAGAGACAACGAATATGACTTCACATCACGTTAATTGCACCCGAAATGCGTCTACGAATCATTCACACCACAGAAAAGAAAAGAAGCTGCCCCGGAGACATTAATCGCGATTGATTACGAGGAGTTGAACGATGATAATTGTAAGGAAGCAAGCAATTCAGTAGATTATAACTCGATAAATATCCCAGTAGCAATGCACCCGCAAAACCACTCCAAATAATGACTAAGTAAACATGCGGAATATAAACATGAAACTCACCCGAATCGGAAGGCGTCTGCACGCCAAGGTGGTCTGTCTTGACGCTCTTCATACTGCTGTTGGTCTTGTGGTAGTCGTGGTCTAGGTAGCATGCGTTGGATTTGTTGTCCGCGAGACTCGAAGTAGATGAGGAAGCTGTAGACGAGGTAGACGACGACGAACTAGACACACTGGGCCTGACCTGACCCGTCACCTCAGTCAAAGACACCGCTTCCCCACAATCCTCGTCTTCCTCAGCGGCAAGCGCTATCGCCTCGGCCAGGGCGGCCGCGGCTTCCGCCTCCTCCAAGTCCTCGGGCGTGGACCCACGGGGGCCCGACACCGACCCAACACCCAACACGAGACCGCCCCCACCGCGGCCCCAGACGTCGCACCGCGTAGAAGCGCCGTCTTCGTCTTCTTCCTCGGACAAGGACAGGGGAGTCTCCGGTCTGGGTGAAGTGGCCCCGGAGGCGAAGGATCGTGGCGAACTTGCCGGCTTTTTACCGCCTACGGTACTCTTGGAATCCTTGTCTTCCGAGGGCAACCTCACGGTCACGACCCGAGCGGCCGGCTCACCAGGCCGGGAGCCGGGCCTCGAGGGGGCGCGGAGGAGCAGGCTCTTGCCCTGGGAGGTGCGGGCAACGACTCCGTTCTTGGGGACACGCAGAACGGTCGGCGACGCGGTCAGCATGGGAGAAGGGGCCATCATGACAGAGGATGGCACCACGGAGACGGCGCCATCCTTGTCCTTGGATTGCTGCACCACAGGGTTCTTCAGCAGTGTCTGCCCGGGTGCCACCACGACCCTGCCGCGGTCGCCGGCGGCGGCTGCAGCCTTAGCCTGGTTCCTTACGTGCTCCTTGTTAGTGCACTGTCCGGCCCACATGCAATCGTGATTCCTCAGCTCCTTGCCGGTGGTAGAGATGTGGCCCTTGCCGGTTGGAGGCGGGTCGCACGGGAAGCCGATCTGAGAGATCCAAGACATCTCGTCTAGGAGGGAGTTGGACCATTGGGTCGAGGTCTCGGTGACCGGCAGGTCGAACTTCTTCCATATCTCCTCCGAGGCAAAAGGAGTGTTCTCCAGGGCGTGGGTGTTCTCCAGGGGGTAGAGGGAGTCTTCGGAAGACGGGTGACAGGGCGACTCGGAGGCCGAGTTCCTGATGAGCAGCGTGGGAATGTTGTGGCTGATGGTCGACTCGAGGAATATCTCCTCGGCGTACTCGCTGAGGCTGTAGCAAGGCCCCAGGAGGCCGGAGTCGCAGAGGGAAGTCGGCATCTCCGACACCTCCATGAGATTCTCGATGGTCGAGCACTACAAAGAGATAAATATGCATCACGATCAGAACCACATAACTCAATCGCTAATTCCATAAACGAACATTCCTTGATGAATGTCCACGGAATAAAATCAATTGCAATGGATGTGGGGTCCGATCATGCATATTGCGAGGAGGAAGACTCGTCTGGGGTTTACATAGCGAAATAAATAAAGCCATTTGTAAAATTTCAAGCTAAAGTGGCATACACTGAATCTACGAACAAACTTCTTAAGTTAAATCGAGACAAAAAGAGAACGATAAAAATATACTAAACTTATGCCAAACTAATCCTTCCATTAATTAAATACATGGGCAAAAATTTATCCGAAAAAGTTAAGTCCAACTTAATAGCGCAGAAAATGGAGTATATGGAAATGTACACGGAGTGGCTATCCATGAATATATGCCATATTATCTTAAACCCACCTACTGAAGTCATTAAAATAGTAATATCTCATTTCAAACCGTTATATACAAACACCAATCCTAAATGTTGAAGTGGAAGTCCTTAAACGGAATAATAACACACAAATGTCACAGAGAGGAAGACAAATAAACGCCCACAGCTCACGCCCATTGTCAATAAACAAACACATCAAGTGCGCCAAAATGCTTGAATCACACAGAATGACAACAATCGCAGGACGAAAACAATGACTGCGTCACTGTCAAACATCGACGACAATACTATCGCAATGAATGGAAGCGTACGTGGCTGCAGCTATCACGCAGGAGTACGCGAGGTTTTCTCGTATTCCAGTTATGATTATGTCTATCGAAATCGTACGTAACTCGTCAATTGCCGCATTCCACTATTAATTTCTTATGTTTACACACACAACTAAAATAGCAACAAACGACAAAAAGGTAAAGGTGGGTGAAATCTTAAAAAAAAAGAAAATTAAGATGACAGCTCAAGGCCTATGCGCTAATATAAGAATTATGCTGAATAAAAAACCAAATATCTCATTATGTAAAAAACTCGCAAAGCTAAAATATTCAACTAACAATCGACTTCGAGGTAAGGCAAAATCTTTAAGGAAATTATTGCGGCATTAACTTACCGGTGAAGCCATAGCTAGTATTCCTGTGGACTTACGCCCCCTGCTTCCAAATGAGAACTAACACGAACTTGTAAGAAAACGTAAGTACGATGAATGACATCGCCAACGATACGAATAGCCCGCGAATACAATTTGCTACACTTGTCTATCAATCCATTTGCCCGCAACATTCAAACCAGCCACCCAGGAAATCGGAGTCGGAGCCGCTAAAATCAAACGCCGGCTAGCCGGCGACGACCTGTGCTGACGTAGGAGGGATCAGCGAATTCACCGATGTCGTCTGCCGACACGGCGCCCCACGAAATATTGAATCACCAAAAACACACTAAGTAATCGAGAGGTTGACCACCTAAATAAATGTAGCGAGCCTTACCCATGCGCATAAAAAAAAATATGCTTCAGAACATTAAACCGCGAGAAGGCACATAAAACGCTAAACTAACTGTTATTTAGCGAATAATTACCTTCTCGAAATGAAAAATCTTCTTAAGATCTTTGGTGGAGTCCAATCGTGACACTGGTGCAACACAGAACTTCGTGGATGTAATGAAAATAATCCAAAATTGTCTCAAGCGGCCGACGACCGGCGAACAGAAAATCCAATGGGCGCGGCACCGGGTGCGTAAGGACCGCAGCCGGGTGAGGGGTAGAGAGGGTAAGAGGCAGGCGTGGCTACGAGGGCGGGAACCCTAATATGGGCGCGGCTGTGACCGCACCGCGAGAAGAAAAGACAATCCCCTAACGCACTCGGATAGGTAGTTTTATTCCTCGCCGGTATAAGGCGAAGTGTCAAAGAGAAGGTCTCTGGAAAAACACTCCCACACGCACACAGAACACGGAAAAGTTCACTCCCACGCCGGCCGGTTTAAAGGTACCCACACCGGCGAGACCGCAATCTGCTGCTTTTCAGTTCACAACCGGCACGAACTGCGGATACAGGGCGACTTGCGCACCCAGAAATGAACACGGAAGAAAGATCGCAACTTCGTCCTGGAACAGTTCATGTCCAAGCTGAGGATGGTAAACTGCCGTGGTGCGAAAACCGGACGATGATGCCGGCCAACGCCCCGTCGGAATCCGCCAACTCTTCGCCGCCGATGATACACACGGAAGATTTTTTTTGACAGCTCCAACGAAGCGGACTGCGTGAAATCAGAATATAATTCACACAATCACACGCGGAACTGAGAAATATTCCCACACGGGCTGGATCAACCGCGAAAGGCGTAGTACTCTATACGCGATATCAAACCGGACACGGGAAAACCTAACTCTCCGTCTGTATCCTAGGCAACGCACTGCGCGCGCGACGGTCGTACGTCGGTGATGGAACAAGAGACACTCGCTGCGCGCCACCTCTCGGCAGACTAAACCCGAATCGAGAGCGCAAACCCGGCTTCCTGGCTCTCCAAGCTCCTTACCCGTCATGCCTTGCGCGGAGCGAGCGCGCGCTGTTCCTATGCGCATCGCACCGGACCCCACAGCTTTGGCCTTGAGTACGGATTCCAAAGGAGGGGGGAGTGGTTATGAGTGGGATGGGTAGAATGGGATGGGAGGGAGAGGGGAAGACTGGCGTCTTGAGGGGGCGGCGGAAGAGGAGGGGGAGCTGAGAGAGGAATGGGATGGGTAAGAAGACGTGTGGGTTCGGCGCTGGAGGGGAGGTAGACGGTGGTGTGAGGAGAGAGAGAGAAAATGGCGTACTATGTGGGTCATCGTTCGCCGGCCGTCAAAGATGGTGCTCTTCGCCGGGTATGCGCGCGCAGCACTTACGAGAAAGAGCCTTGAAAATGGATTTATTAAGTCAAATAGACCTCCACGACGTGCGGAAACCATCAGAAATTAATCTAAATGCGTCGATCTAGTAATACTGTGCCGTTCGGCCCGTTGTCGAAGCATACTTCAAGGATTTTCGAGCTAGACTAACCGGCGAATTATTTCCCGACGCGGAGGATCGTCTGCGACGGCGATGAGGAGTTCCCCCTGGCGACTTGGGAGGCCGCTCAGCGAGCGTGTTTCCCCCGGCGGGACCGGTTCACTCAGTTTGCGCAGAGAGAGGGAAGGAGATACGAGGAAAGGAGAGACAGTTCTTGGGCGGACTGACTAAGCTAAAATTTCGCCGCTTTCGTATGCGCGCCCGGTTTTATTCTCGGAATCGCGAGAAATGAATCACATGAGTGACAGATCTCCGAACGCTAATAAATTTATATGCGATGGGAGACCTTTTCGCGCATTCAGATGTAGGCATTGGAATGCGGCAGAATTATGAAGCAAAAAGCGAAAAATTCCTATTTTGGTATTTCGTCAACATCATATCAAAAGCGAAACATAGCCATTCGTACACACCATTAACTCCCATCTATTTTTGGCTTTTTTCCAGTTTAAAGTAAGCACTAGTTAACCATTTCAAATTCAAAATACCTTTTAGTTTTCAGTATATTTTTATTCAATATATTCTTTATAGTTTCCGAGAAAAATGTTGGATTCGGAAATGATATCCATTTTTTGGCATTCGTCCGAGTGTTAGCAACGGTTAAACGTAGTTAATCTTATACGTTATTAAATCTCATCTATTTTGCCATATTTTCCAATTTAAAGTAAAACATTTAAACCGCTTAGAATTTATAAATGGCTATTAATTATCAGCGTATTTATATTAATTATATTCTCTGATTCGGAACCAAGCATAGAGTTTCAGCGGAATCATTAAAAATAATGAATTTGGAAAAATTATCCATATTATGGCATTTCGTCCGAGTTTCAGCAACGGTCAAACGTGGATTAGCGCTCATCTATGTAAGCATTTTTTCCACTTTAAAATAAAACATTTTGAATTCAAAATATCAAATAATCATCAGTATACCTATCATAATTATATTTTTTGATTGAGAGCATGGCATAGAATTTCAGCGGCACCACACCAAAATTGTGATTTTGGAAAAAAATACACTTTTATGGCATTCCGGCAGAGTCATAGCACCGTTTAAACATGATTATTCGTGAAAATTAATAGTGCCCTTCTATATTGCCTTTATCAGTTTCAAATAAAATCTATTATACCATTCAGAATCCTGTATACCTTTTAATTTCCAGTATATATTTATCCTTATTATATTTTCTGATTAATCACATGGCATACAGTTTCCGCGGAATTATATAAAGAAGATAAATTCGGATTGAGCTTATAGTATTTCTAAGGCATAAGGAATACAGCATATTTTTTCCATGAATGTTATTAGTCATATCAACCACTAATAACAGATCTTATGTGCATATTTCTACCACCCATTTATATAGAGAAAATTTCGCAGCCAAAATCACTACTCACAAAACAACGGCTAATTCAAAATATTTATAAATTTTTTATATTCCTATGTTACCTATTTTCTTTCATCAAGACATTATCGAATAGTTTCCGTATAAAAACTGCGATTGACTAGATCAAATCCCTTTGGCTGTTCACCCTTCATAGTTGTATGTTATTTTGTCACCAAAGCAATGAGGAAATCAAAATACATATTTATCATCATAGGCGAATTCAGGGGCACGTGCCAGACTCATAAAAAATATACAAGATTTTTAAAACGGTCGCTTTATTTTGTGGATTGCGGAACCTCAATTATTTACTTTAATATTAATGGCTTTTATATTAAAATAAAGAGAATTTTTTTACGGTAACTGTTGCATTTTGTTTTTAATCTCAAATGTGAGAAGACTTGTCTGACGCTTGTGCCCCCCAGAAAAAAATCCTGGTTCCGCCCCAATATATTTGATTGATATTAATTCCATTAATAATCTCTGATTAAGACGTTGCCCTATATTTGCAGCGGAACTTAATAAAAAATTAAATCAAGGCCCTGTTTCAATATGAAAATAAAATTTAACCCTGATTTCTTTTCATCAATTATTAAATAATTTGTAACATATTCTTGGGACGAAATAAAAATTTATAATAAAAGTAAATTTTACTGCAATCTGCCATTATTGCAATTTATGATTGATTGATACAATAATCGACAGTAAAAATATTTAAATTATCATTTGATATCTCGGACCGCACCTTGCAGTCATTTTTAGGTAAACAGGTTCACAGTTAATTACTATAACAGGTAAAAGCTTCAAATTCTTAGGAATCCTTTTTTATAACGCATAATTCCACATCGCACCGACACAACACACAAGTTCCATACTGAGGCAAATAAATATTTGAATAAAGATGTATTCCTAGAGTGCTTTATATGTCTAAACACATAGCATCCAAATATTAAAAAAAATAAAATTTCTAAATATTTAAACAAAAATAAATAGGTTTAAAATTATTTTGAATGGTAATGAGGATTGGATATTGGCAGCAGCACATAACTCTATATTGGAAGCTTTTTAAATGTTATACTACCCAAGAAGGAGAAAAAAATGGTTCGACCCAGTTACATTGGTGTCATGGTGCCAGAACACGCCGGAACGCCGCGCCGCGCCGTTCCGGCACTGGTTAACAAAAGACATAATAGTCAAATAGCACTTTGATCAATTTTGTTGCCTCAAAATTTCTAATACATACATTCCTAACCAAAACAAAAAAATGCAATAAAATGTAAATAATAACTTGCAATAAAAACACACAAAATAATATTTCACTTCTAAAAAAAGTAAAGGAAAGTGCGTTCCGGAACTGGTAATATTGCCATGACGTCACTGCCCAGTAATTAATAATTACTTAGCAGATTGTGGGAAAAAAATTCTTGAGATTTATTTTTCTTCCAAGATAATCCTTCTAGAGATGAATGGAGATGATGAAGTATGCGGAGAGGAGAAGGAACGACGAAATGTTGGACAGCTGTACGAAATGTTGGTCGGGTGAGGAGAGACAGCTTTTAGATGAGGTAGGGAGGAGACAGAGGGTATGGATTGAGCGAGTACCGAACGGGGAGGGGATATTGAAAACAGTGTTAGAGGGTATACAGGTTGGGTAAACGAGGTAGAGGAAGGAAGAGAGTAGGACTTTTAGATAAAATTAAAAGCAACTCTGATCTTTCTTTTCACTCCAGCCCGTACGACTCGCAATACAAAAACTTTACACCAGCCCAATTTCCGACAGCGAATGTCGCAAATATCACTTTTGTTTTTTAGATGAAATAGGGAGATAATTATTATTTCTATTACCTTCCCTTTTCAATTACCTGTCGAATACTTCTCCTTCCCGTGACATCTTTGCCTCCCGCACTAGTTTCAACAGCCAAATACAAAGCCTTTAATTCAGACACCCTCATTTTGTAAACATAAAAATCTTCGTTATTTATGAGATTATTTTTAAAATTTTTATTTTTTCATCTTTTTATTATTTTCATACTTTTTTATCATTTGTAAATAACCCAATTTAAAGCTATTATGCTGTTTTCGGTGTTAAACAACTAAATAAAGAATTAAATAACTAAATAAATAAAGTAATAGACCTTATTTTGAATTGAAGACGGTAGAGGGGAGGCTTCCAGAACACGTCGTATATATTTCATGCAAATATTTATCGTCTCAGGCTCAAATTTGTGGAAGTTCATTTTATCGTCAATGTAATGAAAAACTGTGTTGTATTCCACCAATTTATTATAAGGTACGACTATTTTCGACTTAAGACTGTACCGCTGCGTCTAAACTAGTCGTAAGCAGTGGCGCAGCGAGGGGGGGGGGGGATAAACCCCCCTCAGAGCTCAGAGAAATTTTTAAGTTTAATTCATTTTACTTAATTGGATTGATACTACTAATAGAACAGTGTAAGGATTAATAAAATATCCCTCAGAAAGCCGTAAGACTCACTATTTTGAACAAATTTATCTTAAAATTCCGCAATTTATTAATCTTACTTACGACCAGGGGCGCAGCTAGGGATTAAGGCTGGGGGTGGTTTAGGTGCAACTGATACCGGGGTGTATGGGGATATGGAATACCAACCATGATAAGCGGTTGGTGCGAGATTAATAAATTGCGGAATTTTAAGATAAATGTGTTCAAAATAGTGAGTTTTACGGCTTTCTGAGGGATATTTTATTAATCCTTACACTGTTCTGTTAGTAATATCAATCCAATTAAGTAAAATGAGTTAAACTTGAAAATTTCTCTGAACTCTTGGGGGGGGGGGGGTGTGTATCCCCCAAAACCCCCCCCTCGCTACGCCACTGCTTACGACTAGTTTAGACGCAGCGGTACAGTCTTAAGTCGAAAATAGTCGTACCTAAAAATAATATGGTGGAATACAACAAAGTTTTGCATTTCATTAACAACTTTATGCAAACCTACCTTAATCGGTAGAATACTGGTGATGGTTATATCATGCGCTCGCGTGGCAGGCACACAAACAAACGTCAGACGCCACTTTCGCTGGGGGGTCGGAGTCCTTCGGATGCGACGCAATAAACATCCGTCGTCACAGTTTAAGGTCGCCCGGGAAGGTCGCACAACGAGCGATCGATAATGACGTAGCGGCGAGTTACTTCGCCGGTCCACGGAATGCATCAATAAAAGTCCACCTGATCCACCGGAAAAAACACAGATGTGTATGGAAAAAAATTAATAACCATTCTGGCTTGTATGCATCCCTTTCCTCATCTAACTTCTTTCTCCCTTTTATTCACATCTAGGCCTAATCGCATTTTTTTGCATTCTTTCTCTTAACTCGGTTCGTCTGTTTCATCCACGGAATCCACGAATTGATTTTTAAGCCACATTCCATTGTCGGATTGGCTTTAAAATTTTCAGACCTGCTTGCTTTGGATGACAATTCAATATTCGATGATAAGAGATTCGAAATTACGCTCGATGTTCCTCTAATTAATTAACTAAAATTCCATGTGGAAAATAGATTTAAAGCGTGTCAATAAATATCGTTAGTTTCTTCTAGAATTTTTGAAAGTGTAAGTCGTCGAAGGAAACGAGCTGAAGACCAGATCATTTCGAAATTTTGCTTTTCTAAAGAAAACTTTTTTATATTTCATAGTTGGTTATAGGAAAAAATAAACGAAAAAGGTTTAAAAAAAAGCACTAAAAAGTATATATAGACTTTTCATTACTCGGAGAATGCTGATTAAGTTTAGATAATAGTATTGCGTATCAATTCTTACTCACCTATCAAGCTCTTTTACACTCAGTTATAAACCTCTTAGCACACACGCTTTATTCGTCAAGATATGAAAAGCTTATTTTTTTTACCTTTTATAGTGTATTTTATACCGGTTTTTATTTCTGTTTTCTTTTATCAATAAATCCCACTTTACCCCCTCCCTCTCCTTCGCTTGCCCAACATTTCTCCCCAAAACACTATTTTTTAAATTCATCCGCTTTGTCATATTTAATAAAAACTTTTGGGCTATGTTGCCGCGTCAATTTTTCGGGTGGCCCCAACGTTTCCCGACCGATGCTGGTCGATTTCTCAAGGGGTTACAACATTTTTGAATTGTGGTTCTTTTCATTCAACCCTTTGGGTGTCAACTGATTTCTTAGGCAATATGCTAAAATTGCCGAAGAATTATTTGCTAATGTTGCGTTAGTATCGAGGCCCGTTAGCAGAGATAAATTAAGAGAGATGTTTTGCCGAACGGATAGATACGGGAATTCGTTTTTCCCCCGAACCATAAAGGACGTTAATAAACGCTAGTCCCAACCTCGTTTGAGCAATTAATTTTTTTAAGCTGTAAACGGCTGGTGTCCTAACACCCCCTGCCGCACGCCTTTTAGGCGGCTTGCGGGGTATGACGTAGATGTAGTATGGGAAAAAAATATGTCTCAAATACTTTGGCATGTAAATTTTGAACAGCTCAAGGAAAAATTTAATATACGAGGTCTCACCTTTTCGATATGCTATTTCGATCGACGACTCGAATCGACGACTTCTTATACAAAATAATAGTTCAGTAATTATTTAAACAAAATTGAAATTATGAATATCCCGCCGAAAAATATTTTTAAAATATGAAAAGAGCATTAAACTATAAAAAAATATAATGGTCGAGGAAAAAAAATGTTATGGTTCAATGTTAATACTCATTGGGTTGTTTAAGGATTATTTTTTCATGTTTATTCTATATTCAAAGTGTGTTTAAGTTTCTCTTTCGCATAAACCACACATTGCGCATGACATTCTTTTAGACAGAAACTTTTTTATAGCATATTTTTATTACATACATTACATATTACATGATAAAATGTATATGTATCTTATGCTCTATTTTTTCATATATTAAGTCGCATTCTGTGCCGACGATGCTTAATGTAAATCTACATATTTTTCGTAATATTTCTGACTCTATTATATTTATAATCATGTATGTTCCTGAGGGACACACTTGACCCGGAATAATAAATATCATTTTCTATTTCTAGCGGTGGCTTAATGGCAACTGGGACGGTGTTTTACGCGCTTTCGGCACTCCAGTTCGTCTGCTTGAATGATGATTGACTAGACCTGAAGACGTCTCCAGGACAGGAGACGAATCTGTTGTCACGAAAGTCTCTGATGCGAGTTTTCGCGGCGTTCACAATGGCAGTAGGGTAGATTTCCGGGTTCCTTCCGCGTTGTCTTTTAGATGGCGACGTTTCACCCTCCGTACTGTAGGCGTCTTCAGGCCAGGTTGAATTGGAGAGCGCTTCAATGATGTCCGATATGGTAACCCACTTCCTATTGTCAAATCTGCCTGAAAATTTGCGCACTTCCTTTCTTTTGATATCAATACAATATTCAATAATGAGACATGAAATTTTGTTCCATTGTGCTCTAATCAATAAACTAAATTTCCATACGTAAAATAGATTAAAATTTTCTCCATATATGGTGATAGTTTTTTTTTAGAACTTTTGACACTGAAAATTATGGAGGAAAGGACTTCAAGCCTAGCCAATTTCGAAATTTTGTTTTTCAAATTTTAGTTTTTTTTTAATATTTCACCATCGGTAAATATAAATAAGTTACTCCCTCTTTCACCTAAATATTTTTATATCGGACACCCTTCTCGACTCAACAAATTTATTTAAAAATGTACAACATTGTACTTGAGAATGACCTGACGGTCGAAACGTGTCTAACGTTTTTATATAAATCTGCGCAAAAAAAAAGAGAATAGGCTAAGACGAACATTAACCTAGGGAATTAAAAGCTTGAAGAGATGGTAGAGTTTTCTTAACTGAGAAAAAGAAATTACCAAAAACGGACGAAGCAAGAGAGGAATAGTCTGTACAATAGTGCAGGAGAAGGCGGCTTTCTACAAAAAGAAGAATCTCCTTACAGATGGGAATGCAAGAATACAAGTAAGGAGACATTTCGTCAAATGCTTCATATGGAGCATGTTTTTCTATGAAAGCGAGGCTTGGACGTTGACAGCAGCAGAGAAGTTAAGAGTGGAAGCATTCGAAATGTGGTGCTACCGAAGAATGATGAAGGTAAAATGGATCGACCGTTTAAGTAACGAGGAAGTGCTAAGAAGCGTGGGGAAAAGATGAGTCCTCTAAAAACCTTAATCAGAAGACGGGACAACTTAGTTGGGCACATTTTGATGCACGATGGTCTGATGAAGACTATCAAAGAAGGACAGGTAGAAGGGAAGAAGGGCAGGGGACGACCCGATTACATGGGGCAGGTTATAAAGAATGTAAAAGAGAATAAACACCTCCCAATGAAAAGGCTAGCGGATAGGAGAGAGGAATGGAGAGCTGCGTCAAACCAATGTCAGGATTGTTGACTAATGATTATATGCAAAAAATTGCCATATTTCGTCTTGATTAAATCAGGATGTCATTCCACTTCATCCCACCTACCTCAGTTACTTCCATTTCGGCCCTTTCACATATTCATCCCTCAATAGGGTGGTTTCCTATTATTTTTTTATTGCCTAAATCGAAAGATTATTACTCCTGGAGTACGTATTTCACGCTTTTAGATTTTTAAATGACGATATCTATTTTTCGCGATTAAATGAAAAGTGAAAAATTTCAAGCGCGCGAAAACGCGATGCTCAAGTATGAATGCCGGGAAATATCTCCGTACGTCGTATTTCTGGTTCCCCCTCCCGCCTTGTCAGGTGACCTTGGAGAGGCTCTGAGCGCTGATACGACGCAGGATGCTAGCGGGTAGCTGAGTACCATGCTATCTGGTAGCGCTTGGCTTAAATAAGGATTCCTACCCTATCAAACGAAGAAAACTTTCCGAGCTTAGCCAGTTTTAATAGGTTATTATTAACCCTTTAGCTGCGGGAGCGTCAAAATTTTTCTGCCACTGTGTGCGGGACATAAACGGAGAAGATATTTTTCCGTCGACCCCGGGCGTGTGTCTAGCAGGTAGTGGACCCTCATAATCCGGGACTACCCACCCTACCCCCTGACGACAGACCATGAATACAATTGAGCCCTTTCAAAGAATAACAATTGGAATTGAAATATTTGATCGTTACTTTTTCTAAATTGAATGTAAATGAATTTTTTTCCTCAAATTTGGCCAGCATGACATTTTTATGAGCGATTTGATATCAAACAGTAATAAAATCCATTGATTTTTAACCATATTTCTCAATATTTCAACCATACTTCAGCCGATTTGAACTTTGGGGAGCATTTGGAACGTATGTTTGGATGCGGTAGGTAAAGGTAATGGATAATAAAGGTTATAATAGGTATTCTCATGAAGGTGGTCCGATATTACACGAGATGAGGAGCTGTCGAACTGGAAAATCTGAGGAGTAAAATCATCAGTCCTGGACCAAGAAGATGATGCGGATTCAATGTCTTCAGCCAAATTGAATGGACCACCATCGCCGGAATCATTTGCATCATCCTCATCCGTCTCAGTATCCCTGGTAGACAAAGACACATCGGAAAAATTTCCATCCTCACTCTCACAATCAGAGTCGAATAAAATATTGAGAACTTCATCCTGGAGAGAAACCTTTCTCCTTTTTGGCCGAGATGGCAAATTTTCACTATCCATAGTGACAATAAATGAAGAGATTCACAATATGTAGTCACTCGAGTAGGTACTTGATTAGGAGCAAACGTACACCACCGAAACTCTGGAAAAACTGAGCAAAGATCAATAGAGCATGTGGAAAAGACAGGATATTCGAAGGGAAACCCATTCGGTGGGAAATCCAGAACGAGATTATAATACTCAAAGGAAAGAAATGTCCTTGGTAATTACGCAGGTACGACTGACCCACCACCGAAAGTATAAGAAAGAATAACCAATGCTTTCAAATAAGTTTCCCCGGCTAATGGACAATGACAAGATTAAAAAATTCCTAGGAAATGTAAGGATTCATTGGAATTGTTTTCTTCGTGAATGTGCCGCGGAGAGCTGGGAGCTCTCTCCCTCGGTGAAGGGATAATCTGGGTAGCGCTCCCCGTGGTGAGGGTGCCCAGTCCTCGAAAGACGCCTCTGTGCTCTCTGCCACTAGGTTTGGCCGAGTTCAAGCAACCGCGGAAAGGATGGCAATAAAATCCTTAGGAAAGTCTGCCAGTGGTAAGAAAATTTGGTCAAACGTAGAAAAACGTTTTTCCCGCACTCACCATGCAGAACGTTTAAAAACGTTCCCGCAGCCTAAGGGTTAAGACATGTTCCCCTGAGCTCTGTGCCTCTTGCATGCATTGGTAACCTCAGACGATGTATAACTCCTATCCTCTCGTGTAGAAACTAGGTCCCTGTGACGTCACGTGGAGTGGCATCGCATGGGCGCCAATCTGGCCTTTTTCAAATGAGGATAAAATTTGGCCCTTGCCATTCGTCTAAACCGGGATTTCTAAAACTAAATAATTTGTGTATTATGAATACACAAATGGTGGGAAACGAATCGCAATCAATGCCTTTCGTTTTCTTCGATGAAGGAAACTACCCTATTATCACCCCAATATATTCTCTGCAAAAAAAAGTCACGCCAAATATTTTCCTTGCACGATACGCGGGGTTTCAATCACCGTGCAGGACGCTACCCACACTTCGGTGGAATCGACGTATAATAAAGGGCGTGTTTACTCGTAACCCTGAAGCCATATTTCGGCGAGCCACACTTGATCTTTTCCAGGTGAGGAAGGGAAACGCTCATGTACTTGGTTTGCGGCAGAGAGGGGGAAAATTTACATCCTTGCATTGGGAGGGCGAAAAAGGGAATAGTTTTTAATTTTGATTTTCCAGAGTAAGTACTGGGAAAGTGCTAGGAAGAGTTAGTTCTATTGTCATAAAAAATATATATTTTCTGGTTCTTAGCTCTTGAATCAAGAGTGGAAGCATTCGAAATGTGGTACTATCGAAAAATGATGAAGATAAATGGATCGACCATGAGATCGAAATGGATGACTAAAGATGATTGTGATATATTTTATGCATAGCGAACCTTACTGAGTGAGCTATTTTTACTTTTCATTAATACAATTAGCCAGGGAAGTACAAAACCTTATGTTCCTTGGAAAATATGATTCTCCCCACTTCATACTCTCTATGAAGTGGACAAAATTATATCTATCAGAGCATATCTCATCTACCTCATACCCACATCTCGAACGCCATCAACCATTTCTAATTTTCCTTCCTCTGCAGTGTAAGTATCCACCAGTGTATATAGCGAACACAGCATGTGGAATTAACCTGTAGGGCAGAAGAACCTATAGGATCATTGATGTTGGTTATAAATTTATTTTCCCTCCCATCATCATTGGGTCACTGAACAACAGAAGGCGAACCAGCCCATTTACGTCACAGGTAAAACCAATGGGCACCGTATAAATGGGATTAACACATGCCATCATTATTGTTTAAGGATTCTTCCGATTAAGGTAGGTTTCCGTGGATAATTCAAGAAGTATTCTGGCAATCTCCTTTCCCTCCTATATTCATAATAATGGCTACTCCCTTTCATTCTACCTCAAACTCCGTATTTGTTCCTTCATTTCTCTCTTTACCCAACTTTCTACTCTCCAACACAGTTTTCAACACCCCCTAGGCAGCTCAAAATTAGCTCCCTCCATAACCTTCTGTCTCCTGCGTATCTCTTCTATAAGATGAACTCCTCACCCACCTTTCCGGGCACTTCATCGTTTCCAGGGATGCCAACTTACAGAAAATATTGGGGGGCCCAAACCAGGGATCTTGCCCGGGAAATTTTATAAGTAGTGAGTTTTAAGTTTTTTAAGCATTTTAGAATAGTTGTTTGATCAACATTAGAACTCTGATAACTCGAATCTCGATATCTGGACATTCCGGGGAAAATCGACAAGCCTGACACATTTTTTCCTCACACCCATAACGAATTTTTGAGGGGGCTCGAGCCCCCTCAGGCCCCACGGAGTTGGCGCCACTGATCGTTTCTCCTCGTCTCCGTCCACTGCACATTCTCTATTTTTCTCTACATACACATCTCGAATGCCTCCAGTCTTCTCTCGTCCTCCAATCTATGTGTCCATGTTTCCGCACCGTACAACTTATCAAATTTTGACTCTTATTTGTGAGGAGGTGGAAGATATAGGTAGCGATGCCTATGCCTCGTGGAAACATGGAGGACATTGAGGAAAGAGGTTAAACAGTGGATTTGGATAGTTCTGCTCAGACTGGGCACTGGTTAAACTGGTATCTACCGATTCGATCGATGGATTTTTCTTCCTCATAGGAAAATCCACTAGGATTGGTAGAATATTAATTGCGTTTCGCTTGGTTTCGCTGTTAGTAGGGCCCGCCCGCCTTTGTGACGGTGCGGGATTCCTCGTCCCTTCCCTTCCTTCCCTATCCCCTCCCCGGAGGCGTCGTCGGGCTCTCATCGCGGCGGCGCCTCCTTCCTTGCTCCTTCCCGTCCTTCCCCTTCTGGGTGCAGAGGAGAAAAGCTAGCGCTTACAGTCCCTGCCCCATGAGCGTATCCCCGCGAGCCCGCCCTAGGGTTTCGTTTCCATTGGTTCAACTGGTAGATTTCATCTACATCTACATGCTAACCCAAAAGCCGCCTAAAGGGTCATGTGGCAGGGTGTGTTAGGACACCAGCCATTTACATATAAAAAGCAAATGCTTAAACAAAATTACGACTGGTATTTATTTAAGTCCTTTATGGTCCGGGGAAAAACGAATTCACATACCTATCCGTTCGGCAAAATATCTCTCTATAGAGTGAAAAGTTCTCGGGATCGCCACCGGGTCAGGAACTCCATATCTGCCAACGTTTCGATGCCCGACTCGGTCATCGTCCTCAGGGCTGCGAATGTCGAGTGACGCAGGACGCAGGACGATTGAGCTGCGTTTGTACGCATATGTCGCGATATTCAGCCGTAGCTGCTAATCGCGTGTAGGTCTTGATGTGAGTTCTTGACGGTTATTTTGGATAGGACGTATTGTGTTTAAGGTTTGGTTAGTTTTATGTTTCGTGTTTGGGTGTTAAGTGTTCTTCATTGGTTAGGTACAGTGTTCTTCATTGTGTGTTAGTGGGGCTAGGCGGATGGGGTGTTTTGATCTGCGGTATTTGAAATGTGGATTGGGTTCGTAGTTCCAGATGTCGTGTAGTAGTGTATTGTTGATGTTTGAGAGTGATTTTTCAAATTTATCTTTAATGTTTGTGAGGTGTTGGTGTAGTGGGGGGATTTTTAGGTCCTTTTGGATTGCTTCGTTTCTCACGAACCATGGAGCGTCGATCATATGGCGGATTATTTTATTTTGTTTTGTGCACAGTTTCTTGAGGTTTGTGTAAGTTGTGTTAGCCCAGGCAGGGTATCCATATGTCATTAGTGGCCGAATCATTGACAGGTACAGCGTGCGTTTGGTGCTGAGATGAAGCTTGCTTCTACGGCTTAGGAGGGGGTGGAGTGCAGCAGTCGCAGCTTGTGTCTTCTTTGCAGCGTAGTTGATGTGGGCATTCCAGGACAGTTTTTTATCGAGTATTACTCCCAGGAACTTAACCTCTTTGGCATCTGGGATGATCTCCTGTCCATAGTGCGAAGGCGTGGTGTTTGTATATTTTGATCTCCTGGCGAAAGTGATGGACGTGCATTTGCTGGCGTTGATAGATAGTTTCCATGTATCCATCCATGTTTTGACGGAATTGAGGTGTTCTTGGACATTTCGTGTGGCTACATTAGGGTCGAAGGAGCGGGAGATTATTGCCGTATCGTCAGCGTATAGGAAGGTTTCGGTTTTGGGATTACAGGGCAGGTCATTAATGAATAAATTGAATAGGATTGGTGAGATTACGGAGCCTTGCGGTACTCCGGAGCAAATCGGTTTGGAAGGTGAGGAGGCAGAGTTGACGGAAACAGAGAAGGATCGGTTTGAAAGGAAGGAAATTAGGAGTTTTTGTATGTACGTGGAAATGGGAAGGTGTGAAATTTTTAGGAGTAGTCCAGCATGCCAGACTCTGTCAAAAGCTTTTTGAAGGTCCAAGAACACCCCATGAGATTGCTTATTTATGTTGAAGCCGAAGTTTATGTATTCAGCTATTCTGGTGATTTGGTGTGTGGTTGCATGGTGTGCTCTGAAGCCGGCTTGCTCAGGTCGCAGAAGGCTTCCTTCGTCGATCTCCGCAGAAAGCCGGTTCAGGATACAGCGCTCCAGTATTTTCCCTAAGCAGTTAAGGAGACTGATTGGGCGGTAATTGTTGGGGTCGTTGAGAGGTTTTCCAGGTTTAGGCAGCAGAATAATTTTTGCAATGCGCCAAGGCATGGGGAAGTGGGATAACAGGAAACAGGCGTTCAGCAAGTGGCGAAGATATGTTGATGAATTACTGTGGAGATTCTTGATGGCACGGTTGGAGATTGTGTCTGGACCTGCTGCGGAGCGTTGTTTGAGCTTGGAGGTTATGTCTTGTAGTTCTGCTGGGCTTATTATAGGGAATGGCGGAGTTGGGGTGTTCTGTAGGGATGTTACAGTTGCAGCTGCTTCATCTTCCAGATTTGAAGGCAGGTGGTTTTGAAAAGTTGCGGATAAGTGGTTAGCGAAGAGTTTCGCTTTTGAGGCATCTGATACGGCGGTGACTCCTTGATGGATGAGGGGTTTGGACTGCGGGCGTTTCCCTTTTAGATTGCGTGCAAGTTGCCACACAGAGTTGTCCTTGTGTGACAAAGACTCTATCATGGAATCCCACTTTGTTGAGTTAAACTCACGGAGCAGGGAGGTGGCGCGGTTTTTTAGCGCTCTGTATAATTTGTGGTCTGCCGGGAGGTAAGTACGTTGCCAGAGTCTTCTGGCAGCGTTTCGTCTCCTGATGATATCCTGAATATGATATGGAAGGCATTCGCCTACCAGAGAGTCCAGTTTAGGTGGTATGGAGGCTGCTTTGAGGGAGGTTTTGAGAAAGCAGTTGAAGTCGTCCACCAGCTTGTCTAGTTGCGAGGTTTTTTTCATGTTTCTCGGGTCCGGGAGAGAGATATTGGCCGTAATCTCCGTGAACTTGGACCAGTTAATCCGTGGGTTCGGCGGAGGTAGAGATTCGTGGGTCAGAGGGATGGTGTACTGTAGCGGGCAGTGATCCGAAGCGGCGTTGTCGATGGTGCTCGGAGTGATGATGGTTGGGATGTTGGAAGAGATGACTATGTCCAGGATGTCCGGTAGCGTTGGGAATGGAGGAAAATGGGTGGGAGAATCAGGGACAGAGACTTGAATGGCTTGCGAGGTTGCCAATTTTTTTAATTGCTTTCCATGTGGATTTGAGGAACGGCAGCCCCAGTCTGTGTGCTTGCTGTTTAGGTCTCCACCGATGATGCAGGGTTTCTGAGCCAGTTTGAGTATTGTATCGGTGTCAGCGGTTTCCCATTTGCAGTGTGGCTTGCTGTAAGCCGACCACACCTCAAGAGGGCCCAACGAGGTGTGAATTGCTGCTCCCACCAGTTCAATGTTTGGTGAGGAGGGATCTCTCAGCTGTTCGAATTTGATCGATTTCTTGATCATCAAAAGGACTCCGCCGCCCGGAGTCTCACGGTCACGACGGATGCAGCGGTAGTTGGGAATATAGAATGATTTATTAGGTTTGAGCCAGGTTTCTTGTAGTAATATTATTTCTGGATGATGTGCTTCGATAAGGTGTTGTAGTTCTAGCTTTTTGTTACATATGGAATCAGCATTCCATTGCATGATGGTTAGTTGGTGTCTCGCTTTAGAGGCCATTGATGATGAGGAGAGCGCCTGATATTAGCTCCTCCAGGAGTATGTCCAATTTGGACTTACCCTCTGTGGGGGCTAGGACTTTTTTGATTAAACCCAGGAACCAAGGTTTGATGGCGGATTTCCAGTCAAAGGGCGCTGAGGTAGGTTGTGGGGGAATTGGTAAGTTGCTGGCTGGATTGGGAGGCATTGGTTGATTGGGCGGAATAACTAGTGGTTGGCTAGAGTTTGAGGGGGTTTGATGATGTGGTAGGTTTGTTGGAGGCTGAGGCGGGTTGGTGGTTGGTTGAGGTTTAAGAGGAGTTGCGGGTGTTCGGTTACGGTTCCATGGGTTGCTTGGTAGGGGGAATTCAGTAAGGTCGTTAACCTGTGGTGGAGCTGGTGTAGGGTTGAGAAGGCGCTGCCTTTTTTCCTTCATTGAGCGTTGTACTTCCTTGTAGGCAGGACACCCTTTGTAGTTGGCCGGGTGGTTACCGGAGCAGTTGACGCACTTTGCCGGCGTGCCGTTCGGTTTGGAGCAATTGGAATAGTGATGGTCTCCGGCACATTTGTGGCATCTGGGTTTAAGTCCACATGTTCTGAATGTATGTCCGAAGTTTTGGCAGGAGGTGCACTGCGGCGGGCCAAGCGATGGTCTGTATTTTTCAACCTTCACGCCAAGATCGAAGAGGCGATTTAGATTTAAAAATTCTTCACCAACTCCAGGATTCCGTAGCTTCACTTGGTAGATGGGGAGTGGCGTAGGTGTAACCGCTGGCAGTTCAATCGCTGGATTTGCTTCTTTCGCAAGCTGACGGATTGACTTTTCTTCATTATTCAGCTTGATGGTGCGCAGTTGTGATATGTGATCTGTGCTAAAGCCAGCGTCTTCCAGGGCCTCGGCAACTTCAGCAATTGTCGTGTCGTAAGGGATACCACGCACGACATAGTGGGTGTGCTTGTCTGTTTTCAGTTGGTATGTATAGTGGGCCCATGCCTTTTCTTTCAACAAGCGTGTGACCGCTCGAAAATCGGCAGTTTTTTGGCATTTAATTCTGATATCTTTCTTGACGAGTGTACAGATCGGGGGAAAGTCGCACACGGCTTTGATTTGGCGTTGCTTCTGTGGCCAATTAGCCGTTTCCGTAAGGAAGATGGGCGGGATGCGGGTGTCAGGTTCTTGTTCGTTGTCTTCGGTCTCTTCCGTTTGCATTTCTGCTGTCGTGCTGTCTTCAGCCTCCGTCGGGGAGATCGCAGTAAACCGGTTGCGAACTACTGTCGTTGCTGTTTGTGGAGGGCTTGGCGGCCGGATTGCACGACGTTTGGTCGGGACGTTAATCCATTTTTGTAGTGGCGCAGGTTTGTCTGCCTCGGGGCTGGTGAGGCTGTACTCAAGAACGAACGCCGTGAGTTCGTCGCCTCTCTCTCGCATAAGCTCCTGCAATCGAGGATCGCAGGCGATTGGTGTGTGACGTTTCTGTTGGTTGAATTGCACATTAGAAGTGCCTGGGGTTGGTTCCGCGTTAGAGGCAATAACGGTGTTTGTAGCAGTCATCTCGGACGAAATGCTATGCTCTGTGCAAGTTTTGGGTTGGTCACGGGCCTGAAGAGGGCCGTTGGGAGTAGCTGGTATCGTGTCATTTTTGTTAGGAGTAGTGTTGGCAGCGTGCGCTGACATTCGGGCTGTGTAGAGCGTTTGTGGCCGCAGTTCTACGTGGGTCAGGTCCTGAAGAGGGCCAATTTGGCCCTGAAGTAAGCTGGTTGGTGGCGTATTATTATCCATTTTGTCGACTAAAGGGGGGACATGGAGGACAGGGGGAGGCCTATTTCCCTGACGAGGGGACCCGGCCGTGTCCCCCAGGCGTGCAATGAGTTTTACCTCAATGCCTGGGGTAGCGGCCGAGACAACCTGGGAAATTGTCGCTTGGACAAAGGCGCCACCCGGAGGTGATAACCACAGTGTCCGGGTTCGAATGTCGAGTGAGAAATTTTGACTTGCTTATATACAGTCACTCTGGTGGTCAGGTGACTGCTGAGTGACTGTATATAAGCAAGTCAAAATTTCTCACTCGACATTCACAGCCCTGAGGACGATGACCGAGTCGGGCATCGAAACGTTGGCAGATATGGAGTTCCTGACCCGGTGGCGATCCCGAGAACTTTTCACTCAATCCATTCGCCGGGAAAGCACGAAATCTTTCTATCTCTCTATATTTATCGCTTATGTCGGGCATGTAAATGTAGTGGTATATACTTTATTTTAATAAATACTCGTACAGAATTAGTTTCTGAGTCCTAAAACTCACGTTTTCAGCATCAAAAATCCCAAAATTCTCCGGAGGATGACCCCTTTTCCTCTCTTGAACTGTAGTGTTCTGCGTACATCCCGGAAGGGCCCCGAAATCTCCGGTAAACCCCCCTCCCCCCTCCATTTCAAAATCCTGGCTACGCTACTCTTAGAAATGAAGTTGGATACTTCTCCCGAGACTGGGTATCGGTAGAAGTTCGTCTGATGGAGTCGTGTCGTGTTTACTCGCTAGTCCGAAGCCATATTTCGGCGAGTCGCACTCGATGTATTTTTTTCTAGGTGTGAAATGGAAACGCTGTAGCACGCCGTCTACTTGGCTTGCGGGCACAAGAGGGGTGAGAGATTTTGCGGGATAACATATATAGGGAGGGCGAAAAAGCCAAAAGGTTGTTTTTTTTTCCAGAGCAGACACGCAAGTGGTGGTGGTGGGCCAGGTGGCTTACGGGTAGGTACTTGTATATGCGCACACGAGAATAGAGTATGGAGTATGAGAGGCGTGAGCTGCCTACGGATGCATGGACTCCCTCCCCCCTTCGTTCCTCCTTACGTGAGACTATTTTGCGTGGAATTATGCACCGGAAAGGGGGAGCCACGTACCCCTTCTACGTACCCTCCCCTCTTTCCTCCAACACCTCTCTATAGCATCCCGTGGGAAAGTGCAGAGAACTGCTTTCCTTTTGAACCGAGAGGGAAATAGGGTGGTTTCCTATTTTTTTATTGCCTAAATCGAAAGGACATTACTCCTGGAGTACGCATTTTATGCTTTTAGATTTTTAAATGGCGATATCTATTCTCCGCGATTGAATGAAAAGTGAAAAATTGCAGGCGGGCGAAAACGCGACGGCTAAGTATGAATGCTGGGAAAAGCCCGTGTGACATCATTCTGGTTCCGGCTGCCGCCATGTGAGGTCACCTTGGTGCGGGGCTATGAGAACCGCTGCCCTGCAGACTACTTGTAGGCAGCAGAGTACCCTACTAGCAAGTAGCGCTTGGCTTAAATTAGAATTATTAATACCCTATCAGGCGAAGGAAATTTTCCGACCACAGACAATTTTAATAGGTGATTATTAAGAGATGTTTCCCTGACTTCTGTGACTCATTTATGTATTGGTAATCTCAGACGATATAAAACTCCTGACTACTCGTATAGCATCTAGGTGCCTGTGACGTCACGTGGAGTGGCATCGCATGGGCGCCAATTTGGCCTTTTTCAAATGAGGATAAAATTAACCATTACCTTTCGTCTAAACTGGGATTTATAAAACTAAATAATTTGTATCGCAATTTGTGTATTTGTAATCGCAATCAATGCCTTACGTTTTTTATGGAGGAAACTACCCTATTGCGACTGAATAGCTGGGAACATTATGGATATAAAATGATAAATTATTGATTGTATAAAAAAATGGAAAAAAAATATACAAAAGAGAAAGAAATCAAAAGAGCCCATTACAAATGTGGACGTGATTTTCAACTCCGTTTTTAATTACTTTGTACTCATTATTCAATCCTGAAAACGAAATTGTAAGATGTATGTAGCTCTATGTATTTTGATGTCTAATATGTAAGTTTCTGCTAACACAAACAACACACTACCCTGACAACATATACAACTGCGCCAAATAATTATTGTATTGTACACTGGCTGGTAGAGGTAAACATGGCTTTACCGGAACGGCTTTACACGCGCCTTCGGCGCGCCAACTAATGACTGGAAATTGTATATTAGTTGTGACTTGATTCGAATTTGAAAGAAGATCAAAAATGACAAAACGTCTTCGTTTTCTTTCACGGAGTTATTATTTTGGTACAAAATATTTCAACCACAATAGGTCATTTTCAAGTACACATGAACATATCTTGTTTGATGTTGGGCACGATATGGTGGAAGTTCTTAATATTAGTAAAATAAGACATTGCAATGTTTCCTCTGAGTTTTATGATGACACTACGCGTTTCGTCGTTACAAACAACAAGACATATATAAAGAGGAACTCTTTAAGACTTGTTACATTTGATAATGTTGTTTGTAACGACGAAACGAGTAGAGTCATAATAAAACTCAGAGGAAATATTGCAATGTCTTATTTTACTAACTAACACATAAACATGTTGAACCAAAAAACATTCCATGGAAGAAAAAGAAGCCGTTTTGTCATTTGTGAACTTCAACTTCCACAAAGTTGATGCGGAAACAATTGAACGCTGAAAGAAGAAACATTTTTAAATATGTGGGTGTCACTTTAACTAATGAATACCAGATCACTCACGCACTCCCATGGCCGTTTATACCCTAAGTGGTATTTAGCCTCTCCAACTGTCTACCTCCAACTCTTCCTCATCCGCCTCACTGACTCCCATTTTCCCCATATCAATCAGCACCTCATCCTTCCATCTTTTTCTCGGTCTTCCTGGAGGTCGTCTTCCATCAGGGTTTTCTTCCCAGACTTATTTTACTTGGGCCTCCTGCTCTCTAGATGAAATCCAGATAGAGGAAGAAATCCCATGTAGATTGGCGTCATCTCAACGATGCTATTTGAGTTTTTAACATTATTTGTTAGCAAAATACTGACCAGAGGAACTTAAGTTCAGTCGAATGAATTAACCAGTCCTACCGCATGGAGCGGAATTCTAGACAATTACGAACAAAGTGAGAATAAACTCTTTACTCGCGCAAATAAAATTTTACGGAGATTGTTCGAACCGATAAAATAAATAGGCGAATGGCCGATAAGGAGGAATCGTTAGGTGTGGGAAGATTAGGAGGACCCTAAAATTACAGTCTTGGTGATGAGCACGATATTAAGGTGGCTGCTACACGAACACAGAAGAGAGCAAGAGCAGACGATGAAAAGAGTGAAGATGGAGCAATCCAGTGGCGGATCTATGGGGAAGATAATACGGGTGGTATACGCCCTTCTTCCATCCCACCTATCCTCCTACGATTGCCTCCATCAGGCCATCAAGCCTCATACAATACAACTAAAAAAAGTTGTCTTCTGCTTAAGGTTTTTAGGACGCTTCTCTTTTCTCCCGCTCTTATTAGCACTTATACGGTCAATCAGTTTGATCTTCATCATTACGTAACTAACAATAATTAACTGACTAATAAGTAACTAAATAATGCGGTTTCCTATTATTTTTTTGCGAAAAGATTATTACTCCTGGTGTAAGTATTTCACACTTTTAGATTTTTAAATGACGATATATATTTTTCATGATTAAATGAAGAGTGAAAAATATCAAGCGCGCGAAAACGCGACGGCTAAGTATGAATGCTGGGAAAAGTCCGTGTGACGTCAATCTGATTCCGCCTGCCGCCATGTGAGGTCACCCTGATGCGAGGCTATGAGGGCCGCTACTAGCAGGTAGCGCTTGGCTTAAATAAGGATTCCTACCCTATAAAACGAAGAAAACTTTCCGAGCTTAGCCAGTTTTAATAGGTGATTATTAAGACATGTTTCCCTGAGCTCTGTGCCTCATGCATGGATTAGTAATCTCAGACGATGTAAAACTCCTATCTACTCGTATAGAAACTAGGTCCCTGTGATGTCACGTGGAGTGGCATCGCATGGGTGCTAATCTGGACTTTTTCAAATGCGGTTGAAATTTACCATTAACATTCTTCTAAACTGGGATTTTTAAAACCAAATAATTTGTATATTATGAATACACTAATGGTGGGAAACGAATCGCAATCAATGCCTATCGTTTTCTTTGATGAAGGAAACTATCATATTGCTCACCGAAGGACAATTTATCATATCGCGATGAATTCAGTTTTGGATTTTCATCATTCTCGGAAAGACTGAATATAGTGGGAATGAAAAATAAATGAAAGAAACATTATTAGAGCCTCGGGGGGGGCTGAAAAATGTTTGGAAACATCCAAACAAAATACATACTAATGATTGACACTTTTTTTCGCAAAGGTGTAGTACCTCTCTCAGCTTAGTGGGCACTTGACGTTGATGGAGGATATCTTTGCAAGACCCTCAAAACGGTCGAGCTGTGCTCTTCATTTACGTACTCGAAGGCTACAACAAAAGTGATAAGTAAAGGCTCGAGTTTTTTGACGGGGGAAGATCACTCGAAAATTCAAGTTCTGTCGGCTCGTTTTCAGTCTACAAGGTGTCAAGTGTCGAGGGCCTTTGTCAAAGTGAAAGGGTCCTGGGGCCCGCGATACAGCCGTTCTGCTATTTTATGGGGGCCACATAGGGACCTGGTGCCTCAATGAGAAATACCTCATGACTCTTGTAATTAGCTTCATAGTGTTGATTAGTTCATGAAAAACGACTTAAATAAATGCTTGTTGTAATTTTGTTTGAGCATCTGCTTTTTATACATATGTAAGCGGTTGGTGTCTTAACATACGCCGCCACACGCCCTTCACGCGGCTGGCTACGTAGCATTTAGATGAAGATAAACTGCTTTATTGTCAGTATTTTAACCCATTATGACCCAATGTTGCATATAAAAAGCATAAAATATGTACTATATATTTTCAGATATATTCAGGAAAGATTGAAACTAGTGTTCTTTTGTACTGTAAATTTTAATGGGGAAATAAGTAGCTGCCTCAATAATTACGATTGAATAAAAATTTTTCACATTTTAAAAATGGAAGTCTTGAAATTTAATTTCTCCCAGAAGCAGCTCTGGATTAGAAAGGGCTCATTCCGATGCCTGTAAGCTAGCCTTGCTGGCTGTGAGATCCGCAGTCACATTTAAATACCACGTTTATCCATTTTATTTCAGAGGACATTTCGCACGTGCCCCTTAGCATTTGTTCCGGTGCGCTGAAGAGAAAACTGATAAATGTTTTACGAAAACAGTTTTTGTGGCATACTACTCGTTTAAAACTGATGCTATGAATTTGAAAATGTCAGGGTATAAGTAAGTAAGTCATTCTAAAAATTTTCTTATGCATCAAACATTTTAGAAAATATTGAGGCGAAATATTTTTCTCGCTAAAAATATTATATGCACTCCGACCCATTATATGCACTCCGGAAAACTAAGGATAATAACATTGTCAAAGTATAGTTTAAGCTATTGATGGGATGTAAAAATTTACCGTGTGATGAGTCCCCTTAAATAAGTAGATAAACTTTGAAGAGAAGCCGATGATCTACCCCCTTGGTCCTCAGAACTCAGAGACTGCCTTCACGTAAATATTTATTCGTAAGTAAGGTAACGGTGGGCCTTAAAAATGATTTGTTGCATTAGTTATTAATTAGGAAATGAATAAATATAAAGAAAATAATTAGGAACAGCCAAAGATAACGCAATATAAAGCATTAATCAAAATTATATTGAATGCATTATTTATTGGCTCATTTAGTAATAGATCTATATCGTGAAAATAAATGCACATTTTTGAGTTCTTCGGACTCGCTCTGACTCACATTCGGACTCGCTCACTCGCTTCGGACTCAAATTCGAGCATTCGACCTGCAGAAATAGAAAGGGTTGCCGACCCTAAACCTTAGTAATGCATATCTGTGTCACGCCTAGAGATTTCCCGATCTTCCTCTTTTGATGTGACATTCGTACAAGTTGCACTGTATTGTCGCACTAAGGATGACCACTTTCCGCCACTCAAAACCCTTTTCACACGGGCGATCCCAAGTCACATTCCCGGATCAAGTTTTCACAAATGAATCGTCGAAAAGGAAACGGAGAATGGATACCCGTATGCGTACTACGAACGCATGTGAATACAAAAGCTCTCTCACCTTTTACAAGTCAGGTATACGAGTGTCCTAATTTCCCTTTCTCGATATGTAAGGCCCCTCGTAAAGGAGCGAAACGCGAAAGCTGTATCGCGGGGCCTCGGGGCCGTCACGCTTTGACAAAGGCCCTCGACACTTGACACCTTGTAGACTGAAACTGAGCCGGCAAAACTTGAATATTTGTGCGATTGTGCCCCGTCGGAAAACTTGGGCCCTCACTTTGCGCTCTTGTTATAGCTTTCGAGTGCGTAAATGAAGGGTCCCGACTCGACCGTTTTGAGGGCCTTGCATCCTTACATCAACGTCAAGTGTCCACTAAGCTGAGAGTGCATCCGTACTGGCACTTAACTGCGCCATTATGGAAGATAACTCACCGGTTGGGTAAGTGAGTGTTTAGTGGAATATTGCAAAGATGTTATGACTCCTATCATGGCAAAAATCCACAAAGTTGAGCCATAAGATCTTTAATTAACAGATAATATTAGCGCAAGGCGCTGGTGGAGTAGTTTAACTATTTTGGCAGCACATTATAGACAAGAGTTGATGAACTAGAAAATAATTAATTGATGTAATATTTACACAACCTCTCAAAGCAATACCGTCTACAATTAAGACGTTCAAAGAGTAAAATAGACTTACAACTTAATATCAATAACAAATTAGCTGGGTGACAGAAAGAGAAATGAATGAATTTTATTTTGATGACAATCCTCTTTAAAAAAATTTTGCATACGTATAAAAATGCGCAGTGAAATGCAATTTAATAAATAAGCGATTCTTACACATATCATTTAACCCACATATGATATAATCAGCATTGGTAAAGGGGAAAATCGCAGCGTCACTAAAAAAATTACATAAAAAGGACTAGCGGTATAAAGGATCTCATTATCAGAAAGAGAATTGCTTTAGCAAAGGAGCAATCTATCGATAGAAAAGAGCTAATGAAGGGATCGTTATGTGTGTTCAAAAAAGGATAATTAAGAGTCTGATCTCTTGTTAGTCGCATTTGACTTACGACTAATCTTTAATCTGTTAAGAATTTGTGTTTTTGTAGAACTAATGGGAATGAAACGACCTTCTTTGCCCTGACGTGGTCGAGACTGGAATTGCTCCTTGGTAGACTTCAGCATCGCATATTTCTCTTGAGAAAATATCGTCCGAATGTAAGCAGTGCGTCTTCTTCTGGAGAAACCCGAAATTCTTTCGCCATTCGGGCGAGCCAGCAGTTGAGTTTCCCTCCCACGAGATGCTATCCGCTCCTCCATCATCATCCGGGCAGTAGATCACGTTCGTGACCCTCTGTGTGACTCTTTTCCCGTGCCGCATACACAAAAGGCCAAGCAGATCCCCAGTTTTTACGTGGTTAAACAGGGGAGTCACTCAATTTTTTTTTCTCGGTCAACAGTCAGTCCGAAACTCTCTGCTTCCGCCTGATAGTTATAACGATTTACTTTTCTCGACGACGTGCACAAAAAAAGGTCGCTATATATTTTGTCCCTTTTCGCCGCACTGCCAGGCAGCGACACGTCGCAATAAATCTAAAGTGCTCATCCTTTTCTAAAAGACGCGGTCATCACCTCTGTTTGCTCGCTTGCTTTCTGTGTCGCTCCCTTGGAGGCTTGCACCGTAGAGCTACGTGTCCATCGGTGACCGAATTTCGAGACTCGATCGAGAGATTTTCTCTGAAGTGTATCCATTAGAGACTAGTCTCAGCAACAGACAGTTACGGTCTTTGAAACTAAAGTTCTGGAGACTTATCTCAATAATGGCACAATGGACTTTTTTGTTTCGTAATACAAAATATGGCGATGCATTTGCATATCAAAATAGTGTTCTTTTAACTCTCCCTGACGTGAAACAATTCCAAGTCTCATAAACAAACCGGTCTTTGAGACTAAAGTTTCGGAGAATTATCTCAATAATGGCACAATGGACTTTTTTGTTTCGTAATACAAAATATGGCGATGCATTTGCATATCAAAATAGTGTTCTTTTAACTCTCCCTGACGTGAAACAATTCCTCTACATCTACGAGTTATCGTGCAAGTGACCACCAGGGTGTGTGGCACAGGGTGACTCCACATCACTCATCGTAGCCCGGATGGAAATCTCTGTCTAACCGTAGATTGAACAGAATAGACAGATTCAGAATGTCTTTTTTCCACGATCAATATGAAATTATAATGGCAGCGTTAGAACTCACAAATAGAATAGATGGGTGACTGTAGTGTAGCCTACTAACTTATGTATAACTTAATGCATGTTTCTGAATTTTATTATTATTTCTAACAGCATGTGGTAGTATAATTTTTTAGTATGCGTGACGTTTTTTGGACCGTGTGGTGTGCATGTGGGAGTCCAAATGCAGGCTGCATGCTGGTGATTCATCACCCCTGCCAAACACCCTAGAGGTGGCTCGCAGAGTATTATGTAGATGTAGCCTTTACCAGACATATGCCCGCTTTCGAGACGCAGGCCAGGCACATAGGACAGCGATATGCGGTCTGATTAGTTATTAGCAGAATGCTATAAACACTAACAATTAACCATGTTTTGTGTGTGTAGGTTTCTTGAATTTATAAAAATGATTTCAGATACAACCGCTACTTTAAACTGCTTTATCTGAGCCTCTATTGGTGACATAATATCTAGATTGAACTCAGAACTGTGTCCATTGAAGACTAGTCTCAGCTTCTGAGAGGTCTCAGAGACTTGAGTCTCGAAGACTTATCTCAAAATTGACACTGCTATCTTTTTTGACCTCAATATTGAAAATGTTCATTACCGTCTCGTAGTATAGGTCCAAAAAATACTACAATACAAAATACGAAAAAACAAAAATGCTAGGAACCCAAAGAAAAATTCGAAATGAAAATACACAATTTCTTCAGGGCTATGAATTAATATTATTACATTAAATTGATACATGAAAGCATAAAATATTATTAAAATGTTTATTGAATTTTATTTGTTGTAGCCCTGGTGACCTAATATATAGGTTATAAACCCTGTGTGCAAATCCAAATATAGTGCTTATAGTAAATAATTTTCCAGTGAAAAGTTACCAAGGTTGTGTATTTTCATTTCAACATGGATTTTCACAAAGTTAAAGCCGAATCGATTGATTTTATCGGAAATATTCGAATTAAAAAATATTTCTTATTAAAGAAGTTCGATTTATCCAGGTCCCACTGTATATCCAACGGTTAGCAAGATATTGCAATCATTCAAAACAGATTTTTAACGAAAGCGTCATGACATTAAGCGTCGTATCTCTGGAAACAAGGAAGATTGAATGGCATGCAATGTATTATTTTAAAAGTCTTGAATTGGGCAAGATAATCGCTGAGTAGATCATGCCCGCTGACAATCACGGGTAGGAATGCCTGTTTCCTTGAGAACGACGGGCGGCTTGAGCAAAAACTATAAATTTCTGAAGAAGGCCACGCAGGAGAGATTCTGAACTTTTGAGCAGACCGGTCGCCGTCGGACCAAGGAAGTCCAAGAATCTCCATTTGAATAGCGACCATTCTTCTATTCATTCCTCTACCTAAAGGAAAGTGTTTTTCAACGCATTTAGATCGAAGATTATCCACAGGTATTCAATTAGCGCTCGAACGAAATCGATAATTCTTCACCAAAATTTAAGCGCTGTCATGGGAGTAATTTTATTAGGATTTTATCCAGACGTTCCTACGGGCCACGGTAGAAGAGTGTTACTATGGATAACTAAATTCAGTCATTCTTATACCTTTACGATAAAAAATGAGTTTTTAAGAGGTATCGATCCTCACATTCCGAAAGACAAAGTAGTTGGACCATATATATATTTCAAAAGTTACAGCTCCGGCGACGTCAATTAAAATTTCAGCGAAATAAATAGACTCATTTAGACCTCATATAACGCTTTAATAACTCATCGAGAACTTGATATGACCGTAAAATATAAAAGCTCTGCCTAAAATAAATTTTAAGAGATTTTGAATCTTGATATGATGCGACAGCAAATTTTACCTCTTTGCCTACTTTGCGATAATAATTATTAAAATATACGTAATTGTTCGCTATTTGAGATGAGATTAAGTGGTCATATTTGCAGTAGTGTTATTTTGGATCATCATAAATAGTTAAATAAATAGAGATAACGAAATAGCGTAATAATGGTTTTTAATCTGGAAGTATAGCACAGAAAAAAGGGGAACAAAATTTATACATTTTGAGAAGCCTTGAATAAATTAAAAGACAGATCTGTGACTAAGTTACCATAAAATTGATCGCTGATCATCGTATCATAAATTAATCACACCAACGTGTCAAAGTGATTACCATTGAAAAATTGTCTACAAAAATTTATAATTTTATCATTTGGATGATAAAAATTTTTTATCTTCATGATATTGCCTAATGAATTTGTAGAAAAAACATTTAAGTAAAAAAAAAACTTTCGTGGAAAAAGATAGTTGGCACCTAAGGTCAGAAAATGGTACCACTAAGGTCTATAAAATTTCGAATTAGAATAAAATTGGTTTATTTCATTCCGAGACTTTCATAAAATTCATAAAAAAACATGCATCAGCGGAGGAAATATTTTAACTGGGAGCGTTGAAACACCGAAAATAGGCTATCAACTAAAGACGTGAATAAAAACGGTAAGAGCTATAGGAAAGAAAGAAAATGCATTTTTCCTTTGATGATAAAGAAGATTAATCAAACTGTCTCATTCGGAAACAGTTTGCGAGAATATTCCATAAGAGCCTATATAAACGGGTGCATTGCCTCTAAATAATAAACCTCCCGTTTGATCGGGAAAAAAATTTCATTACATCTTTCAAGGGTGATATAATGGTATCACTGTCCCGTTTTTACGCCGACATTTTTCATGAAGCATTTTTATGACCGGGGAATCAATTGAACCTTTAGGGGGCAATTCCACAATGTATGTCACTGAAAGAAAAAAAAATGTTGCAGCGTCAACAAGTATTGATCTCAGAATGGATGCAATTCAATTGTCGATTTTATAACAACGTACCTTGTCGTGGGCGTAAAAGGAAGGCCATAGAAAGCTTATATCATAGGGGCGGGGATATGTATTTCACCAAGACCCTCTCCTTCCATTCAAGTTTACTATATAAACAGACGTTCTTTCGAACATTGTAAAGAGGAGGAATTTCCCCGCAGGCATTGATGTATTTCTGCCACACGATTGGGATAAATTTTCGAAATTCGCTCCCTCCTTCCATAGCTCCTTTTTAGCTGGCATGCAAAAAATTCACCGCGCAAACTCAGTCCCATATGTCTACCAATAGAATGTTATACTTTCCCTACTGGTTAATTATTTGTTTGTTTTTATTTTATTTTGTTATTTTATTGTGTCTAATTTATGTCATTGTTGAAAATTTCACTTTAAATTGACGTCACGGCTGTATGTGAAAATTACTTAAATAAGACGAGTACAAGCCGCAATTCTCAATAGTGTTGCGTATAAATGCTTTGATAGCAAAGAAGAAAATCAGCTTTATAAGAAAATAAAAACGGAGGCGTATTAGCGCTATGCAAAGTGTTTTAAAAATATTGGGAATTTAAAATAAATGTATTCGTCCGTATTCATGTTGTACCCTTCAGAATAGTCCCCAATTTGATATTTAGCACTTGTACCAGTGCTTCTTCCAATCCTCGAAATACTTCTCAAGCTCGATCTTTGGTATAGCCTTTAGCTCTGCCAGCGATATCTTTTAATGTCATTTGTTCTTATAAAACGACGGCGTCTTTATTTTTGGAAATGGGAAAAAAGTCACAAGGAGCCATGTCTGGTGAGTTTGGAGGCTTGTGTATCGTTAACGTTTTTTTTTGCCAAAATTTCACGAATAGCAATGAAGTATAAGTCGATAATTGCCGAGCTCATGAAGACACGTCAAACCTTAGCGGCTGCCACAGACTATGAAAAAACAATAAATACGGCTGAAATTTCATCATACGTTAGGGGCTACCATAGCAAAATAATAAAAAAAATTGACAACCGGACTCTCCAAACTAGCGAAAAATTAAAAAAATCAGTTCCCTTAATTTTCTGAACACATCTTGTAGTCCCGTTTTGCAAATAGGGATGCACTTTTGTGGGGGTTCACACCACATACCTACATAAATAGGTACGAGTTATTTGTTGTTATTGTTTTTTTCACTGAAATGTAGATTGCCTGTAAGGCATCTATTACATACTGTGTTGTTAATTAATCACCCCCTGCCTCTAACTCTTCATCTACATAATAACCTGCGAGCCACCTCTAGGGTATTTGGCAGGGGGTGATCAATCACCAGCATGCAGCATGCAATTGGACTCTCACATGCACACAAAACGGTCCAAAAAACGTCACGCATACTAACAAATTATACTACCATATGCTGTTAGAGATAATAATAAAATTAAGAAACATGCATTATGTTTTACAGAGTTTAGTTGGCTACACCACAAGTCATGCAATCTATTTATGAGTTCTATGAGTGAAGTGAGGTGACTCGCTGGGTATTATAATGTTGATGGATAATATTATGCCATTCCCTAGGAAAAATGATCCCTCTAGATACTATTTTTCATGTTCCACGGCTATTAAAAAACTCAAGCATCATATATTTTCCAATTAAATTGTTCCAAATTGATGCAGATAATACGGAATATCATCAATGCATCTACATATACAAAATACCCTGCGAGCCACCTCTAGGGTGTTTGGCAGGGGGTGATCAATCATCAGCATGCAGCATGCATTTGGAGAATGATGACGTTGAAGTTCTAAATGTCCCTCCCGAATTTTGACCCACCTGCTGACCTCACATATTTTCTTAAAAGTGATCCTTATGACGAGCTGCTGGAGAATCTACATCTACATAATACCCTGCGAGCCACCTCTAGGGTGTTTGGCAGGGGGTGACCAATCACCAACGTGCAGCATGCAAGAGGACCGCCACATGCACACCGCACGGTCATAGAAATATTACGCACACTAGAAAAATATACATGCTTATTCATAAAAAATTGCTAATGGTTAGTAATTCCTAGTGCAAATACGTGCAAGGTTAGAACTATGAAAAAACATGCAATGAGTGATCCTAGCGAGCGACGCCATTAATCCTATCAATTGGGACAAGCTTGCTATCCTAATAGTACGAGGGAAGAATGACATTTTAAATCTCTCTGTTTGCAGTCTATTTATTTTATTTTATTCTCATGATCGCATACTATAGTGCGATTGTAAACGAAGGGTATGAAATAGCTGGTATCTACTATAGTACGATGGTAAACGAAGGATATAGAATAGCTGGTATCACTTCTTCACATTTATTCGCGCACTAAGTAATTTAATCCGAAGGTTGGTTGGGATAGGTAAAGGTAGAGCTCACCCCTTTATAAGCCACAGGCGTTCAAAATTCACACATTCTGGGTGGGAGGGTCAGTTACTTTTCCATGGACACCTTGCACTTCGAGGAGTTTGATTTGGGGTAGTCCGAAGGCTTCGCATGGGATTTGAACCCGGTGTCTCTCGATCAACATCAAAGCCAAGAGTATGCGTGACTTTTTTGGACCGTGTGGTGTGCCTGTGGGAATCCAATTGCATGCTGCATGCTTATGACTGATCACCCCCTGCCGAACACCCTAGAGGTGGCTTACTGGAGGTAATCAGGGTGGGGATTTTCCCTATTAATTTGGTAGCATGTTCTTTCCATGATAAATCACAGTCAACCTAGAAATTTAATGTGATGCTATTCCGTAATAGAGAAATTATCTAGCATTAATATATTTATTGGAATTGTCTTTTGTTTTGAAGGATTAAAATCTATAAAGATTTGATTAATCGTAGCGGGCGTAACTTGGTGGAAATCCATAATCGCAGGAATGGAAGATCAACAACTTTGCTATTTCCACATCGTAATTTATTGACACCGACGATGGTTCCGTTACAGAGTAACATTATCAAGGTGGGATGGAGGGTCTTGGAAAGGGGCGACCGGGGGTCCGCTAAAATGTTTGAAAAATCTGAATGAATCAAACGACTTACTGCCATGATATTAATAATTAATGTTATCTTTAACTTAAAGGTAAAGTTTAACTTAAACCTTGATAATGTTACTCTTTAACGAAACCATGGTCGGTGTCAATAAATTACTATGTGGAAATAGCAAAGTTGTTGATCCTTCTATAAAGATTGTTTTATTAACAATGAGGGTCCAAATGCATGGTGCATGCTGGTGATTGATCACCCCTGCCAAACACCCTAGAGGTGGCTCGCAGGGTATTATGTAGATGTAGATGAGGGTCTCTTGCTAAATTTTTCTCTCGTACTAACTTTTTCTCAAGCATTGTAAAATATAGAGTACCTCACATGCGTAATATGCCCACTAACAATATTCTAACTTCTCTCTCCATTCACAATCTTCCTACTGTACGCCTTAAAAGTGACCTTAAATTTATATACAATATCATCGACTCAATCACAGACTGTCCTGAACTACTTTTCTTAATTTCCGAGTACCCTCACGCGCACACACTCACTGCTCCACACACCACTTCCCAGATTATCACTCATTCAACGCTCACTTTTTTTCCGCCTCCCCTCACTTTTAATTCCCTTCCTCCGAGTATTGATCCCTTTTCCCTATCCCCGAAAGTCTTTAATAACCTGGCTCTATCTTACCTCTCTAAACATCAATAACAATACTTCCCATTTCTTTCAATTGCTACAATTTTCTTTAGCTTTTTTATACTTGTGTTCTAATTTGATTCTCGTTACATTTTATGTGCTTGATTCTCGGCATATTTTAGGTTGATGTGACTCCCGTAACATTGTATGTATTTTCTTTCTTGTTATATACTAATTATTATATTGTCATTGTGCCACTGTAAATTGGCAATAATTGCTGTATGTGGGCTTTTGAAATAAATAAATGAATAAATAAACTTGTTAGGTTGCTGAAATAAAGAACAGAGAGAATTGGTGACAGGGAGGCTGTGGGTGGTGGCCGAGGTAGTTGTTCCCGTTACTCAAGAACCGTAAAACAGCATGCCCCCTCATTGATGTCCCTCAAGGACAGTCGAGAGGGGTTCTCGCATCTGGTGCGTCTACCCTTTTGCATTCAGGATGGGAGCACAACAGGAAGAATGGCCGAGGTGCCTGCTGAGGGCCTGTTGCCACGACAACCCTTTTGTTTTGAATGAGCCAAGGGTGCTTTCCCCATACCACAGCCAAGGGTTAAGATCACTCCTACCACTAAAGGGGACCCGTATCTCGAGGAGGGCAAAAATACCTTTCTCCAAATCGCCACCCAGGCTGGCCAACAGTACCGTTTTTCCATGATATTCATACTTTTGTCACGGTCTCTTTTGAAATGAAAATATACAACCTTGGTAAATTTTCACTTGAAAATAATTTATTGGCACGACGCGTTTCGACGCTGAGGCGTCATTATCAAGTACTTAATACTCCAGTACAAGTAATTAATACCTAAGTACTTGATAATGACGCCTCAGCGTCGAAACGCGTCGTGCCAATAAATTATTTTCAAGTGAAAATTTACCAAGGTTGTATATTTTCATTTCAACATGGATTTTCACAAAGTTAAAGCCGAATCAATTGAATTCACTGTCTTTTTTTTGCTAATGGTGATAAGAACTTTTCCGACGTCGGTAGCGGCAGAGTTTTAAGCGTACTGCGATGCATGGCAGTTAGAATTAAATTTGAAAAAATGCCTCGTAATGAATTTATGGAAGAAGAATAACTCCCTACAACATAGCTATATAATTCGGGGCACTCCAATAAAGACAGTTGAATCCGTGAAATATCTAGGGTTAGACTCAATTATGATCTATCGTGGAATAAACATATTCGGAAAATAACCGATCAAGCTAATCGTAAAATGGGTTTTGTTAAAAGAAAGTGCGATGACAAAGTGAGAGAAATTAGCTACTTCTCCCTCGTTAAACCCAATTTAGAATACGATGCGGGTGTTTGGGACACTCATGAAAAAGGTTTAAAAACAGTTAGAACGCATGCAACGAAGAGCTGCCAGGTATGTGAAAATTCGTTATTATAGTCTAGTAACTGACCTCTTAGATAAACTCCGATGGGAATCTCTGTCAGACCTTAGATAGAAAAATAGACTAAACCTTTTGAATAAATTCAAGAGCAGTGTCTTTTCTAACGAAGTTAGCCATATCTTACGAACGCCACCATACTAAAAAGTCATTTCTCGGGGATCGGGTTAGTGCCGTGGCTGGAGTGTTGGCATCCCACCATGGTTGTCCGGGTTCAAGTCCCGCGGCAGTGGGTATTCTCCTGATCCATGTTGTGTGCTTTATTGAGCGCACTTTAGGTACGGTACCTCCGTCCGTCGGATGGGACGTTAATCCGTGGCCCCTTGGCGCCTTTCGTTAAGAGCAGGCTAATACCTACACCGCGTTTCTCTCCTCTTTTCCATCCTTATCATTCCCTCATGCGCAAATGACATGAACTATATGCCGCCCTCTCCAAATACATTATCATGCCAATACATCTATATAATACTCTGCAAGCTACCTCTAGGGTGTTTGGCCTGCTTGCAGCATGCCGATGCATAATCCGTGAAATATCTAGGGGTTAGACTCAATAATGATCTATCGCGGAATAAACATATTCGAGAAATAACCGGTCAAGCTAATCGTAAAATGGGTTTTGTTAAAAGAATATTAGGAAAGTGCGACGACAAAGTGAGAGAAATTAGCTACTTTTCCCTCGTTAGACCACATTTGGAATACGCTGCCAGTGTTTGGGACCCTCATGAAAAAGGCTTAATAACGGAGTTAGAACGCGTGCAAAGAAGAGCTGCCAGGTATGTGAAAGGTCGTTACGATAGTCTTGTTAGTGTAACTGACCTCTTAGATAAACTCGGATGGGAATCTCTGTCGGACCGTAGATTGAAAAATAGACTAAACCTTTTAGATAAATTCAAGAGCAGTGTCTTTTCTGACGAAGTTAACCATATCTTGCGGACGCCAACGTACTACGGAAGATCAGGTCATATAAATAAAATAAGAGAGATAGATTGTAGAACAGACAGATTCCGAATGTCATTTTTTCCACGATCAATAAGAGATTATAACGGCAGCAATAGAACTCGTAAATAGATTGCATGACTTGTAGTGTAGCCTACTAACCTATGTAAAACTTACTGCATGTTTCTGAATTTCTATTCTATATTCTATTTCTAACAGCATATAGTAGAATAGTTTGTTATTATACGGGACGTTTTTTGGACGGTGTGGTGTGCATGTGGGAGTCCAAATGCATGCTGGTGATTGATCACCCCCTGCCAAACACCCTAGAGGTGGCTCGCAGGGTATTATGTAGATGTAGATGCAAGGGGATTCCCACATACACACAACTTGGTACCAAAAACGTTATGTATACTAATGTATTATACTACCACATTTGTGCAACGGTAAAACTTGCTAACTACTCAATAATATTATTCATTAATAAATCCCTTCCAATCCGAATGATGAAAGAAAATAAGTGCGGTATAACAGTGGTAGTGGAAAATAAAAACTATATCTACATCTACATTATATGCACGGAGAACATAATATTAAAACCGCACTATATTTCCAGGTCCAATAGAAGCGATATTTTAAGAGAGATGTTTTGCCGAACGGATAGATATGGGAATTCGTTTTTCTCCCGAGCCACGATGGATTTCAATAGATGCTAGTCGTAATTTCCTTAGTTCCTTCTTTTTATTTGTACACGGCTGGCTGTCCTAACATCCCCTGCCACACGCCTTTTAGGCAGCTTGCGGAGTGTTGTGTAGATTTCTAGATTTTTGGTGACAGCCCCCACCGCCTGCTGGCATTCATGTACTCTGGGCTTTTTTTTAGATCACAACGAAGACGAAAAGTGCCAAAATAAAATTCTACAATTGTAAAATTACTCTAACGTGCACTTTTTTCTTCGAAGGATGCAACGCTGTAACACCCCCCAACCCGCTAGGCACCTTTTGTGGCGGCTCTTGGAATGGAATATAGATGACCTGTATAGTACCTACTTTAGGAAAGAGGCGTTTATGATGCGATATTTTCATTTACACATGAGCAACTTGTGAAATTTAACTTGTCGCGTTTCTAGATATTTCAATTGTTACCATTTTTAAATTTCTACCGCTTGTCCATGCGTAAATATGAGAATATCTTGCATCACATAATCAAGCGATGGTATCAATGCAGCATACGGCGGTGTGAATAAGAAAAAAAATTCTGGCTGGTAATCGAACCCCGTTCACCGGCGTGACAGGCGGGGATACTGACCACTATACTACCGAGGATGAAATGTATATATTACGGATTTTAAGGAACTTAATGTCGTGACAGTCGTGATCATCTTACTCAAATGTTTGATAAATTTGACGTGCTTGCCATCGAGGCCGTAGCCAGCCGATGGTTACATGGTTTCAAACCCCCTACACTCCCGACCGCCGAAGCGCTTAAGAGATATCTTTTGCGTTATCCCTACCTAACCATCACTCTTCTATGGCCTGGATGACAGGCATGTCAATTTTCCTATCCATTATACGAGGGTAGCTAGGCCACTATATTAACTTTCTTAAAATCCACCATTTACTCATCTGATCCTCGGTAGTATAGTGGTCAGTATCCCCGCCTGTCACGCGGGAGACCGGGGTTCGATTTTCCGCCGGGGAGAACTTTTTTCCTTATCTCATTGCTCACATTTTGTAATCTCACATTTTGTAATGCAACAATCACTAGATACATGACTCAAGGTATTAGATAGATACACACTTAATTACATATATACACGTAGAAATTAACGCATTTAAATGCAGTAGGGTCTTCAAAATGGTAACCATTATAATTTTTAGCGTGGGTTGCGAGATTTTACAAGTTTCTTCCGTGGAAATTAAGATATCGCCTATAAACGCCTCTTATCTTATGTAACATGTAACTTATCTACATAAAATTCCATAAGCCGTCACGATAAGCGTCTGGCATGGGGTGTTAGGAAACTACGTCTTTTTTAAAAAAAAAGTGCCCGTTACAGCAGTTTCGCGACTGAGTACCACGCGTGGTAAATGGTAAATTCCACGTGGCCAAGTAGGGCCTTTATGGCGTGCGTGTAAAACGGATAACTAAACGAATCAATTCGGCAAAATACTTGGTCCTGGCGAGTGACGACATTAATTCCATTAATCAAGACACCTTTGCTATCCCTGAAGTACGAGGAAAAAAAACCGTTATTGATATAAACGTACAGCTATGCTAATGATACATGAGAATTCACAAATAGATAAGACGGCTTGTAGTGCAGCTAACTAACTTATGGTTACTTTAATACATGTTTCTGAATTTTCTTATTATTTCTAACAGCATGTTTTGTGTGTTCTAGCTTTATTGGCAGATAACCTTGATGAGCAGTTCGCAAGTTCTGCCTTTGCACGAATGTGGCAGTATAATTTGTTAGTATTGCGTTACGTTTTTGCAACGTGTGCTATATGGGAATCCAATCGCATGCTGGTGAGAACACCCATTGCCAAAGACCCTGGAGGTGGCTTGCAAATATTTATTTAGATGTATGATGTAGATGATATGGAGGAGAAACTGAAACAGTTTGGCTTAAAAGCCTACATACGCTCAATATGCATACAAATTGTAATTTATTTATCTATTTATTTAATCCAGTCCAAAAACAGCACGAGGCCAATCACAGAGGACTCACAATAACAGGATAAACAATTTAGTAATATTAAGCAACGTAACCAATAATAATTACCCCAAAATATTCAGTAGTATTTACAAATAAATGACAAAGAATAGTAAATTTATAGCAATAATTATAACTAGGCGTTAAAAGCCCGCTGTTTGAAGCACACGGCGATTCCCTGGCTCTGTACTGCGAAGGTTTTGAAGGTTGGCTAGCTCGACCATGGACTACAGAGGTTATGCCCCGAAGTTTTCAGCCCTTCCTCCGATAATCCGTCGTAAGCCTCATGACTGCGTCGACAGGGCGGGACACCCCGCTGACCACCACCGAGACGCTGAGGGTACTTCGAAGAAGTGCGAAGTCAAAAGGATATACACTCGGTCTGAAAGCCAGCAGAGTCACTTTCCTCTCTATTTTTCTCTCTGCCCTCCTATTCTCTTTCTTTTTAGAAAACTCCCTCGCCTCTTTTCCTTCTTCATTTCCTCCATTGTTGAGTGCCAAGTGCAGCGAGCAGTCCTTGGAGACAAAGATGGACGGACAGTTCTCCGAAAAAGCGCACGAGCGAGTCGAAAATTTATGATATGCCTCTCAACGAGAGCTGACTCGGAGCTGCCGATAGTACAATCGACAATCTTACTGCCGAATAGTACTACAGACATTTCCTTGGTGCTGGGACGAGGGTGAATCGGTATTCCACTATCAATCGAATCGAATTTTTAATCGAATACAAAACATGAGGAAGCAATGTGTCGTTTACCGCCGTACTATTGTAAACCTGATCACGAGAAGAAAGTACAGGATATGGACTACGAAACAGATAAATTTTAAATGTTTCTTTCTCCTTGCACTATTACGGATGACAACGCCGCAAGGTGAGGGTGAGTGCAAAACCGAGAAGTGTGCATACGATAGGCGTGAAACACTTGATGTATGTAATCTCAAAGGATGTAGAAGTATGCTAAGTATACACCATGCGAGTTCGACTACCGATACAGGAATATTTGAGCGATAATGGCATTCGGTCTTCCGCCGGCCACCGGCCAGACGCCCTCAGCGGAGCGGTGCACCGCACAACTTAAAACCCTCTAGATGTCGGATAGGCAAGTATAGGCAAGATTTTTTTCTCCATCTTGTTGAATATACTCTTCCCAAGCATTCTGCATAGGAAACATCTACATCTACATAATACCCTGCGAGCCACCTCTAGGGTGTTTGGCAGGGGGTGATCAATCACCAGCATGAAGCATGCATTTGGACTCCCACATGCACACCACACCGTCCAAGAAACGTCCCGTATAATAACAAACTATACTACTATATGCTGTTAGAAATAGAATATAGAATAGAAATTCAGAAACATGCTTTAAGTTTTACATAGGTTAGTAGGCTACACTACATCTACATCTACAAATTACCCTGCGAGCCACCTCTAGGGTGTTTGGCAGGGGGTGATCAATCACCAGCATGCAGCATGCATTTGGACTCCCACATGCACACCACACCGTCCAAGAAACGTCCCGTATAATAACAAACTATACTACTATATGCTGTTAGAAATAGAATATAGAATAGAAATTCAGAAACATGCAGTAAGTTTTACATAGGTTAGTAGGCTACACTACAAGTCATGCAATCTATTTACGCGTTCTATTGCTGCCGTTATAATCTCTTATTGATCGTGGAAAAAATGACATTCGGAATCTGTCTGTTCTGCAATCTATCTCTCTTATTTTATTTATATGATCTGATCTTCCGTAGTACGTTGGCGTCCGCAAGATATGGTTAACTTCGTCAGAAAAGACACTGCTCTTGAATTTATCTAAAAGGTTTAGTCTATTTTTCAATCTACGGTCCGACAGAGATTCCCATCCGAGTTTATCTAAGAGGTCAGTTACACTAACAAGACTATCGTAACGACCTTTCACATACCTGGCAGCTCTTCTTTGCACGCGTTCTAACTCTGTTATTAAGCCTTTTTCATGAGGGTCCCAAACACTGGCAGCGTATTCCAAATGTGGTCTAACGAGGGAAAAGTAGCTAATTTCTCTCACTTTGTCGTCGCACTTTCCTAATATTCTTTTAACAAAACCCATTTTACGATTAGCTTGACCGGTTGTTTCTCGAATATGTTTATTCCACGATAGATCATTATTGAGTCTGACCCCTAGATATTTCACAGATTCAACTGCCTTTAGCTGCGTGCCCCGAATGACATAGTTACGCTGTAGGGAGTTATTCTTCTTCCAGAAATTCATTACGACGCATTTTTCCAAATTTAATTCTAACTGCCAAGCATCGCACCAAGCTTGGATAGCAGCAAGGTCATTCGTTAGTTCATCTATATCTTTGCTGGAACGAATTTCTCTGTAAACTACAGCGTCGTCTGCAAATAATCGTAACTTACTCTGCACTACTTCGCCAATGTTGTTTATATAAAGTAGGAATAGGAGTGGGCCAACGACACTACCCTGAGGAACGCCAGAAGTGACTCTAACCTCATTGGAGACTGCACCGTCTAATACTACTCTTTGGACGCGGTCGCTCAAAAATTCTCCAATCCAGGAAATGACATCTTCGTCTAGACCATAATATTTCAGTTTTATTATTAACTTTCCGTGGGGTACTTTATCAAATGCCTTTTTGAAATCAAGAAAAATCGCGTCTACTGGAATGTTGTCTTCCCCGGAGACTAAAATATCGTGGGCGAAAAGCGCTAACTGAGTTTCGCACGATCTGCTTTTCCTGAATCCATGTTGATTTCCCATTAATAAGTTTTGCGCGTCTAGGTATTTCATTACCGAGCTGACTACGATGTGTTCAAGGACTTTGCAAGAGATGGACGTTAAAGATATCGGCCTGTAATTAGATGGCTGTTCCTTGTCTCCACTTTTAAATATTGGCGTTACATTAGCGATTTTCCAGTCATTAGGTACTTCGTGTTGCTTGATGGATTTACTGAATATTAACTGCAAGTAGGGGGCAAGTTCTGAGGCTAGTTCTTTATATACGCGAGAAGGGATTTCGTCTGGACCAGGTGATTTATTTGGACTAAGCGATTTCAATATATTTTCTATTCCGAGCGTACTAATGTCAATAGCTGGCATCTTATGTAGACAGGGATTGTCATCGGTCTCGGGTGAGTTTTCGGAAGGCTCCGTGAACACGCTCTTGAAGTAGGAATTTAATAATTTGGCTTTATCGTAACTGCTTGTCAACACATATCCATTGTCGTTTCTCAGCGAACATACGGTAGATCGTTTACCTTGAACTTCCCTAACATATGACCAAAATGCTTTTGGGTTATCCTGTAACTGCTCTACTAGTGTTTTTCTTTTAAAATTCGTGAACGCATTCCTGAACGCTTCCTTCGTGGCGGCTTTAGTCATCCTGTATTTTTTAATTATTAGCTCGCGTTCATTAGCGGATAAATCCGTGCTGACTTTTTTCATTTTAGCATGACACGCTCTCTGTCGCCTCAATGATTTTCTCACTTCCGCGTCGTACCATCTCGGTTCGCTGCCTTCTTTTACTATTTTACTAGGGATGTAGCTATTTATTCCCGAAGTTACGAGCGAAAGAAAAGCTTTCCAAGTATTCTCTACATTTAACTTTAATACTGATTCTTGAAACTCGGGGAAAGCATTTTTCATATGACTCTTAAACCCATCAAAATCAGCTCTTTTAAAAATGAAAACTTTACGCTCTTTTTTAAAGTTTACAGCGGTATTTAGAGAAAACTTTGCAGTTACTACCCTATGATCACTTATTCCTTCGACAGTGCCAACGTTTATTACCTGATGTGGTATATTTGTCGCTAATAAATCAAGAATATTTTCTCCTCTGTTTGGTGCGGATGCTATTTGAAACAATGAATTAGATGTGAAAGTGTGTAATAAAGCCTCGCAGATCACTTTATCCCTCCCACCAGGAATGAAGCTATAAGTCTCCCAATCTATAGAAGGTACGTTGAAATCTCCACCCACAATCCAGTTTCTTTCAGGATACTTGGATGCTACGCTGTTTATTTGATTTTGAAAATCCAACATTGACGTTATATCTGAGTTAGGTGGTCTGTAATACGAACATAATAAAATAGTTTTGAATTTTGGACATTTAATTAAACACCACACAGATTCAACGCTGGTCTCAGTTACGGTTATCGCTTGGCTGACGATTGAATTCTTTACAGCTATAAAAACTCCGCCCCCAACTCGATTAATTCTATCTTTCCGATAAACAGTGAACGATTTTGGGAAGATCTCATTGTCTGAATCATCATCTGTTAGCCAAATTTCTGTTCCAAAAATGACGTTACACTTCGTACTATGAATTAAATGGTGGAATTCGGGAATCTTATTTCTTAAACTACGGCAATTAACCACAGCCACGATTAAAACTTCGGAAGTAGTAATATTGCGATTCGGGAATAATTCTGATTTGCTTTTGTCGAATAGACTATTCACAGGCTCTATACCGCTGATAAATGGAAATGCATGTCTTATTGACACACTATCAAAATGACTTGAGCCTTGACTGCCTTTGAACGTGTTGCTCGACTGACGCTTCTCGTGCTTAAATGTAATACCTGAAACGCTGATTTTTCTCTCTACTTCTCTATTCTCATTTCTGGAAGAATCTTTGTCTGTGAAAAGTTTTGAACATACCCCTTTATTTTTCAACCCACTAATATATCTACACTCTGCCCTACTCTCTACTCTAAAAAAGACCTACAGTGCTCAAATATGCTACTCGCTACACGACTAGCCGACTCGGCCGTGTAATGGACTCCCGAACGGTTCAGAGGGATCCGACACGATCGGATTGCCGGCCTAAGGTCCACGAAGGAGGCTCCGATGTCCGTGCAGAAACGACGCAGCCTCTGGTTTATGCCTTCCACTCGGCTCCAAACCAGAGAACCACGATCGATCCTCGGGACAAGACTACAAATCGAAAGCTCAATGCCGACTCCAATGGTCCCACCCACCCGCTTCACTTCGGAATTCAGATCCCGGAGGGAATCTAGAATTTCCTCAGATCCACGGAAGGTGGCATCATTGACGCCGACATGGGCCACGACCCGCAGTCTGGAGCACTTCGTGCCCCGTACCGCCGCACCAACCGCCTGCGTCACCTGAGGAACACCGCCACCAGGGATGCACCATGACGTTACACGGTCGCTTACACCCTCGCGGTCTGCCCTCTCCCGTAACGGGACCATCACACGACGGACATTGCTACTCCCTAAAACTATGATCCCCCCCTTCCCACTCTGACGCCCCTTCCTAGGTGCCGGTTTCGGGGTAGGAGTAGGCACGTCAGGCACCTCGGAGTTTCCATCCGACAGCAACTGGTACCTGTTCGAGACGGGGACGGGATTTGCCTCAGCATCCCCCAAACCCCGTCTTAGAGTGACACTACCACCGTCCCTCCGAGACACGACCCTCCAAAACTCAGATTTACGGGGTGACGTGACCCCGTCATCGAGAGATGGGCCTCGAGGAAGGCTCTCGATCGACCAGCCGCTATTTGCAATCGGGCGAACCCGTGCAGCCCCTGTGGCACGGCGACCTTTCGAAGAACCACCCCTCGGACCATTCCCCTCAGCGGTATCAGCCACCCTTTCAAACTGGGCCCGAAGTTCCCGCACCATCGTCTCCAACGCGGTAATGCGGTCTCCGAGAGCCTCGCATTCACCGGCATTTTCAACTCCGGCAACGGGTGACCTATTCGAAGGCATCCTATCACTATCGCAACTTTGGATTTCAGAAAAGCTTACCTGACGGGAGATACGCTTAATAGATATTTGAGAGAGTAAAACAAACCGATAAACTTACTAGCTTGTCTCTTTTTAATAGATATTTACGCTTAATAGATATTTGAGAGAGAGTAAAACAAACCGATAAACTTACTAACTTGTCTCTTTTTAAACGTAAATAAGGGAATGTAGTTACCTGGATATGGATTAAGTCGATTAATGGGTTTAAAACTAGAAAACTATATAGTTCCAAAGAAGACTAATTAACGAAATTAAGATATAACTTAACGTGGGACAAATAGATTAACGATAATAATCAACAAGAGAGCAAAGACGAAACTAACTAGCTAAAATATAAATTCCCCGCAATATGATCCCCACGAAAGAGCAAAGCTATAAAAAGGGTGATAGACTAACAAAAATGTATAAATAATGTATTAACTACAAGTCATGCAATCTATTTACGAGTTCTATTGCTGCCGTTATAATCTCTTATCGATCGTGGAAAAAATGACATTCGGAATCTGTCTGTTCTGCAATCTATCTCTCTTATTTTATTTAAATGATCTGATCTTCCGTAGTACGTTGGCGTCCGCAAGATATGGTTAACTTCGTCAGAAAAGACACTACTCTTGAATTTATCTAAAAGGTTTAGTCTATTTTTCAATCTACGGTCCGACAGAGATTCCCATCCGAGTTTATCTAAGAGGTCAGTTACACTAACAAGACTATCGTAACGACCTTTCACATACCTGGCAGCTCTTCTTTGCACGCGTTCTAACTCTGTTATTAAGCCTTTTTCATGAGGGTCCCAAACACTGGCAGCGTATTCCAGATGTGGCCTAACGAGGGAAAAGTAGCTAATTTCTATCACTTTGTCGTCGTACTTTCCTAATATTCTTTTAACAAAACCCATTTTACGATTAGCTTGACCGGTTATTTCTCGAATATGTTTATTCCACGATAGATCATTATTGAGTCTAACCCCTAGATATTTCACGGATTCAACTGCCTTTAACTGGGTGCCCCGAATGATATAGTTACGCTGTAGGGAGTTATTCTTCTTCCAGAAATTCATTACGACGCATTTTTCCAAATTTAATTCTTACAGCCAAGCATCGCACCAAGCTTGGATAGCAGCAAGGTCATTCGTTAGTTCACCTATATCTTTGCTGGAACGGATTTCTCTGTAAACTACAGCGTCGTCTGCAAATAATCGTAACTTACTCTGCACTACTTCGCCAATGTTGTTTATATAAAGAAGGAATAGGAGTGGGCCAATGACACTACCCTGAGGAACGCCAGAAGTGACTCTAACCTCATTGGAGACTGCACCGTCTAATACTACTCTTTGGACGCGGTCGCTCAAAAATTCTCTAATCCAGGAAATGACATCTTCGTCTAGACCATAATATTTCAGTTTTATTATTAACTTTCCGAGGGGTACTTTATCAAATGCCTTTTTGAAATCAAGAAAAATCGCGTCTACTGGAATGTTGTCTTCCCCGGAGACTAAAATATCGTGGGCGAAAAGCGCTAACTGAGTTTCGCACGATCTGCTTTTCCTGAATCCATGTTGATTTCCCATTAATAAGTTTTGCGCGTCTAGGTGTTTCATTACCGAGCTGACTACGATGTGTTCAAGGACTTTGCAAGAGATGGACGTTAAAGATATCGGCCTGTAATTAGATGGCTGTTCCTTGTCTCCACTTTTAAATATTGGCGTTACATTAGCGATTTTCCAGTCATTAGGTACTTCGTGTTGCTTGATGGATTTGCTGAATATTAACTGCAAGTAATGGGCAATTTATGAGGCTAGTTCTTTATATACGCGAGAAGGGATTTCGTCTGGACCAGGTGATTTATTTGGACTAAGCGATTTCAATATATTTTCTTTTCCGAGCGTACTAATGTCAATAGCTGGCATCTTATGTATACAGGGATTGTCATCGGTCTCGGAAGAGTTTTACCCTAGAGGTGGCTTGCAGGGTAGTATGTAGATGTAGATGTAGAATTGTCTGCAGCAAGCGAGAATCGTTAAGTAATATTCATCTACATCTACATATTGTGCTACGGCACTACATCTTTACAAAAGAAAAATGTTCACGTTAGAGTAATTTGACTACTAATGAATTTTGTAATGACCCTTTTTGTCTTCGTGGTGATCGATAAAAGGCCAGAGTACCCACATACATGCCTGCAGGCGGTGAGAGCTCTCACCGATCATCGAAAAAATCTAGATAATATGCATCTACATCTACATAATACCCCTAAAGCTGCCTAAAAGGCGTGTGGCAGGGGGTGTTATCACACGAACCGTTTACTTATAGAAAAGAAATGCTCTTGGGAAATTACGAATAGCATTTATTAAAGTCCTTTTATGGTTCAGGTTAAAAACGAACTCCCATGTCTACCGGTCGGCAAAGTATATCTCTTAATTTATTGCTTCTGTCGGACCTGGAAATATAGCGGGGCTCTAATATTATGTTATCTGTGTTTCTCTTAAAGATATACATTCTCAATTGTTCAAGCAATCTAAGCCTAGCGCGCAGCCTCCGAGTCTCCAATGGCTCCCAGCCAAATTTGCTTAACATCTGGGTAACACTGTCTGTACGCCCGTAACATTTTTTGACGAATCGCGCAGCCTTCCCTTATATTTTATTCAGTTTGTGGATAAAGTCTTCCTGCACCGGATCCCATACGCTGGATGCATATTCAAGGTGCTGTCGGACGAGTGTGAAATAGCACCTTTCTTTTACTTTCTCATCCGAAAATCTTCCCATGAATGCTTAATGAATGCTTGACGAATCCTAATTTCTTCAGGGCTAAGTCGCAAATATTCCTTAAGTGTATGTCTTTCCCTACGAGAGGTTCGAGGTTATCATTACTCCCAGGTACTTCACTTCGTCTACTGCCTTGGTGTCAATGCAATAATTCCATCCACTGTATAAAAATGGTTATAGCTGGACGAATTGATGGAGTTATAACTAAACTTTAACAAAAACAAATGAAAACTGGGATAAGCTTATTCTATCAGTGATCCGAATTCAAATCTCGATGAGACCTGACTTGCTTTTTACGACCTTCTAAAGTATAAATGCATATATTATGGCTAAAAATTTACCTTATATAAAGTTAAAAATGTATAGTTGGTTTTGTAACTCATTAATTACACATATTTAATAAATGTATTAAAAGTGGGAAGCTGAAAAAATTGAAAGGGGAAATTGCGTCTCATTTAATTAATTTTAAGAATATTCATATTACCGTGCTGAAAACTACACATGGCACAATTTAAAAAATAAAATTCAACTGCACCTTTCCACAGTTACTTCAACGTGTCGTTCACTTAAAAACAGCTGTGAAAAAGTGCAGTTACATTTTATTATAATATTTAGAACATCCTTCACCTTACCGCGCTACAAACCACACACGACATGATATATTAAATTAAAATCTTATTGCACTTTTTTCTGCATACTTAATATATGTACTGCATGCTTTCACAATTATTTTAACGCTTCGTACGCATTAAAACAATTGTGAAAATGTGGAATAAAATTTAATTTCGATGACTTCCACTACATCACTGCATAATCGGTAGAATTTTGTGACATAGTCAATTTACGAGGATTTTTTCTATGGCTTTCTAATTTACGCCCATATTTCGTGACATTTAGGTCTGGAAATAAATAAAACCGGCGTCGAATTTTGATATTTTTTCGTCCTCAAGTCTTTCTTGCATACGAATAATTTTCTCTTCCCCCGAATCTCAACGGCCCGCTTCTCACGGCTGGGATTCTGGCCGGCCTAACCGCTAGGGCAGACGACGACGAATTCGACTCCACCCTGCTTCCTCGTCTGATTGCTAATAACATAAATGACAGTCGAGTCGTTCCACGCGCCGTAAACGAAATGCACAAATAATGTAAAATATCTCAGAAGTTGATTAATTTTACCTGATCCAATTACCACCCATATAACTTATGTTTTGGCGAGACCACCTTTCAGAACTAATTCCAAATACATTAATCCTTCATAAAAACCTGTGAGCCACCAATAGGGTGTTTGGAAGTGACCAATCAATAGCACGAATGTCAGTCATGCACAACGTTATGTCATAAAAATGTATCTACATCTACATATACGAGTATATAATACCTTGCGAGCCACTTCTAGGGTGTTTGGTAGGGGGTGATCAATCACCAGCATGCAGCGTGCATTGGACTCCCACATGCACACCACACGGTCCAAAAAACGTCACGTATACTAGCAAATTATACTACCAGATGCTGTTCGAAACATGCATTAACTTATACGTAGGTTAGTAGGCTACACTAAAAGTCATGCAATCTATTTATGAGTTCTCTCGCTGCCGTTATAATCTCTTATTGATCGTGGTAAAAAAGGCATTCTGAACAACTTCTGGCATCCTGAGAGACGCCAGAAGTGACTCTAACCTCATTGGAGACTGCACCGTCTAATACTACTCTTTGGACGCAGTCGCTCAAAAATTCTCTTATCCAGGAAATGACATCTTCATCTATACCAGGGGTTCCCAAACTGGGGGGGCGTGGAGAAAGTCCAGGGGGGCGTGGCACCAAAATGAAATAAATAAAAAAATTACAAAAATAATTTCCTCAGATCTTTGAAATAAATTCTTTCTAAGTTTTCATAATTGTAATCTTTCCATTCTGCGTTTCCCGCATTCAACAGTGAACAAAAAAATCTACCTACTCACCGTATCAAGTAGGCACATACTTGTACGAGTACAAGTACTTGTGCAAGTAGGAGTTGGTATGTACGGCACCGTGGAAATAGGGTATTGCAAAATGGGAAGCTGATATGTAGGGGGGGGGGGGGGGGCGTGCTACAAAAAAGTTTGGGAACCCCTGATCTATACCATAAGATTTCAGTTTTATCATTAACTTTCCGTGGGATACTTTATCAAATGCCTTTTTAAAATAAAGAAAAATCGCGTCTACTGGAATCACCCCCTGCCAAACACCCTAGAGGTGGCTCGCAGGGTATTATGTAGATGTAGATAGATTATAACGGCAGCAATAGACCTCGTAAATAGATTGCATGACTTGTAGTGTAGCCTATTAACCTATGTAAAACTTAAAGCATGTTTCTGAATTTCTATTCTATATTCTATTTCTAACAGCATATAGTAATATAGTTTGTTATTATACGGGACGTTTTTTGGACGGTGTGGTGTGCATGTGGGAGTCCAAATGCATGCTGCATGCTGGTGATTGATCACCCCCTGCCAAACACCCTAGAGGTGGCTCGCAGGGTATTATGTAGATGCAGATGTAGATGTAGAATGTTGTCTTCTCCTGAGAAAATATCTTCGGCGAAAAGCGCTAACTGGGTTTCGCACGATCTGCTTTTCCTAAATCCATGTTTAGTTCCCATTAATAAGTTTTGCGCGTCTAGGTGTTCCATTACCGAGCTGACTACGATCTATTCAAGGACTTTGCATGAGATGGACGTTAAAGATATCGGCCTGTAATTAGATGGCTGTTCCTTGTCTCCACTTTTAAATATTGGCGTTACATTAGCGATTTTTCAGTCATTGGGTACTTCGTGTTACTTGATGGATTTACTGAACATTAACTGCAAGTAGGGAGCAATTTCTGAGGCTTGTTCTCTATATACGCGAGAAGGGATTTCGTCTGGACCAGGTGATTTATTTGGACTGAGCGATTTCAATATATTTTCTATTCCGTGCGTACTAATGTCAATAGGCGGCATCTTTCGTATGCAGAGATTGTCAACGGTCTCGGGTGAGTTCTCGGAAGGCCTTGTGAACAGGCTCTTGAAGTAGGAATTTTTTCTGTTTGTCAACTCATCTCCATTGTCATTTCTCAGTGAACATACCGTAGATAGTTTACCTTGAACTTCCCTAACATATGACAAAAATGCTTTTGGATTATCCCGTAACTGGTCTACTAGTGTTTTCCTTTTAAAATTCGTGAATGCATAGGCACTCTAGCCAAATAGGAATCCATTCTCTTTTTTACAGATCCCATCCACTTGCAGCGTACTTTCAAACGGAAGAATGATGAAATTATTATTTCACTTTAATATTTCATTCTCCGTGAATGTATTTAAAAAAAATCTTATAATTTCTCTTTTATGACCGGTATAAGATGCAACACCATAGTTAAAAACAGAATACTATTATTCCTTTTATCAAATATTTTCTGAATTAGATAATGGTGTAACTGCCGAAGCCGGTCATAAAATAGATTTTTTTAATGAATATTTTGTGTAAGTAACAAAGAGTCTGTTATTGATAATATGGAGCTCTTCTACCACCTACAAGCTTCAAGTTCCGATTTTTATTTTTTTAAAGTAGTAATTTCCTATTTGAGATTTGAAGAGAAATGTAGGTAATATTTTTTCAGACCCAAAACATTGCGTTTTTAAACCTGCATTTGTGTTTGTAACGCCCATCAAGGCCAATCTCTGCCTGAGTCACGTCCCGAGTTGACTCATCACTAAAAGCATTTTCCCAGGCTCGCGGAAAAATATGTTGACCCATAGCATGAGTCATTCAGGGGACGTGCTCACTAAGTGATCTACATTAGGTACTGCCTGATAAGAGGGATTTTGGTAATTTGGGGAAATAACTGGCTAATCACAACCTGGGGATCCTTGCGATCCTGACATTCCACCAGCAAGTCGTGGAGTATTTATGTACAGAGGGAATTAGGATGAACTTTTCCTGCCCTCACATCTACATCTGCTTAATATCCAGCGAGCCGCGTTTAGGGTTGACTGAAAAATAGACTAAACTTATAAGATAAATTCAAGAACAGTATCTTTTATAACGAAGTTAGCCATACCTTACGAACCACAAGATACTACGGAAGATCTACATCTACAAAATACCCTGCGAGCCAACTGTAGGGTGTTTGGCAGGGGATGATCGATCATCAGCACGAAACATGAAATTGGACTCCCACATGCACACCACAGGGTCCGAGAAACGTTACGCATATCATAAAAATATAACGCATACTAAAAAAATTGTGCTCATTTCTGCAAGACCGCTTGCAATTTTGCTGCAAGACTGCTTCCGGGAAATTTTATAAATAGTGAGTTTAAAGGTTTTTTTATAGCATTTTAGAAGAGTCATAAGGTCAACATTATAACCCTGAAAACTAGACATTCCGTGGAAAATCGACAAGCCTGACACATCGTTTCCTCTCCCCCCATTACGAACTTTTGAGGGGGCTCGGGCCCCCTGAGGCCCCATGGAGTCGGCACTACTGCTAGTTGGAGATTAATTTCGTGAAAAACGAAATAACCTTGAAAACTAGACACTCCGAGGAAAATCGACAAGGCAGACACATCTTTTACTCCCCCCCCCCCATATGAATTATTGAGGGGGCTCGGGCCCCCTCAGGCCCCGTGGAGTCGGCACCACTGCTAGTTGAAGATTAATTTCATGAAGAACGATATGGGATGCCGGACCAAGGTAAGATGAGATCGATTAGGAGCCATCTGAATTTAAAAATATATTCCGTCAACAGCGAACAGCGTGAACTTACTTTAGCTTCCAGACTCGTAGGGTCATAACTTACGATGGCATGTTGACAATCCAGGATAGTCACCTGTAATACAAACAGAATCGACGTAATTAATTAATTTAGAAACCGTTTAATTGGCGGGCTATTACATTAAAAATTGGATCGTTACTAATTACGGAAAAAAAATTATAAATAATTCAATTCCCTTTTTACCAACCGCGATGGTAAGAAGTGTTTATCAAAGAGAATGATCAATCACCAAACACTTTAACGTTAGTCATACCATAGAGTAAACAACTAGGAATTGAATTCAATCAATATTTAATTAGCCGGTATAGGCCAGTAATCATCACATAGTGCAGTGGGAAAAATAACTCCTTACCCTTCCTGGAGGACTTAATTGCAGGCGGAAAGAAAACACCTTGCTCCAGAAAAAAAGCATTCGCCCCCGGGTGGGCTCGAACCACCAACCTCTCGGTTAACAGCCGAACGCGCTAGCCGATTGCGCCACGTAGGCTCTTAGATAAAGCCGAAAGATATCAAAGATAATTTGAATGAAGCTTATGGAAGATCTGTTCCTGAGTTTGAAACTATTTACAATTTGGTAAATGAGTTAAAACGTGGCCTTACATAGAACAAATGAACATTGTTCCGGAAGCTCTGTGGAAGTGTCTGCCCCCTAAATTGATTGAAAAAATCCACGACACGATTTTAAGTGATGGAAGATAAATGTGCGAGGTATAGGTAAGGCCACAGGCATATCACAATGCACAATTGCTTTAATTTTGCACGAAAATTTGGGCGTGAAAAAAATATCGACAAGATTGTAGCCGCGTTTTTCACATTGGAGAATAAACTCAATGGTGTGGTCAACTCAAGGGCTGTTTTGGCGCTTTTCCTTCGCAATTCTAAGGATTTTCCGCATCAATTCAAAACTTTTGATGAAACATGGATTCATCACTGCACTACGGAGACACAGTAATAGAGAAAACAATGGAATTTTGAAGATGAACGAGCTCCGAAGCAGGCAAAAGCGATGAAATGGGCCGTTCAAGTCATCGCAACGATAATTTTGAATGTATGCGGCATTATCTACATCGATTAATTTAAAAAGGGAAAAACGATAAAAAGAGAGTATTATCCATCGTTATTGTACCGGTTGATGGTAGAAATCAAGAAAAGTGCCCTCATTTGAAACAGAAAAATTACCTCCATCAACAAGACAATGTACGGTTGCTCACCTGTTCAGATTCAATAGCCAACATTACAGAATTAAAGTTACAATTATTAAAAAATTCACAGAAATCACCATATTTGGCCTCTAGTGACTTTCTAACCTCATAACTTGAAGAAATGATTTTGCGGACGAAGGTATCGCGCAAACAAATGCCTATTTTGAGGGTATCAAGCAATTCTACTTTTTGGGTGGCTTTAAATGCTTAAACATTTTTATATGACTGAAAGAAGACTATAAAGAAAAATGTAGAAAAATGACCCATTGTAATTTTTTTTAATACCTTTTCCTAAAGACTTATTGAACAAACCTCTTATTATAATTTCTATGTTCATTAATAGGCTTAAAATATTAACAATTAAAATAGACCAAGTATGTTCCATTTTCAAATTCCTAATAATGATGCTTACCATTCCTTGACGGCGAAAATGGCCTCAGACGTTGTTCAGCAGACTGAGTTGGAAATTTAACAGGACAGGGTGTTAATGTCGGCGGAGGGCCCAAGAGAAAGAACGGAGCAATTATAACATATCGCATTTCATCCAACGCCGGTCAGCAAATTCGTCCCCTCGGAGCGCGTGGTGCTTTCTGTGATAAAAATAAATTAATAAAATTCCACGAGTCCAAAATGCCCGCCGGGTCTTTCGGATTCTGATCTGTTGAAATAGGCACGTCGTCATTGTCCGACCTCATTCATCCTGCTTCCATGACGGATCTTTTGTTCCAGTGTCCAGGGTATATGCGGAGCTGTCACCATTACCACCAAGCCGTGGAATGGTACAAGATCTTGAAACGACGAATGAATGGTAACGACAATGGAATGCTGACGTTCCCTGTCCAAGCGAAACTAAAACAATTGCGGGTCTGGCCATCTTGAGGTCCTCGAACATTGTGCTGCGTTTAAATGGTTGGGAAAGCACGTAACTTCAATTTTTTTCTCTGTCCAATATATCGGATGATATTGTAACTTGGAGTAGTGAGTACTCGAATTTCATAAGATTGCACCTCAAAATGCATATGCATAATATAATGCATTAATTTGGAATATCGTTTAAGAAATATATACTATTTGGATCTTATTCTATGCTGTCCACCAGATTTCATAGCAATAAATTTATAATAGTGCTTTCTCACATGGTACCAGTTTCTTCGATAAGTACCATTAACTTTGCTTTGGTTCCATGATGTTCTTTATCCTTTAGTCCAAGGGGGCTACATAGCGAAGGCCTAATACCATACCACAGAAGGCTAATATCTGTCGCCACTTCAGTTGCATTTTAATCGGTTTTCAAAACAGTCCACGGCGCGGTGATGAGTGCAATACGATCCGCATTTTTTACAATATTTTGCATTGCAATGTTTGTAAATGCGAGGAATAGCATTGAAGAGTTATGAAGTTGATAAATCACATCATCCTGAATGTAAATTACGGTTGATACGCCTAGTTATACATTATTTCCCCGAGAAACTCGGATCACTTTGCCTGTCAGAGACGCGAGTGGCGACTTTTACAAAAATTTTAAATGCGCGGAAAGTGACAACACACTCAGAGGCCAATTACAGGATCCTCTTCCGTAGATCTTATTCAAGAGCAGTGTCCTTTCTGACGAAGTTAACCATATCTTACGGACGCCAACATACTACGGAAGATCAGATCATATAAATAAAATAAGAGAGATAGATTGTAGAACAGGCAGATTCCGAATGTCATTTTTTCCACGATCAATAAGAGATTATAACGGCAGCAATAGAACTCGTAAATAGATTGCATGACTTGTGGTGTAGCCTACTAACATATTTAAAAATTAATGCATGCTTCTTAATTAAACTATTGTTTCTAACAGCATATAGTAGTATAGTTTGTTAGTATACGGGACGTTTTTTGGACGGTGTGGTGTGCATGTGGAAGTCCAAATGCATGCTGCATGCTGGTGATTGATCATCCCATGCCAAACACCCTAGAGGTGGCTCGCAGGGTATTATGTAGATGTAGATGAATATTCGATTTTTTTTATTTGCCCCAAGTATAACACATCCATTGGCCTTCGCCGTAGAACGCTTCCATTAATTTTTGCCTCGATTATGTGTTGCCCACGTTTGCAGGGGTGTCACGATCTCAATGCTGATAGATAAATATTGCCCCGCCGATTTATAGCAAGAATTTTTAAAATCCACCTTTAATTTTTTCCCCCTAAAATGTTTACATTGTGCAACTTTTTCATGCATTTATATGTTGTGATAATTCCATAAATGGCACCCCCTGCCAAACGCCCTTTAGGCGGCTTGCGGGGTATTATGTAGATGTAGATAGATGTAGGGTGGGAATTTTTGATAAAAATAACCTAGATGTAATTGTATTTGATAATTAGATTTTCTTCTTTTCTTGTCTTGACCTCTTTTAATTAATGATTATTTAATTCCCGGAGTATAGGTCATATGATGCAAAAAGTTGTTTGCCAATGTTTCTGTTTATTTTAAAACCTTCATCCGGGCTTAGTTTTGCACATATTTGTTTATTGTCACCAAATTGCATATTTTTTACAAATTTTTGTTTATTGTCACCAATAAACAAATATGTGATAAACTAAGTCAAGATGAAGGTTTTAAAGTAAACCGAAACGTTGGCTAACAACTTTTTTCAATATATGACCTATACTACAGGAATTATTTAATCATTACATTTGATGCAATTGTAAATATAAATTTCCTCTATGTAAGGTCTGATGTTGGCCAATCATAGCAAAAAAAACTATTACTAGAAGCCTTCGTAAGTAAATGTAACATCTGTTTAGCAATTAAAGCAGTTAGTTGTAACCAAATAAGAAAAAAATTCTCCCCGGCGGGGAATCGAACCCCGGTCTCCCGCGTGACAGGCGGGGATACTGACCACTATACTACCGAGGATATTATGTGTGTCGTGAATTAGAAACGAGAAACTTATCTCGTAGTGGTCGTGATCGTTCGACCGCGTAAGGTGATTAACGTGTTTGTATATAACGCAGTTATTGGTGTACATTTATATGAACGTAGTTTCATGATATGAAAACATCGGAGAGGCGAAGGTTTTCATTTTTTCCCGGTACAATAAAATCCACAACATGATTCTTGGCAAAGACAGTATAGAGGCTTTATCTCGTAGTGCAACTCGCGTGGTGTCTTAGGGATGTCGCAAGTTTCTCGCGAATTAAACCCACCTTATGTAAACATTATGGTGAGGACATTAACCCTTTTTGTGCCACATGCTAGGAGTGGCAATGGCGAGAAATGCCAAATGTATTTTTATAAAATGTTGCATCTTCGAGTATAAATTCTGCTTTGTCAATTCTTAGCTCACAACATATTGCTTCTTTATTTTCACTAATATTATAACAATTTTTGACTGTATAATTAATCCTAATTTTTATCCAAGCCTTTAATTGTTGCATAATTATTAATTTGAACAATTAACTACCTCCAAGACGATGTATCGGCTCTTGTCACTTTTCGGCTGGGAAGATAAGGTTCGCGGCGATGCCGCGAGCCTAGACGATGTATTGGCTCGCGGCCAAAGAAGTTGTAATATCTATGATGCTCGGAGAGTAACAACACATTGAGAGGCCGATTTGAGGATCCTCCTCCGTAATATTCGATTTTTTTATCTGCCCCAAGTACAACACATCCATTGGCCTTCTCCGTAGCACGCTTCCATTAATTTCCCCCTCGATTAAGTGTTTTCCACGGTTTTTGTGTTGAGGGGGCACCACCACTAAATAAATAAATATTGGAGGGGGCACCACTGGTTCCGACCGTGGAGCGAAGTGTGGCAGGAATGGGGGTGTGCTTGGATAGGATTAGCCACGCCTACTTTGACCAAAGCCTATATAAACCATAAAACGCACAGTGTAAACCTTTTATCCTTACTTCATTGGTAAGCTTCGCGACGTTACGTCTCAAACATCTTTTCCCAGGAAAAAATTAATATCAATCACCACGGTTACGTTCTACAAACAGCTCAGCTGAAAATGAAATTTTACAAGTGTAAACTAGTCATTTCCCTGAACCTATACAGGTATTTAATTTGATTATAGCCTGTGGAAATGTGAAAAAGATGGCACCAAAGTATATATTCGAGGATAACCCCAACAGTAAAGTGGCTAACAGACACAGAGGGTATACATTAATAGAAGTATCGCGAATGACGAGAAAAATCCTATGACAATCACCGGCGAAATACTAATAATTATTGTAGCCTTTTTCACTTAATGTAGCGCATTTTCAGAACAATAGATAACTATCTCAAAATATCAGTTGGAGACTTAAGGCCTGGTTACACGGTACATAAACTCGCACAAGTTAATGTACGTTTCCGTGAATGATTTTGGTGGACCGGAAAAGAGTATGCACGAATGTATGAACCAAATTAGAACAGGCTCTATTTTATGTTAATGCATTCGCACAAGTTGGGTGGTTACACGGTGTATTTTGGCGTTCATTCTCGCGTTCATACATTTTGACATTAACCCATACGTGTTAATGTATCGTGTAAACAGGCCTTTAAGTCCAAAAATTGTCAAACCAAGATGGCTGAACTTTGGCCACGCTAAAAAATCGGAAACAGTGCCTCCAGTATATTTCAACATCCTTGTTTGCGGCACTTATAGGGTTAAGGAAACGCAACCACAGTTACCTTCATCTACGTTTACATAATACCCTGGGAGCAACCTCTGGGGTGTTTGGCAGGGGAAGATCATTCACCAGCATGCAATAGGATTCCCAAATGGTGATGATCCCCTTCACCTTGATGGGGGTAGGTAATGAGCTAGCGGTGGTCTAGGGGATAAACCCCAGGACTATGGGTTGCTACGGCCTTGGAGGTCGTCAAGTCATCATGATCCGCGAGTTCTCTGACGTATGGGATCGTTCACTCAAATACGAAATCACATTTCATTGAAAGAAACCGGCAGATGGAAAGAAAAGATAAGTCTCGACGAAAAAAATCGTATCCATTCAGCCATTCACTCGCAAGTCAGAACTAAGAAAACGCGGAAGGTTGTGCCCGCTTTCATAAATTGGCGACGTCACTAAATCTTCGGCTCATTAAGAAGGTTTGATATTTTCCTGGAGAACTACAGCCACGAATGTGAGTGCGAAGGTTTACGCGGTGCTGAGATTCCAATTTATCCAGCAAAATGTCGTTGTCGCATAGCAACCGACGCGGTCTTAACAGGAAAACGGATAAATAGGTACTGCTGCAATGGATATTTCTTGGTTTTCCGACCGGGTCATGTTCTCCATTTCTGCAATTGTTTCAATGCAACACTTTTTCACTCCAATGGGCTGATTGATCTCAGACGATGGATTTATATACTTCAGTGGGTGAGTTAGGTCGGATGCGATTGCAGGAGCCAAGCATGAATTGTTCCGCCATATTTAAAATGGGTAGGAGAGAAAGTCTTATGAAAACCTTGACAAGAAGACGGAACAACCTTATAGGCTATATTTTGAGACATGATAGCCTGATGTGAGGGACTAGTAGATAATAAGAAGGTAAAAGGAAGACCTCGAACAAAATATATGGTTCAGGTAAAGAAGGATTTGAAAGAGAATAAATACGTAGCTGTGAAAAGGTTTGCTGATAGAAGAATTGAATGGAGAGCTGCGTCAAACCAATCTTAGGATTGTTGAGCAATAATGATGATGATTTTGCCGAACGAAAAGATATGGGAATTCGTTTTTCCCCCAAACCATAAAGGACTTTAATAAATGCAAGTTGTTATTTCCTTAGAGCATCGCATTTTATGTGTAAACGTCTGGTGTCCTAACATCCCCTGCCACACGCCTTCTGGGCGGCTTGCTGGGTAGTATTTAGATGTTAATGTAAATTACATTAGTCACTTCACTTAAAACATTTCATTTTCTTCATTTAAAACATTTCCCTCTGCATTCTAGCGGCTTTATCGTTATCGTTAAAATTGCTGATCAGTGATGATGATCAATTACGAGCAAAATTTCCCAAAAATGTTATCGATGACAGTATTTCAATCACATTTACTTCGTTATATCACATCACTGGTGTTATGACACCAAAACTTAGCAAAACAAGGAAAAAAGGAAGAAAAAGAGCTGCTCGTACTGAATCCCTTTGAGGCTATCATTCCTTTCCCATGTTATTCTGTCGAATCAACGTCAACTTCGCGTCATTTCACTGTTGAATGAATTTTATCAATGAAAGGAAAACTTTTCTCAAGTCAGTATTTCCTCCTCTCAGTTGCGATACAGATGGAATCTCGGCGAAGGTTTATCAATCCTTGGATAAATATACGTGCCGATTGTCCGATATTGATATAAGTAGTGGCAGAACAAGGCCATCATGTTGTGGCGCCTCCAATCAAAGATAATTTCTTCGGAAGAAGAACAGTCGACTTTCATTCAGTAAAATTGTCACATCAGTCATTGTTACTACGGAAATCTCATAATAACGGACTTCATCTAACTTTTAATGGTGATATCATTAAGGTATATTGGTGGCCTAAATACTTGGTAAGACATTATGGTGATGGAAGAAAATAAGTTGCTTTGCCTGAAAGAAGCCTGTTTACTTGTTAGAAGGTAAGCATAATTCATTTTCCCATATTTTGACCCCAAGAGGAAATCTGTCATCTGAATTATGCATACAATTAAATAAATTACATAAAATTACATCATTATCTGTATTATGCCGAATACTATATAAATTTCAATTATGATTACTTATCATTTTTTCTTTGGGTGTCAAAATTAAATTCCGAGCCCATATAATGTAACGTCAGACGATTGTTTTTATAAAAAACTCTTTATTTTCTCAAATTATAGTTTTTTATTGTCTCACTCTTTAAGCGACTTTCTTCCTTGTTCATCTTCTCAAAATTCCCCCAATACTTTCTCATTAGAAACTTTCTAACAAAAGTAAATGTCAAAGGTTGCAATAGTGATCGACACGAAGGCGCGGAGCAAATGTTCTTTTTTGTAGACCAACCCTAAAGAGTTATTTTTATACCTATAGACTTAGTGGTGAAGATAGATATTCATTAAATATTCATTTTGATTTGAATTGCCACCTTTAGTCAAAATACGTTCCTTCTCATCGAAAATTCACGACGTCTTGCATATGTTTTATTTCAAAATTTCTATGGCTGATGATCTGTTCCCCTTTATCTGAAGCCTTTATCTTTTGACGTATGCCTGTGAAATCTTTGTTATCTATTTTTTCTATTTATCTACTCTTTCTCTAATACCAAAAAACCCCGTCGCTTACTTTCAAGCTTTTGAATTTCGTCATCCATTATAGAAGTCCATTGAACCTTAAAAGGTAAAAAAATCTGTTGCCATGCACCGCTGCAAAGAAATTCTGAATGCCTTCTCTACTCATGTTGACGAGAGCATAGGAAGCTTAGAGGAGCAATGGAGTTAGTCTTTATATAAAATTGAATATGATGAGCTTACAAATACTAACTTAGTCCTTGAATACACAATTTAACTAAATCAGAACTCCAACTAATTGCATACATTTCTGCATAGAAGTACAAAATATTGGCGCATAACCAATTATGGAAGCAAAGTTAAACACAGTTGCCAAACCTCAGCATTAGGGAAAAGGTTAAAAAATCGATTGAAACCCCCAGTAATTGCAGTATTTCTATGGCAGCGTGCTCGTTTCCTTAGGAAGTGTTTGATGGCAACACATGGATGTATCTACATTCACATAATACCCTCCCAGCTACCTCTATGGTGTTTGGCAGGGGGTGATCAATCACCAGCATGCAAGAGGATTCCCACATGCACACCACACGGGCATAAAATGTTACGCATACAAACAAATAAAAAAGTGTTTTCCGCTTCATGAAATAGTCTTGGGTTCTAAAGGTAGTCCTTTGATTGCTCGGCTATTTGGGCCGTGTAAAGCAAATGACTATATTCAGAACCCAAACCTATTTAATAAGCGAAAAGTACTCTAAATACACACTTGAGATGCAGAAAAAAGTCCCAAAAAATCTACTTACAAGGGGAGCGTCACAAAAACTGGGTCTCAGATTTCAATCAAATTTTGTAGTGTTCTAGTCCATGGGGAACTGTCCACGATTCACCCCCCATATGGAGTTATATAACCAATAGTTTAAACAAAAAAAACTCAATTAAACGCTTACAGGTCTACTATATTCCCTTAGAAATATCCTCACTAACAAGTAGTAGCGGTTGCCCGGTGTTTACGGCATACGACTTCTAGCCGGATGTCCTTGGTTCGTTCCCAGGATGCCGTGCATTTTTTCATAATTTGTTACTACCTTTCATTTTACAAAAAAGTTCAATATAAAAGTTCAAGGTAAAGTCCCTTATTGTACGGGTGAAAAATGGATTCCTTTATGCATCCCTTTGACAAAATACCTCTCTTAATTAGCTATTCCTGTCGGACCAAGAAATATCAACATCTACTTCTACATAATCTTCAAGTATCTACATCTACTTCAAGTAAGTTAAAACGTTTTAATACTGAACCGAGATGGTACAATGCTAAAGTCCGTAAAGCTCTTAAGCGACAGAGAGCAATTCACGCTAAAATAAAAAAGATACATGCGGGACTTACCTGTGAGAAAATACAAGAAATGCGTGAAGATTATAAAAAATTGAAAAAAGAGACGAAAAAAACACTTAGGGAGGCGTTGAGTGAATTCAAAACAAAAATATTGGGCGAATATTTAGATGACAACTCTAAGGCTTTCTGGTCATATGTGAGGGAGGTACAGGGAAATTGCGCTACAGTCTCTTCACTCATTAATGAACGTGGCGAAAGAGTGACGAACAATCGAGATAAAGCTAATCTCTTAAATAACTTTTTCCATAGTATCTTCTCTAATTTCACGACCAATATGTCAACACCTCTACCTCGACTCTACCAAGAGCAGATGCCGTCTATCTGTATTTCAAACAGTGGTTTAGAAAAACAACTCAGCTCTATTGATCCAAAGAAATCGACAGGCACTGATCTCATTCCAGCTCGAGTGTATAAGGAATCAGCGTCAGAGATAGCGCCTTACTTGAAGATAGTGTTCAAAAAATCTCTAGCAGAACACACAGTCCCTAACGATTGGAAAACAGCGAACGTCACGCCTATATTTAAAGGTGGGGATAGGGAAAAGCCTAGTAACTACCGTCCAATTTCACTTACTTCCATTTCTTGCAAAATATTGGAACATATTATTTTCAGTTCGATAATGGCTCATCTTGATAGCCAAAATCTGTTAGCAAAAGAGCAGCACGGGTTTAGAAAAGGGAGATCTTGTGAAACTCAACTTACTCTCTTCGTTCACGATATCTTATCCGCGGGTGACAGATATGTTCAAGTCGACGCCATATTTTTAGACTTCAGAAAAGCATTCGATAAGGTTCCGCATTTAAAGCTGATTCAAAAGTTGGAAGCATACGGCATAGATACACACGTTATTGGTTGGATAAAAGATTTCCTAAAGGATCGCGAACAGAGAGTTGTTTTGGATGGAGTTAGCTCGGATACAATTCAAGTTACCTCAGGCGTACCCCAAGGAAGTGTTATCGGCCCTCTTTTGTTCCTTCTTTACATTAACGATATAACCACCGTGGTCACGAGCAAAATCCGCCTCTTCGCAGATGATGTAGTGGTATACCGTGAAATTTACGACCTTAGCGATAGATTAGCATTACAAAAGGACCTCGTTGCCGTAAATGACTGGTGCAGTACTTGGGAGTTAGAATTAAATCTTGAAAAGAGTATGGTGATGAATTTTTGGGAAAAGGATATATCTTCAAGAAGGAGCTACACCGCTAACGGGATTCCACTACCAAATACCGAATTCGTTAAATACTTGGGGGTCACCATTACCCGGGATCTTTCGTGGAGTAAGCACATACGTGAAGTATGCGGGAAAGCTAACCGTAAACTTGGATTTGTAAAAAGAATTCTCGGTAAATGCCCAAAAAAGGTGAAAGAAATAAGCTACCTGACTCTAGTGAGGCCTCACTTGGAATATGCTGCTAGCGTGTGGGATCCTTACGAGGTAGGACTAATAGGTGAAATTAATCGAGTACAGCGCAGGGCGGCCAGATTTGTGATGAGTTGTTACGACAAAAAGTGCAGCGTTTCAAGTATGCTAAACGAGTTAGGATGGGAATCTTTACAGGAGCGTAGATCGAAGTATAGGCTTAACTTACTTAGGAAACTCGAAGAAGATATTTTCTCAGACGACGTGAATCATATCCTTCGTTTACCATCGTACTATAGTAGACGCGATCATGAGAAAAAAATAAAAGAAATAGACTGCAAAACAGAGAGATTTAAAATGTCATTCTTCCCTCGTACTATTAAGGATAGCAATGTTGTCTCAATTGAAAGGATTAATGGCAACGCTCGCTAGGATCACCCATTGCATGTTTTTTCGTAGTTCTAACCTTGCATGTATTTGCTCTAGGAATTACTAACCATTAGCAATTTTTTTATGAATAAGCATGTACATTTTTCTAGTGTGCGTAATGTTTCTTTGACTGTGTGGTGTGCATGTGGCGGTCCTCTTGCATGCTGCATGTTGGTGATTGGTCACCCCCTGCCAAACACCCTATAGGTGGCTCGCAGGGTATTATGTAGATGTAGATGTAGATGTAGATAATACCCTGGGAGCCACAGTTAGGGTGTTTGGCAGGGGGTGGCCAATGGCTAACATGAAGACTAATGCATGTTTCTGAATTTTATTATAATTTCTTACAGCATGAGGTAGTATAATTTGTTAATATGCGTGACATTTTTTTGACCGTGTGGTGTGCATGTGGGAATCTTCTTGCTGGTGAATGCACCCCCTGCCAAACACCCTAGAGGTGGCTCGCAGGGTACTATGTAGATGTTGATGCAATAGGATTCTCACATGAACACAACGCGGTTTACTGAGGCTCTAAGATTACAAATTCAAAAATATACCTCGCTATATTCCACAAGGTATTTGTTAAAAACTCTACCGGTTTCGACCTTTTCAGTTCATTACAAAGAGGTAACAAAGTAACATTATCAATCGGAATAGGTTCTTCCATCACTAGCCCAATTGAGCGACCCCATCCGTTGTATGAAAATGTCCCAGGGCTATCACGATATCGTCTTAATTCGTGTTTTGTAAATACACACGCACCGGCTTCGTTTCCGTTATCTCCTCGCTGTTCGTTACACACAGGGACCCTGGGAGGGGCCAGGAGTCTTTCTTTTGGGCCCTGGCACACATAGCGCACACGTGTGCACTGAAAAAAAGTAGGGCCCCTATGGGGCTTTTCATGAAGGATTCGCCAAGGGTAATGCAACGTCTGTAATTCAGGGCCGTCAGTTACACACACAGGCGAAGGAGGCCCACCTATTGTGCTATTCCATTCATGTCTTCCAGGGACTTATATTGGTCTTCCGTCTCAGCTAGGACTTCTTTCTTCCAGGAACCGTGTCGGCGTTGGGTTGCTTCCTTGGAGGAAAAAGTCCACGCGGAGGAAACCGAGTGGTTTAGGTTTCATGCGATGTGAATAAGTAAGTATCTAGGGAAAGAATTGAGACAGTGTGTCGCGTATGATTTCACCTGCGGAAGTCCCTCGTGACGCGATTATGAGAAGAATAAGTGCAGGTCCCTCCAAGTCGTACGGGACAGCAAAAAAATTACACGTTTCAGTGTGAGAAACGATTACGAGAACCATCTAGGTTTACCTCTCTCATGGACCGCATCTCCGATTTCAGGTGTAATTGTCTCGTTAAACATATATGCACCCTGCTACAGGTTCCCAGCGTCACTTCATTTCATTTGTTGAAGGCCGGAAAGAGGACCCGCACATATCGTCCTTCAACTACCGTTGGTTATGCATAAAAAAGTGAAGCAGGTATTCTTCGTTAAAACTTTCGCGGGTACTCGTCATGTTGAATAAAAACTTTTGGGCCATGTCGCCGCGTCGATTCTTGTGTGGCCCCAAATGGGAATTGGGGCCACACAAGATTCTTGGGAATTTAAATTCATATATATATATAGTTATCTGTGTCAGGTGGTAGGGGAAGGGGAGTGGGGGGTTGGAGGAGTGGGATGTTGATTGTTTTCTCTGATTACGGGTTGCCGAGTACGGCTAATTTTTATGCCGGTGTCCCTGTTGAAATTGTTCTTCTCTTCTTTAGATATTTCAATGGCTTCTCTGACGAGTATCTGTTCAAAACCTTTTACTTTGACAACGATATTTGCTTCTTTAAGATCGATTGTGTGGCCCAGCGCTAAAGCAAGCTAAAACTAAAAGCCAACTCTTCAGAATCCCTTGAGAAAGCGACCAGCATCGGTCGGGAAACGTTGGGGCCACCCAAGAATTGACGCGGCGACATAGCCCAAAAGTTTTTATTCAAAAGCTTTTATTCAACATGAAGCAGGTATCTTAAGGGTATTTAGGGTTAAGGAGCTACGTACGAGGAACGAATGATATGTCATTTGCATGAAAATTTTAAAATGTCTTCTTAAAAATGTACTCGGTCGACTATCACAAAAAATTGGATTTCAGGAATGTAATTACAGGAATTTTTTTTTGAAAATCGGAATTTTTACTCTAAATCGTATGTCAGTACTTGTCTAATCACTCGTAAAATAACTGCAAAAATACAAGATGCTTTGACGAAATCATCATTACTGTTCAACAACCCTAAGATTGGTTTGACGCAGCTCTCCACTCAATTCCCCAATCAGGTAATATTTTCACTCATGAGTATTTCTTCTCTTACGCATCCTTCTGTATCTGTTCCGTGTATTTTTTGGTGGTCTTACTTTCAAGGATCTTTGAAAATATAACTAAAAATGTTCCACATGACTTAAGTACCAATTTTATCAAAAGCCACCGTAATAAATTTGAGATAATATCCAATTAATTCTGTGACTGAAGTCAAATCATTGTCATCATCAATCGGTCAAGTCTAAGACTGGTTTGACGCAGCCCTGAATTAATTATCCTATCGGTTAATCTTTTAACGCCTGCTAAATTCCTCTGCTTCATATCCTTAATCACCTGATACACATATGTCATCGGTGGGCTACCTCCGCCGTTCATCCACTCCGCCTGTTGTTCGACGATAATTTTCATTATTCCATCGTGCCTCATCATATGATCTCTACATCTACATAATACCCTGCGAGTCACCTCTAGGGTGTTTGGCAGGGGATGATCAATTCACCAGCATGCAGCATGCACACCAAATGGTACAAAAAACGTTACGCATACTAACAAATTATACTACTACTAGTTAGTTCGTTTTTTTGATAAATTTAAACTATATACCACAATTAATTTGTTTTTTGACAAATTGTGTATAATTTTCCGGTCATTAAAAAACAAGCTAAATTTTGTTTCAGGATTGAGAGCATCAAATTCCAATCCAAGTTATCAAAAGCCTTTTCTATATCCACAAACGCGATGAATCAAGGCTTGTTCATCTCCATTCGCTTCTTCACGAGCAGCCTAAGGGTCAATTTTCCTCTGCTAAGCCTTTGTTTTTTTTCTGAATGCGAATTGGTCTTCATCCAGGAACTCCTCGACTTTCCGCTCTATTCTCATGTAGATGATTCTTGTTAATCTTCGACGCATGAGTCGTTAGGCTAATGGTCCTAAAAATCTTCACTCTTCTCCGGGCATCTTTTTGGGTATAGGAATGACGATGTTCTTCTCAAAGTCCCATGATATGTTTCCTGTTATGTAAATTTTGCAGATGGTTGTAGAGTTAAGCTAATTTCATTCCCTCAGCATTTTTAATAAGCTCGGCAGGGATATCGTCCATTCCATATGCTTCATTCATCCGTAGATCCTTAATTTCGGCGTCAAATTATGATATATTGCTAGAAGCTCCAACATCATCCTTTTCAACTTCTCTCTCCTCTTCAATTATTTGCGGTGTAAGGTACATCTACATCTACATAATACCCTGCGAGCCACCTCTACGGTGTTTGGCAGGGGGTGATCAATCACCAGCATGCAGCATGCATTTGGACTCCCACATGCACACCACACCGTCCAAAAAAACGTCCCGTATACTAACAAACTATACTACTATATGATATTAGAAATAATAATTGAATTAAGAAACATGCATTCATTTTTACATAGGTTTGTAGGCTACACTACAAGTAATGCAATCTATTTACGAGTTCTATTGCTGCCGTTATAACCTCTTATTGATCGTGGAAAAAAATGACATTCGGAATCTGTCTGTTCTACAATCTATCTCTCTTATTTTATTTATATGATCTGATCTTCCGTAGTATGTTGGCGTCCGTAAGATATGGTTAACTTCGTCAGAAAAGACACTGCTCTTGAATTTATCTAAAAGATTTAGTCTATTTTTCAATCTACTGTCCGACAGAGATTCCCATCCGAGTTTATCTAAGAGGTCAGTTACACTAACAAGACTCTCGTAACGACCTTTCACATACCTGGCAGCTCTTCTTTGCACGCGTCTGGTTTGATTTACTCTTCTTTGCAAGGTAAGTGTAAATCTTGCAGCTACACCTTCCATCTCTTGAATTTGTCTTAATTTTCAACGAGGAAATCTCCGTTCTTGCTCTTAATTACTAAAAGTGCATTCACGATCGATGCGTTCTTAACCCTTTTTACTGCCAGCCCATTTCGAGTGGGATGTACGAAGACTGCCAAGGCTATTTTCCTGAATTAGCTACATTTCAGATTAAAACATTTTTCAGCTACTTAATTTTATTTGATACGTCTAGATGTTTTCCCAATTCTTAAGATATATTTACATCTTATAACCATAGATAGATTATGGGGGTTTACATAAACTATAGCCGTTGAAAAGGCCACAATCACGAAAAAAAGTGAAACAATTCGGGCCGATAAATCGGCCCCTGGCAGTTTTCGCTCAACCAGCGAGGGCCGATATATCGGCCCGATGGCAGTAAAAGGGTTAATGATTAAATCATCGTGTGAAGCGTAAGGTTCACGTTTTTTTGAGCAAATAGAAGCCGATCACCAATCATTGAGACTTATGTTTTCATCAAATCGATCATTAATACTACCGCTTTAATCATAAATTGATTTATAACCCCTAGGTTTGACGAATAAATGCTCAATTATTATTATTTAATTGTGATCTAGATTAAGATTATTTAATGACCTTTGATTTATATAGTCTTACCAATCAGCCTTCCTTGGTTCAAGAAAAGCATAATTAATTTCTGTCGAAACATTTCTTGGAGAGGACCCAGGACTCCATTACAAATCCTTTCTTTATCTGCACTGACTCTACTTTCTAATTTCTTTCAAGGAAAGGTGACCCAGTCAATTAGGGTCATCACCCATCAATCATTCCACTCATCTGAGTCCTTCGATTTATTACTGTCTAAAAGTCTCTATCGAGCACAGAGTGAGTATTTATCTCTGATTGATGAGTCTACGATTCTTTCCATTCAATGATTCGTAGAGAATCAAAAGACCGAAGTGATTGAATCAATTGATACAATCCACAGAGTGAATTGATTCATAAAGATCGGATCTGTGCAAAGAACGACCTCTATTCATTGCATCTATCGCCCCCTAGCAGTTCCTCATTATCTAATAGCCTTTATAGCCTGATATCTACTTTAATTGACTGGTTTGGAAGCCAAGGGGTACAAGGAATTACTTTTTTAATACGCAGTTAGGCAGAGAAATTAGGTATAGAAAACAAACGAGATGAATGAGACATTTGATATAGTGCATTTGATTTGCCACTCGATGTCAGCACAAAACAGAGATTCACTCGTATCCCTTGGCAACGAATTTTTGTGTATTTCTTCGAACAATTGACTTTAACTAACTCTGTTGAGAAAAAAAAAACACTCGTACCCCTTGGATTCCAAACCACTCAATTTAAATTGAAACTATTTACAAATAAATTAAGCCTTCACTGAAAGTGTGTCTGTAAATCAAGGAGGGGCAAGATACAACAAAAGAGGTTATGTGCCCAGAATGCGCTCGTGTTCCCAGGTCTGCTTGCTTATTTATTTATTTCATTTACCCCAGAAAACAGTTCAATGAGGCCTTCACATCGTGGGGTATTAACGACTGACTAAGATACATACACTACCACACGCTGGATTGGGGCAACCTACCTTGGCGGGACTCGAACCCGCGGCCTACGGTTTGGCAGTCGAGGACTGAACCCCACCGCCACCGAGGCCGGCTTGTAAACAAAAGGCCTCGTTTTAGGGGTGGGTATTGCCATTTCACTTTCATTCCAACCCTCAACCATTTATGCGCCGTACCCTGCACGAAAACTTCCCCGTGAGTTTCCACTAGAGTGAGCAAATTCTTCGGCCCACACAGACTCATTCACTTCGACCACGCTAAATGCCACTGCCTACACTCTGCAGTACAGCCGGGTTCATATGTCGAAGTTGACAGCTATAGTAATCGATCCAACGATTTGATCTTTGGATTTTACTTATTTATAGTAAAACCTTCCAAAATTGTTGGCACAATTAAGTATGATTTCGCTAGTCGTGGGCCCTGGTTGCTTTCACCGCGGCGAGGGTTTTCCCTGTCCCATCCCTATCCCTACCCTAGAGGCGTCGTTGGGCTCCTATCGCGGCGGCGCCTCCATCCTTTTTCTTTCCCATTCCACCCTCCTCCCCCGGAAGCGCAGGTATAGCAGTTAAATTACTGGGTCCCGGCCCCTGTGCGTTGTATCCTTCTAATACCCCTCATTAGTGCTGTAGTAATCGACTGTTAGCCTCAACTCGTACGTATGGAAATTTGGAAGACAGCGCGAATAGATCGAGGTCTTGATTCGATTTTCGTATGATCTACGAGGTAGCGTACAAGCCACCACTAGGGTGTGTGAATAGGGGTGACTCCACTCCAGATATTTAGCACTCATCTCAGCCCTAAACGGAAACGCGCTCGCTTGCCGAGCACACATGAAAACGATGCGCGATCAGACAAGAAGGACACGAACGTGCTACCATGCAAATAAAAATACTGGTTACTAAAAGAAAAGGGAAAATTTTGCGCAGTACGTGATTTACGCATGAGTTATAAAATGCCAAAAAATAATGCAGAGAGCTTGTATTTACAAATATAATAATCATCGCAGGTCAACAATTCTCAGATTGGTTGGATGCAGCTCTCCACTCTATTCTCCCATCAGCTAATCTTTTCAAACCTACGTATTTCTTCTCTTTCACATCCTTCTTTACTTGTTCCATATATTTTGTTCCACGTCTTCCTTTTCCGTTCTTGCCATCCACTCGTCCCTCGACTTGTCATCATCAAGCCATTAGGTATCAAGATGTGATCTATTAGGTCGTTCCGTCTTCTTGTCAAGGATTTCATGAGGCTTCTCTTCTCTCCTACTTATCCTAGGACTTCTTCGTTACTAACTCGGTCGGTCGATCCATTTGATCCTCATTATTCTCCTGGTAGCATCGCATTTTGAAGGCCACATTCATGCAGATAGTTAATGTTTATAATTATATTGAGTTATTAACTACACACCCTATGTTACTTAGTCAAGATGTCCTAGCGATAATATATATCGCAATTTTTATGGTCCCTTATTTTTACGCGGAAAAACTGCATCTAAAATCAATCGGTAAAGCATTGGGAACCTTATTTCGGAGAAGGGAAAGTAGTATTTGCCGCCAGTTTTGCTAGTAAACAAAGCAACCGGTGGTCGACCTGCATTCGTTTCTGCTCTCAACCCCCCATAACAGCATCTCTGGAAAATAGCCGCGTGATTTCTTACTCTCGGTCGAAAGCACAGGGTTCGCATTCGTGGTAATCCCCACTACCTTATGTTTTCGCTCGTTCACCTGGAAAGTCGAGTGGGCTAAAGGACGAGTGGTCCCGTCCCCCTCTGAAACAAGGAAAAAAATAAGCACCGTATTCCAAATCAGTTTGATGAACCCTGTTTGAGGGAATAGCTATTGAATGTTATGGTATTCTGTCAAGTATACATTTTTATCATTCGAACATATGTCAGTATGAAATATCAAGGTTATATCCTTGTTATGAGAGGTCTACGTGGGGTTTTCCGCATTCCCTCACGTATCGGGCGAACGTCGGACCATTTCGAAGGAAAGTGGTTCCAGATTATTTCGATTTTCTACTTGTGTAATCCATTCTCACGAACAATGTAGAAATAAATAACAGTTTTGAATTGTTCTTAAGGGGGATATTTCCTATAACGTAGTTCTGTCTGTATATTGTATAGAAATCATACCGCATTGAAGAAATACTGGCAGCATAGCCATCCCGGAAGAAATAAGTTACAGATTAATGTGATTATTTACTGTGTCTGCTTCATGCTCATTAACAAATAAAAAAGTAATGAGAAATTTTGAAAAATATCCATGATAAAAACTCAAATGGTACTTTCCACATGGTTTCAACACTTTGCGTCATTTTGACTTCAAGTGAAAATGACACAGAGTGTTGGAATCATGGTCGGTAGTTGAGTGTTAAATTAAATAGTGCGGAAATTACCACTTGTATTTTTCACAAAATCAAGCCTGAAAAGATTTTATAAACTTTTGAAAAGCCACGAAGAAGAATATTTCCTAAAACGGAGCCCTGACTGCTTATGGAATTGAAATTATACCATTCTATGTAAATAATTATCTACAATGGCAGCATAGGAAATAATTTCTTTTTGACTTAACCTGTTATGATTAACATCCTAACCTTAGGTTGATTTAGCCTCTCCCATACTACTTTGCATCCATAATATTACGTCATTGGTAAGTTGGCTACGAGTGAGAGATGTCGTAGATAGAGGCAAAATCGACCTCTTTTGGGTGGATACAATTGCTTTATGTATCTGTCAGCAAGTTAGTTACCATGTGTGTTAATGTTCTATGAATGCACAGTAACTGGATTCTAAAAACTGAATGCGCAAACTGTAAGAAAATTCAAATAATCACAAAGAATATTTTTTATCATATTAGCACTGGTTCTCTTTTAACGATGTGTGATGCTAGCTCCAAAACAGGTTCAGATGGAGTACCTATATATTCCACTTCTTTTGTGAAGGGTATTCTGTAATTGTGTATAAGTGGAATGCAGTTATATCATAATTATTATTATTTGACGAATATCACTAAAGTCGCCATCATGTGCCATTACCGATGTTAGGCTCTGCTTTGGGGCAAAACTACTATTTAGAGCAACTAATGCTAGTCTCCTCCCAAGCACATATAATGAGGGCGCCATGCCCCTTGAAACGGGGATCTGTCTCAGTGAACAGTGAGGATGTGTTTGGATTTCGTAAGCTTATTGCCGGCAGTATTGCAGGCAATGAGCGTGGACGCATAACTGACTGCAAGTATTGCAGTCAGTTATGAGTCCACGATCGAATGGCAGAATTTGAAATAAAGGGTAAGGATTTATGATTATGATGAAGGTCATTCCTGAAGTCCCCTCAAAATAATAATAAAAAAACACACACACACTCTGCTTAATGTCCAGGAAACTGCCTAAAAAGGTCCAGGAGGAGGAGAAAGAGGTCGTAGGCATGATGAGGACTCTTTTGAGGATAAAGGAAGCTTGATGTGTGGACTTCCATATGAAAGGACAGATATGAAAAGGACTTTGAGGGGAGAGAAGAGAAAAAATAGGAAATGAATGAGTGGAGATCATAATAATAATCGTATGCGGCCGAGAGGGCGAAAACGTTTTGTAAGGGGGATGGGATGGTCCTTGGTCCAGATTTGCCCATTGTTTATAGCGCGGGGCTGCTTGCTGAGGCCAGGATTCCTTGCTTCAAACCCGATGCCACCAGTCTGCTTCTCCGACGCCTTGCTCCTCCCTCATACCATTCGTCTCGGGTCTTTTGCGAGCGGCCCTTTGTCCCAGAGTGCTACGCGCCGTGGGAAAGGGCCGCCCGCCTTGAGAGAGGGAGGGGCACGCTGGAGCAGGAAGGGGGGGAGGGAGGAGTAGGAGAGGTGGAGAAAGCTGGGAAGTGGGCGAAATACGCTCCCAAACATCACGGTCCGACAAAATACCGCGTTGCACGGAGTTGCGCGTTTCGTGTGTTTTTTTTCACCATTTCTAAGTTCCCTAAAGTGATAGCTGCCAATTTTTTTTCCGCCGTGCGTGAGAATTCTTTAAAAATTGCAGAAAAATTCGAGGGAATATCGCTCCCGTATGAATTAGACTGATATTCCATGAAGCCACTGTGATCATGATTAAATCGCCGTAAAGTCATGTCTGATCGCTTAAGTAATTAGAGAGAATTAAGATGTCGTTCGAAATCGTATCAGGCTTGCCCTGGTGGAAATGCGATATGTAAATCTACTAAAACCGGAGTGGCAATTTTTTGCACATAATCACACACAGTCAACAATCCTCAGATTGGTAGGACGCAGTTCTTCATTCCTCTCTCCTATTCACTAGCGTTTTCATAGCGACGTATTTCTTCTTTTTCACGTATGCCCTATGTAATTTATTCGGGGTCGTCCTTACCCTTCATCTCTTCCTTCTGTCCTTCTGCAATTGTTTTTCATCTGGCCATCATGACTCATGATTTGCCCAAATATCCCAACCTCAGCTTAAGGATTTTAAAAGACTTCTCTTTTCTCCCACTCTTTAGAATTAGCGGGGGAGGCGTTCATGAACAGGAAGGAGCTTCTGAGAGGATCGTTGTGTAAGAGTTTAAAGAAAAGGTTAGTGAAGAGTTTGATTTGGAGTGAAGCTCTCTACGGTGCGGAAACGTGGACACTGAGGAAAGAAGACGAGAGAAGATTGGAGGCATTCGAGGTGTGGGTATGGAGAAGAATGGAGAGGGTGAAATGGACGAAGAGGAAAAGGAACGACGAAGTGCTGGATATGGTTGGCGAGGAGAGGCAGCTTCTCGATTGAGTTACGGAGGAGACAGAAAGTTTGGATGGAGTTAGCGCTTAGCGGGGAGGGAATGTTGAAAAAGAAGTTAGAGGGTAGAATGTTAGGGAAACGAGGGAGGGGAAGGAAAAGGATAGGATTTTTTTAGATAAGTAGATTGAAAGAGAGTAGGCCTTACAGTGAATTAAAGAAGGCAGTGCTGAAAGAAAGGGAGGCTCCCAGATCACTTCTTGAATACTCCATGGAAACCTACCTTAATCGGTAGAATACTATAATAAATAATAAAATCTCATCATTTCCTCATTACTAACACGGCTGATCCATTTTATAACCATCATTCTTTGGTAGCACCACACTGAGAATGCTTCCACTTTCGATTTAAGGATAAAGAACCAGAAAATAAAAGTTTTTTGGTGACAATAGAACTGACTTTCACATTGGCTTTACTACGCAGAAATTCTTTATGTATGAAAAAGAAAGCCAGTAGAATAAGCCTCGGGCAAAGGATCAGTGAGTTATTGCCGTGGAATACCCCTGCGGCCAAAATGATGAAATAAGGCTTTGATTGTCTCACCGCAAGACTAGAAATTATGAAAACGGAGTGTCTGGCCACTAATGACCGCAGCCTTCTCACGCCAACTGCACGCCCTAACCTACTTTGAAATCGTTATCGATTCGATTTCGCATTTTGCGCTGGAAAGGTAATGATCAACAGCGCGAATTCACTATTCTTCCACTTTCTAAATTGACAAAAAACTGCACGACCGGATATAGCTATATACGCCCATACTTGAGGGGATATACCTTAACATATACATACCTACCACACCGCAGTTAAATGGTTGCGATTAGTAGGACGACTTTTATCGGGCTAATAGTATTACCAACTAAATTAAAAGGTCACTTACATAGCATTCCAGTCACTTACATAGCATTTTTTGTCTTTATTCTAAAATTTTACGCATCAGCTTGAAATTTAGATAACCTATTATAATCTACATCGTATTCTGGCGGTACCATACAGGCCACTACCAGAGTGTGTGGCACGGGGTGATTCATCAACAGACTAAACTCATGGACTGTAATTGTTTGTACCAGATGAAGGCACTGTGAGCCTAAACGCGTCCTACGCGCAAAAATAATTATGTAAAGGTGCAATGTTATTTACTTAAATAGTATGTCGAACTTCCACAATATCACTCCGGAAAGTTAATTTTATTCAGAATAAAAGGTCGGTGTTTATTTGAAGAATCTTGGAAGAAATCAAGATTCACCGTGTCATATTTTGGGTAGGAAAATATGATCATCGGTCCCATTTGTTCCTCAATATGGCTCCCTGTTCGAATGCGCACATCTACATATAGGAGGTACCGTGAAAGCTACCCCCAGGGTGTGTGGCAGGGGGTTATTCAACAACAGACATGCAGCAGTCATCCTAGCCTTAGTTCGAAACGCGCTCGCTTGCTGGACACAGTCCAACCACACAGTACGCGGTCAGAAACTAGGAGAGTGCTAATGACACGAAAAACCTACCGTGAAATAAAACTACTAGTTAGTAATAGAGAACGAAATATTGGCTTAGTGATTCATGCATGAGTTATGGCATGCCAAAAATGCATGCAGATATTTAGTCCTGAAAATTACAATATTTGTTATTAGCCGTACATGCGGAGCCTATTTAACGTAGACCAACTAAAGCTATCCTATTGCTAACTGATCGTAGATATTATAGTCCCTTATTACACGCGGAAAAAACTACATCTACATAGTGCCATGCGAGGCACCTCTAGGGTGTTTGGCAGGGGTGACCAATCACCAAATTGCAGCATGCAAGAGGACCGCCACATGCACACCGCACGGTCATTGAAATATTACGCATGCTAGCAAAATATACATGCACATTCAAAAGACAAAACTAGCCAATGGTTAGTAATTTCTTATAGCAAATACATGCAAGGTTAGAACTATAGAAAAAACTACAATATGGAATGGTCCTATATGAATATCTGTACCATTAATTGGGTAATCTCGTTATCAATCGCCACTGAAGTCGGTTTTCGACCAAGTCACGGATATGTGTTTCTACACCTAAACTCGACCGCATACGAAGAAAAAGATCGACTCCCATGGGATGACGGAAGATCCGAAAATAGCCTTAACGGAGAGGCGCCGCTTGAAACATAAATCGTCCACCGCTGCTTTTGCAGGAGAAGAATGGGCATCCCTCGCATCTCCTTCGCAATCAACCTTTTGCGGCAGCGGCGAGACAAGAAAAGGAGGAAGGAACACACGCTCATTATTTCCAGGACTGGACCCTTGCCTTGCCTCGGAAGTTTTAGGACCGTATTCCAAAACCAGACTTAGACTTTAGTCTACACTATACCTCGGTGGTATTAACATCTTACACTCAATGATGTCTCCATGTTTCTGGGTTTCACCGCGTGGATTTTCTTTGTGACGACAGTTTCTCCGGTATTCCAACCGGCGTCTTCAGGTCGTCGATCTTCAGATCAACCTGAAGACGCCGGTTGGAATACCGGAGAAACTGTCGACACAAAGAAAATCCACGCGGTGAAACCCAGAAACATGGAGACATCATCTAGACAACGCCGCGGAAAACTACGCATCAACATCTTACTCTCAAGTTGAGTTTGAGTTATTAAAGTATTCTACCGATTTACTGCCCGCTAAAATTAAAAAAAATTAAATCACCAAATAAAATGTTAAGACTTGCCAAAGACTGGCTTTTCTCATAAGAAATAATTGAGCATTTACTTTGATGTTATTTCTTTAAAACATTCATGTATTATTTACGGCATTATTACCTTCTTTTATTGGCACAAATTTTTGTTATTTGATGGTGGCTCAATTCTGGTCCTGTGGCCTTGGAGACCACCTAAAGTTCATTCTCTTTGTCATCTTGCATTCAGCTGTAAAATAAAAATGTAGGAGTAAATAAATTATTATTGCTAAGGAAGGTTTCCATGGAGTACTTAAGAAGTATTCACCTTCCTTCACATAATTCCCTCTTTAATTCATAATAAGGCCTACTCTCTTTCATTATATCTAAGAATTCGTAGCCTAGTAATTCAATTGCTTATGTTTTCATTCATCCCAAGAAGTCTTTTTATATGATTTACGCATTGAGCTAAAGAAACATGTATGAAAAGCCCGTGTTAAAAATGACTACGACATTACTATTATAATAAAAGTATTTTACCAATTAAGGTAGGTTTTCTTGGAATATAAACTAATTTTAACACTTTTTCCGATAAAAAACATTCATTTATTAAAGAAATATTTTATACATTCATGATTTTTCAATATTTTGTTTTCTTTTATGAAAATAATTGTGCTTTTATATTTCGGGGGGGGGGGGGGGTCCGCCTCTACTACTACGTTGGCTACGCCGCTGATTGAAAGTATTCTGGCAGTCTTTCCCCCCCTCCTTCATTGACTCTCTCTCCTTCCTCAGTTCACAATAAGGCCTACTCCCTTTTATTCTACCTAAAAAAATTCCAATTCTCTTCCATCCTCTCCATCGGTTCCCTAACAATCTCTAACAACATTTTCAACATCCCTTCCCCGCTAAGTACTCCATCCAACCATACCTTCTGTCTCCTCCGTATCTCATCTAGGAGCAGCCTCTCCTCACCCACCATGTCCAGCACTTCTTCGTTCTATTCCTTTCCATCCATTCCACGTTTTCCATTCTTCTCCAGTATCTGCACCGTGAAAAGCTACACTTCAGATATGACCCTTCACTAACTCTTTATTTATAGTTTTTGGTGAGTGAGAGTTATGTTAAGGCCTGTTCTCAAGATACATTAAAACGCATGAGTCAATATCTGATTGTATGACCGATTTTGGTGGACCGAGACGAAGCAATTACGAATGCATGTATCAAGGTAGAATGGGATCTATTTCCTATACATGATTTCGCACAAGTTGGGTGATTACACGGTACAATTTGACGTTCATCCTCGTGTTTATACATTTAGACCATAACTTGTACAAGTTAATATATCATGTATATAGGCCTATAGAAACTAAATTAAACTCAACTCACTTGAGGTGGATTGGCCGTGTAAAAAATGTACAAAATAATGCATTTAGCTAAACTATTTACATTAATTATTTCCTGATCATCAAAACCTAGCATTACTGGAATGCAGTATTACACGTGCGAGTATTTTTACGCGAAATATTTCATTTGAAAAACGTGAGGCGATCTTGCAACGTGACTCAATTTGATATGGTATTCGAGTGAGGTACCAACGTGGCAACCAAACGAGATTGAATCTGAATCAAGATTAAGTGACGCTATGGAATACGTTCCTTAGCCTATAGCTTCCCCCTCCCCGTTTTAAAAATTTTTTAGGTTTAATAAAGGTAAATACCATGACGCGCAAGTTGTAGCCATCGACGTATGCATAATCGTGTTTCTGCCTTTCAGTCGAGGAGTAGTCTGTTTGGTACCGTTGTGGACAAATCGGGTGATTGTTTGGCTACTAATCAAAAGGCTTCAGTTTCAAAGCCTATAAATGCCCCAAATGAAACAAAAAGAATCTCTCAGGAAAGGAACTGCACCCCCTTTTACCCTTGAAATGATAAATAAGCAAGCTTGCGGCATTCAAACAAGCCACCTGTTTGGGTTAAATCCACGGATTGGGTTTAACCTCTGGCCATTGAGATTTATCTCCGTAAATCTCTCTTCTATTTGAAAAAGTTGACGGTCAATATTTTGACGAAATTATCCTCGCTCTTGTACTGTTTAAACAGTCGTCATAAATTCAAGTATACTTAATCGCACCCCTAAGGACATCTGTAAAAACATTCCACACATTGCCAAAAGGCATTACTTACGTTGACTTATGTCCGGATTAAGTTCACCAAGGCTGATGCCATTCTTGCCAAAGGTAAGGACGCAACCTTAATTCTTAAACCCAAGAAAAATTTCCGCGTCAAAATATTTTCCATCCATTCCAGGTGGGGATCGTGAATTTATGCGTATACTATAATGTCGAATCGCAGAGTGGCACCTCGCTCGATCAAAAATCCTAAGATCCAAGAAGGAATCGCGTTATGCTTGACGAAAAGACTGCGTCAACCTATCTCACCGGCACTTATCCCTTTAAGGCCGGAAACTGTCGTCAAAGGAGGTCTTGTTCCGTCAAGTACGCCCGCCCACTGCCCCGAAAGAGGAAAAAAAAGAGCATCGGGGGTGCGTCGCTTTATTACGGGGTAAAATAAATCCTCATAGAGCGGAGAATTATATGGCGGGAAGGGGAGGAGGGTACAAAACCCTTTTTTCCGGAGGCACCCCATTTTGCGAGGAACATCCTCTCCTTTTGCCTCGGGTGCCATAACCAACCCTTACCAAGCTGAAAACGAACCATATCCAATGAGCTTGTATAAAAAAAAGAGCCATTGTAGTGCGTAGCGTATCGGGCGTTCAAAACTCCTTTGCAATGTGCTGGTGGTGAGGGGGAAGGAAAGGTGGGATGCAATATGGTGGGGGCCATTCAATCTTTTATTTCCGTGAATTCTGCGGCCGAGTGTGGAGTCCCCGGCCCGCACTTTTTCTTTCAACGGCGTTTGCTCCCTAGGTCTCCCTCGAATTCTCTCGACGGGTTGCTTCGGACTGGCATGGGGGAGGGGGAGATCGTTGCACAGGGGGAGAAGGCGGTGCAGAATTGCCGGTTAAGATCGCCGCGATAATATTTTTTTTTTGTTCGCTTTCGGAGCAATGCGAGATACCTGCGACGTTGAAGAGTCCGTCCCCACCTGGACATAACAGTATTCCAGTTCAATGCCGCCGCAGCTGGATGCTTGTGCGCGAGGCAAATGGCTAATTAATGACAAATTGATTATGATGATGCTTATATTTTACTCGAGGGGGAAGTGCGAAAATGGTTGCGTCAATCAAATTTCAGGCTGTCATTTCTGGCGCGACACGAAGGCTCATTTGCCATGTATTTACCACACAAGGTGTAAAGTAAAACCAAAATGAAGTTGCTGCCTCCATGACATCAGGTTTACGATGCGGATTCACAAATGCCTTTTTCATTAATGGTATAATGTCTACTATTGGGCAATATAAATGTAAAGACTCTTTTTCTCTGAGCAAGGAAAATGGCCAAATAATAATGGTGAAGCTTCGATTTCACACATTTTGAATTCTTTTTGTACAAAATCGGTTCCGTCAATCAAATTTCAGCCCTGCTATTGTGATTTTAAGGCAAGGAATTTCTATTTCCACATCATTTATATTACCCAAACATGATTTCGACGTAGAATGTCATCATTAGGTATAAACACACAGGCATGTACATGATTGTTTTTTACCCTAGTGAGTTACCTGACATGTTTACGCCAAAATTTTGTCAGGTTAAGTTAATTATGTAGAATCACGAATTCTTTGCCTATCTTTTATAATGAATTGCAAATTCAGCGAAGCTACGCCTGAGGAAACAACTGTCAGGCTGATATTCCTAGCACGACATGAACGGTCGTTGCCATAAATGTCGCACTAATTTTGAAGCGCACCTTCAATGAAATTATCCCGGGTTTTATGCTAACTGGTTTTCGATGCGTATACATGTCGGCCTAGTTTAGTTGACAATATTATGGGGAATATTGTGTGATATAAATTGAAAGGGAAAATCAATGTTGTGGCAACTGATAACAATAAGTAACAGAAAAGTTTCTAGGGTTTTCCACCGGTTGATGTTCTCTATGTATCCCAAAAATATAGAACATCAACCGATGGAAAACCCGAGAAATTTTCCTGCATTTGATACGCCGGGAAAACCTACGATCATACAACAATAAGTAAGCTTGATAATTTGTTTCTGGGTCAATTCTCGACTCATTTTTGATGGACAACAGTTTTAACCCAAAGTTTCAAGTCTTTTTTGGACCCGAAGACGGGAGCTGGAACGCGCCCGAAAATGTCGTCCGCCGAAAAGGAGTCGACGCGGAATTAACCCGGAAACCAATCTTCAATTTAATCACCGCGGAAGCCTTCGTAACAATAAGTAAGTTTCATTGAATAACAGTTAACTCTATGAGGGCCTTCTACGATAGTTTTTAACTCAGAAGTAACCTAACAAATTAGGAATAGCTTCTGAAGCTGAAATTCGCTAAGTTTGCTTACTTTTTTATAGTCAATTCAGACGATTTATGGAATGAGAATAATGACCAACGAAGGAGGAAGCGAGATAGAAATTGTCAGTAAATTGTCACCGGCTAAAGCGGAATTCTAAGTATATGAAGGAAACATTACTTTCAGCTAATAATACAAGAGTAGGAGTAAGGAAAGCGATCATCAGATGATACCTACGGAGATAGTACCTTTACGGTAGCGAGGCATGGCATCTGACAAGAGAGAAGTCAAGAGTCCCGGGAGCGTGATGCGACAGCGGAGAATAAAATGGATTAATATCAAAAAGTCGGTGTGAGGAATGGGAAAATCTTAAGAGAAGTGGGGGAAAAGAGATTTTTTTCTAAATCACAAAAATGGAACTTCAAAAATCCCAAATTTCCAAAAATCCTAGAGGAGCAACTTGATCGGACACATAATGCATGGTGGCCTAATGAAGACAATCGCGAAAGGTCAAGTGGCAAAGGTAAGGAAATGAAACGATACTGGGTTACTAACAGGTTCTCAAAATATATTATCCGTAGATAATTATGTTCCGTGGATTATAATCTGTAGATCAATTATGAACTCGAGAGTAGGAAAACAGTTCAAACAACGATTTCGTCAGCGGCGTGGATTCCAAAATGACGACTTTTTTATAACCGGATCAAAAACTAAAATACTAATCAGAGAAATAACATGAAACTCCATGTGACTATTTTGGAAGTATTTAGCTGCAGCATGCAGAAAGGATATTCAGTTATATCCATCGCTTTGTTTAAACAAAACCATATATGCGATCCATCCGTGCGATGAAATTATTATTATCATCAAAATAATTTAGTTGCTATCAACCAACGCAAAAATAATATAGCCTTGATGTAATGAACTCTGTTTAAGATGGAATTAACGGTCACAGGAATATTAGACTTCAAACTTAAGTAACAGAAGTTTGCAAACGATAGTTGAAGTGTCAGCCCTTGAATCCGTTTCGAGCTACCATTTTACTTTGGTACTCAGTTTTATAATAATTCTCATTGCTAATTTCTCAAATATTTTCATTCCTCATATATTTTACCAGCGTAATGAGGAAGAATATTCTCTCGGGATGTGCTTCCTACGCATAATTATCAGAGGCTTCTATATTAAAAGTATAAGTGATGGTGAGCTCAAGGTAGATAAAGTGTCGCTGTCATAAGTAGCTTGCAACGGCAAACTCGGAGTTCATGAATATCGGTTCTCCTCCATAAACCCAAAAATACTCAGAACCTAACTTCTTTATGGAAATAGGACCCCCAATTATGAAGGTACGCCGTAAAATGATAGCTTCTACATACCTTTCCACTTCAACTCATTTTTCTATGCCCATCCGACTCTTTTTTTCCCTTAGGACCGTAAATACCTTTAGTTTGGCACGATCAAACTCACTCTATGAGGCCAACACGGCACGCCTACGAATTACCCCTGCGGTCGAAGAGGAGTACCTCACCGCTGGCAAGATTAAGCGACTCATTTATCCCAAACGGCACAACTTATCTATCAAGCGGTTTTTTTCAAACGAGAGCAATCGAACACGCCCGGCAGGAATGAGGGAAAAAGCACGCACCCCGCTAGGAAATCCTGAGGAGGGAATGAGGAAACGGAATGGCGTGCTTCGAAAGACACGCCCAGGAATCACTCCAGTGTCTAAAGCCCCCCCATCGGCATCAGCTTGGCCCTTGAAGCGTGCTTTATGCCAAAACGGCGAGGAATCGCTGTGGAGAGGCCCCACGGGAGAGGTTGGAGACTTTAACGACTGCATCGCACGAGTCCCACTTACACACATAAGTCGACTTGACTGCCTGAATCGACTCGGCCCTACATTTTTAAGCCCACCAAACCGTGCGAATGCCACCGCCACCACCACCGTATGATTATGTGTACATTGTTGAGTTGAATGCGGGTCGTTCGCCGTAAGCAGAGGCGTGGGGACTTGAAGGAGTGGCAAAGTCAAATAGATTGGGTCATCTCAGCGGAGGAAGAAGAAAGTAATCCTAATGACTTGCATGCGCTGGAGGCGTTCACTAGAGCCGTTACAGTTGACTTTTATGCGGCAGGCGTCTCGTAAAGTATGTCCTAGCACCGCGGGCGGGCCCCCACCTATCGCCTTGCCCCAGTAAAACCCATCCAAGGACCCCACTTCGCCCCCCCGGTATGCGTTTTCGAGTCTACCGAAATGTCCCCGGCACGTTCCACCGCATACGCAACCTTTGCAAATCCTTACCCGTCCCCCCCCCAAAAAAAACCGAGTACCGCTCCTCTTGCGTCTTCTTGGCGAAAGACGCCGCTGCTGCAGGCCGCAGGGTAAAGAAAGGTGTTGTATTCTCCCGGTGACGAATGGCCAGGGTTTCTCGGGCAGGTAGGTAGGTGGGGGGAAAAGGTGGCGCGGCTTTTTGGGGGCAGCTTTTGAGGGGGCATCGTGCGATGGGATGTGGGGATGGAAGGAAGGAAAGTTACGCCGGCTATGCCGTCGCTTGCACGCTGGCCGGCGATGGCCGAATGTAAAATTGAAAATAATAATTACATTTTGTTACCTTTCTTAGTTAAAATCTGAGTTTTTTCTAAGAAAGGGAATATAAAATATTCTTAATTGAAGGCGTTTTAATAATTTCTTTGCTCATGATTTTTGTATGTTCAATTTTCCACTAAAAAGGTAACATAAAATGTCCTGATTTTAAGGTATTTTAATAATTCGTATGTTTATATTTGCTCTCTGTCTCTGAAAGAGGGTTAGTTATGATGTGTGTTAGTGATCTATGCACGAGAAATAACTGGATTCTTAAAATTTAATTTAAAAACGGTAAGAAAATACAAACAACTTCAATACAAATAACATGAAAATACAAGTTTCTCCGGCTTTCTCATTCCCAAGAAAAAGTTACTTTAAAAATGTAACAATAACTCATGTAAAAATATAAGTTAAAAATTGATATCTTGGCATCACATTAATAATACTACGAACTACCGCTCGCATTGATTTCAAGATCAAGACATTATTTGTTCCGTATTTATACGGGCGCGAATGCCACCACAGAGGCGGATGTATCGAAAACAGGTACTTTTTCTTATATCGGTAAATTAAAATGCCTTTTAAACGCGAAAATAACATATTTGTGTCAACCAAGGGGTTTTGTGGGTGAAAACTATTACCAATATCACTTATTTTTTTAAATAAAGCGACCCGGGTTTCGATAAATAATCATCGTCATGAGGCGTAAAGTACTATCTAATAGTAAATAATCCAAGAAATCCTTAAATGGAATACTATCTAGTTAAAATGAGTTAGTGAATTTTATTCTCAACCGTTCAACGAAGAATAAAACTAGTTTCATTTTGCTTTCATTTACGTTGAAATCGGAAGAGCCGTCACATCACTACGGTGCTTCGAACTCGGGCGTCTATACTTTTGAAATGGATTGTAATGGAAGGGGGACTTCACTTTCTGGACCAAGTCAGTCGTTTTTCAGGACGCTACCCCAACCTACCGACCTATCCCCCCCTCCTTACCTGTGCAATGGGAAGGGGAGGGAGAGCACCCTCTGCCATTGTCCCTTTAGAGGAGTGTGGGAAGTCGGGTATATGGCAAGGTGCGCGCTCTCTCTCTATATTGCCCCGGGAGTAATTCACGTGGGAGGGGTTTGAAAGTTCACTCAAGGGTATGGGGCAAAAGGTGGTGGTTTTGGAGCAGAGAACAGGGATGAAAGAGAAGATTAGGGTGAAGTGAAGAGAGTAGAGGTGGAAAAAAGGTTTTTTTTGGGAGCCGGAATTCCAGTGTTTTGCCAATGTAGTATTACGGCGTCATGACAATGTTCTTCCCCCCAAAAAAAAAACCGATCGTTTACTTGATTACGGGGGAGTGCGGTAATAATCCTCGGACACACTTGAAGCCCTGCATTAAGCAATAAAAGTCGGGAAAGTGCATGGGGAAAATAGACTGAGTTGAGTTCCTCGCTCTGAAATGTGCATCGACCCTCGCCAAACATATGGTGCTGTGGTTGGAACTGTCGGTCTAACTCAATAGAGTACAGCACAGAGCGGACAGATTCGTGATGAGATGTTACGATGCTGCATTTCCAATGCGCTGGCCTAATTAGGCAGTGAATCTTAATCCATAATAATCCAATTTTGCCTTAAGTAACATAAAAAAATTGTACATTTTCGGTTCTATTTGGTAAAGATTTAAACTACACGTTCTTTTGTGCTGCATAGTTTAATTGCGAAATATCCAGCGACTGCAATTGTCATGATTGAGTAAAACATTTTCACATTTTTAAAATGAGAAGAGTTGGACTCTAACTTCTCCCAGAAGCAGCTCTGGGTTAGATAAGATTAACAGGAACGCAGAGAAAAAATATGGGCTAAATTCACTGGCTAATTTGGTGGTGATTTTCTCAGTTGACGTGAAAAATATCCTTCGCTTACCGATTTACGTAAGGTGGTTCTTGAAAATGGACCGCAAACTAGAGATTTCTTTCTTCCTTCGTGCCATGAGTGATTGCAGTATTTTCGCAATTCATGGAATTAATCGCGATACTCACGATGACGACTCGATGCATGTTGTTCTTTTTTTCGTACTAGTTAAATTCTTTTGCATTTGCCTTGAATTTTCTTCTTGTCATTTTTAGTATTGTTTTCCGTTTATTTCTTCGTGGTAACCCACTTTTTGATTGCATGGACAGACTCATTTTAATTGCTAATCGTTGGCAGATTTTTTATTTCTATGGGAATGTATTTGTAGTAAGGGAAAGGAAGGTCAGAGTACGCAGTGAATTTTCTGGTAGTAGGCAGTACTGCAAATGCTTCGCGCTAAGATTGTAAGTATAGTGTGTCCTTTGTAGCAAACTAACACGCCGCATTGCCGTTGCTTCACTGCGTTTTGTGTGGATTTTTTCAGGTAAAATATACTTTTGCTACTTTCTAGTGTAATAAATCGGCTCCTTAAAATAAGATATTAAGTGTAGATACAAGAAAACTATTTCAGTTAAACTTGCCAAACTTTGTGTATGGGTTGATATCTTTATCGAATCACAAAATATAACCAATAATCTACTGGGTGCGAACTCTTATCCTCCTTTACCATACAGCCTTTCGTTGCACGGAGCACTGCATGCTTGGTGGGGGCTCACACGACCTGCACGAATGTTTACGCATAGCTTACATTACATTATTTAAATTCAGTAAAGAGCATATCAATAATGTTTACGTAATTTATGAAATACTAAATTGTCGTTATATATGCTACAACGGTGGCAAAGAACTAAACAATATTATTTTCCAAGCTACAAGATAAACTAAAAACAATAACATTCTTATAAGCATATTTTTTAACCATGAGCTGCGAAAGTGGGATACCTAATGCATGTTGGTCACCCCCTGCCGAATACCTTAGAGGTGGCTCGCAGGGTATTATGTAGAGCTGTGCATCGCCTCTCACCATGCATATGGTATTGCGGTTGGGAATGTCGGGTCTTACTCAGGGGGCCACATTGGGAGTAAAATACGCAACAAAGGTGAAGTTGGTTCGGGAACACAGGGTCGGAAAAGGATCTCCATGGCATTATCTCCCGGCGTACCTATCATAACCCTCGCGGTGGACATATTATTCAAGAAAACAAACCGGTGGGCTGTAATAATCCTTCTTTTTATCTGAAAGGAATTCACTGTGGCAGTGAGAGGAAAAAACTTCGAAGCCCTAAATCTGTAACTCACACAAATGCAAAGCAGTTACCTCACTTGCTCCCTTTATTTGCGAAGGTCTTTCGTCAGGATACATTGTGGAGCGGAAATCATTATGCATCTATATTACATGCACGACTGGGCGACGATTTTTACCATCCGTGAAATCCTTTTTTGGTTTGAGCGAATTTCTGTCCCATTTTAAAGAAAGAGTGACCATATGTACATCTACATCTACGATGTAACGTGCTAGCCGCCACAAAGGCGTGTGGCATGTGGTGATTCCACACCAGGCACGAAGCACCCATCCTAACCAGCGGGAGTAAAGAAAGCGTTACACAGATGTTAAGCGAATCAGGCTGGGAGCCACCACAGATCCACAGGTTGCGCGATAAGCTTAGATTGCTTGAACAATTGAGAATGAATTTGTTTAAGAGCGACACAGATAAAACAATATTAGAGCCCCACTTCATTTCCAGGTCCGAAAGAAGCGATAAATTAAGAGAGATATTTTGCCGAACGGATAAATAAGAGAATTTGTTTTTCCCCGAACCATAAAGGACTTTAATAAATGGTGGTAATAATTTTATTTGATCATTTCATTTTTATATTAAACTGCTGGTGTCCCGACACCACTTGCCACACGCTTTTTTTGGGCGGCTTGCGCGGTGAAAAAAATCAGGATTAACGTAAATTACCTCTTTCTCCCTCCCATATATCCCGTTTTTCACTGAATTCCTATCATTTTCAACGGAATTTCGTGTACCGACCATTCCGGAGATCTCTCAATGCCCTTCGGATCATTCAAGAGACAGCTTCGAAAAGTCATTTTCTCCTGAATCTAAGTTTTATTCATTTTGTAGTTTTCTGTAGTTTATACTCGTTAAACCTGCTGATTATAATTTTATATTCAATATAAATCTACATCTACATAGTACCCTTCGAGCCACCTCTAGGGTGTTTGGCAGGGGGTGATCAATCACCAGGATGGAATTGGATTCCCACATGCACAACACACGGTACAAAAACGTTACCCATACTAATAAATTATTATACCATATTCACGCGAAGGTAAAACTTGCGAACTAATAATTAAGGGTATCTGGCAATAAAGCTAGAAAACACTAAACATGCTGTTAGAAATAATAAGATAATTCAGAAAGATGAATTAAGGTATACATAAGTTAGTAAGCTACAATACAAGTCATCCAATCTATTTGTGAGTATAATTGCCAATGCGGATGTTTTTAAATAATTAAATAAATAAATGAATTCAGTTTTCGCTAATATTTTCTAAGAATCGGCCTTAAGGTGGGTGGGGCCGAGTCGCGTGAAACTTGTTTCCCGGGCGGAAGTGACGCGGTGCGTTCTAAAATGATGCGACGCCATTGGCGGTGATTTACGAATGCAAATGCATTGAAGAGGGAGGAAGCGAGAGAGAGAGAGAGAGAGAGAGAGAGAGAGAAATAACAATAACGATATGATGCGAGCGGCTTTCCTTCTGAGAATTGAGGCGTGGTTGAGATGCGGAGGCGGTGAAAGCAGTCGTAAGAGACATGAATGAGTGGGAGGAGGAAGAAGTGGGAGCTGACGGAAAGAAATCATTTCACGACCGCTGAACGAAAGAAAAGGAGCATTTTCGATCCAACCTTCTCCGTGGGCATTTTTTCCAATTTTGTTGGTGCACTGAACCTTCTTAACTTACTTAGGAAATACGAAGAAGATATTTTATCAGATTAATATGATAAAAACCACGGAATTTAAAAAATGGAGACTTGAGGACCTAAATATGTCCGGTAAAGCGTTTCTCATTCCAGGTACTGAGAACACACACACTTAACACACTAAAGCAGAGAATGATGAAAAATATCGGACGAAGAAGTTCAACGTCAAAAGAGAGAAAAAACACAGTGTAAAGTACGTCTATTAAGGTCTCCATTTCTTCAATGCCTCCCAGGACACGACTACTTATCTACAATGCTATGGAGGTAGGGTATCAATTACAACTATCGACGTGACCTGACCAAAAAACCTCCCTCGAGGTAGGGGTCCAGATTTCGATGAGCGATGCATAAATTTGATTACGTAAATGATGAGTTTACCAGTCTCTGTGACGTAAAACTCGATATGTCATAGTGAGCCCACCATCATATCCTTCGTTTACCGTCGCACTATGGTAGACATGGTCATGGGAAGAAAAAAAAAATAGAATGCAAAACACAGAGTTTTAAAATGTCTATCTTCCCTCGTACTATTAAGGATAGCAACGTTGTCTCAATTGATATTATTAATCGCGTTACTCGCTAGGATGAATCGTTGCTTGTTTTTTCCATAGTCCTAACCTTGCATGTATTTGCTCTAGGAATTAATAACCATTGGCAAGTTTTTTTATGAATAAGCATGTATATTTATCCAGTATGCGTAGTATTTCTATGACCGTGCGGTGTGCATGTGGCGGCCTTCTTCCATGATGCATGTTGGTGATTGGTCACCCCCTGCCAAACACCCTAGAGGTGGCTCTTAGGGTATTATTTAGATGTAAATATGTAGATGCATTACTTGATATACACACTGCTCTGCAAACTGCCTCAATAGGTATGTGGTGGGGGCTGTTAGGACATTAGCCGTTAATACGTAAGATAGAAATGCGCGTATTACGTTCCACCTAGCATTTATAAAAATACTTTACAAAAACTACCATAGGAGGGTTTTATATTATTTGCTTGTTAGTTTGACTAGTGTTGACGAATTTCACGAACATTGGAAACCCTTTCTTCGTCGACGAGGACGAATTAAAGACAGTCGCGTCCGTGAAATATCTACGAGTTAGACTCAATTATGGTCTATCGTGGAATAAACATACTCGAGAAAAAGCTAATCGTAATATGGGTTTTGTTAAAATAATAATAGAAAAGTGCGACGACAAAGTGAGAGAAATTAGGTACTTTTCCCTCGTTAGACCTCATTTAGAATACGCTGCCAGTGTTTGGGACCCTCATGAAAAAGACTTAATAACAGAGTTAGAACGCGTGCAAAGAAGAGCTGCCAGGTATGTGAAAGGTCGTTTTGATAGTCTTGTTAGTGTAACTGACCTCTTAGATAAACCTGGATAGGAATCTCTGTCAGAGAGTAGATTGAAAATTAGAACTAAACCCTTTAGATACATTCAAGAGAAGTGTCTTTTCTAACGAAGCTAGCCATATCTTACGGACGCCAACAAACTACGGAAGATCAGATCGTGTAAATAAAAAAAAGAGAGATAGACTGTAGAACAGATAGATTCAGAATGTTTTTTCCAAGATCAATAACTAAATAAATAAAAAATGACGTAGGTTTCATCAAAGAAGCCATGAAGCTCACATGTGATGTTCGATTCAGTCCGATTGTCTCCTATGTTTCTTGTTATTCGCCCTTCCTTTTTTTCATTCGTGACTCGATGACGCCGGGAAATTCCTTCTGTAACTTCCCTCGCATTCAGAACGAGAGGTGTTTGGGTCAACGAACTCGATGACTCAAAACCATCCAACTCTCTTCTTCATGATGAAAACATTAAAGACACACATGTTCGGTGAGGACAGTGTCGAGTTGATTCAAAAGATTCGTTAAGATAACTCCTCCACTGTTTGTTATCACTTGGGAAGGCTGGCGATGATCTCATTATGGCGTTATTGTGTTTACCTTAGTGGTGAGAAGAATGAAGGCACTGTTTTCATTCGTATTGGAGCGGGAATCCAATTTTATAGCATAATATCACTGTGATCGGATTTCTGAAATGACTCTCAAGTATAAGCTTGGGTAGGGACAATTCAGGGCAGTAAATGTTTTAGTTTATTAGGGTGTCATTGGGTTGGTCTCCCTAAAAATTATTAGATCAATTCTTTCTTGCGATGAAAAAATTGATAATTCGAATTTGAGTGCTGTACATAGACAGTTAAATAATTTTATGTGTTGAAAATTACGTCAAAGTATGATATAAAAAGGGTTTTACTTATTTAATGTAGGAATATGATTAAAAGCCTTTTATAAATGCCTGGTTTTATTTTTTATTTTAATGTTGTGGCAACTCGTCTTTTTGATTTTTTTGTATTTTTATCTTTCATATTTATTTTACCTTTATTGATTTAATTATGTTTAAAATAATTATTAATTATATTATTATTGTGCAGCATACTTCTAGTAATAAATCGGCGCTTATTCCAAATTGAAATTATCAGCTCTAAGAAGGGTGTATGAATACTCAAAAGCGCTGGTAAAGCCTATCCTATCCTACATATCATTTATGTATCATAATATAATCCTATCATTTAAACTTTATCTAACCCTTCGACACCCAAAGACATTTTAAAATATACATGGTCGACAACCAAAGTGCGAGTAAATATAATTGTCTTTCTAACATTCCGTCAATTTAGATTTTCTACCCTTCCGAATTGCTGTCGCTAATGTTTTATGTAGAACCAATCAAAACATGTGGTTATAACTTGTATTCGTAAATATTATTAACAAAACATTCATAGTGCTTAGAGGAATCGGATGCGCTACTGTCATTGAAATAACGTATTTTACCTCTCCTAACATATTTGTTTTTGGAAAAAAAATTTGCACGATATAATTCATCAATATATTTACAAAACAGACTGGTACATAGGCTCACAATCAGTTGCGCAGCGAGGGGGGGTGACATTTTAAGATAAATGGTTAAAAATGGTGAGTTTTACGGCTTTTTTTAGGGATATTTCATTAATCTTTTGGTTTAGGGGATAACCCCCCCCCCCAGAGCTTTCAGAATTTTTAAAAATTTAATTCATTTTACTTTATTGGAAAAATATTATAGTGTAAAGATCAATAAAATATCCTTCAGAAAGCTGTAAAACTCACCATTTTGAGCCATTTATCTTAAAAGGGCACCCGCACCTCCCATTTCTCATGGCTGGTATTACATATCCCCCAAACCCCCCCCGGTATTAACTGTCCCTAAACCCCCCCAAGCCTCAATTCCTAGCTGCGCGCCTGCATAGGCACATGATCAACAGACACGCGCAACGTTAAGTAGCAGTATCTAAAAATGTGACAACAACATAAGGTCCTGTTTTTAGCGCCGCTAAAACATATTATGATAGTTTCATAATATGTTTTAACTAACTTCATGCCGTGGGGGACCTTGTAGCGGAGAAACGTGAGGATAATAGAGATATCATATGGTGACAGATGATATAGTCTTTCAATCTTGGATCAATGAGTTTCATGCACTCATTGTAAACAAATAATACACTGCGAAACGAGAGTTACTCATAGTGGCGTAACCATGAATTTCCTTTTTTTGGGGGCGGGGGGGGGGGGGACTAAAACAAGGGGGTAAATTTTTCGAAAAACAGGGTACTAAGTGGAGGGTTTTAAACTAATTTTAATACTCTTCATGATGGAAGAAACTTCATTTGTTACAGTAATCTTTTTAAATTCACGATTTTTTATTATTTTGTTTCCTTTTATGAGGTAAAGTAATTGTATTTTTATATTTCTGGGGGGGGGGTCCGGACCCCCCGGACCTTCCCCTCGCTACGCCACTGGTTATTCAGTGTAGACGCTTTTACTTTCCATGGAGAACAGAATAATAACATTATAGTACCACATGAGTTCGGAATTCGTGCGTTAGTGAAATTCAAAGTATATATTTTATTGTTCAATGAACTTGTTTCTTTCTATTGCATGGGCATTCTTTAGAGCTTAATATGAAACAAGAGACTTTGTACCCCTGGCCGGTAATTTGGAGATCCGGGTTCGAATCTCGGCTGAGCAAAATATTTTTCCTGGCGAACTTCACCATTGGTCCATTCTTTCAATTTCATTTTTATTTCCAGCACGTGAAATTTCTGGGTTATCTTCACAGCTGCTGAATAATATGACAACGTCGAGGCAACGAACTTCTATAAAACTAGATATATCACCACATTCTACCAGGTATGAGGGATCGATTATTGAGAAAATTCCATGCATTGAAACCGGAAAAAGTTTCCATATTTAAAAAAATTTAAATTACAATAATTGGCAACTATAATATGGTAAGTCAAATGATCGTGAAGAGGAAGACGTATCATTGAATTGCGTGGGAATTCATTTTCCTGATCTTTTAATCAAGGGCACGAAATCCGTTGGCGTACAGTCGTAAGCTAGCGAGAAAAAAATACGGTGATGATAGGGGTTATAAAAGAACAGACTTTGGTCGCAGGCCATAAGGAAACGCACACAAACGCAGATACGGATCCATTAGGCGTGTGTGATTCACAACGGGGAATCCAATAATCCAATGTTGAAGCACTCTCGTTATCAGTCCCAACAAAGGAGTTAGACTCAATAATGATCTATCGTGGAATAAACATATTCGAGAAATAACCGGTCAAGCTAATCGTAAAATGGGTTTTGTTAAAAGAATATTAGGAAAGTGCGACGACAAAGTGAGAGAAATTAGCTACTTTTCCCTCGTTAGACCACATTTGGAATACGTTGCCAGTGTTTGGGACCCTCATGAAAAAGGCTTAATAACAGAGTTAGAACGCGTGCAAAGAAGAGGTGTCAGGTATGTGAAATGTCGCTACGATAGTCTTGTTAGTGTAACCGACCTCTTAGATAAACTCGGATGGGAATCTCTGTCGGACCGTAGATTGAAAAATAGACTAAACCTTTAGATAGATAAATTCAAGAGCAGTGTCTTTTCTGACGAAGTTAACCATATCTTACGGACGCCAACATGATACGGAAGATCAGATCATATAAATAAAATAACGGAGATTGATTGCAGAACAGACAGATTCCGAATGTCATTTTTTCCACGATCAATAAGAGATTATAACGGCAGCGATAGAACTCATAAATAGGTTGCATGACTTATAGTGTAGCCTACTAACCTATGTAAAACTTAATGCATGTTTCTTAATTTTATTATTATTTATAACAGCATATGGTAGTATAATTTGTTAGTACACGTGACGTTTTTTGTACTGTGTGGTGTGCACGTTGGAGTCCAATTGCATGCTGCGTGCTGGTGATTGATCACCCCCTGCCAAACACCCTAGAGGTGCCTCGCAAGGTATTATGTAGATGTAGAAAACTTTCCATTGAAATGGGACTTTTCACTACATAATACTGGCACCATAAATTCGATTCAGCCAATATATTTTTAACAGGTAGTTCCTCGATATATATTTGGTAGATTTATTCGTTCTGATACTTATAATTCCAATCATCTGCGGATTTATGGGAGGGCCACGGGGACACGTGCTCCCCCCCCCCAAACGCTCAAAGATGACAAGATCTTTAATACGGTTATCATTACATTCGCTTTATTTAGTGTATTACGGAGCCTCAATCATTTAATTTAATATCAATAGCTTTCAAATCGAAATGAAGAGAAATTTTCTACAGTAATTGTTGAATTTCCTTTTTCATCTCAAATATGAGAAGACTTCAAGAACAAACCCCTGAACTCCTCGAAAAATAATGGTGGATGAGCCCCTTATTCAAATCGAACAAATTTAAGGTAAAAATTAATGGATATTTATCAGCCATTATTTAACCAATTTAGGGTAATCATAAAATCATCCGGTGCGGAACGGTATCTTCGTTTCCTTTTTCGTCCCAGAGTTTTAGTTTAGTTTCGACCCGAAGTAGTTTTGGTTCCAATTTCGTTTCGACCCTGAGTATAGCTCTGCGGGTTTTCAATTAATTTCGTTTCCGGGAACGAAATATTTGAAATTTTACTGGTTTTGACTTTCGTTTCGTTTGCTATCCCTCTAAATACCGACGTGTGGTAATGGAAACTAGCCATTACGCTTCGTGTCGTATCAGCGCAGAATTTGATCTTCACCGGTTTACGTTTCCCAGTTCTAAGCGTGATTAACATTTCCTCCCGAGATTGGACCTTATCCGTGCTGACACGGATTCTCACAATGCTCAGCTGCACCGTGAAACAATTATCCGGCCCACACCCGTGACCTCATGACCTCACTTTCATCTTCGACCCCGCATTTGGTAGTGGCATTAATTGTTTTCGGGTTGTCAGTCTTTGGTGCGTTTAGGCAAAGGAAATATACCGAAATATGAATGGCCCCAAAGATATATATTTTTTTTCAAATATGTTTTGAATTTATCAATTTTTTATATGATTTTAAATTCACAACGCGTTCTACTAATGTATGGAGCTATTAGATGCAGTAGAATTGCAGTTTTTTTACATGTTATTGTTGTGGAAGGTTACACGGGATTTCCACCGGGTCGGGTTCTCCAACTCCATCTCGGCCGACGTTTCGATGGGCGAATTTGAGTTGGAGAACCTGACCCGGTGGAAATCCCGTGTAACCTTCCACAATTCTATACGCCGGGAAAGCCTACGATCATTCTTCATGCTATTGTTGTCGTTGCCAGATAAATACTGTAATTTTTCAGACAATAGGTAACAACGTAAGGCAAAGAAATTGTTTTTCATCGAACTATGCAGGACTAAAATTAACACTAAGTGGACTCAGTACTAAAATCAAATCAATTAGATTTTTCTTTTCTTTTTCACAAAATGCTAGTTCCTTCAAAATTCCCGGCCTACAGCTATTGAGGCGGCTTGCGAGGGAGTTCGTAAATACAGATTAATATTACAGCATAAGAATTACAGAAGGCACTAAATTATACATAAATGGCAAAATAAAATGGAAGGTAATAAGATCAACATGGTGATACAAAAAATTACATATAAAAGGTCTGTAAAAGAAGAGAGAAATACAAAATTATATTCATTACATGCATTTGGATAATTCCTGATAGTTTAGATTGATTCCGATTTGCTACCGCGGTGACGCATAGATATAGAATGATATTCATCTGAGAGTGCAACCTGATTCTTGGTGGATACTGGATAAATGATGCATTAATATTTCTTTAAACCCTACCCCCCGGAAAGAAAACTATCACGGGCTGTTACGGAGGAGAGAAGGTTCTGGGCTAGGATTGGATGCTAAAAACAATGTTAGAGGGAAGATTTGTTCTGGAAGGGAGTGAAAAGGAAGAGATTAAGATTTATAGATAGTAAGATAGGTAGTAGGCTGCATTGTGAATTGAAGAGGATTTATTAACCTTCTGGTAAAACTGTTTTTTCTACGTTCCTGATCTATGTGATTCTATTGTTCAGCAATTTTTTTTTACGTTTGCTATTTCGCATAATTTATTTTTTTGATGGTATTAGTTTGCCGTTTTGGGGACTTCTTCAAATAAATTAAACAAAAAAATATAAAAAAATTCTAGTGCATGTACTTAATGTAAACCTACCTTAATCGGTAGAATAGTTAAATGATAGAAACATAAATTTACACCTATCTTAGCAAGCTCCCCGTCCACGCCGTAGGAACCTCATAGGTCGTCATAAAGTGCGCCCACGTCTCACAAAGTGTCGCATTTCACGCATTTCATTTGTCGAGGATGCGCTCATCTCACCCTCCTCCTTCGCTAGGATACTTCGCTATGCATATGCAACGTGCAACGGGCGTGGAAGATTTTCCTCGGAACGGTCCTTATATGAGCAATGGGACCGAGAGACGTGGGCGCCAGATTCACGAGTCATCACATCCATCTACATTTTCCTCTGGGCCACACAATGAGTGCTGGGTTGGAGCTGATTTTCCCATTATTTACTACACTGTCACAGAAGTGCTATGGTTTATATTTTTATTTATCCCGTTTACAGTTTATAGTTCAGTATATATAACAGTTTATATAACCGTTTACAGTTCAATGTTCCCATTTGGGAACATATATATATATAAAAAAATCATGAAAATTATATTTATTATCTGTGATTACTTTTATAGCTTTTGCTACGTAAATAAGGTATGGAAGTGTTTCTTAAAGTGAACCGCATGACTTGTGTATACATTGGTCGTTAATTATGTCTTTTCAAAATTGGTTCTTTTTATCACCTCCGTAGTGAGTATGCGGTTTATTCGATATTTTTCCATGCACTCACTCTCCAGTAACAGATGTTCATTTATTCAAAAGATCAATATGCTACAAATGGTTAAAATTTTGTTGTTGATCGAGTGTATATTTAATTTTCAGTCGATAGCAACATTTTGTTCCTATTTGGGAATATGCTTGACAAATCACTAAACATTTTTGCTTGCTTTTTTTTAATAGTATCTCTGAAGTAGTTTTGAAATAAATGGCATATGCAATAAAATAAAAAAAGTTGGTCAGTTAGTACGGTCTTTAAAGGGTTAAAAAAGTATAACACAGTAACACAACACGACATTTTTTTTACTAAAAAAAACAAATAAAAAGACGACTTCGCTGACTTCCACTGATTTATTTTCTTCGTGCGACATGCTTCGATCTATAGAGGCCATTTTTAAGTACCTCTTTGGGTACTGTTGGGTTCAAGTATCCAAATGGTACTTAAAATAACTTCTATCTAGAACTACCACCGCGTAATCAGTTAAAGTGTCTAGTTTGATAAAAAACCGAGGGAAAATATTTATCCAGTTCTATATCGATAAATAGGAACGCGGCGATAGTTCTAAGATGGAGGTCATTTGTTTTAATTGAACCCAATAGTACCCAAAGAGGTACTTAAAAATGACCTATATGGGTCGAAACATGTCATACCAAGAAAATAAATCAGTGGAAGTCATCAAAGTCGTCTAAAAATAAATATAAAATTTAAAAAAAATGTTATAAATATTTTAGAAATACGACATAATTTGTCGAAATTAAGCCTGAAAACACTCTCATTATTCATTTACCTTTTTGCGTTTTCATTAAAATGTCATTACATGACACCTGTAGCGTGTAGTGTGGTAATTTCATCGCTTTCACACAACGGTCCCATGGTGTAACGGTTAGCACTCTGGACTCTGAATCCAGCGATCCGAGTTCAAATCTCGGTGGGACCTGCTCCTTTTTTCTAAGATGTATTTATCAATACGTAATTAAGAATGGGCATTTTTTTATTAAACTCGACTAATTGCATGAATGTTTGAGATAGCTTGAAATGAGATGTGCATAGTGGATATTTTGGAGAAAACTTAAATAGGAGCATATTACAATTTTGCACTTTCTCCTATTTAAGTTTTCTCTAAAATATCCAATATACACATTTCATTTCAAGCTATCTCAGACATGCATGCAATTAGTCGAGTTTAATAAAAACTGCCATTTGTTAATAACGCATGGATACAATACAATTCATGCACTAATATAAACGGATTTATTACGGGGTTAACTAATCAGCAGCGTGCAATATTTAAAACATATGCACGCGAATGGTTCTGAAAAATATGCATAAAACGATAAAATTCAAATATAAAAATTCATACAAGACTAAAATAGCGCAAAAAATCCAAAAATTACCTTCCATTAGTAATTAAAATATGACATTCCATACATCGTTAGATTCAAACAAAGAGTTCATCGAGGACAAAAAAATATTTGCCAAACAATACTTAAAAATTATGAGACGAATGTAAAGCAATAAACAAAAAAATGAAAAATAACCAAAGAAATCAATAAATGAAAACATTAATTAATTTCCCTAGCGAGTGCCACGATAAATTCCATGAATAATGAAAGTAATGATCTCCCTGATGGAACGAGTGAAGAATAACGTATTAAATATCTCTGTTCTGCAGTCTGTTTCTTCAGAATCACTGTGGATACCAAAATGAAAATTCATTCACCCTAATTAACCTATTTCTCCCAACAACAACTCATGAAATGAATAAGCTGGAATCATTTCAACGCATTGAAATTTATGATTACAGGCATGCAAGACCTTCATGTGGAACCTGGAGTCCCTTTCTTCGTTCCACCTCAATGAATTGATTATTATATTGACTGATATAACTTTTAGTTATTTATTGGTTAACCAATGAAAAGACCTCTACGTCGTTTTTAAAGCTGGGATACAAATACAAAACGTTCTCTTAAACTAAAATCTCGACAGCCTGAATCATATGCTGGGGTAATTTTTAAAATATTATTTCCATTATTGGACATTTTATTATCTATATGAAATGTGTGTGTTTATTTTATGTATTCTGTTTATGCATTACATCAATTAAGTGCAATGAATGCAGCACATGCCAATTTATTAGGAATTTAGTGAGTCGGCAACTCAAAGCCAGGCGAAAGTCTTAAAGAGTGTCCTATAGGGTTCCTCGTTTTGCCAATTTTTTAAGGTGTCAATCGTAATACCCGGCAAAAGTTGCAAACCCGGATGGGTTTTAGAAACATGATTTTCTTTTCCAAATCGATTAATATCTTCTGCTCGCCAATTAGCCTTAAAATTTCGAAATTTTTAGCGAAAAGTTAAAAAAATTATTGTAATTTAAATTTGGTTTGAGCGGGCACGCTGTTTTTGCAATGGAGTAAAACTTTGGAGTCAAGTTGATATTTTAGACCAAATACGTCAACCATATTGCTTTTAACTATCGAGAAAATTACCTTTTATCGTGTTCCCGAGAGCAGTTTTTTGTCAAGACAAGACACTGTCTAATTCCTAATTGTAGTTTATGCAAACGTTAAGTATTATTTGTAATATGAGAAATAAAATTATCATTATTAATTTTATCCCACGGACAAAACGATTTAGGAATCGTTGAGTGTGCAAAAATCAATATCTTTACGTGGAAGGGATAAAAGGGAGGGGTATACAGCATTTGTGTGAGATGAGAGCAAAAAAATGTCAGCGTCGGAGGGGATCAGAGGACGTAAAGTTCTGCGAGATGAGCAAATGTCACAATAGGACAGGGTCCCTTTAAGAGGGGAGGGGGTAGTAACGGGCAAGGGGAAAAGAGGGATACGGTATACGATTTGGTTGCGTGAAAAACATAGTATGAATACGAAGGGGAGCACTACGCGACAAGGTTCCGTTCATGGCATTCGAACGAGTTCTTGCGCGCGCGTTTTACTACTCCTCAGTTCGTAAACGAAATGGACTACTTAGAGGAAGCCCCATTCCAACCCACAGAAGGATGATATCTGTAAAATCTTACATTCTACCGACCTATCAAGTGCAGAAAGTTTTCTCGGTTTTTCCACCGGGTAGGCTGCATGTCTCTCGACGTTTCGAATAACGGCTTGCTCTTCATCATCTTCTGATCATATAAAATATCTTCTACTACCCTACTACCATCTCCGGAACATATTTCTGGTCAGGGACTTGATTTGCTTGAATAATAAGTTTGAAAAATTTTCCTTGGTGTTTTTTAAGGTTCAAAAGTTTAAAACTTTATGAGAAATTTTTGATAAAGTTCTACTTCCGTTGATAACTCGTCGTGAAAAATATAAAATATCGGTCGTGAGAAAATTATAAAGAAACCATAAGAAATCAGAGATAGACGTGAAATAGTTACAATTCTCAGAAAGAGAAATCATCGAAGACAATTATGGTTTCGAATTTGTGTTGTTATCAGAACTCTTAGTTCGCATAACTGACCATCGACAAAAGAAAGCGGTATTATCACTACGGCAAACGGGCAAAGAATATTAACCTAAGAGTCCCTTAAACACTATTCAGAGACTCAAATACATCTTTAAAGTGCCGATAAGATTCTTCTATTTAACGTTCAGAAGTTGAAACTTTCTAGGTGCACTGGATTCCACATCACGTCTGAAATCAGTCGCTTAATATGCTATCGGAAATATAGGCTCGGCATATATTTGCAATTCGATCAGATAGCATAGAGGGGGTTAAACGTTTCTAACAGGACTGCGGTAAAATTTACAATCAGCTGAAACAATCGTAAATTCTGAACGTGACTTCATGACTACCATTGAAATCCAAGGTGGTAGGAGTTACGACTTTAGCTGCATGGGTAGCGTAAATTAATGTCGGCAGTGTAAAATCAGTGGCGGAAGCATGCATGGAATGCGATATAGTTGAAGTCTTCCCCACGCATTTTGATAGGACTTTCCCGGATTCTGTCCTGAACATCAAAGCATACCGATTCATTTGAGATCAGAGAACGTAGTGGTATGCGGGTTTTTCCAGGTGAAAGAACGGATTCCCCAGGAATTCATAGATAATGAAGTTCAAAACAATTAATATTCAACACAGATTTTGTAAAAGCATTAAGGTCTCAACTAATGGAGCCAAATCAGCAATACGTTAACGTAAAATGTATATCCGTTACCTATTAATATTGAATGCAGGAAACTTTATGGTATACAACTAATACAAGATTAATTTATCGTATTTATTTTATCCGTTGGAGGCCGACACGGGTTTTCGCGTTCAAAAATGCCTAATTAATGATAAATTCTTTTTATCTTCTTTTCTTTCTATAATCTATTCTTTTTTATTAAATAAAGCCTTAAATTCTACTTCGTCTCTATAACACCTAATTTGTCTCAAGAAAGTATAATTTTTGGCCTAATATCAAATTACTCAAATTTGACTGCTTGGCATTTCCGTATTTTTCATTGTAGTTCATTTCTACGTTAACTGTCCAGTGTCGTAACTATGGGGGGATAAGGGGGGATAATTAATCCCCCCAAAGACTATGGCGAAGATGTTAGCAGATCAATTAATAAGCAACTTCGTACGCAGCCACGCGCGCGGAAAAAAATGTCAAATTTGCCATGAAAAATTCATTAGGGGTAACCCAAATGATTGTTTTTTGGTTAATTAAACGATTTGTGCGATATATCCAAATAAAGACACAGACTTCAGGGAATATAAAAAAACCAAGAGGCCCAATTCGTGGAGTGGAAAACTAATATCCAATTTCAAAACAGCAAAGGGCATAAGACAGACGATTCATTTATTCGTTGGATGGATTTGAAAAAAAAACATTTTCTACTTTGTCTTTAAAACACCTAATTTGTCCCTGGAAAGTATACTTTTTTTGGCCTAATATCAAATTACTCAAATTTGACTGCTTGGCATTTCCGTAGTTTTCATTGTAGTTTATTTCTACGTTAAATTATACTCCAGTGTCGTGACTATAGGGGAGGATAAGGGGATAAATCCCCCCAAAGACTCAGAGAAATAAAAAAGTTATTTAAAACTATTTTCTTGTTTTGAATTCTAATAAGACTGCGTCTGCGAAAATGAAATTTTAAGTAAATTAAGATTAAGTAGAATTATTATAAATTAAGATTAAAGATTAAGTAAAAATTGAAATTAAAAGTTAAATTTTTGATGCCAAAATGATGTAAAATGTATTCCCAGACATGTTATTTTTTTAAAATTTCCCAGGCCATCCCATCTCCCCAAAAGCATATTCCTAGCTACGCCACTGCTTTACTCTCTTTGTAAAAATCTGCCCCTTAGTATTTCCTACTCTTGATTTTGTATGAAAAATACCATTTTTTTGTTTTTTAACAAAATGACCAAATTTGATCGGTCGGTATTTCCTTCAGCCCACACCTTGAATTTGTGGCGAAGATATGGAATTCAGGTCAGAAATGCTTGATCAGGGTACTCAAAAAAGCGTAAAGGAAGGCGGCGTGATGCGTCACAAAATGCTAAGAACTAAGAAATAAGTGAAGGTAAATTGACAATTGGCAATTCTGTCCTCACTCCTTTCTCATTTACCCTACCAACTACCATCTATCCATTTCTAATGTCATGGTTGCCTTTCCTTTTCCACACTCAATCTTTCGTCGCCCATATTAGTTTTCCTCCCCTTTTCGCTTTCCTGTTTCCCTAGTTATTTCCTAGTGTAGCTCTTCTTAACCCTTACATCTATATCTACAATATACACTGCGAGCCACCTCTAGGGTGTTTGGCAGGGGGCGATCAATCACCCGCATGCAGCATGCAATTGGACTCCCACATGCACACTACACGGTCCAAAAAACGTCACGCATACTAACAAATTATACTACCACACGCTTTTAAAAATAATTATAAAATTCAGAAACGTGAATTAAGTTTTATATAAGTTAGTAGGCTACACTGCAAGTCATCTAATCTATTTATGAGTTATATCGCTGCCGTAATAATCTCTTATTGATCGTGGAAAAAAGACATTCTGAATCTGTCTGTTCTGCAATCTAGCTCTCTTATTTTATTTATATGATCTGATCTTCCGTAGTATGATGGCGTCCGTAGTATGATGGCTAACTTCGTTAGAAAAGACACTGGAGGCCCTCTTCCACCCCTAGTTTTTCCGTATCACCTTGGTTGTCTATTTTCGCACTGTCTCCTCAGTGTATATCTATTTCCCACCCCTTCCTCAAAATTGTCAAATCCTCCCCCGCCTCTTCCTCAGACGTATAAATGTAACACTCTCTTGAACCCTGATATCTTGCACCAGATGATGGCTCTTGAGCCAAATTGATTAACATTTCAATTGCTTTTTTTAGATGGGGTTTGCCTTGCAATAACTTACGATTCTGATACGAGGAAACCAACATTGTATAGTGAGTGGGTATTAGGTGTAGCCTTTGTTGCAAAAGCTTGCGATTTTGATGCGAAGATGGTATGGTGAGCGGGATTCAGATCCAGGTTCATTGTAAAAGCTTATGTTCATTGTGCGATCATAATGCGGGGAAGGCATGTTATTACAATGAATGAGAATTATATGTAGTTTTCGTTACAATAGCTTGCGATTATTACGCCAGAATGCCAATATGGTACAGTAAGCGGAAATTAGACGTATAATTAAATAGAATCAGTGATAGGGAATTAAAGCCCCATTATATGCCCAGGTCCTACAGAAGCGATAAATTAAGAGATATATTTTGCCGGACGTGTAGATATGGGAATTCATTTTTCCCCTGAACCATTTGGAACTTTAGTAAATTCTAGTCGTAATTTTGCCTGAGCATTTGCTTTTTATGTGTAAATGGCCTGTGTCCTAACCTCCCCCCTGCCTCTTTTTAGGTGCCTTGCGTGGTAGTATGTACATGTTATTTTCGTTCCAATTCGAGGCTCAAGTCACCACTAGCGGCGCTTGTGTCGGTGACGAAATTTTTAGTATGGCCGACGGAAGCGGGATAAACAGTGAAGCTGTAAGTTGTTGTAAGTGGCTAGTCGTGCCTGGGAACTACTTTGTAGTGTGGTTGTCGGGAAAAAAAATCGAAAAGTGTCTGCCAGAGTGATTATAAAGTTTGAGGAGATGGTTAGGTATTTGGGAGGGAATGTAGGATCGCGATGTGTAATTGAAGGGGAATGTGCCTTTACTGCGGGGCGCGTGATGATAGTGGGTACTCCACGCGACCATGAGCATTGTAACTAATAACTTAATTCATAACTTCAGATAGTATACTAACGCAGCTGAAACTATGCTACGATGTAAATAATCATATCTAATACGACTAAAAATTAAAATATAGAGATTAAAATCTATGAAAAAAGTTTTAAAATCTCAAAAAACTGCTCAACGCCACTGAATCCCAACGTACTCCTTCTGAATGCTAATAGGGGTATCCCGCAAACTGTTCTTCCGAATTTGGCCGCTAGATAGCGTCTCCATTGTCTGGAATCTCGAATAGCTTCTGATACTGATGCGAGGAAGCCAAGATCGTATATAGTGAGTGGGATCTTCGAAGCGTCATCGAGGAGAAGACGACAGGGGGAGAGAGAGTTCGTCCCAAGCTGACCCAACTCCCTTCACGGACACAAGGGGGTCGCGTAGACGCTGTGGAAAAAGAGGAAAGTGGGGGAAGGCAGGTGATGCTCACGCAAGACGACGCTCTCCGAACAAGTGAAGGAAGGCTGAGCTCTTTCGGGACTCCATGGTCACACGTACAACTACACGCAGAGACCCCAAACCACCCCGCTCAGATTAACCTCCTTCCCTCCTGCGTCTGTGACCTCCCCTATCTGTCCTCCTGCTTCCAGGGGTGAGATATGCAGTTGTTTGTCCTTTTGAGGGGGAGAAGAGGAATACAAAAAAAAGGTTTGGGATTGAAGGAAAAAAGCAGGAGAAACGAAATGAAATGAGAATTTGTTTCGGCGCGCCCGGAGATGGGTGTGAAATGATCCGCGAAGCCGGGCTTGCGGAAAAAGGGAGGGATTTCTATACATATATATACGTGCGTGTGTGTATATTATATATAAAGTCAGGCCGTATTTTTACCCTCTGATTTCTGGCTTTTTCCGTCTACTACAGCACCGTTGTTCACGTCCTTTTTCTGCTATGTGTTCCTATCCCTTTCTTTCCCTTACTATGAATTTATTTGCATGTTTGCATATTCATTCAAACGACGCCCTAAGCTCAAGCATGCAAATAAAAAAATATAATACATAAATTAATAAAAATAAAATAAATTTATCAATTTACCCTCTGATTTCTGGCTTTTTCTACCGCCGCACCGTTGTCCTCGTCCTTTTTCAGCTATGTGTCCTATCCCTTTCGTTCCAATCCTATGAATTATGCATGTAGATTTCAAATTAACATTCACACAAGTCGCCTCAGGCGAATATACAAAAATAATTATAGATAGAACTTGAAACAAAGAGACAGGGACATTAATACATGAAGATATAAATATAATTAGGTTAAATAAATAAATAATTAGAAGATTACATATAGAAACACAGAAGTAGGGACACTCACTCAATGTTTACCTCAAAATGACACAAAACCTAAGTGTTACCGCGATAAGCGTTTTCTTCAAGTCCATATTTGTATGTAATGAAGTAGTGTGTGTATATATACTCACATAAATATATTATGTACTCGTGAAGAAAAGGCTTTTAGGGATGACCTTTGATAAATAAATAACAAGGTTTCAAAACGGGGAAACACAGAAAAAGGAAAACTACGTTTTAAAATCTAGTTATTTATTTATCAATATATAAGTGTGTAAATATGTGAGTGAAGGGGGGTTTTGACCCCTCTCTTCGGGGGGTTCCTCATCTCCGTTCCACACTCCTTCCTTCCCTTGCGCATCCCTCTTGCGAGACGGAATTAACGCGCCGAGAAATTTCGCGTTAGAGCGAGAATTTTTCACCCAGCTCTCTCACTCACTTCCCTCCGTTCAGGGAAACGATTCTCGAACACTCGTCAAATGACTGTTTGGTTTACGTCCCATTAGTCCCCAAGAGACGGTTAAAGAAGGCTGGTATTCCTATTTTTCGCTTATATTCTTCCCTCAGGTCATGGCTTGCTCGTGCCTACCGAGGAGGAAAACGACTCTATTCGATGCGACAGATCTCGGAATTATTTCGTAAGGCACACAGATCATAGAAATAGAAAAAAATGTTATGCTGTAGAACAGATAGATTTCGAATCACATCTGGCGAAGTTAGCCATATCGTACGGACGCCAACACACTACGGAAGATCAAATCATATAAATAAAATAAGAGGCCAATATAACCAAGAGACCAAAATGTGCACACCACACGGTCCAAAAAACGTCACTCACATTACCTACAAATTATACTACCAATAATAATAAAATTCAGAAACATGCATTAAGGTATACATATGTTAGTAGGCTACACTACAAGTCATCTAATGTATTAGTGAGTTCTAACACTGCCGTTATAATCTCTTATTAATCGTGGAAAGAAAGACTCTCTGAATGTGTCTGTTCTACAATCTATCTCTCTTATTTTATTTGTATGATTTGATCTTCCGTAGTATGTTGGCGTCCGTAAGATATGGCTAACTCCGTTAGAAAAGACACTGCTCTTGAATTTATCAAAAAGATTTAGTCTATTTTTCAATCTAATGTCTGACATAGATTCCCATCCGAGTTTATCTAAGAGGTCAGTGACACTAACAAGACTAACGTAACGTAACGACTTTTCACGTACCTGGCAGCTCTTCTTTGCACGCGTTTCAACTCTGTTATTTAGATCTCTTGCAGCATAGAAGAAGATCCAAAACCCAAGATTCCGACGCTTACGTCTACGACTGATGAAGTTATTCCCAGACGCTGTCTACACGAGTTCATCGTCCTCATCGTAGGTTTTCGTCCTGTCAACTTTCAAAATTAAACTCACGGAAAATGGAACTTGGGGTATTTGACTCAGACATTGGAATGCTGTTACATGCCTCATGAAGAAATTACCAGAGGACTTGGAATGTATACAACTCTTTATTTGGCGCTCTAAAACGAAGAAAAAGTAGTCCAATGGGCATCATCGTACTATCTCCCAGTCGTACTCACAATGACGAGGCAGAAAAATATTGCACACGTGGGGCGTCAAGATCTTTTATCCCAGACAAATGAGCTTGTTTAAAACGCCCATCACCAGTCTCTAGGGAGGTAAATAGTAAAAGAAATGAAACTCTGTTGTTTGTGTTAACATCGGTGTAGAGAAGCAGAATTCAAAAGCAATCTTCTTTGAGATGTGAATGGCGTGAGAAAACGGCCTACGGAAATTACCATGTCTCGACGTATCAACTAATACTCACTAAGGCTGCATAAACCAGAGGCTGTTTGTGGCTTCCATCCACTAACAAAATAAAACAAATTTTGGTGAAAATTTCAAAATATACCATAATGGACCCGGTTGGACCCGAAATCTCAATTCATCGAAATACTTGGGGGATGGAAATGAAAGATACATTACATAGATAAAAACATTATCATCATTGAGTCATTGTCTCAGAAGAACTATTCACGTCCTGATGAGAGGATGCATTTTAATAACACAATTTTTTCCGCCCACTTTACATGAGTTGGTGACGTCACCAGAGTTCTGGCTCATTAGATCGTTCAAGTGAGAACCTCTCACTGAGGCAAGGAGGCACTCACAATAGCTATATTTATCGCTAACAAGATCTCACTGTACGAACCATCGTCAATTACCCAACTTTCTGTGTTCCTTAAATAATGTTTCACTACGTACTACGAATTAAATGGTGGAATTCGGGAGTCTTATTTCTTAAAATACGGCAATTACCTACTGCCTTGATTATTACTTCGGAACTAGTATTATTGCTACCCGGGACTATTTATGATTCGCTCTTGTCGATAATGCTATTTTTAGGGTCTGCATATATCCCTACTAAATGCAAGTACAGATTTTTTTGTATTTTGTACTCTGATATCCTCATGCTCAAAATTCTGTAAAGATATTCAAAATTCAACTGCAAGTGGTCGAGAGAAAAGATTATATGAACAGTTGAAGTTGAATAGTTGAGTACCCAGCCATAGTTTAGCGAGGATCATTTCATGCCATAATTCTCATTCTGCCAAAATTTTAATTTTTAATTCGATTTCTCAATTATATATAATCAAATTATTTAATAAGATTTCAAAATTAGATATAACGGCCCCTTTTTTGTAAATTCATCCAGTTCATTAATGACAGGATTTGAAATCTTAGTATCCAAATCATCTAATGATTCGCGATGGCTTTATTCCCGCACTCGTTTTGAGCTTTACCTTACAGCTTGACTCACCTTCTATACCATGCGAAGGTCAATATTATCCTTGGAAAACTTTCCCTTGCAGACAAATGGAATCTGCTGCATTCCGTGGGGATTAAGATCACGAGACCCATTTACGTCATTCGCTATTCAACGTCATCGACTAGACATAGGCTTCTTAATGATTTCCGGGACGGAAGCCCTCTTACTGATCTTCAAGACGGTTATGAAAGAATTAGTCAGAGAAGGTTAGATCTCGCCTAGAATACTACATTTATAATACGATGTATAACGTGACAGCATCGGAAACATTTAACGAGACCCGACACACTGACATGAGATAAATTGGATGATGTCCGATGGAGGTCAAGGAAAAAGAATTTACGCAGGAAAGATTGGGAAAATTTATTAGCATCTTGGCATATTTTGAGTTTTTTTCACAAGAAATGGTATTAATAAAATTTACTGGTATTTTCGCAAAAAATTAAGTAGAATATTCGCTTTTCAAAACGTTTCGGGCGATGATACGAAATGTATCGAAACCGTTTGTGCCATTAAGCTATTGGTGGAAAACGGCCAGATAGTTTTTAAAAATATATATTTGATTTCCATCTCATGAATTCTCAAAACAATCTCTATTAATGGTACTTTACGGATAGGATGGAGCGATATATGCTTTTATGCGAGTGATTTAAAATTAAATTCTTTCCTCGTACCATTTAGAATAACAAATGTGTCTCGATTAATCAATAGGGTCTCACTCGCAACGATGACTTAATGCATGTTTTTAGAATACATTCAATGGTTTCCGGCTCAACTTTGTGGAAGGTGAAGTTCAAAAATGACAAAATGCCTTCGTTTTCTTCCACGGATTTTTTGTACTACATATTTGAACCTCAATAGGTCATTTTCAAGTACCCGAAAAAAATTTCAAGTGCTTGAAAATGACCTCTTGACGTAGAAACATGTTGTACCAAAAAATAAATCCGTGGAAGAAAACGAAGTCATTTTGCCACAAGTGCATGTTTTTAGTTTTAGATTTTTCTAACCTTTCGTGGAATTTATATAGGAATTACTTACCGTTGGCAAGTTCTGCCCTTGCATTAATGTGGACGTATATTTTGTCATTGTGCGTCTTATTTTTATTACCTTGTGGTGTGCATCAGCGGATATTCTCGCGAGCTACATCCATTTGATTGATCACCCACTGCCAAACACTCTATATCTACATTTAGAAGAGGATCACTAGGCATTGTGTAAATGTAGATCGAAAAACAAATGAAATACTCGTGCAAATTTGTACAGATGGTGTGAGATCCTATGAAACATGCCTCCTCCCATCGAAATATTACAGCTACATCGAAAGCTCTAACTTACGAAGGTGAAGGAATTAAAATCTATGAACTATCAAGGCAGTATGCCGTCAAAATGAATCACGGAAAGTGTGATGTTCATATCACAATCACGCATTGATGTTCATATCACTATTATTAAAATAAGACATTGCAAAATTGCAAAAGAATGAAGAATTGCAAAATTGAAGTTCACAAATGAGAAAACGACCTCGTTTTCTTCCATGGAGTTATTTTTTTGGTTCAACATGTTTATGTGTCAGTAAAATAAGACATTGCAATATTTCCTCTGAGTTTTATTATGACTCTACGCGTTTCGTCGTTACAAACAACATTATCAAGTGTAACAAGTATTAAAGAGTTCCTCTTTATATATGTCTTGTTGTTTGTAACGACGAAACGCGTAGTGTTATAATAAAACTCAGTGGAAATATTGCAATGTCTTACTTTAATAATATTAAGAATTCCCACCATATCGTGCCCAACATCATACATCATACATCTACATCTACATAATACCCTGCGAGCCACCTCTAGGATGTTTGGCAGGGGGTGATCAATCACAAGCATGCAGCATGCAATTGGACTGCCACATGCACACCACACGATCCAAAAAACGTCACGTATACTAACAAATTACACTACCATATGCTGTTAGAAATAATAATTGAATTAAGAAACATGCATTAAGTTTTACATAGGTTAGTAGGCTACACTACAAGTCATGCAATCTATTCATGAGTTCTATCGCTGCCGTTATGATCTCTTAATCATACAAGATATTCATATCACTACTAGTAATTGGTGGGTTCTGAAAAGCATTCGTTACCACGCTAAACTCTCATCTACACCTACATACTACCCCATAGTAAGTCCTTACCGAGAATGTCATCAACAACCCCTAACTTCCACCTGTCTCATTTGCATTGCTATCCCCTCATACTCATTGCGCTTCATTTAACTCGCCAATCTGTCGTCCCCACCCCCTTGTCCTTTCAGAGAGAGAGAGAGCACCGGAAGTGGTCACGCTTCCCCAGGAGCACGAGGCACGGGGAGGTGATCGCGTGCCCCTCAACCCCCTCTCTCCATGAACAATTACACCCCCCTCCTCTTCACGCCCTCTCTAATTCCCCACCATCAGTGAGAGAGGAGGAGGAAGAGGCAAAGGTGAGGAAAGAGTCGTTAAATGATTGATGCACGCCGTGATGCGTGGGCCAAATCGCCTCTGAGGTTAAGGAAACGTAGCTTCAATCATTTCTTGACGCGCCGCAGGTGCGCTGTAGCTGTACCGGTGAACCATGTTCACCCTAACCAGCCAGTTGATATTTGATTTTATATTTTCCGCAAGTGTCAGTGTTGTGTGGGTGAGGGGAGCACCTTGGCATTAAGGATAGGGGGGGTTTTAGGCGCAAATAGACCTGGGGTGTGCGGTATACCCGCCAGGATAAGCGGGAGGTGCTGGGGGCCTCCCCAGAATTTATTTAAGATAAATGGTTCAAAACGGTGAGTTTTATGGATTTCTGAGGGATATTTTTATGAATCCTTACACTGTTCCATAAGTATATTAATCAAATGAAGTAAAAGGGATTAAACTTAAATTTTTCTCTGAGCTCCTGGGCGGGTTTTATCCTCCAAAACCCCTCTCTGCGCCACTGGTGTGGGTAGCGTTGTGTTTGTGCGAACAGAAACTTAAAAATAATAACTGAGTTGAACTTATCTATTATTGCTTTTCTTCTTCTTCATTATACTTACTGATTTTTGATTTTTTAAAAATATTTTTTAAAAATTTATTATGATTTTTTTCTTTTTTGTTATTATTTGCAAGTAGCATTTTTTCCGCATATAGTAATAACCATTTACACAATGTAATACATTTATAATATACTAATAAATTCTACAAGAAGGGAAGACTCATAGACATAGATAATAGGAAAGACTCATTGACTGGTAATTTGCTGAGGCAGTTTGTATGAAGTTGGAATTCAATTTCATGCTACATGCTGGTGATTGATCCCCCCTGCCAAACACCCCGAGAGGTGGCTCGCAAGGTATTATGTAGATGATATTTACACACGTCTTCCTCTTTCTCGTCTATATGGAAAGCAACTCAGGAAGAGAATTGCGTTAGCAAAGGAGGCTTTCAAGAACAGGAGGGACCTTATGATAGAATCGGTGTGTTTAAGAGTTTAAAAAATGGCTAGTGAATGGTCTGATCTGGAGTGTGCGGCTTAAAAACGTGGAAACTTAGGAATGAGGTCGAGAGAAGACTGGAGGCGTTCGAGATGTGGATGTGGAGAAGAATTGAGAAGGTGAAGTGGACGGAGAGGAGGAACGACGAAGTGCTGGATACGGTGAGTGAGGGGAGGTAGCTTCTGTTTGAGACACGGTGAAGAAACACGGTATAGATGGAGCTAGTACTGAACGGGAAGAGGATGTTGAAAACCGTGCTAGAGGCTAGAATGTTGGGCATATGAGGGAGAGGATGGAAGAGAATAGGATTTTTGGATAGAATGAAAGGGAGTAGTGAATTGAAGAGGGAAGTACGTGAAGGAAAGGGAGGCTGCCAGAATTCTTCTTAAGTACACCATGGAAACCTACCTCTATCGGTAGAATACTTTAATAATAATAAAGGAATAGGTACCACTTTTTGCCACGGCTATGCCCTCAAGTGGTATTCATTAAACTAATACGATATTTAACCATTTCTATCTTTCTATTGTACGTTTATGGTAGTTCCCTATTGCCCTGTTCCTGACTACTGCGCACGTGAGGAAGCTGTTTATTTTCAAGATGATCCTCATCCCCCAGCTCGACCTCCTCTCAATCACTAACTGTAACAGTTCGCCGGCCAAAATGGCAGCAAGACCGCACGGCAGCAGCAAAAGGAACAACAAGATACACCCGTGCCAAGCTGACTCTCTTGATAGGGAAGTCCCCAACCAGGGATCCTTATAACACACACGCCACGCCACGTGGTAAATGCACGTATCCGTATCTCCGTAGGAGCGTGCCTCCTCGGGCGAAGAAAAGGTAAAGGCGCTAAAATGCACAAAAGATGGGAAGAATAGGGTTGTGCGTGTGTGAGGATATGAGGATAGTAAGTCCAAAGAAGGAATTGGGTTCTTTTTTTCTTTTATGGGGACGCGACGCAGTTGCGTAGGAGACGCGTGTGTCAGGACTGGCCGAAGAGGAGTGCACCTGGCGACCCTCACCTTAAAGATGGATCTTTTCTCCTCCTTATCTCATCTGCTTCCCCACTCCACTCCCTCCAGGGGTCGCAGCCGTCGGGGCCCACGAGTCCATCTCCCCATCTTGGCCCGCCACCGCTACCTTTTGATTTCACCGCGTTGCGTCCTCTTTTCTGCTCTTGGAGGACTGCACTTATGCCCTGTCTCCTCTGGGGGAGACGCCGTCATGCTTCAGGGAGTCGCGGGGACATCCACTTCAGGGCGTTTGGTGGGAGGAAGTCCATCTGCTTGACCACAGCCATACGACGTCTTCCACTCTCTAAATCTTAAAGCGTGAAATACTTACTCCAGGAGTAATAATCTTTCGATTTAGGCAGTAAAAAATAATAGGAAACCATCATATTGAACGAATAATAATGAAATTCCATTTTAACCGCATGTATGCTCCTGAGAAATATCATTGAATTATTACGAATTCTATATATTACAGATGAATAGAACGCCGACGAGCTTGATGGAGTCGATGGGATCCCACTTCAGGGCGACTGGTCGGAGGAAGTGCATCTGCTTGACCATAGCCATCCGATGTCTTCCACGGGAAAAAGCACGCGAGATGCTAGCTTGACAATAGCAGTCCCAATTTCAGCTGGAATGAAATGGTATATTCTCTAAGCAAGGGTACTTCATACGAGGATACCCCATTCCGCCCCGTAGAAATTTCTTTTAGAGCACATTTTAATCGATTTTCAAAACAGTCTACATATTACCCCGCAAGCCATCTACAGAGGTACAGAGGCCATCACCAACTTTGCCCGGAAGATTAAAATTTACTTTCACGAACATTCAGCTACGGGACATGTCCGATACATACGACGCATAAGCGATGCAATAGCGAATTCCGTGGCGAGTGAATGCAGAAAAACGTACTTTTTCTAAATTTTGCGATCACATTTTTGCGTTCGCAAATTGCAATGCAAATATTTTCCAAAATTTTTATTCACTTTAATTATTTCATTTATGTCATTATCTGCAAACCAATTAAAGTAACGAAGAATAACAATGAAATTCCAGAATGACCGCATGCATACTCCTGAGAAATATCATTGAATTATTATGAATTCTATGTATTATAGAGCAATGGATCGCCGACGCACTAGAAGGAGTCGTGGGACTCCACTTCAGGGCGATTGGTTGGAGAAAGTCCATCTGCTTGCCCACAGCCATCCGATGTCTTCGATGGGAAAAAGCACGCCAAATGCTAGCTTGATAATGCGTCCCAATTCTAGTAGGGATAAAAAAGTATATTCTCTAAGCAAGGGTACCACATAGAGCAAGGGTACCCAATTGCACAAGTTGCACTTCAGTCAACAGTATGTGATGGGACGTAGTCAACTCATTAATAGTAATGCTTAAACTTAATTAATATAGAGTAATTTTTCCTGTCATTTTTTTGCAATTAAAATAATCACAAGAAATTAAGGATATTGATTTAACTACCTGAGTTACAGCTAGCATTAATGAGCGCCCTTTATTGCTTGGGGAAAAACCAATTGCTACAACTATCCGTCCTGAAAAGTATCTCTCATAATTTTATAGTTTCTGTCAGACCTGAAAATACAGTTTTAAGTTCTGAGATGATATACTCCAGCTCCAGTTAGTAATTGCTCCAGCAATGGGACCTCTGACAGGGACAGGAGAATAATGTTTTAATTTGAATTTTACGGAACTTACGGCTACTGCTGTAGCTTCTTCATTTCTTTCGATACATTCATTCCAAGTTGGCTACCATTTAATAATTTAATAATTGTAACGGCCCCAATGTAGATATCCTTCGTTTACCATCGTGCTATAGTGGATGCGATCATGAGAATAAATTAAAAGAAATAGACTGCAAAACAGAGAGATTTAAAATGTCATTCTTCCTTCGTACTATTAAGGATAGCAGCGTTGTCTCAAATGATAGGATTAATGGCATCGATCGCTAGGATCACTCATTGCATGTTTTTTTTCATAGTTCTAGCCTTACATGTATTTTCTCTAGGAATTACTAACCATTAGCAATTTTTTTATTAATAAGCATGCATATTTTTCTAGTGTGCGTAATATTTCTATGACCGTGTGGTGTGCATGTGGCGGTCCTCTTGCATGCTGCACGTTGGTGATTGGTCACCCCCTGCAAAACACCCAAGAGGTGGCTCGCAGGGTATTATGTAGATGTAGATGTTCCAGCAATCTAAACCTAGAACACAATATCGAAGCCAGGAATTTTTTCTCTCCTCGCTACGCCATTGCTAGAACATAACCCCCGAGAATAATCCAGGATAAAGCTTTGTTACGCTCTCTGTTCGCTTGTAACAGTTTTTGACGAATCACGCGGCTACCTTTGCACGTAGTGAGAGAAATTAGCTACTTTTCCCTCGTTAGACCACATTTGGAATACGCTGCCAGTGTTTGGGACCCTCATGAAAATAGCTTAATAACAGAGTTAGAACGCGTGCAAAGAAGAGCTGCCAGGTATGTGAAAGGTCGTTACGATAGTCTTGTTAGTGTAACTGACCTCTTAGATAAACCTGGATAGGAATCTCTGTCAGAGAGTAGATTGAAAAATAGAACTAAACCTTTTAGATAAATTCAAGAGCAGTGTCTTTTCTGACGAAGTTAACCATATCTTGCGGACGCCAACGTACGGAAGATCAAATCATATAAATAAAATAAGAGAGCAGTGGCGGCTCGTGAGTCAAATGCCTGGGGGGGCGCACTCCACCGGGCACCACTCCACTTTTTTAATATTTCGTGTATTTTATTAAGTTTTTACGGCAATCTAGGAATAAAATTTAGTAATGCCATATGTTCCGTTTTTTTCAACAAAAATACCTAGTTTTCCTAATAAAGCTTGATTAATAAATATTAAATGCGGTAGACTCTCGTTCATGCGGATCCGCTTAGTCCGGACTCTCGATTATACTGATCAATGATCTTGAAGAATAAAAATATAATTGCTGCGATATTTTGCAAATACAAACGAAAATACGTAACTTTAGGTTTTAGCGCCTACATTCTTCGTGCGGATATGCCCGCAATACACTCATGTTGTTCGTTTTGCAATCATAATGCGTTATTTGTCAAATCTATTCGACATTTGCAAAGATTTAGGTAGCAATGACACTTGTAACACCTGAGGAGGGAGGGGAGTGTCACTGACTTCCACTAGGCAACAAACACTACTAGAATGCGCGCGCTTTGCTATTGTAGATGTAAACTTTGATTGCGGTGTTCGCGTTGCTTCTTGAATACAGTATGATTAAAAATCAATAATTAAATATTTCTCACACATTTTTAACAAAATCTGAAATACTCACATGCCTTTAGTTATATTGCGTAAGTCCATCCTTCTTTCCTTTTGTCCAGCAAAGTGATCAATTACACGTTCGTTGAAATCAGCGCCGGACAACAATTTCTTTCCGATTGAACACATAGCAAGGGCACTAGTCTATAAATAAACAAGGGACGACACAAAATGAGCCGACGAAAAATACGACCAAAAAGAACAAGGTGCCAGGACACAGATTTGGGGACAATTTTTCCCTATATTTCCCTAAAACAAAAACGAGCACTGTTGATTAATTCAAAATTGTCTTCTTGAATGTACACTTAGCACTAAGAAACTTCTTAATCGGCAATTAAGCACAGTAAACTCCTCAAAAATGATGTCTGAACTCATTTCACTCCGTTCTTAAGGAGAGTCTTGCGTTACTATAAGGAAGACTCAAGGGAGATAGAAGTCGTGGTCCACAAATGATGATTCAGCTGAGGGACGAATTTAAGGTCAGCAAAGGCACTCAAGCAAACAAAAGACGTCACGCACCATCTCATTGAGTCTAAGATTCATATGTGGCAAACACACGAAACGCCAACGGGTCGCACTTGGAATAACCATGTCTTCGAAATCATTGCCATGATATAATAGAAAATAAATTCTAGATCGTAAAAGAAGACGGCTCTGAACCACAAATAGGAGCTGTAAGGATCTCCGCACTGATATGAACTCTTCGAAGCCACTTAAATCAGACCCAAGTGGACATTTTCCGTCAGACAGCTACCGCTCTGCCACTGAGGAATTAGGTGAACATGAACTAATACAACAAGGACGGCTAGAAAAATGATGAACCTACACACAAAAGGTGCATTGTACGCGAAACTTCTTGACATTCATTGAATGACTCTATTTAAAGTCACGTTTTACGGGTTAAATCATGTTTAATCCTTCACCCTATCACGCACGCACCTATTTCTTAAATTATAAATCAGTGGGGAATGTTAACTGATTTTTCCTAATACTGCAGGTCTTTTGATAAATTTATCTGAAAAGTAGGTACCGCATTTCTAATCATCGGGAAGATATGAATACATTGTTCAGGCCTAAACATTATAACATTAGTTTCCCCAAGGTTCTTGAAATTCGTAATCATAACAGAACTGTGGCAAATACTCGAGAATAGTTTTCCTACGTCAATACGGCCTTTAACTGGTTGGATTTTATGTGTTCCGGAATTCAAACACCCAAAAACGCAAGCATAATGAGATAATTTATTTTCTGTAGCAATACTTACCAGTAATTAAAAATTAAAATCGTATAACTACACCCAGTACAGTGACCATTCTGATTCCGTACGTCCCTTTTCTGTGGCAGCACCAAGTAGACGCCAGATTGTACGCCCGCCGGCCTGCGCAGCGATGTCAACTCACACGTCGCTCTGCGCATTCTCGGACGACGTCCCAAGAGTTCCATAAGACACAACGTTAGACGCGTCATAGCACCAGCGGCCCCCACCACTACCACTCTCCATATAACTGCATGGGGATGGATTGGGACGTTCTGGCCAGCGCCCCACGGCTACAAATACGAACTTCTCGCGCCATTTCTTTTCGTGTTTTTCCAATACTTTCGATGTATGGGACTGAAAAAATACTTTGATTAATTAGATGTTTAATTATAAATTAATGGATATTTATTTTTTTTACTTTTTCAAATATTTGGGAGGGGCGGCGTCCGAGAGTCCTTATGGGCAAGCCGCCACTGTAAGAGAGATAGATTGCAGAACAGACAGATTCCGAATGTCATTTTTTGCATGACTTGTAGTGTAGCTAACTAACCTATATAAAACTTAATGCATGTTTCTGAATTTCTATTCTATATTCTATTTCTAACAGCATATAGTACATCTACATCTACATCTACAAATTACCCTGCGAGCCACCTCTAGGGTGTTTGGCAGGGGGTGATCAATCACCAGCATGCAGCATGCATTTGGACTCCCACATGCACACCACACCGTCCAAAAAACGTCCCGTATAATAACAAACTATACTACTATATGCAGTTAGAAATAGAATATAGAATAGAAATTCAGAAACATGCTTTAAGTTTTACATAGGTTAGTAGGCTACACTACAAGTCATGCAATCTATTTACGCCTTCTATTGCTGCCGTTATAATCTCTTATTGATCGTGGAAAAAATGACATTCGGAATCTGTCTGTTCTGCAATCTATCTCTCTTATTTTATTTATATGATCTGATCTTCCGTAGTACGTTGGCGTCCGCAAGATATGGTTAACTTCGTCAGAAAAGACACTGCTCTTGAATTTATCTAAAAGGTTTAGTCTATTTTTCAATCTACGGTCCGACAGAGATTCCCATCCGAGTTTATCTAAGAGGTCAGTCACACTAACAAGACTATCGTAACGACCTTTCACATACCTGGCAGCTCTCCTTTGCACGCGATCTAACTCTGTTATTAAGCCTTTTTCATGAGGGTCCCAAACACTGGCAGCGTATTCCAAATGTGGTCTAACGAGGGAAAAGTAGCTAATTTCTCTCACTTTGTCGTCGCACTTTCCTAATATTCTTTTAACAAAACCCATTTTACGATTAGCTTGACCGGTTATTTCTCGAATATGTTTATTCCACGATAGATCATTATTGAGTCTAACCCCTAGATATTTCACAGATTCAACTGCCTTTAACTGCGTGCCCCGAATGGCATAGTTACGCTGTAGGGAGTTATTCTTCTTCCAGAAATTCATTACGACGCATTTTTCCAAATTTAATTCTAACTGCCAAGCATCGCACCAAGCTTGGATAGCAGCAAGGTCATTCGTTAGTTCATCTATATCTTTGCTGGAACGGATTTCTCTGTAAACTACAGCGTCGTCTGCAAATAATCGTAACTTACTCTGCACTACTTCGCCAATGTCATTTATATAAAGAAGGAATAGGAGTGGGCCAATGACACTACCCTGAGGAACGCCAGAAGTGACTCTACCCTCATTGGAGACTGCACCATCTAATACTACTCTTTGGACGCGGTCGCTCAAAAATTCTCTAATCCAGGAAATGACATCTTCGTCTATACCATAAGATTTCAGTTTTATTATTAACTTTCCGTGGGGTACTTTATCAAATGCCTTTTTGAAATCAAGAAAAATCGCGTCTACTGGAATGTTGTCTTCCCCGGAGACTAAAATATCGTGGGCGAAAAGCGCTAACTGAGTTTCGCACGATCTGCTTTTCCTGAATCCATGTTGATTTCCCATTAATAAGTTTTGCGCGTCTAGGTGTTTCATTACCGAGCTGACTACGATGTGTTCAAGGACTTTGCAAGAGATGGACGTTAAAGATATCGGCCTGTAATTAGATGGCTGATAGTAGTATAGTTTGTTATTATACGGGACGTTTTTTGGACGGTGTGGTGTGCACGTGGGAGTCCAAATGCATGCTGCATGCTGGTGGTTGATCACCCCCTGCCAAACACCCTAGAGGTGGCTCGCAGGGTATTATGTAGATGTAGTTACAATCCTTTCCTAGGATGAATTCCAGCTCATTGTAAGCCACCCTGTGTTTAGACTCGCCTCGTAATTCAGCCATGATCTATTCAGAATCTCCTGCATCTAAACAATACCCTGCGAGCTACCTCTAGAGGGTTTGGCAGGGGGTGATCAAATACCAGCATGCAGCATGCAATTGGATTCCCTCATGCACACTACACGGTCCAAAAAACGCCACGCATACTAAAAAATTATACTACCACATGCGGTTAGAAATAATACATAATAAAATTCAGAAACATGCATTAAGTTATGCAATCGTTAGTAGGCTACACTACAAGTCATCTAATCTGTTTGTGAGTTATAACGCTGCCTTTATAATCTCTTATCGATCAAGGAAAAAAAGACATTCTGAATCTGTCTGGTCTACACAACCTTCTACTTCACACGAGAAGCGAAAGTTTGAAAAAATAAAATATAAGCGAGGAAATTGTTCAAAGGTTTCGACCCGCCGGAACCTGATATTCCCAAGGATGTTGATTTTTGGTGGAATATTCGGGACAAGACTATTAGCGCCGTGCCACCTCGAGTCAGGCGGACCTGGGCGTCAACTTCGCCCTCGTCACGACGGCCCACGACGTTCGCTCACATTTTCGTCACCCGCCGCCGGGCCATCGAGGCGTGATGTTCGGACACTGTCCGCCCCGATAAACCACTCGGAACACTTCATAAGGTTGCCCCAAGATACGAAGTATATCTCATCTTAAAAAAAGATTTCAACACATGCTAATTGGTTTCATCGGCTGACGACCAAGAAATAGGGTTACTAGCGTATAAAATCGTTTCAGGTTTAATTTTGTGGAATAATGCTATATCCATGATTATAAAACAAATGGTAATGTCCACGCCTTTAAATTTAACACTGAACGACCAACCATGGTTTCGACACTTTGTGTCACGCTTACTATATAAGTGTACACTTGTTTGTACACTTGCGTACTTTCGACACCTTGACAATGACACAAAGTGTCGAAACCATGGTCGGTCGTTAAGTATTAAATAAAGTCGGGTTACCAGTTTAGTTTTTTCCTGGACACTGCATTTAAAATGCCATTTTCATCGAACTATTAAGGATAGCAACGTTGTCTCAATTAATAAGATTAATAGCGTCACTCGCTAGGATGACTAATTGCATGTATTTGATATAGGAATTACTAACCGTTGCAAGTTTTGTCTTTGCATGAACATGCATATAGATTTAGCTCGTTTCCGTAATATGTCTGTTACCGTGCGGTGTGCATGTGGCGGTCCTCTTGCATGCTGCATGTTGGTGATTGGCCCCCCTCTGCCAAACACCGTAGAGGTGGCTCGCACGGTATTATGTAGATGTAGATGTAAAAATCAGATTATTTTTACGCAGACCCTATTCGTCTACCAGCAATGCGGTATCCGTATTGAAATGAAAAAGCTTGCAAAATTCCGTCAGTATTTTGATCAGATTGGAATTTTATCAGTTTTCTCCTTTGAATATGACATTTAGAATTTTCACTAAGTGAAACTCTTTTGTATTAATTATTATTAATTAAATTTCGTAATTGGTACTATACAACATTGAATGAATTAAAAATTTCCACTTTTTTGGATGCATTCATTGAAATTTCCTTAATTTACCGTGGCTAGTTTAACTGCAGAAAAAGAACAGGTAAAATATTTTATCTTAATTAAGTCAAAGTATGAAGGTAATTGAGATCACAGTATCCTATCATGTACATCTACATCTGCACAATATCCTGCGAGCTACCCATAGGGCGTTTGGCGGGGGGTGATTAATCACCAGCATGCAGCATGGAATAGGATTCCCACATGCCCACCACATGGTACAAGAAACGCTACGAATACAAACAAATTATAGTACCTCATGCATTCAAACGCAAAACTTGCCAACTGCTCATTAAAGTTTTCTGCCAATATAACTAGAACCCAGAAAAGATGCTGTTAGAAATAATAAGAAAATTCAGAAACATGCATTAAGGTAAATATAGTTAGTAACCTACAATCACGCTACATTACAAGTCATCAGTGAGTTCTAACGCTGCCGTTATAGTCTCTTTTTTTTGTAGAAAAAAGGAAAATGTGAATCTGTCTGATCTGCAGTCTATCTGTATTATTTTACTAATATAAAATAAGAGAGATAGACTGTAGAAATGTACTGTCGAATGAAAACAACTTTCTATGTTTTGAAATTGAAACACGTGTTTTAGAGTTAAATTAGAGAAAGAAATTAATGCAATTCAAATATTGAAATTAAAATTAGTAGTAGGTACGATATCTTTGTATATCTTTTAATAATTTACACCAGAATTTCAGGATTTTCAAGACAACTTTCGCGTACCTTGGAGATAACGCGTGGTTATCACGGCACCCATTGTATGCACACCTATATGTTCGTATTTTCGTGGCGTACTTGAATATTGATGTACGCATTTACCCTGTTTACTTTCATGTTCACGCTCCGTGCTCCTGATTACCAACATAAATAGCTGCGCTGACGACATTGAGCGGACCCTGTTGTGACCAAACGAGTGAAGGCGAGTGTACCTGTTCATTACCGGCACGCAACGACATTGATTGGGATTGCCGTGCGTGAAATTCGAACCAATTTTTCGCCCATCCAACATGCATGCAGTGAAGAGATGGCTTTATCTCGAGCTCTGCAAACACTCCGAAGCCGTTCAAATGAGCAGAAAATAGCCCGGCAACAGGCCGTCCCGTTTTGAAACTCACTTCTCTCGCCAAAAGAATCGATTCAACAAGCGAGAGATGCGATAAATAAATCGCCACTTTTTTTCCCGCCGTTCACTCCTATCGTCCATCATCATTATGGGCCGCGTTTTGACGGTCCAGCGATGGGAATCAGGTTCCTTCCTATGGTGGACAAGTGGGGTATCGGGTTGATACTGCCGAACGGCGGCAAGGCAGAAAGGGATGGCTTTTCAGGTAAGTGGACCGGAATCAACCCGGAGATGACTGGACGGAAAAATAACACAGGCGGACAATAAAAATAGAAGTCAGACGCGTGAAGCTCTGTGCGGAGCAACTCTTCGCCTTTTCATGGTCGCAAAATGGAACGGACAGGGTCACGGCGTGGATTCGCACACTTGCTCCGTCCGTTGTCCGAGAGCATGTAAAGTGGTGCATGGTTGGGGATCTATGGTAATGCATGATGTCTACAATGGGAAGTAACGTGTATGTAATAGCTCATATCCAATGGGAGACGCGAAGCTTAAATGCGTGTTTACACGATGCATTTTTTTCCGCGCGAGTAGATGCTTAAACATTGATTCACCATCAAAATTGCGCTATGTATACACTCAACATTGCGAAAATGCATGCCCAGAAAATAGCTCCTGTACTAATTTCCGCGTTAGTAAATGCGTAAACACATTCATCATCTAAATTGCGCTGCTTGAACACCCGAAATTGCGCAAATGCATGAATGCATGACCATGAAATAGTCCATGTTATTATTTCCGCTCGAGTAGATTATTAAACTTAGTCATAATCAAAATTACATCATTTAAACACCCAAAAATTGCGCAAATACATGAATGCCTGCCCAGGAAGTAGCCCCTTTTCTAATTTCCATGCGAGTATTAACACGTTCCCTGCCACGTTAACACATTCATCATCAAAAATATACCTTGCAAACACCCGAAATTGCGAAAATGTATGAATGTATGTCCGGGAAATAGCCGTTGTTCTAATTTCGTACATCCATAGAAGCATCCTTCCCACCACTTGCTTGCAAGGGTATATGCATCGTGTGACTTCGGCCTATGAGAAAAATTCAAAACCATTGCGCATAAGGAATTAATTTAATTCTGAATTATCGTCTTGCATCGTAGCTTGAATTTTTATAGCGATTATTGCGCATTTTTAGAAGTTTTCTGAGATTTTCTTTATTTTTTGCTTCCGAATTTCTTTTGCACTCCTGTAACGCCCTCCATAACTCTTCAGCTAATTTTTCAATGTTTTCATGGACATGCAGTGAATTAGCACGGGTATAATTGGTGTAATATACTAAGAATGGTTAAATTATTCTGTTCATTCTCAGACGCTAGTTAGCTTCAAGCTATTAAAGTCATTAGTACGAAATTTAATATTTCTCTTAACATAGCATTAACTTAATTCTCACAGAGGAAATGCTATGTAATTCAATAATAATAATCAATCTCCTGGATTTTGTGTTCATAATGCAATATAGGGAAGTAAGTAGGGTCACTCAAAATATCCTTGTCTTTGAATGGAAATATTTTATTCGGAAACATGTCCAAGAGAATTCGAATGGAGGCATGATTAGGAATGTAAAATGGTCGCCTTACAAGAGAGCCGAAAGAGAAGAATTTATGATGATTCATCGACTTACTTTCTTTTCGCCTAGTCATACGCATGTGATGTGTTGGCTGAGAGCTCTCTTAAAATCACTTCGGATGAGGATCAACAGCTGCCATTCAAATGCGTACAGACAGCGTTACCCAGATGCTAAGCGAATTCGACTGGGAGCCGCTGGAGACTCGGAGGCTGCGCGCTAGGCTTAGATTGCTTGAACAATTGAGAATGGATATCTTTAAGAGCGACATGGAGAACATAATATTAGAGCCGCACTATATTTCCAGGTCCGACAGAAGCGATAAATAAAGAGAAATATTTTTCCGGACGAATAGATGTGGGAATTCGTTTTTTCCCCGAATCATTGGAGGACTTTAATAAATGTTAGTCGTAATTTCCTTACAGCACTTCCTTTTATGTAACGTTCCTATGCGTTTCTAACTCACCAATCGTGACCGAGGAATATTTTACTTAATCCGTCAATACACGTTCATGTCAATATTTATTATGCCCAATGGTAATGTGAAGCGTTCCCCGTTTCATCAAATATTCCCGTTTGGGTTTTATGAATTCTCCCGTGGAAACAGTGACCAGTTTTCCAACACCGCGGGGGTGAAAGAAGGCGATGAGGGCATCGTCAGTGGTCATAAGTAATAAGCATATCGTCACTACCTTTACGGTGCAGCATGTATTTGGAGAAAGCAATGAAATGCACATGTGAACAGTTTGATGTCATAATTAGTGCTATAGTCACGAGTATGCTACTATGCAACTGAAACTACGTGTTAGTAATAGAAAAACGAAAACTAAGCGTAGTAAGTAATTCATGCGTAAGTTATAACATGCCAAGAAATGCATGCAGATAGCTAGTATTGACAAATAAATTAAGTTACTAACTATAAATGCAGATTCTATTTTACCTAGTCCGAGTCAAACTACCCTAGAGCTAATAGTATCGCAGGTATTATGGTCAATTATTGTACGCGTGTGTGAAGTAGCAACTATCTTTCACCAACCTGAACCTCACCATTATCACCTATGCACAATACATTCGCACTCTACATCATCTACCATAAATCTCTTCAAGAGAGTTTGCATTCTCCCCCATAGGGCACGAAGTGTATTTTTCGCGTGAAAATCTAGCCCACCCACCGGCGAGGTGGTTCCCTGTCAGTTGAATACGGGAATATGCAGCGTCACGCCCGCCAAATCACACACCTCTATGCTGGAAAGTCTTATACTCACACGGGGCAAAGCACGGGAGAGGAGAACAGGGTCTTTGCTCCCCGCTGTGCTGTTCCGCGATTGACGAAAAAGTGTTCGAACCTCCCCGTGGGAGAGATTTGGGGGACGTAATCTTTGACTAATGATAGTTTGAGCGTCCGCGAATACGTCTGTCCACGTGGGAGGTGGAATTGTCGACAAGGTATTCGGCTGTCAATGCCTTCATGTGGCCTTCATTGAACTCTTCGGTCGTTCACGTAAGAAAGGAGTCCTTTAGAGTCCCCTTCAACGCGTTCGCAGATTGCCTTGGAGACGACTCCATTATTGTCAAAGGCCAGCGGATAAAAAATGACTCGAGAGTGTCGGAATGAGAAACGATGAATACCTACATCAACGGACTACACTCCTGAGGAGTTTAAGCGCACGTGCTCGTATCCATTAGCGTGGTTTGAGGGTGAGGCGTTGTTTACATCTGAAGGCAGCCCTGCAAGGCACCTACGGGGGATTTTGGTAGGGAGTGAGTTATTCCCCCAACATTCGATATACTTAATATTGTACAACAATAATTACTATACCGCGTACAATTAGGGACCAAAGTACCTGCTATAGTTAAGTTCTAGGATAGATTAACTCGGACTAGGTAAAGCAGGCTCTGCAAGTATTTATTTATTTTATTAATTAAGTAATTTCAAATAATGCCGTGACGTCAATTTACAGTGAAATGTTTTAACAATAATATGAATTAGAAACAATAAAATTGCAATATAAAAACTAACAAAGAATTAACCAGTAGAGAAAGGGAAACATTAAATTGGCGGACAGATGGGACAAAGTTTGTCCGGTGAATTTCTTGCATGGCATGTAAAAAGGATAGATGGAAGGAGGGAGCGAATTTAGATTACTAAGTTTATAACTTAATTTATTCGTCATTTAATTTATTCCTTATTTAATACTAGCTATCTGCATGCATTTCTTGGCGTGTTAGAACTTATGCATGAATTATTTACTACGCTTAATTTTCGTTTTTCTGTTACTAACATGTAATTTCATTTGCATAGCAGCATGTTCGTGACTATAGCTGTAATTATGACATCAAACTGTTCACAAGTGCATTTAATTGCTTCCTCCAAATACATATTGCATCTTAAAGGTAATGACGATATGCTTATTAATTATGACCACTGACGATGCCCTCATCGCCTTATATCACTTCCACGGTGTGGGAAAACTGGTCACTGCTTCCCCGAGAGAATTCATGAAATCCAAACGGGATTATTTGATGAGACGGGGAACACTTCACATTACCAATAGGAATAACAGATATTGACATGAACGTGTATTGACGGATTAAGTGAAAATATTCTGTCGTTACGATTGGTGAATTTCTGTTAAATGGAGAAAACATGCTAGACAAGGTGAGGTACCATTGAAGTGTTTTCTAGAGCCCTCTATAGCATCACTTTAAGCCGGTTTACTTCTTCAATAACTTTTCCCACCGATCTATATATCAAATATCTGTATTAGAGCGCAGGATTGTGTTCTTTTCATAGAAATTCAACCGGTTTGGACAGATTTGGTGGGACCACTGATCATCTGTGGAAACGTTCTCTGCAAGAAAATGTTTCAGCTCATTTCCACTCCAGCTGAATTCAAATACTCGTCTCAGCAGGGTAGCATTGGTCCATGTCAAGCATTTATCTTATTTCCGAACATCTACTAGTACATGGAAGTTAATGTCTTTGTATGTTAACATGCACAAAGGATATTTGGTGATTGGTAGCTAAAATATCCCTGAATTTGTACTTCGGTAGATCAGATCATATAAATTGTGTTAAATGATTGATCACCCTGGAGGTGGCTCGCAGGGTAATATGTTGATGTAGATAAATAAAATAAGAGAGATAGACTGTAGAACAGATAGAATCAGAATGTCTTTTTTCCACGATCAATAAGAGATTATAATGGCAGCGTCAGAACTCACAAATAGATTAGATGACTTGTAGGGTAGCCTACTAACTTATGTATTCCTTAATGCATGTTTCTGAAATTTCTTATTATTTCTTACAGCATGTTATGTGTGTTCTAGCTTTATTGGCATATTACTTTAATTCGTAGTTGACAAGTTATGCCTTTGCATGAATGTGGTAGTATAATTTGTTAGTATGCGTAACGTTTTTTGAACCGTGTGGTGCGCATTTGGGAATCCAATTGCATGCTGTGATTGATCACCCCCTGCCAAACACCCTAGAGGTGGCTGGCGGGGTATTACAAAGATGTAGTTGTAGTCGTAGAGGAGGATGGAGAAGGCTTGTACGGTGAGTGTGATCGTACGTAAGCAAGTGTGCTCCGTAGTCGTATGTGTGTAACCCGCCGCGAATCTCCATTCAACATCCATCTCCCTCCTTTACACAGCGCCGCCGCCCTGCGAACCACAATGGGAGGACTGACTGGAGAAGAGAGGGGCTGAGAGGGTATCAGGAGCTGCGAGCGGGGAGGGGTTTTCTCTTGATGGGAAAGGGGAGAGGGATTTTCCGCGTAAGGATGGGATGAGATGGGCTTTTGAACAAGACGGGGAAGAGGGGCCATTTCAACGCAAGAAGGGGACTTCTCTAGTCTCCCTTGCACCCTTCAAAAAAACCACCGAGTTCCCGCCCATCCTACTGTCTTCTTTCCACAAGGAGTACTCGATCCACGGCTATTACAATAGAGGTTTCTCCAGCTGACCACTCGATGTGTTGACGCCCATCGCATAATTAAATGGGTTTCCAAAAATCACCACTAGCAACGCTGGCAGCTGAGCGATCCGTATTTCGATTATTCTATTCAAATTCGGAAATAACGAATACGGAAATAACAGATATTCCGGAAATAACGAAATTTTACTCAAAAAAGGAACACTCAATTTTGCAAAATGCGGACAAAATAAGTTTGAGGAGTCCTAAAGTGGAGTTTTCTTACGACTATATAAACTACGAGGATTGAGTATGACTTGGTGGAAGGTTCGGAGAACGAAACCCACGAAGACGGGAACGTGTGGGGTTCTACCGGGATGTGGATCTGACAGTGGTCTTTGGAACGTATGTTATGTACACAGTCTTGGAGTTCTACACTTACATCATCACCATACCCTGAGAGTCATCTCTAGGATGTTTGGAAGAGGGTGATCAATTATTAGCATGCAGCACCCAAGAGCATGCACACATACGGTCACAAAAAAGTAACTCATAATAGCAAATAATACTTTCACATTCATACAAAGGCAAAAATTGCCAAATATTCATGTAGGTAATCTTGGTATGACGCTGGAACACGCAAAAACTGCTGTTAGATATTATAAGAAAATTCAAAAACATGCATTAAGGTATTCATACTAAGTTAGTGGGCACCATAACAAGTCAAGTAATTTATTAGTAAGTCCTAACGCTGCCGTTATAGTCTCTTATTGATCGTGGAAAAAGCAGCATGCTGAGTACATCTCTCCTGCAGTATACCTCTCCTATTTTATTTATATGAAATGATATACCATCGTACGTTGGTTAAGATATGGCTAATTTCGTCAGAAAATACACCTCTCTTGAATTTATTCCAAAGGTTTAGTTCTATTTTTCAATCTACGGTCTGAGAGAGATTTCCATCCGAGTTTATCTAAGAGGTCAGTTACACTAACAAGACTATCGTAACGACCTTTCACGTACCTGGCAGCTCTTCTTTGCACGCGTTCTAACTCTGTTATTAAGCCTTTTTCATGAGGGTCCCAAACACTGGCAGCGTATTCCAAATGTGGTCTAACGAGGGAAAAGTAGCTAATGTCTCTCACTTTGCCGTCGCAGTTTCCTAATGTTGTTTTAAGAAAACCCATTTTACGATTAGCTTGACCTGTTATTTCCCGAATATGTTTATTCTACGATAGATCATAATTGAGTCTAAGTCCTAGATATTTCACGGATTCAACTGTTTTTAATTGGGTGCCCGGAATTATATGGCTCTGTTGTAGGGAGTTATTCTTCTTCCAAAAATTCATTACCACGCATTTTTTTTCAATTTAATTCTAACTGCCATGCATCGCACCACGCTTGGATAGCAGTAAGGTCATTCATTAGTTCATCTCTATCTTTGCTGGAACGGATTTATCTGAAAACTAGAGCGTCGTCTGCAAATAATCGTAACTTACTGTGTACTACTTCCCTAATGTCGTTTATATAAAGAAGGAATAGGAGTGGGCCTATGACACTACCCTAAGTGACGCCAGAAGTGCCTCTAACCTCGTTGGAGACTGCAACGTCTAATACTACTCTTTGCACGCGGTCGCTCAAAAGTTCTCTTATCCAGGAAATGACATCTTCATCTAGTCCATAAGATTTCAGTTTTATGTCTACATCTACGTATGACACCGCTAGCCACCCATATAGGTTTTTAGCCGGGGGTGAACAATCACTAACATCCATCATCCATCTATCCAGCAAGGTTGTTCGCTTATTCATCCCATATTTATTGCAACGGATTTCCCCGTAAACTACGGCGCTGTCTGCAAATAATCAAAACTTTCATAATCTACTATGCCACCTTTATCGTTAATATAGAGACGGCAGAGGAGTGGGCCTATGACACTACCCTGAGGGACGTCAGAAATCACTTATAACTTTATTTCCCTCTACGCTCCAGCAATAGCTAATTTGATTGGGAGGATAACATCTCGATGATGAACTACTCCTTCCGACTTGGACGAATCTCAAGGATACGTTAAGAGGAAAGCGTAAGGCTATATGCAGGGGTCAGAGAATGACACCCCCATCAACGGACTTCAGCTTGAGTTTTACGCTGTACGTTACGAGGATAGCGTAAGGCTGCTTGGAGGGGTCGGAGTCAGAGTATAAGAATGAGAGAGAAGACTTGTGGTATGAGGGCCCGGTGGGATGGGTTTGGAAGGGTGGTCTCCGCTCTGGGACATGGGGACGCTAAGCCCAGGGTATGGAGGGGATGAGTGGGGGACCCAAGCTTCACACCCCGATGACTCCCTAGCTTTTTTCACCACCCTCTTGCCGACTGCTATTCTGCTCGCGTGAAGGAATATAAATCAGGCGAAAAGGGAGGGTTGGTTTTTAAAGAGTATGAGAATTGGGAGCAAAGAAGTAGGGGGGAGTGGGCTTAGTTGGGGACAATAGCATCTCCCTTTCGTAATGGGCTTCACCCACCCCTCATCCTACCTTAACCTCATCCCACCATTTCTTACTCCATCCCCCCACCCTTTTCGGTCGTAGTTAAAAACCTACGGAGGAGGCCCAAAAGTTAAGTTCCAAGAAGAAGAGCATGTTTTTAGGGCGACGTCAGAAATATTTCAAACGACGCTACTACCTACGAGGACGAACTCGATGCAAGTCACAGAATTAGGAATGAGATTCCTGAGGCGATATGATTAAAAATTCAGTTTTACCGCAAAAGATAAGGATAGGGGTAAAAGTGTACCCCAGACGCTCATAGCATATGAAAATAGATACAAAAAGTTCACCAGATGCGCTTCCAATTTTAGAAGGAAAATATGGTTTTCTAGATGTGAAATTTAGAGATTTATTTATCAGTAGAGATGCATTTTTTTTTAACGTGAAATTTTTCGAAATATTGAGAAATAATATGCTCGTATAGTACTTATGCGAGGGAACTCTTATAATATTTATTTATTTATTTATTTCAAAGCCCACATACAGCAATTATTGCCAATTTACAGTGGCGCAATAATAAGATAATAAATAATATATAACAAGAAATAAAATACACATAATGTTACGGGAATCACATCAACCTAAAATATGCAAAAAATCACGTACATAGAATATAACGAGAATCAAAACCTCGAAATTAAAGGACACAAGTATATTAAACTAAGGAAAATTGTAGCAATGGTAAGAAATGGGAATTTATGGTGGTACAGTGGGTAAATCATGGGGCTGCGGATCGAAGGTCCTATGTTCATATCCCCGGTGAAACCTTCGGGGACGTGAAACAAAAAACGTCGTGGTGCAAGGTGTCCTGGGCTAGTGTGAGCTCTACCCTCACCTAACCATACCAATCCCCAGGTTTAATCACTGAGTGAGTTGTATTTGTGTGGCGAACACTGTAAAATTTCAAAATACGGTGTGTACTGTTGGGGCTGGAAAATCGCGTATGCCAAGAGAAGGATTGAATTTATAGACAGTACGGCGGTGTATTATCTTCCAACTTGTACACCCACTAAATCCATATCCTGTCTTACAAGTGACTCAAAATAATATAGGTAGAAGCAGCTCCTCAGCAGCAGTTCTTCAATTGCGAGAGCAATAATTTGATACTTAGATCAGATGCTATTTTTCCACTTTGCGTCCATGTATATACAGAGTTCCCACCAATTACGCCTTTACACGATACATTTAAAAATGCAATAGTATGTGCGTTCCTGGTTGTTGAATTACAGCCTTCGTTTTTTAACCGATTTAGCCCAGTCGCTAGCGCCCGTCGTTACAACGCGGAGGGCCCACGTTCTATGCTGCTTGCAGGTGAATTTTTTTTGAAAAATAGACTAAACCTTTTAGATAAATTCAAGAGCAGTGTCTTTTCTGACGAAGTTAACCATATCTTGCGGACGCCAACGTACTACGGAAAATCAGATCATATAAATAAAATAAGAGAGATAGATTGTAGAACAGACAGATTCCGAATGTCTTTTTTTCCACGATCAATAAGAGATTATAACGGCAGCAATAGAACTCGTAAATAGATTGCATGACTTGTAGTGTAGCCTACAAACCTATGTAAAACTTAATGCATGTTTCTGAATTTCTATTCTATATTCTATTTCTAACAGCATATAGTAGTATAGTTTGTTATTATACGGGACGTTTTTTGGACGGTGTGGTGTGCATGTGGGAGTACAAATGCATGCTGCATGCTGGTGATTGATCACCCCCTGCCAAACACCCTAGAGGTGGCTCGCAGGGTATTATGTAGATGTAGATGTATAAAACGGGCCTAACAGGACAATTAGGAGGGTATTGCCGTATCTCTATAGATTTGGAAACCCACGAAAGTTGATACATTTACGCACATAAGGATTAGAAATAAAAGTACATACTTCCCTAATTTTTGCATTATGTATTATATTGCCTATCAAAGTAATGATATAGTATATAGCCCAGAGCATATGGATTAAAACTTCATCTCCATAAACCCAAGAGGTGACCAATGGTAAATTAGATACATGTAATAGCCGGAACCACTTAGCTGTTCCTGTTTCTCCTTCCCTGAATGAGATATTTTACCGCAAATTCAATAATTCGCTGGTGGTCCAGCGGTGATGGTCAGGACTGGAAATAAACCCCCAAAATGGCACCCCCATTCCATCCCTTGGGGAAAACTCGCAATGAACGAATTATTCAAGACAAACACTAATTTGAAGTGGTATTGTACGAGAGGGGAAACTTTGGTCCCGTAAGCGTACTAATTATTTATATTTACAGTATCCCTTGGAACCATTTGACCGGTTGTAATGGGTTATACTACCACACGGGCTTCGAATAAGGGGTGCATAGGGGAAAGGGCTGGAAACCATTAGCTCGACCATTGCCAACCACGATCCTTAGTAGGCACTTCTTCCACGATTTTCCTTCACTTGTTTCGTCCATTTGTCCATTTCATCGATGGAATATTGTAAATGATTTTTACCCTCTTTCCATTGTCAGATTGGCTTGAAACTTTGCACACTTGCTTGATTATGATGACAATGAAATATTCACTAATTAGGCATTTAAAATTTTGCTCCATTTTGATCTAACTAATCCACTAACATTCCATGTCGAAAAATGGTTTTAAACTTTCTCAATAAAATGATGGTGTTGAATGATAGCGTTAGTTATAATATTTGTGGGAGAAATTCATTTTACAACTTTGTTTCAATCAATTAGATGATTAACCACTAAAAATTAAGAAAAAAATTAAGAAATAAATAACAAAAAAGATGAAAAATACCCTATTTCCTAAAGAAAGAATATAAAATGCACCAAAAAGTCAACTTTTTATGGGTAAACGACATCCTCCAAATACCATACCATGCAAGATACAGCAGTGTTACGCTTACGAGAAAAATTTTCAGAAAAAAAATCCATAAGACTGACGAGTGCTCGGATGCGCGCTGAATTTCTACCGCGAAAGCAGTCACGTGCCTATCACGATCTTATGCACTCTTTTGCAATAAACTTTAAAGCCGCAAAATTGTATTTTTTTCCACTCGAGGAACTAAAAATTAGTGCGGATACGAGCGTATCTACAGTTGTGGAGCAGAGATGAGCAAGAATGATGAGGGGAGTAGGCAAAGATAGACCAGGGGTGTGGCTGGTTAGGGGAGCGATGGGATTTATGAAGAGTGTGGAAGGGGGAGGGGGGGTTGGGGCTAGAGGGGGTGCAGGTGCCGCTTGAGTGGTCGTTGCGGACTCTTATAACGGCCGCGAACGATGCTAGAAATTTAAATCGCTCCCTCTCTCCGTATCCATGGCATCAAATCCCCCTCCACAACACTCACGCGCTGAATGAACGTGTCGAAACATGCAATGATATCCACAATGAAGGCGAAGGAATTGTTTGGTGGCCACGCATAGTTTTCTGGGTTGATCAAAACAAAAATATGTTTTTTGCACCCGAGGTTGATTTATATTGATAATTTTATTCGCATGGTAGCATGTTCGTGCCTTTTTACACGGGGCACGTACTTGCACAATCTGTGGTGTGTACGAAGGCGCATTTAAAATTGCCTCGTTTAAATCAGTGAATTGCAAGAACACATGCGAGAATGCGTGGACGTGAGATGGCAAAATAGCCTCTGTTCTAATTTCGTTCATGCATTTTCACGCCATTTTAGAAATAAATACAGTTCTAACCTGCGTAATTCCGCGCCCCGTGTAAAACGGCCTTTACGACTCTCCTATTTTCAAGACTGACCGTGTGTCGTCGTCCTGTGTGCTTGCCCTGTGTCCCGCAAGCGAGCGCGTTTATGATTAAGGCTAAGATGAGTCCTATCCCTGGTGTGGAAAAGAATCACCCTGCGCCACACACCCTGGTGGTGGCTTTTACGGTATCTTGTAAGTGTATACTACGTTTGGTGAAAAGGATTCTAGGGATGTCCAAACGCAATGTCAAACAAACGGTCCAATTTTCCATCGTGAGCCCTGATTTCGAGTATGGAGTCAGTGTATGGGATCTAAGAAGGATGGAACACAATCCGAATTCCGAAACTTCGGCAGAATGGAGTGAGACCACCCGGCTGGAAGCCCGAGTAGCCATCTTTGACTATATTCTCCGGGAAAGCATCAGAACAGTATATATGGGATCCTCATGGGATAGCCTTTATCAATAGGCCAGAGCGCGTGAAGCTAAGACGAAAAAATCATGTCATAGAGCGATACGTAATTTACTTCGTATAATGAACGCCATTGCCTGAATGTCCTTAAAATATTAGAAATGGTTTTATGAATAGGTTTAAAGGTGAAATATTGGCATATGAGATCAAGGTTATTTGAAAAGATTGAAGATACTGTAGATTAGAATTGAACGATGTACTCAAAATCAAGGAAATTGATTCAGGAACGGATAAGTTTAAGTAAAATCCTCCCCATAATAGTAAAAGATCACAACAGAATCCACCACGATATGAAAAATGTCATTTCGTCAGTTAGTTTATAAACTAGAGGTGTTTTTTTTTGCTAATCATTAACGTATGTCATAGTCTAAAGTGCTAAATGGTAGATAAGTGGATAGATTTTTTTCGGATACCATGCGCAAGTGTGAACGTTTTCTAAGTCTACATAATACCCTGCTAGCCACCTCTAGGGTATTTGGCAGGGGGTGATTAATTACCAGCATGCACTATGCAAGAAGACCCCCACATACGTATCAAAAGATAATAAAAGTATTACGCATAGTAAAAACATATAAATTCACATTCATGTTAAGACAAAACTTTAAAGGTTAGTAATTCCCATAGTTTTTGAGCTGGAACTTTTTAAAAATCTACCAAGAAAAGAAATGCAAGTTCAGAAACACCCTCCTTCGCAAGTAATTCCTGAGTAGTCCCCCAGGGTAAAATAAAGATGTAGGCAATCATTGAAATCTAAAAAAAAAAAAATAATAATAAAATTCACTGCAACGCAATTGGGATCCTGTTCGCCATCGTTAAAATATTTACAATCATGGTGTAACTGCCGCTATCTACATTCACCGAATCGTCCGATCTTGAATGAATTGAGCAAGCAGGTTCACAGACGACCATGCATTTGTCGTGACCGCTTGTCGTAGCCCTGAAGGGAGACGTAATATGTTCAATTCCTTTGCTCATGTCCTGCTAACAATTATCCATGTTTACTAATGGTTGAGTGAACGGTTCACCTTTTTCCTCAAAATGAAGATTTAGGGTTTCCTAAAAGTGCCACAGTACACGCCATAAAACTTAAAGTCACCGAGGGGAGGAAAACATCAATGTTTAATGTGCACGGTCTATTGGCAGCTGTTCTTATATGGTCATGCAACTTTCTCCCAAAGCGAAGCTCAACCAAGGGTATTCTGGCCAGCGAGTTCAGTGACCACAGGACAGGAGGGTGTCAACCCAGAAAATTTTCTGCTTGTGACCGTGAAGATATTTAGGTAAGTTGCTCCTATGGCCGTCTTAGTAATCTTGTTAAATATTTTGGTGTTACATCACCTTGTTTCTTCAGAATGATCTGTAGCTTTTTTAGCTGCATTGGGTTATAAAGAGGTCAGAACATAATATCGTTCAATTTCTACGAGTGGCCATAATTAAAAGGATTACATCTACATCTACACAATACCCTGCGAGCCTTCTCTAGGGTGTTTGGCAGGGGGTGCGCACCACACCGTCCAAAAAACGTCACGTATATTAACAAATTATACTACTATATGCTGTTAGAAATAATAATGAAATTAAGAAACATGCAATAAGTTTTACATAGGTTAGTTGGCTACACTACAAGTCATGCAATCTATCTATGAGTTCCATCGCTGCCGTTATAATCTCTTATTGATCGTGGAAAAAATGACATTCTGTACCTGTCAATGTCACCTGATTAGCCTGAAGGGAAAGTATATTTTTGGATTAAGTCAAGTTTAAATAATCTGTACTATGCCATTTCCAGTTTAGTCTTACGATAATTTCAAATAATTGAGAGACAGAAGGCGTCCATATTAAAGTTACATTTCGCACTCCGCTCTTTTCGTCATTAGTTTAATTTCGATTGGCTACAAAAATATAAAATAGTAAGTAGATTAAGCCATTGCAAAATTCTACAGCGTATTGGCGACAATTCGACAACAAAAAGGAGAGTGGGTTGTCTTCAAGAACCTCAAATTCTCAACACGGTAGGATGTAGCCATATGGCTACGGTGGGCGGAAATGGGTTAAAGCATGTAACTGAAATTTCCCAATATTTCTAACAGCACATGTTGCTTCATAGGCAGATTGCCTTCATGAGAAGGATATAGGTTACTCCCATTTCTTATGTGCCATATGCAGCGTACATTACGCGAAGAGGATGGAAGTAAATTTTATTCCTCTGTTACATTTATGTGATGGTTCACCCCTGCCCAACACCTCTGTAGGTCGCTTGGAGGGTAATATGTACATGTACTGGCGGATCCAGGATAGAGCAAGGGGGGATTTAACCTCCCAGCTGTAGTGGGGGTCTGGACAAAATTACAATTCTATCTGGTGTATATTAGATACCCGACCCATGCCCCTGTTAGCCCCTCTCTGGATCTGCCACAGTATTGTAATGTACCAAAAGCAAGTAAAATAAGCCCTAAGTTTAGAACTTATTTGTATTTCAATCCGTATATTTCGGAAAATATTACTAAATACTGTTTTATATGGTGGCAATTCTTCAAAAATTTCGATTTTATATAGTGTGTTTTGACCCAATTGGAGGGGGGGGGGCTATAGCCCCTTCAGCCCCTCCTCTCAATAGATCCGCCACTGTGTACATATAGTATTAGCAATGACAATCTAATCAGCTGCTTCATAGTATTTATAGGAGGGAAAATTTCAAGATACTTGTTCTCATAGCTGGCGATAAATACAAACATACACTTCAATACGTTCAAACATAATAAAATCCGAAGATACTAGCACGATGGAGTGGAATTTGGCTATATTAAAATAAAAAATGAAATTCGAAATTATGGAAATAATATAATATATATAATAATAATATAGGTAGATGATGTAGTAACATCTACTTCATACCCTGCGAGCCACCTCTAGGATATTTGGCAGGGGGACAAACTTCGAAACCTTGTTTCGAATACACTTTATAATCGTGGAAAATTGCAAGTATTTATTTCAGCATTCAAATGAACACCACATGGGTATGAATATTTGCAAACGGGTCATCGAAGCAGAGGAAAATAGGTTTCGCGAACGATGGAGCCACCGTCGCCACTTCCACTCGACCTCTTTCCCACTCATTGCACTCTTTCGTGGACACCAAAGAGAGGAGAGAGAAAAAAAAAGAACTTGTTTTAAACAAGAATTTCAGTACGAAATGTCGTGAGGCGTAATGTCACACATTTAAGAACGACGACTAGGATGTCTATTCGCACTAGCTTGTTTTAATAACAACCTTAGCACCTATCTCAAAGATAATTTCCTTTCGTTTCGAGGTTTTGTCGTTATTGCATTTCATTAGGTTTGACTTTGATTGCAACGCTTTTGCCACATCACGTGGTCTGATAACTTTGAGCTTAGGTGTGTTGTAAGTAACAGGCATCTTTGTGCGAAGTAATCGCTTAATCAGTCACTGAGATGGGGACCCGTCCCTTGAAGATCTACAACAGAACTTGCACAACACACAGATATAGGGAAAAAGAAAAGCAGGAGTATCCTCCGACAGCATGTTCCGCGGTTACCCTTCTACGTTAACATGGTGTTCGAAATACACACAAGGAAAATTCAGAAACATGCATTAAAGATTGTGTGGGCGTTTTCCTACAGTGGGTTTTTTCGCTGAAGGATATTACACCCTTATCCTCTTGTTTTTTCCCCACAAACAGAATACTTTTTTAAACAAAATTTACAGACATACTCGTTTATCTTTTCTGACATGTCACTAATAGTGTATATTGTATATCTTTTGTATTGTAAACGTTTATATACAATTTTTTAATATGGTTTTACATTGACGCTATCGAGGGGTTAAGTGGAAGAGGGGACTTCTCAGTCTCAACCTCGCCCGAATAAAGGCATATTATTATTATTAGAGATTAAATAAGTTAGTGGGTTACACACCACTCAATTAGTCTACTATTAAGTCGAAACGCTGCCGTTATAAAGTCTTATCGATCGTATAAAAAACGACATTCTGAATCGATCTGTTCTACTATTTGTCTCTCTTATTTTATTATCTAATCCCCGAAGAATGTCGCCGTTCTTAAGATATGGCGAACTTTGTCGGAAAGTAAACTTTCTCTTGAATTTACATAATAGGCTTTCATGATGAGGTATGTACTGTCGTGTTGGCAAGAAGGCTTCCGCGGAGTGGTGTCGGCTGCTTTCAGGTTCTCTCCCGCCTCTGTTCATCTCAGGCGACGACATGTTTCGCAAACGTTGCAGTTTGCTTCTTCAGGTACGAAGTCAATAGGCTTTCATTACAGACTCGGGAAAGATCCTGAAAGCAGCCAATCATGTAATGTCTTGGTTTTGTTTATTTATTTTCTTCGCCCCGAAAACAGGTCATTTAAGGCCTAATACATCGGAGGAAATAACATGGAACAACGGCTAACACACACAGGGAGCATGAGGGTGCAAGGCGAACCCTTCAGGGATACAACAGACCGGGTCCGGGAACCAAGCCCGTGGCTTATACGCCCGATCACCCGGGGAGGGACTGGAGAGGTAGGAAAAAGGAAATGAGGCGCCGCCGCGATAGGAGCCCGTCGACGCCCGTGGGGTAGCATAGGGAAGGAAGGAACGAGACGGGGAAAACACCTCGACGCGATAGAAGCGAAGAGGGCCTTCTATAAGCGAAACCCGGCAAGCCATTAATATTCTAACGATCTTGGAAGATCATTCTATGAGGAAGAATGATCCAACGATAAAATCATTAGATGACAACCATTCCCTGGGTGGGGGCAACCTACCCAGGCGGGACTCGAACCTTTGGTTTGGCAGGCGAGGAATTTACTCCGCCGCCACTTACATACACTTCAATGAGAGTGAATATTCGCTAACGGGGAATCGGAGGAGAAGAGAATACATTTACATCTACATAATATCCAATGAGCAACCTCTTAGGTGTTTGGCAGGGAGTGAATGTTTGGCAGGCTAGGTTGTTTGGCAGAATAGGTTACGCCAGTGAGGGAGCCACCGTCACCAATTCCGCATGACCTCTTTCTCACCCTTTCGTAGGTACGAAAGAGAGGGAGAGAGTGAGAAAAAAATAAAAGAGAACTTGCACAACAGACACAGCTATTGGTAGCAAGAAAAGCCGTAGTATACCCCGACAGTATGTTCCGCGGTTAGCGCGGCTTAAAATGCTGAAGAGATTCAAAGGGACCGGAAAGAGGGGGAGGTGTAACCTCTCCCCTCCCCCCTTATGGTCTGCTACCTGCCACTTTTGACCCCTCAACCCCCATACCACTCTTTTCCATCATTTCGCCCGCTTCCGGCCGTCACAATCCCCCGCTGACTGGCGACAAGAGTGAGACTGTTTGTACGAGTGCACTATGGAAACACTTGCGCTGCACCATTGTTGCGACCCTGAGAGAGAGGGGGGAGGGGAAAGTCAGAATATTTTCAATGGGTGGGGGGCATTGGGGTGTGTGGAGGATTTGCGAAAAGAAAAAAAAAATAATAAGAAGGAAATGACTCCTCCTCCCAAGTCACCCTTCCATCCGGTGTCGAAAGAGCAGGAACGCACCCGGAGAAACTTGTGCCATTGAAAGGGAAATTGCACATAAACCCCGGAGTATTTCGATCGTAATTGTAAATTATGAGGAATAAATAAGTATGGTAGTAGATAGAGAGTTCAAGATGCTATAAAAACATGTAGAATACGTCTACATTTACAATCTACGTATAAATTGCATGTTTTTATTTTGCACAAAAACCTCGGAGTATTTAGACCTTATTCAGAAATTATAAGATGTAAATAAGTAATGCAATAGATAGAGAGTCGGAGATGTTATAAAAACATGTACATTACACCAAAAGATACATTCGACATATAATTGCATTTTTTTATTTTTTCCATTGTTCTAACTATTCTCGTATACCTGCAAAATATAATTCTTTCCTCGTGCTGTTAAGGGTGGCAACGTTGTCTCGATTAATCAAATTAATGGTGTCACTCGCGAGGACGCGAATGATTATATTTTTCCATTGCTCTAACCTTGTATGTATTTTGTATAGGAATTATTAACAAATGCTAAATGTTTGCCTTTGCATGAAAGTGGACAGTGGTTTAACTAAGAATATGCTTTGGGGGAGGAATGGGATGGCCTGGAGTTGTGATCCCTCCCCCCAGGCAAAATATGGTAAAGTTTTTGAAATTGACATGCCTGGAAATACATTTTAAACCATTTTGGCACTAAAAAATTGAGCTTTAAGAAGATGCAGTTATTATATGTCAAAACTAGTCAGTAGTTTTAAATATTTTTTTAAAATTTCTCTGAGGTCTCGGCGGTCGGAGACTATCCCCTCACCCCCCCCCCCATAATTGCGCCACTGAATGTGGACGTATATTTTTCTGTTGACAAGTTATCACCGAGGCTGATCCCGGTACACTTAGAAAAAGTGTATTTTGTTATAATTTTAAATATTTTTGTGACCGTGTGACGCGGTTGTTGGGATTCTCTTACATGATGGTGACTGATCACGCCCTGCCAAACACCCTAGGTATTATGCAGATTTAAATGTAAATTTTTCCTTAGGAGCCACCTCAATGATGTTTGGCGGTGGCTGACAAATTACCAAGATGAAATAAGCGTTCCAATAGTTCTCGAAATATATATTAATAAAGAAACTCAAACATCGTGCAGGTGATGTAACCTCTCGCCAAGAATGGATTGCTCCATGCAACACAGGACTGTGACACGAATGTCCTAAAACTCAATCTATAATCTGCCAACGGGTAATATTTGCAGCAGTGAAACATACATGCAAATATAGCGATGACATCAAATAAAGGTTTTATCGGGACGAAATGCATGCAAAAAAATATCGAAAATTGATAGAACGGAAAAGAAGCTCGAATACAAAAGAAAGGAAGAAACACACACGGAAATAAGAAAACTGCTATCCGTCGTCCTTCGAAATTCTAATGTTATCTATTAGAATTCCTAAGAATTTCTATGTTTCGAGTTTTAAACCATGAGCCTCGGTAGCGCAGTAGGCAGCGCGTAAGTCTCATAATCTTAAGGTCGTGAGTTCGATCCTCACCCGGGGCATTATTTTTCTTGCTGTTCATATAAACACTTTTTCAGCATTGCCCGTCAGTCATGGACTGAAGAAATCCGATTTATCGACTGATGCTGACTGATATTTATTTACATGTGACGTTTTACTATTTGGGTCGGGAATTTTCAATTGGAATAAGAATTACATTCTCAACGTCTTCTAACTGCAGCATACAAAAAGCTCATTTGACCAGGTCTACATCTACATAATACCCTGCGAGCCACCTCTAGGGTGTTTGGCAGGGGGTGATCAATCACCAGCATGCAGCATGCAATTGGACTCCAACATGCACACCACACGGTCCAAAAAGCGTCACGTATACTAACAAATTATAATACCATATGCTGTTAGAAATAATAATAAAATTAAGAAACATGCATTAAGTTTTCATAGGTTACTAGGCTACACTACAAGTTATGCAACCTATTTATGAGTTCTATCGCTGCCGTTATAATCTCTTATTGATCGTGGAAAATAAGACATTCTGAATCTGTCTGTTCTACAATCTATCCCTCTTATTTTATTTACATGATCTGATCTTCCGTAGTATGTTGGCGTCCGTAAGATATGGGTAACTTCGTTAGAAAAGCCACTGCTCTTGAATTTATCTAAAATGTTTTGTCTACAGTAAGGAAATAAAACTTTGTAAGGTTCACTGTTACTTAATTATGGGCACGACCCGGGTTTCGTAACTTGGTTACATCGTCAGGTGACCGATGTAACCAAGTTACGAAACCCGGGTCGTGCCCATAATTAAATAACAGGGAACCTTACAAAGTTTTATTTCCTTACTTCCAATATGGAGAGGTTTCACAAATTAAAGCCTGAAGTTATTAGCTATGTTTTGTCTACTTTTCAATCTACGGTCCGAGTTCAATGCCGGAAAAGGCAAAGCTTACTGTAAAAGGCATCCGCACCATTAGGCCTTATGGTCTAGGGCGATTCAGGGTGCTAGGCTTGTTTTTTTTCGTCCCAGTGGCTGATTGGGGGCAGTAAGGCCAAATCAATCGTTCCAAATGTTTATTGGCCGCGCAAGAGTGTTCCTTTGGGAATTAATATCGCGTTGGGTTCTCCCGATCGATTGTCTTTTCGTGAGGTCGAAACCGAAATTTCACCTTAATATACATATACTTAAATACTCACAACTTTATATAATACTCGCGGTATCTGTACAATTTTACTCCTTTCATCTATCATTAATTATTATCATTATTTAAATCAAAGTCTTACGTGACAAATTTCCATGAAATCTATAAAAGTCGTTTCAAATTATTTGACCAATTAGTTCTCAAAATAAGTATTATAAATATAGCATAAATTACGTAACTGCGAAACTAAGTAATTTTTATCAAGGACAACGTGCAATTATCCAAGGGTCAAATTAATGATTAACTATGTTCTAAGGGAAATATTTACGATCAACTTTGCAATCGGCAGTAGGTATGAAGGACTAGTAAATGCTAAATTCACGTCGGGGAATTACGTTGCCTTGCAGAGAAGATAACGACGCGTTCATAAAAAGCAACCGCCCCCGGGTGGGCTCGAACCACCATCCTTTCGGTTAACAGCCGAACGCGCTAGCCGATTGCGCCACGGAGGCACATGTATTTACGGTCACTTTCTTTTTTTATTATACCACCTAGCATCAAGAAAAAGTTGCTCCGTTCTAATAATTCGAACAGATTTTATGAAATATTTCGGTATTATTCGGGACCTTCAAAATTCCCGTTATTCCCTGAGCATTCCTCTTAGATGTGAGCAAATACCGCCCTCTGGTGCCACGAATCAGATTATTTTTCTTTTCCGACGATAGAGGTCAGCCACTCTCTACATCACTAGTTCGTAATCATGACGAGCGAATAATCCCCTTTCTCCGATCACCGCCTTGATTTCTCAATCTCCGCGCTATTATAGCGGCGGCGGAACCTCAGACAATCACACGGCCGTCTACCTTCATCTGTTATTGTTGCGGCCGCCTCAGGAGCATTCCTGACGATCCACGAGGCTGCTATTTTAATTTTTTTTCGTCCGCAATTCTATCCCTCCGGGCCGATATGAGACGCTTTCATTTTCCGGGGTCAAGATCCCATGGATGCTGGACGATCATATATATCCCTGGTTTTATTCCCCATTGCGAATTCTTCGTTTGCGCATGCCTTAGAAGTATGTCCATTCTCGATCGGAATAGCTTCATTTCACAAATGAAAAAACGACTTCGTTTTCTTCCACTAATTTATTTTGACGGTACGACATGTTTCGACCTTGAGCGGTCATTTACGAGTACGAAACATGTCGTACCGTCAAAATAAATTAGTGGAAGAAAACGAAGTCGTTTTTTCATTTGTGAACTTCAACTTCCACAAAGTTGAGCCTGACACCATTGAACGTATAGCTTCATTTATCCACGTCCTAGCAATGATTTACATAGCAAACGCACTTCCAAATACAGGAAGTGAGGTAACTTTTCAAAGGGACACAACCGATTCTTTTTACGATGGAGTATTCCTCGATCCATTTCATCGGCCAGAAAGAAACTGTGATAGCATTGAGGATGCGGAAACTCGTAACGTGTTTGAATTGACAGTTGTTAAATGGCCCAAACATAGATCTTTCATATAGGTTCAGATCAATTCATAGATCTGTATAAAAGATCAATGGGCCCAAAGCGGATAGTCGCATTGGATGGAGTTAGCTCGGATGCAGTTATAATATTTATAGAATGACTTCGAATATACCCCTTTGGGAATGTGCACTTTGGGACTTCTTTTGTTTCTTCTATATATGTTTGACAAGAGGTTATATAGGAAGTGGATTGAGTGGTCACTATGGGGTGATGGTACATCTACATAACACCCTACGAGCTACCTATAGGATGTTTGGCAGGGGGTGACCAATCACCAACATGCAGCATGCAAGAGGACCGCCACATGCACACCGCACGGTCATAGAAATATTACGCATACTGGCAAAATATACATGCATATTCGTTAAAAACTTGCTAATGGTTAGTAAGTCCTAGAGCAAATAAATGCAAGGTTAGAGCAATGGGAAAAAAAACATGCAATGAGTCATTCTAGCTAGTGCCAACATTAATCCTATCCATTGAGACAACGTTGCTATCCTTAATAGTACGAGGGAAGAATGAAATTTTAAATCTCTCTGTTTTGCAGTCTATTTATTTTATTTTCTTCTCATGATCACGTCCACCAAGTCCAACTGTATGGCGACCTGATTTTCTGTCTTCCCTCTTTTTTCGGAGAGCTTAGAAGCATTTCTAGAATCGACCATCGCAGGGACCCTTTTCGAGAGAGAACGGAAGTTGCGAGACGGAAGATTCGGCTAATCTCCTCTCTCCCTCACCCTCGTCTCAAATCTATAATGGCCAAAGATTCGAGGTCTCTTCCGCACCGCGGAGCACCGCCAAAAGATGTATAGCATCGAAGGGACCGGATCGATACTCCTCGCTCATCTGCAGATTGCCATCTTCTTCCCTTTTACACAACATCTGCCCTGATTTTTCCTTCCCACCACCCTTGGAGCCCACACTCCCCCCTCTTCCAACAATCTCTGATGCTGCGAAGCAGATCGCTACACCCCACGCACCCTTATGTCATCTCTGCCCTATCCCATTCACCCTCACTCACTTTATCCCCCCAAAAACTTTTCCGAAAAATTTTCACAGGCTTGACCCGATATTTCGACACTTCTTCCATTACCTTCCCCTCCCTCGTCTAAACGGTAAGCAACCCCAGTAAAGAATTTATTGAGATGAAAAATATCCAACCTTGGTAAATTTTCACTGGAAATTATTTATTGGTACGACTCCTTTCGAAGGATAACTTAACTCTTTAGCGGTTTAATTCTGTAAATATCTTACGGACGCCAACATACTACGGAAGATCAGATCATATAAATAAAATAAAAGAGACAGATTGTAGAACAGACAGATTCCGAATGTCATTTTTTCCACGATCAATAAGAGATTATAACGGCAGTGATGGAACTCATAAATAGATTGCATGACTTGTAGTGTAGCCTACTAACCTATGTAAAACTTAATGCATGTTTCTTAATTCTATTGTTATTACTAACAGCATTTAGTAGTATAGTCTTTTAGTATACAGGACGTTTTTTGGACGGTGTGGTGTGCTTTTGGGAGTCCAATTGCATGCTGGTGATTGATCACCCCCTGCCAAACACCCTAGAGGTGGCTCGCAGGGTATTATGTAGATGTAAATGTAAATGTAGATCTAAACGATGAAAAGAATGGGTTGCTCTATTTTTCTAACTCTATTTTGCTATTAAACATTAAATTAAAATTCCTCATAATTGAACAGTTCAATAAAAAAATAGTGAACAATTCTTTTCCAGATTTCTTACGGGGGAACCCGTCCTCACATGAGACCCCGAGGAGAATTTACCAACGACTGTGTCCCATGCTTGGAAAGCGACATGAATAGGGTTTGGCGGGGGGTGAGTTTTTTTCACATCAAATCCTATGAATATACCGGACGCTTCGTATGATAATGCTACTTGTCTCCAACGACAAAAAATCGAAAAAAAATAACCATAGCATCAATCCCATATGAATTCAAAAGCTACTCTTCTGAAACGCATTTCAGCATTCCCATTTTGGCGATCCAATCTTTTAACGAGAAGAGGGTGTTCCTTGTGTCAATGGACTTCAATGCATTGCAAGAGTATTTAATGCGGTTTTGTCATAGGGTGACCATTTCCCCACCAAATTACATCAATATCCTAGACTATTTAGATGAAAATGATATCGTAGTCTCTAGCGGCTAAAGACCACAACCAAATAGCATTGCAGCCATCAGTTATATTCAAAGTTACTCAATGAGGGGTTTAACCTTCCGTGGTTAGACTTTATATTTGGAATAACGGTGAATTCTTCGTGAGAACTGGTCGGCAATTTATTCATCTCCATCTGTATTGTAATGCGATCGACTTCTGATCAAAAGGTTCCGGGTTTATGCCAGGGGAGAGCAGGGGTCAAAAGTACTCGGGAGTGCGAAATGTAATAGGGAAAGGTATCTTCACTCCGAATCCCCGAATAGGGTGGACCAGGACTATCACAATCATTTCAGCACCATTCTGTTGTCGAGGGAATTTTAATAATTTATAGACGATTCATTTGCACCATATTTTAGCTTGAACATCGCTGAAGGCTATGTGGATTGAAAGATAATTTAAATTAATAAATGTTGGTCGATAGAGCAACAATGTAAAATTCTGAAACGTTAAATATGATGGAAGTATTCCGATCACCTATTCCGATAATTTGTACGTTTTCAATTTCAATTATTTATTTAAATAAATAAAAGATCGTAGCACTTTTCTACTAAATGTTTTACTTCGTACAAGTAAAAATTTTTGTAGAAAAGTGCTACGGTCTTTTATTTATTTTAATGTCTAACTTCCACCAATTGAAGCCTGAATCTGTTGAACTTATTCATTTATTTAATTTGGATTCAAAGAGAAAATCAGTTGAGGACGTTTCAGAATTAAAATAAATTCAACATCATGATGAATGATTATTTTTTAATTTTTCAAGAGTCGCTTATGCAAAATGATCTGGCTTATTGTGTATGGTCCTTTGGAGGTTATGCAGCACCTGAAAGTCATTTTTACAGTATTTTTCTTCCTTCCATTTGTGATCAACATCCCTACCTTTATAATTTCGAACGACATCCTTAATGTGAAATAAACTGTGAGAGACTGAATTACATTGGAAAGTGCCCTGAGATAATTATCGAGTAAAGAAAATAGCCACGCGTGACGTGACTTTGTCGGAGCACTTACCACCTGCACGAATGATTTAAAATAAAATATAAATATATTTTTGATTAACATATTGCACACAAGTGAGGTACCTAATTCATGCTATATGCTGGTGATTGGTTACCCCTTGCGTGAAACCTGTGGTCACCCCTTGTCGAACATCCTAGGGGCGACTCGGAAGATAGTATGCAGGTGCAGACTATGTAGGTTGATCATCAAATTTTGTACGACGCGAAAAAGTCATCCCAGCCTTCTTGGCAAGCTGAGCTCTATGCGAATAATACGCTTGGCTATCATCTTACAGTACTTTTAATCAAATTAAATGGATCATCAGATAATACATGCAGCCGACACGTCTGGATAATAAAAACGTGGACAAATTCCCTTTCGTGTTACACCTGCTACTTGAGCCCATGAAATTAGTGCGAGTAATTGGATTTTCGTAGCTTGTTTAACCATTGAAAATTTTTACTGCTCCATTTCACTCTCTCAAATTGGGTGCGATTGGTGCCGTGGTGCTCGACCGACCGAAGGCGAAATATTCCGGGTCGCAATAAAAAAAGCAGGGGCATGAAACAAACCTTTTTGTTCGCGCAAGGGAACTTCACGACGGGAAAGGGAGACGTGATGTGCATTATATATCGCGACTCACCCCCATTCATTCAGCACTACCCTAACCCCGCGTTATAACTCCTTCATAGAGGTTATTATTATACGTACTCACCCAACCCCAAGAGTAACAATGACTCCGCGTTTTCAAGTGGGAAGGCTTCTCATAGTGTGGGGATTTCTTTGCATGACCCACTCCCCGCACCCGGGGGGGTGTTCTACGAGGGGTGAGAATGTGCAAGGGCCACTTCTCTCACCCCCCCTAAACCCCCCTCCGATTTCTCAAAGGCTGACATCCCGCCCCTCGAAAAAGGGCCGAAGATTCATTGCAAACGTGCCCCCCATGATTTACGATAACCTCAAGACATCTATGCGACCGAATTCGGGCCAATAATTGTCTGCTTCGACCTGGATCCTCCTGATATGCCTCAAAACGGAGAAGGCGAGATTTTAATCTTCATCTACATAACACCCTGCAAGCCACCTCTAGGGTGTTTGGCAGAGGGTAACTCACTAACTTAAGTATACCTTAAGGCATCTTTCAGAATTTTCCTAGTACTCATAACAGCTTGTTTTGCATGTTCTAGCTTCATAGGCAGATTTCTCTCATAAGTAGGGTATAGATCAACCCCATAGCTCATATGTAATACGTACATCTACACAGTACCCTGCGAGCCAACTCAATGGTGTTTATAGTGAAACAAAAACCAAGTACTGTTCCACAAACTTTTATTTGGAACAGTGCTTAGTTTTTGTTTCACCATCTGATCGTCCCACCAAGTAACGCCCAAATCAATTGATTTTATTTTCAATTGTGTTTGGCGGGGGCTGAGTATACAGCAATATTCAACATGCAGTACACTATGTCTTCGTAGTCGTCTGATTAAATGGGCTCTAAGACATGTCAGCAGCCGGTGCGAGCACTCAACGATTATGCATTGTTCCATGCACGTTGATTACAACCAACGCTGGGATGACTGATTTTCAGGACTGACTGACTGAAATTGTCAGAGAATGTGCAGTAAGAACAAGAAATATTGAGAATATTGAAATTAATTGATACAGATGGTTTCAACTATTGCTAACTAATTCTGATCTTAAATCACTCTGTACTAAATATAATATGTTAACTGTGAATATAAGCTGAATTGGCTCATTATTAAAGAGAACTATTTCAAAAAAGAGCACAAAAGTTAATGTAATGATACACATCCCATGGATATACGTAACAGCCCTTTGTTGAAAACGTATCTATACAATACCATGTATGGTAATAAAAAGATTGCTGAAGTATGTTGTACCTCATTACTTCAATTGTATGCCAAAGGCTCTATGTAATCTAAAATCTTTGGCATATATTAACAGAAAAGTGAAACAGTGGTTAATAAGGGAAACTGTAAACTTGTAACTTCCTTAATGAATCTGAAATGTACAAATTATATTAAATTCTCATATTTTTGTTTCAAAGCTCCAAAAACTATTTTTGCCATTTTGTTGTTATTTTTGTTTATGAAATTGTTATTTGCAATGCAATATAAATACTATACTTTCAATGTTGCCACTATGTAGGATAAATGGAACCTTCTGAAAAGCCATATGGCTTAGAAGGACCAAGTTTGTATATGCTTATAAAGGCAATCTATATCAATAAATAGGATGAGTGTGAAAAATATAGAAATTGAAAAAGAAAAACATAAAATTGAACGTCCAATCAAGTGATGCAATGAATGTTATTAATCGAGTCACATCTATATCTACATAATACCCTGCGAGCCACCTCTAGGATGTTTGGCAGGGGGTATTACCGTTTTATCAGTTACCGCTGTTACCCCTGATCGCTCTAGGAAAAATAATGAAATTTAAAATACCCATGTTTGCTTCCATTTCTTTCTCATCTCTTAGGCCGACCCTCTTCCAAAAACCTGGGAGAGAAAAACAAGGCACGGACAACAAGCGAATGGCCGCCCACTTGAGCAGTCGTTGTCAACCGCTCCAACCCCACCTCCGCTCACTTCCCCCAAATTAAGTCCGCCAATAATCTCGGTCCTTTCCTCTCGCGTGGAGACACACTGCTTCCCCTCTGAATGGAACCGAATTCCGTCAAAGAGGGCGTAATGAGGTCCATTACCTCAGGAGGTCTATTTGCCTCGTTTTTGAAGTTCACCGACGCAAAATGTCCTCGTGAACTAATGCGATCCAGGAAGACAGCCTCTCTGGTCGCAATGGCTACGAGATAAACACTAGAGGCGAGAGGAAAACATGTTGAGAAGAGTTGACGAGACTCACTTGCCAGCGGGACAGCCGGAGAAACGAAAGTGTTCATCGATTAGTTGGAAGTAGAGTAGGTAACATTTCATTACTGTAGTGGATAAATCCAACACGCTTTGAATAAGAATAAATAAGAAATAGACTACAAAATAGAGAGATTTAAAATGTAATTTTTTCCTCATTCTTACGTCCAGTGGCGTAACTATAAGGGGGATAGACCCTCCCCCCAAAGCCTCAGAGAAACAAAAAATATATTTAAAGATATTGTCTAGTTTTGACTTATAATAACTAAATCTGCTTGAAGTTAAATTTTTAGTGGCAAAATGATGTAAAATGAACTTCGGGCATATCATTTTCCAAACATTTTCCTGGTCCCCCTTTGCCTGTCGCTACCTCAGGCCACCCCAAACCCTCCAAAAGCATATTCTTATTTACGCCACTGCTTTCGTCTATTAAGGATAAAATCGCTATCTCAATTAATGGAATTAGTGACGTCTCTCGCTAGGACGACTCATTGCACGTTTCATTTTGTTATTTGCTCTAACCTTTCATGAATTTGCTATAGGAATCACTAACCGTTGGATAACAATTGTTTGCATTAGTTATTTTGTTATTTGTTGTTTTGTAATAGCATGAAAATGCAAATACATTTTGCTATTATGCGTAATATTTCTATGACCGTGCGGATTGCATGTGGCGGTCCCCTTGCATGCTGCTTGTAGGTGATTGATCACCCCCTGCCAATCACACTACAGTTGGTTCGCAGTGTATTAAGTAGATACGAGATAGATATAGATCTAGATTATTTTGCTTTGGGAGCATTTCATGTTTCATTCGAAGCTGCACGGTGGAATTCCTAACGATTTCTCAACTGCTGCGGTCGAAATGTTAAATGACATTCTAACTCTCCCTGTTTTGCAGTCTATTTTCAATATTATAATCTCTTGATCCCGTCAAACATACATCAATACCTGCATAATAAGCGGAGAGCCACCTCTAGGATGCTAGGCCGTGGTAGACAAATCACCAACACGCAGAATGCAAGAGGCCTCCCAACTCTACCCCGCTTCACTTCGGCATTCATATCCCGGAGGGAATGTAGAATTTCCACAGAGCCACGGAAGGTGTGTGTGAAGGTTTCTTCCCTCTCACTATTAAGGATAGTAACGTTTTCCCAATTGATAGGATTAATGGCGTCGCTCGCTAGGATCACTCATTGCATGTTTTTTCATACCTAGTTCTAACCTTGCATGTATTTTCACTAGGAATTATTAACCATTAGCAATTTTTTAAATGAATAAGCATGTACATTTTTCTAGTGTGCGTAATATTTCTATGACCGTGCGGTGTGCATGTGGCGGTCCTCTTGCATGCAGCATGTTGGTGATTGGTCACCCCCTGCCAAACACGCTAGAGGTGGCTTGCAGGGTATTACGTAGATGTAGATGAAGGTGGCATCATTGACGCCGGCATGAGCCACAACCCGCAGTCTGGCTAGCACATGCACACCACACGGTCATAAAAAGTTACGCATACTCGTAAATTATACTTACACATCCATGCAAAGGTAAAAATTGCCTACTACTTTCGAAGGCAATCTGCCTATGAAGCTATAACCATAGACCGAAAACTGAGGATTTTACGCGAGTAATCCGTCACCTAAACAGACTGGTCAAAAGAGAGGCATGCGTCTTGCAAAACAGTATTGTTTGATGGGTGGGTAGGAGTGAGGAAGCAGGACAGAGAGAAGGACGAAGCAGGCGAATAGTGGATGAATTCGCCCGATGGTGTCTGCTGACCCACCGCAGGGAGTGAGTAGATTGTGTCGGGAGGCAGTGAATGAATCCTGCGTACTTGTTGCGTGACCAGACCGGTCGAATAAAAAATCGCGGATGCGATTGCGACGAGAGTATGGGTTCGTCGTGAAGGAAGACTAACAATCCAGTCCGAACATGCAACCCTTCTCAACCCCGTATTCATTGCCACATCCTGTACAGTGGTTTGCAAAAGTTTTACGAGAAATTGAGAGGCGTCCTTTTCCGCTTTCCAGCGAAATTGAGTTTCTTTCGTCATTACATCTCAACTTGTTTGTCGGTATTTGTCTTCATCAAGCCATTATGCATCATTACGAAGCCGATTGATTACCTCGTCATCTTCTTGGAAGAGGTTTTCTTTAGAAGACTTTTCTTTTCTCCAACTCTTCAAAGTAATTCCTCGTTACTAACTCGGTCGCTCCATTTAATCTTTATTCATTCTTCCGTAGCACCACGTTTCGATTGCTTCCACTCTTGACTTCTTTTCATCTGTCCACACCCATGCCCCGTTCCCAGAGAGAAATATTTCTCATACGTAGCAATGCATCTCATTTATTAAAAGAATATTAGGAAAGTGCGACGACAAAGTGAGAGAAATTAGCTACTATTCCCTCGTTAGGCCACATCTGGAATACGCTGCCAGTGTTTGGGACCCTCATGAAAAAGGCTCAATAACAAAGTTAGAACGCGTGCAAAGAAGAGCTGCCAGGTATGTGAAAGGTCGTTACGATAGTCTTGTTAGTGTAACTGACCTCTTAGATAAACTCGGATGGGAAACTCTGTCGGACCGTAGATTGAAAAATAGACTAAACCTTTTAGATAAATTCAAGAGCAGTGTCTTTTCTGACGAAGTTAACCATATCTTACGGACGCCAACGTACTACGGAAGATCAGATCATATGAGTAAAATAAGAGAGATAGATTGTAGAACAGACAGATTCCGAATGTCATTTTTTCCACGATCAATAAGAGATTATAACGGCAGCAATAGAACTCGTAAGTAGATTGCATGACTTCTAGTGTAGCCTACTAACATATGTAAAAATTAATGCATGTTTCTTAATTCAATTATTATTTCTAACAGCATATAGTAGTATAGTTTGTTAGTATACGGGACGTTTTTTTAGACTGTGTGGTGTGCATGTGGGAGTCCAAATGCATGCTGCATGCTGGTGATTGATCACCCCCTGCCAAACACCCTAGAGGTGGCTCGCAGGGTATTATGTAGATGTAGATGTATTGTTTCCCTACTTCTTGCTTGTATTTTTATTTATTTCCAACTTCCCCAAACAGCACCTTAAGGCCTTTACAACGGAGGATTAACAATACACAACACAAACACCCATGCCCTGAATAGGGACCACCTACCCAGGTGGGATTCGAACCCACGACCAACGGTTTGGCAGGCGAGGACTTTACCCCACCGCCACCGAGGCCGACAAACTCTGATTTTCAAATGATTTTCAGCTGAATTCAATATCAATGTATATTATTGATATTAGGGATGGACGGATCCAGGATTTTTTTCGGATCCGGATTCGGAACGGATCCTTGATTTTCGGAGCCGGATCTTTCGTATCCAAAAGCATTTCATATTTCTGCTATCAAAGGAAGTAATTATTCAAGTAATTTCCTTCATAAAAGGATACAAAATATTGAAAAATCATGACTAAAATATATTTCTTTGAAAAATGAATTTTTTTTAGATTATAAAGGGCGTTAAAATTAGTTTGAAACCCTCTACTTTGTACCCTGTTGTTTAAAAATCCCTGGTTTTGGACCCCACCTAACTAAGACAATGCTTTATGGCCCGTGTGATTTTGGAAAATAAACAACAGAGGCACAGGCTACTGGACGGCCGAGGGTGGTTTTCTGAAATCTGCGACGTAGTTACTTTTAACGTGGTTATTATCCTACGACGCTGAGATTCCCCCGATGATTGTTCAATCTCTTGGGAAGAGTCACACTGTGCCATCATATTTTGCCTTTTTTATTTTCTACGGCTGATATTCTGCTACGTAACTTGGGATCCAGATCCGATGTCTTCCGCGACATTGGAACCGAAGTATCCGATGAAGGGTAATATCCGCGGGTATTTGGATCCGAGGTATCCGATCCGACCATTCCTAATTGAAATATAATTAATTAAAAGTCCTATTTTTTAGTCCATGATTATACATAATCCTGTTTTATACACTATTCATAAAAGAGGTGAACAATTGATTCAGTTGACTGTCCATTGTACATATTAAATTTGAAAATGACCGCGAGACTGCGTATTGTAGAAAGGAGTGTTCAACTTTGAATTGGGTGAGCAACAGGTGATAAGGTGACGCGGATTCCCCGCTAATGGCATGGAAGGCTGACTTAATGTGAAAAAACTTTGTTGATTACAGCTTTCAGCTTGATAGATATTTCTTCGTTGGTTTATGAGCCTTCTACATCTCCATAATTCCAAAATTCACACCACAAGGTCCTATGTCTACATACCCAGCATGCAGTTTCAAGAAAACAAGTGTAAATATCAAGGTGGAGAGGATTTTGATTTTATAGGCGAGGAAAAGGAGAAACTTTAGGGAAAGACGCCGATGAGCGGTAGTGAGCCGGATAGCATTCAATTTACCTCAGGTGTACCCCAAGGAGGTGTTATAGGTCCTCTTTTGTATCTTTTTTGCATTAATGACAATACCACCGCGGTGACAAGTAAAATCGGCCTCTTCGCAGATGATGCAGTTGTATGCAGAGAAATTTATGGCCATGGCGATAGAATGACTTTAGAAAAGGACCTCGCAGCTATAAATGAATGGTACATTACTTGGGAGCTGAAATTAAATCTAGAGAAGTGGTGCATGGTGAATGAATTGAATTTATGTGAAAAGGATATATATTAAGGAAGGAGTTACACCGCAAACGGGATTCAACTATCAAATGTCGAGTTCGAAAGAATTTAGGTGTCGTCGTTACTCGGGATCTTTCGTTGGGTAAAAATATGTACGCGAAGTATGTGTTAACCCAAAGAAGTATGCGGGAACGCTAACCTTAAATTACGATTTGTAACAAAGGCATTTCAAATCTCTCCGTTTTGAAGGCTATTTCCTTCATTTTCTTCTCGTGATCACATCTATTATAGCACGAAATGCTCGGGATGTGGATCTCCACGAACCTCATTTCCTCTAGGAGTATAGTATTCGGTAGGCGGTATAGTAGGCGGTAGTATGATCTGTTAGTATGCGTGACGTTTTTTGGACTGTGTGGTGTGCATGTGGGAGTCCAATTGCATGCTGCATGCTGGTGATTGATGACCCCCTGCCAAACACCCTAGACAGTGGCGTGGCCAGAGGGGAGTCCGGGGGGTCCGGGTACCCCCCGAAATATAAAAACAAAATTATTTTTCTTCATAAAATAAAACAAAATATTGAAATATCATGAATTTACAAAATATTTCTTTAAAAAATTAGGTTTTTTTAGATCATGAAAAGTGTTAAAATTAGGTTAAACCCTCTACTTAGTACTCAGTTTTTCAAAAATTCCCCCTCCCTGGTATTGGACACCCCCCCCCCCCCCCGAACGAAATTCCTGGTTACGCCACTGACCCTAGAGGTGGTGGCTCGCAGGGGACTATGTAGATGTAGGAAAAGGGAGCAGTTTGCTGCTCAGAATCTTGTCGAGACGCGTCCAGAGCCACGACCCCCGAGATGCATGTACCGGAGCAACCTCAAAATCGCCTTCGGGGCAGTGAAGCCGCTCCGTTTCCAAACGAGAGGGAAGAAGAATACTGCACAGCGGAGCAAAGATCCTTGCGTACCGAAAAGGTAACCAGAGGATACACGCCCATTGTCGCTCGTCTTTTCGGAAGGAAGAGAGGGGGAGGGGAGGGGGGGGAGCTTGCGAAATATCGGCTAAAGAAGGAGGTGGAGGAATGGGAGGGGAAGGGGATAGTCTGGTCTCTCACACACAAGTGCGAGAAGAAAAGGAGCAGATGCAAAGGCAGAATAAGAATGGAGACGGTGGATTTTTCGGGGTGCTGGGGATGAGGGTTTTTTTTTCAGAAGTTTCGGGGGGGGGGGGAGGAGTAAGGGTTCGGGGGTTTTCGGAGCAGCAAGGCCGCGTCGTCTGTGACGCAATGGCCCAGGTGAGACGCGACCGACAAGTTTGGTGGTATGGGGTTCGAGAGTGTGAGGGAACGTAGAAGGAGTTCAGATCACAGGGCGTCTTTTGCACGAGGGAGTCGAGCTCTCTCAGATCTTTCTTTCCCACATCACGGCGTCACTCTTTGCTGGACCCCGTGGAGTTTTCTGGAGGGGGCGTTAGCAATCCGTCCTCCGGCTGGCAGGTGAAGCCAGGCGACCGCCATATTGTTCCACCTCGGTGGAAGCAGAAATATATAATGCTCCTTATAATAAATATTACTACCACGCAACTAAATAAAAAATTATGCGAAAAATCCACAGAGAAAAAATCATTCGCCTTGACCGGGATTCGAACCCGGATCCCTCGATTTCCGGCCGAGTGCTTTAGCCAGTTAAGCTACCGAGGCATCATTCTTCCCTGTGAAATTAATAAATAAAAAATATAAATGATATATTTCTTTGATGTGTAATAAATGAGAAATCGTATTAAAGTGGAAGACAGTTGCACTTTTCCACAATTATTATCAAATGCGTGCGACGCGTTTCGGCTCTCAGAGCCAACATCTGGTACAAGGCATTGCAGTACATGAGAAAATCACATTTATATCTTTGAGGAAGGGGTTGGGGAGGATTTGATAAGTTCGAGGAAAGTTTGTAGCTACATCTTTCCCCACCACTTTGCAATCTTTGCATCTTTCATCTACATCTACATCTACTTAATACCCTGCGAGCCACCTCTAGGGTGTTTGGCAGGGGGTGATCAATCACCAGCATGCAGCATGCATTTGGACTCCCACATGCACACCACACCGTCCAAAAAACGTCCCGTATAATAACAAACTATACTACTATATGCTGTTAGAATAGAATATAGAATAGAAATTCAGAAACATGCATTAAGTTTTACATAGGTTAGTAGCCTACACTACAAGTCATGCAATTTATTTACGAGTTCTATTGCTGCCGTTATAATATCTTATTGATCGTGGAAAAAATGACATTCGGAATCTGTCTGTTCTGCAATCTATCTCTCTTATTTTATTTATATGATCTGCTCTTCCGTAGTACGTTGGCGTCCGCAAGATATGGTTAACTTCGTCAGAAAAGACACTGCTCTTGAATTTATCTAAAAGGTTTAGTCTATTTTTCAATCTACGGTCCGACAGAGATTCCCATCCGAGTTTATCTAAGAGGTCAGTTACACTAACAAGACTATCGTATCGACCTTTCACATACCTGGCAGCTCTTCTTTGCACGCGTTCTAACTCTGTTATTGAGCCTTTTTCATGAGGGTCCCAAACACTGGCAGCGTATTCCAAATGTGGTCTAACGAGGGAAAAGTAGCTAATTTCTCTCACTTTGTCGTCGCATTTTCCTAATATTCTTTTAACAAAACCCATTTTACGATTAGCTTGACCGGTTATTTCTCGAATATGTTTATTCCACGATAGATCATTATTGAGTCTAACCCCTAGATATTTCACGGATTCAACTGCCTTTCATTTCATTATGCCGAACTTCCACTATATCACGACTGAATCTGATGAGGTAATCCGCCGTTATGCATGTTTCTGAATTTTCCCAGTATTTCTTAAGGCTTTTTTTTGTATGTTCTAGATTTATTGGCAGATTACCTTCATAAGTAGGTTAAATATAAATCCAATAGCGTATTGGTCATATGTAGCGTATGTTATGATGTTACTTAGCATCCTATGCTGCACGCTGGTGATTAATCACCTCTGCCAAGCACCTTACATCTACATAATTCCCTGCGAGCCACCTCTACAGTATTGACATGCTGTTTCTACATCTACATCTACAAATTACCCTGCGAGCCACCTCTAGGGTGTTTGGCAGGGGGTGATCAATCACCAGCATGCAGCATGCATTTGGACTCCCACATGCACACCACACCGTCCAAAAAACGTCCCGTATAATAACAAACTATACTACTATATGCTGTTAGAATAGAATATAGAATAGAAATTCAGAAACATGCATTAAGTTTTACATAGGTTAGTAGGCTACACTACAAATCATGCAATCTATTTACGCGTTCTATTGCTGCCGTTATAATCTCTTATTGATCGTGGAAAAAATGACATTCGGAATCTGTCTGTTCTGCAATCTATCTCTCTTATTTTATTTATATGATCTGATCTTCCGTAGTACGTTGGCATCCGCAAGATATGGTTTACTTCGTCAGAAAAGACACTGCTCTTGAATTTATCTAAAAGGTTTAGTCTATTTTTCAATCTACGGTCCGACAGAGATTCCCATCCGAGTTTATCTCGGATAGGAATAGATAGGATTAATGTCGTCGCTCGCTAGGATCACTCATTGCATGTTTTTTTTCATAGTTCTAACCATGCATGTATTTTTTATAGGAATTACTAACCATTACCAAGTTCTTTTTTAACGAATATATAACTCTTGCATGCTGCATGTTGGTGATTGGGAATTTGGCTTGGGAAGATTTGTCACCAGAAAACGATATGTACCTCACATGAGCAAAACATACCCATTCAGAGTTTGAGCATAATAATTAAAGTAAGACGTAAAATTATGTGAAGCTGGTGCCCCCAATAAGTATGCATCGTTCCATTCAACACGATTATGTAACACGAATTCACTTAGTAAGAAAGCTAAAAATAAGCCAAAAAAACATTTTTTGACTTAAATAAGTCCACCCATACAAGATTATAATTATACTTAGGATTTACCGCGAAGGAATACAGCGCAAATAGTTCATTTCAATTTTTTCGTATCTCCAAATGTCCACATACCGGTGTACGCGATAGAAAACATAAGCTTTTGATTTTACCATCCAATATGTACACATATTCTTTTGTGAGTTGATCCGAATCACTCAGATTGTTCCCATCTCAACCCCTTCACGGATCGTAAAATTTTACGAGTGCGTGCATGAACAATAAATTACTCACGCGACCGCGTGTAGTCAGTACTATAATGGGACTAATGATGTGCTATAGTTGCTAATCACTTCGAGCTTCAATTGTTCGCATTGTTACTTTGTTTCGCTTGATTTTTTTTCCGCGCAGGCTTGCTCAGCAGGCTTTGCTCCCGCATGCCCCGAATTCTTTTGTGTGTGGATGAAACAGGTGATGGTGAAGGTATGTCTCTTCTGGGAATTTAATCGGCTGGACTGGTTTTTCATAAAATAATACTTCGTAAAACTTAAGCATCCTTGAAGCGGCTCTCGAAAATTAAGGTCTCACATTCTTGCTTTGAGTGGTTTTGCAGGTGTCCTACAAGGGGTTAAACCTCTTCACGCATCTCGAGTTTTTATGATCAAAGGGCATTGGAGCTTAAATCTTCATCATTCAAGTTTTGCACCCAGTAATGGAATTATCGCAGTAATACCATTTGGTACATATTTTGCTGACGCTCATAATACACTAATTTCCTGTATTCCACACTATTACCGTAGCTGGACCAAAACCGGTTTCTATGCATCAAGCATCATAAAATTTGCTTTGCTCTGCTTTAGTTTCTTGTAAATGACTTGCGTTAAAACCGACAGAGGACCATAAAATATGATTACGCATATTATCCGAAGTTATCAACTATTTATGAAAAAAATGATACCTCATATATCTTATTGCCAACGATGTTATGAAAATGACAATGAGACTAACATAAGAAATTTTTGTTCTAATGAGATGAAACGAACAGAAAGGTTGGAAGTGTTTTAACAGAAACATTGCTTCACTTTCATTAGGGAGGTTTGCGAAGCAATGAAGAGAAACAGGGTTATATATATAGAGAAAAATAGAAGGGCACCTTGTACGGAGTCGAAGATGAAGATTCGATATGAGGTGGGTGGGGCCGGGTGACCAGAAAATGATCCGTGTAAACCCAAATTAGAAGATAAAAATTATTTTATTAAAATTTTGGAATATAATTTTTATGAAAACAGGGTTTTTAGGTGATACGAAAATTGCCAGGTAAATGAAACACTAATTTAGTTAGCCTACCTAGCCTTAAGTTAGGAGTTTTTATAGCGATTGGCGCCATTAATTTCATCAATCGAGACACCGTTGCTACTCTTAACAGTACGAGGTATTGAAATCCCTCTGTTTTGCATTCTACTTCCTTTATTTTCTTCTTGTGATCACGGCCACCTTACGGTATCACGAAGAATAAATTTCACGTCATGTAATTCGTTGTTTCGGGCGTTACTGCACGGAATCCACTGAACAGGATGAAATTAAAAAAAATATAATTCCAAATATATTTAATACTGTACGACATTCGACGTGGCGCGAAATCAACTGGTTTGCATTTCATCATGTTTTCACGTCGTCTGAGAAAAAAATCTTCTCCGAAATTACCACGTAAATTCTGCATATACTTTCCTCTACGCTCCTGTAAATATTCCCATCCTAACTCGCCTATATTATTGGAAACGCTACAATTTTTGTCATTAACTCATGTGAATCTACATAATACCATGCGAGCCACCTCTGGGGTATTTGGCAGGGGGTGACCAATCACCAACATGCAGCATGCAAGAGGACCGCCACATGCACACCGCACGGTCATACAAATATTACGCATACTGGAAAAATATACATGCATATTAATAAAAAAATGCGTAAAAAACTTACCAATAGTTAGTACTTCTAATAGAAAATACATGCAAGATTAGAACTCAAGGAAAAAAATGAATGTTTATATAGAATAATTTTTTTAAATCCGCGAATGAAATTTTAGCCAACCACTGAGGAAGCGCGTATCCATTCGAATCCACAGCTGCACACGCACTAATTGATGTCTTGCAAAATTTGGACTAAAATTTTGACATTTATAAAAGGAGAAGGAAGTCTTAATTGCTTCGACTGTATTGCCAAATTTCCCATGCATAAGAAGGGGAAGGCAGAGAGAGCGTTACGCCCTGGTGACCACCGTGAGGCCCACCTTAATCTTCGTATAATTGGGCAGCCAGGGTGAGCGCGGAGGTATGCCATTTTTCCTAACACTTTAACGACGGGTTGGCCATGGCAGCAATTTCATACCTGACGCCCCTCGCTCGCGACGGGAAGGGTTGTGGAACAGGTGGGGGGATTGGAGGGCTATTTTTGGCTCTCTTGGAAAACCTTTCCCATCTTCGAAAGCTAAACAGAGGCGCTTATACCCGACACTAATGAGTTTCCTGTCCCCCTTCCCCGTTACTCCCCGCTGCACTTCGCGTCTTTCTTTCGCTTGCTGACCCCTCCCATCCTTAATTCCGACCCCTGGTGTGGTTCTCGAAACCCTAAATACCGTAACCCTTTTCCAACACCATTAAGTCAAGTATCCCGGACTTTCACCATCTAAAAACTGCTCCTTCAACAATAGACATATCCAAACTTCCACATATTCCGAGTATTTCCCGCACTGCTTCGTGGGTTCTGGAATTCCTTATCTGTTTAGGACCTAAAATAGTTTGGTGTGCGTTGCTGACATGCATATCTCTCCCATGAATTGTCCAGTAGAAGAAGTTTAGCGAAAGATATGTTTCTATATTCTAGGCTTGGTTGAAAGGTACATCATAATTTTATATTCCTATATCTACAGGAGGAAAATACAGTTCATGATGTGGTATGGGAGACAGTTTTAAGCATTTTTTTGTCCATATACATGGGGTCGCCACTCCTTAGTTACCGAGCTTTGACAACGCAAACATTTTTTTGTGGAGGCGGTGAATTCTTCTCGGGTTTCCATCCGGGTGAGCTCCATCTCCATCGCTGCCGACGTTTCGATAGAATCCTTTTCTATCGTCATCGGCCCTGATGACGATAGAAAAGGATTCTATCGAAACGTCGGCAGCGATGGAGATGGAGCTCACCCGGATGGAAACCCGAGAAGAATTCACCGCCATCATACGCCGGGAAAAAGTGAAATCTTACATTTTTTTGTGGACTTTGCAGTTACTATTAAAGCGGTTTTTCTTGGGTATCCAGCCTTTTCGATATTTTTATTTAATGTTCTGGATTTTTAAGGATACTAAGTAACTAAGGTTGGATGAAAATGTGCGATCGTAATTGTCCGAAACAATTAATATTGGAGCTTAATTGAACGAGAAAATCGAGGGAGTATCAACAATGCGATGGCACAATCTCACCCATTTGGTATTAAATGTTTCAGATAATTATAATAGCACAATTTCGTTCTGCCTTAATTATTTATTATCTTTAAAAAAATACATCTACATAATACCCTGAGAGCCACCTCTAGTGCGTTTGGCGGAGGGCGATCAATCACCAGCATGCAGCATGCAACTGGATTCCCACATGCACATCACACGGTCCAAAAAACGTCACGCATACCAACAAATTATACTACCACATGCTGTTATAAATAATAATAAAATTCATAAACATGCAATAATTTGTGCATAAGTAATTAGGCTACCCCACCAGTCATCTTATCTATTTGTGAGTTCTAACGCTGCCGTTATAATCTCTTATTGATCGTGGATCGTATTGAAAACAGAGTATTATATCAAATGTCGAAAAGGCAGGATACCCAAGGAAAGCCGGGCTCATGGTAATAGCAAAGTACATCCAATAAAAGGTTTTCGTTGCAATTATTGGTTTTATCATTCTCGGTTGCTATAGCAAAGTAACTATGGAGTTGTGATCAATGTCTATGGACAAAAATGCTAATAAATATCTCCCCTACATTCTCCTGAAGTGTTGCAGATTCCTTCTGAAAACACCCTGTATAGCGAAGAGTACTGTAGCAAATCGTAGGCTTCTTCCGTTGGGCTCTCCTGGTGTAATGGATAGACCCTTCAGTGAAACGTTAAATTTCTCAATGCGGAATATAAAAAAATGATTAGTGTGAATTATTCTCCGGGTTAGGGTCAAGAAATAAATCACTTAAACCCTAGCCCTAGCCTGGAAGCCCGAGAATTCATGAGAATCGTTTATCTGTGAAACCTTTGCTCCATCATAAACGAATGATTAAAGCATTTGCCACATTAACCACCTCAATATCTGAAGGGAAGAACTAACTTCATTCTTTGATTGAATATAATTTATTCCTACGACCGAAGATTCAAAATAATGCAAAATGTCAGTTCATACAAGATGAAATGAAATTACGGACGCATCAAACCTATTCAATATTCTATACGAAGAGTTTTCTCTATTTCTATTTATATATTAAAATAAACATATAACAGAATAACTCTGAAAATGCAAGATCAGAGCAAACAAATCATGTAATCCCTCATTACATCGCCATCAGCACACACCCCGACGTAGGGCTACGATAGATTCAGTCCTATTGCTTTAAATCGACGATATTCATCTTAATGAAATATTTTCATAGTGATGCCGTTTAAGATCATTCGGTTACTTAGATTGCTACACAAGCAGCCATTTATCATAGTTCTAACCTTGCGTGTATTTGCTCTAGGAATTACTAACAATTAGCAATTTTTTTTATGAATAAGCATGTATATTTTTCTAGTGTGCGTAATATTTATCCGCTAATGAACGGGATCTAATAATTAAAAAATATAGGATGACTAAAGCCGCCACGAAGGAAGCGTTCAGGAATGCGTTCACGAATTTTAAAAGAAAAACACTAGTAGAGCAGTTACAGGATAACCCAAAAGCATTTTGGTCATATGCTAGGGAAGTACAAGGTAAACGATCTACCGTATGTTCGCTGAGAAACGACAATGGAGATGTGTTGACAAGCAGTTACGATAAAGCCAATTTATTAAATTCCTACTTTAAGAGCGTGTTCACGGAGCCTTCCGAAAACTCACCCGAGACCGATGACAATCCCTGTCTACATAAGATGCCAGCTATTGACATTAGTACGCTCGGAATAGAAAATATATTGAAATCGCTTAGTCCAAATAAATCACCTGGTCCAGACGAAATCCCTTCTCGCGTATACAAAGAACTAGCCTCAGAACTTGCCCCCTACTTGCAGTTAATATTCAGTAAATCCATCAAGCAACACGAAGTACCTAATGACTGGAAAATCGCTAATGTAACGCCTATATTTAAAAGTGGAGACAAGGAACAGACATCTAATTACAGGCCGATATCTTTAACGTCCATCTCTTGCAAAGTCCTTGAACACATCGTAGTCAGCTCGGTAATGAAACACCTACATCTACATCTACATCTACATCTACAAATTACCCTGCGAGCCACCTCTAGGGTGTTTGGCAGGGGGTGATCAATCACCAGCATGCAGCATGCATTTGGACTCCCACATGCACACCACACCGTCCGAGAAACGTCCCGTATAATAACAAACTATACTACTATATGCTGTTAGAAATAGAATATAGAATAGAAATTCAGAAACATGCAGTAAGTTTTACATAGGTTAGTAGGCTACACTACAAGTCATGCAATCTATTTACGCGTTCTATTGCTGCCGTTATAATCTCTTATTGATCGTGGAAAAAATGATATTCGGAATCTGTCTGTTCTGCAATCTATCTCTCTTATTTTATTTATATGATCTGATCTTCCGTAGTACGTTGGCGTCCGCAAGATATGGTTAACTTTATGTGGAATGGTAACTTTATGGTATGGTGGTATGGTATGGTATAGTGGTATGGTTAACTTTATGGTAACTTGGTATGGAATTCTCCGGAACGTGAACCTAGACGCGCAAAACTTATTAATGGGAAATCAACATGGATTCAGGAAAAGCAGATCCTGCGAAACTCAGTTAGCGCTTTTCGCCCACGATATTTTAGTCTCCGGGGAAGACAACATTCCAGTAGACGCGATTTTTCTTGATTTCAAAAAGGCATTTGATAAAGTACCCCACGGAAAGTTAATAATAAAACTGAAATGTTATGGTCTAGACGAAGATGTCATTTCCTGGATTAGAGAATTTTTGAGCGACCGCGTCCAAAGAGTAGTATTAGACGGTGCAGTCTCCAATGAGGTTAGAGTGACTTCTGGCGTTCCTCAGGGTAGTGTCATTGGCCCACTCCTATTCCTTCTTTATATAAACGACATTGGCGAAGTAGTGCAGAGTAAGTTACGATTTTTTGCAGACGACGCTGTAGTTTACAGAGAAATCCGTTCCAGCAAAGATATAGATGAACTAACGAATGACCTTGCTGCTATCCAAGCTTGGTGCGATGCTTGGCAGTTAGAATTAAATTTGGAAAAATGCGTCGTAATGAATTTCTGGAAGAAGAATAACTCCCTACAGCGTAACTATGTCATTCGGGGCGCGCAGTTAAAGGCAGTTGAATCTGTGAAATATCTAGGGGTTAGACTCAATAATGATCTATCGTGGAATAAACATATTCGAGAAATAACCGGTCAAGCTAATCGTAAAATGGGTTTTGTTAAAAGAATATTAGGAAAGTGCGACGACAAAGTGAGAGAAATTAGCTACTTTTCCCTCGTTAGACCACATTTGGAATACGCTGCCAGTGTTTGGGACCCTCATGAAAAAGGCTTAATAACAGAGTTAGAACGCGTGCAAAGAAGAGCTGCCAGGTATGTGAAAGGTCGTTACGATAGTCTTGTTAGTGTAACTGACCTCTTACATAAACTCGGATGGCAATCTCTGTCGGACCGTAGATTGAAAAATAGACTAAACCTTTTAGATAAATTCAAGAGCAGTGCCTTTTCTGACGAAGTTAACCATATCTTGCGGACGCCAACGTACTACGGAAGATCAGATCATATAAATAAAATAAGAGAGATAGATTGCAGAACAGACAGATTCCGAATGTCATTTTTTCCACGATCAATAAGAGATTATAACGGCAGCAATAGAACGCGTAAATAGATTGCATGACTTGTAGTGTAGCCTACTAACCTATGTAAAACTTACTGCATGTTTCTGAATTTCTATTCTATATTCTATTTCTAACAGCATATAGTAGTATAGTTTGTTATTATACGGGACGTTTCTTGGACGGTGTGGTGTGCATGTGGGAGTCCAAATGCATGCTGCATGCTGGTGATTGATCACCCCCTGCCAAACACCCTGGAGGTGGCTCGCAGGGTAATTTGTAGATGTAGATGTAGATGAGAAATATAAGGCACAACTGAAATATTTAATATGCTATACTTTCCTCTGTCAGAGATAATAATAGTTATGTCTTGATTTATTGAATGAAACGGAACATTAACCTGTACTCACAATATGTAGACGCTAATGTAAAGAACTTAAAAACTCCGATCATTTCAGGTATCAGATATCTCTTCTTATATATAAGATTAAGCTTACAAAACTGAATTTTATCCTAAAAATCTATGGTAACGGGCTGAAAATAATTCTTCCTGAGTCCTAATGCGATTGATTTGACCAACCTTTCGCATTTTCCCACGATAGTATAGCTGAAGAGCCCATCTAATCTAACTTCTGGAGGAGCGGGTTCGATTCACGCAAGTGTACGGCAGAGATAACTAAGAGGCTCACGTTAGCGAAGACCTTACCGCCATGGACGAAAGAAAAAAAATGTGTAAAGGGAGGGTCATAAGATGAGGAGCGAAGACCCTGTGAAGTGCGAACGATATAATCGAGCGAAGAGACCCACGGGGAGACACTCGATTCCGCATCCTTGAGTCGAAGAGGAGTCTCGTCGCGAAAACGCTCTCCCTAGTCCCCTGGCGAAATACGTCCACAGGTGAGGCAAGGGGGGTGGGACCCACGCCTCGACGGACAGGCCCTTTCTCGTCTTCTTCCAAGAAGAAGCCCCATGTCAGAGAATAGGGGAGGAAGCAGAAAGGTTCCAACTCGAATGGTACCCTTGGCAAACCCTGGAAGGCCCTCCCACAGAAAGAAAAGACTCGGCGGGCTCAGAGCTCGCGGACAAAAGGACCCACGAATAGGATTCATGAATGCTGCAAACCCGACGTCTCGCCTCCTCCCCCTTCCGCTCTGGTGGTGGGGGGAGAAAAACCCACTCCGCTTCGCTCCTTGGGGTATTCCAGTGTGGCCGCGTTTACGCTGCCATTGCAAGGTACCAACGCAACAGATAGTCAGTCATGAGGTTAATCACTGAGGTAAAAACTCTGAAAAAGTGTCTCGGAAGAAATTTTACTTCGCGATCTTGTATGTTTCGATGAAAAGCAGCATTTTCAGGAAGAAACACGCCAAAGGTAACGTTATACTTACACAGGATCTTTCTACATGATATTTATTATATATTTAATCCTCCGATGCATGTTGGTGATGGCTGAAATCGCCCACTGCAAAACTCCTCCGAAAGTGGCTTGGAGGGTAATATGAAGGTTCTCCGAGGTTTATATTCTCCGAGCCACCTACAGGGAGTTTGGCAGAGGGGGAGAATTATTTACTTAATGCCCAATTTATGGTAATCTAAGATTTTAAATATATGAATACGGGCACAATATATAACTAGCTCAATTAGTTTATTCATGCAAATTTGTTATCATACAACTTGCATTTATTCAAATTATCATTCGCGACCGTATGATACTTTGATTGTGAACGAAATATTTAGGTCGTGGCCAGAATTTACCAATCGTAACCTATGAGTTTCAAGGAATGCAGGAACTAACAAAAAAATCAGGTAGAAACTGGGGTAATCAAATTATGATAATGCACATACATTTCAATCAAAATATTTTACCATGACTAGCCCTAGCGATCGGAAATTTTACCTACCTCTTCATAATTATACTAATAATATTCGTCACTGATACATATTTTATGAGTAATTAACAACATTCATATCCTGAAAATACCCTAGTTATGTATTGTGCTTCATCTGCATGATAGCCTTTGCGTCGGCATATCCAGATGATTATTTGCATAAAGCACAGAGAGTTGATAATATTCTTGAGTAGTATAACATGTAAATCATGTATTTTATATTTTTAATCCAATTAACATAAATTGTGCCAATTATTTAATCTGATGGCACCTAGTACTTACCCTTATTTTGTCCTAAAGGATATTGAATGTCGATGTTCTCTCAATATACGTAAGTAATCAAATGTGGTTAATTCTGCTGAAGATCAATTTCCCCACATTTTAATGCACTAAAATCTCGGATTTGCAATGTAATATGAACCCCCGATACCTACGGTTAAAAAAGAAATAATAAGAACGATTTCATTAAGCCAGTGAATTGCATAAGATTAATTTAAAACTTGCCAACTGGTCCGTGTCCTGGTTATAACCAAATAAAATATGGTCTGTAAGTTTGAATTCGTGCAAATCAAGTAGTATAACTACTGTTTAAGTTTAGTAATTCTTAATTAAATGGTTAGGCTCAACTGAATTGAAATAGTGAAATGGTTTTACAAATTATGAATATTCTGTGTAATGGTTGTTTTGTTAAGCATTATTACCCTGCCAAACACCCTAGAGGTCGCTCGTAGGGTATCATGTAGATGTAGATATTCGCAACCAGTAGCACACGAGTCAAACACTAACAGTTTTAATACACAACTCGAAAAAAATCATTATTCAGCAGTCCACATCAAAACGAAATGCATTACATGTAACAAAGTTATGAGGAAAAACACTATTGTGGTTTACCCTTACTTGTTTTGTATGTGACCGGCCCAGTCTCACGCATAATTACGTCACAAAGGAGGAAATAAAATGACTAGCTATACAGCGTGCGTCATAACCAAGGTATTTCAAATGAAAGAAATCTAATGACTTCATTCCACTACACTCCCGATTCCATTCCAGTCAAAGGGAAAAATTAACAATGTGTGTGAGAACTGTTAAAACGCCGCAATAAAATTGGTCATTTCATGCTTGGTTTATTTAATGGAAGGCTATAAAAGTTCGTCAGCAGTGAAAGACATTGCGATGGAGCGTATAATGCTGGGTACTGTTGGCATCCGTGATCTCCCCTCGGTACGGCAGCGACCTCCGAGCTCTGAACAACAGGCATTCAAGTCTCCGTGCTACCCCGGGCGTTCATATCTCCCCAACGCAAAAGCACTCACACCCCATGTATTTCCCACAGCCATTTCGCCGATTCGATTTTTTTTTCGTATTAACCTCTCCCTGGGGGCTCCCATGGGAAGGAATCCGTGGTTTATTCATGTCCGTGAGTCATGAATAAGCTACGTCTACATCTGCAATTCCCATGGAGAGGGTCACCAAAAGGGGGAAAAGTGTGTCCAGTGGTGAGTGGTTGCCCTCGGGTGCAATGGGTGTGGCTGTAGGGGGGTGAATGGTGGTGTCATCGGGGTTTTTCTGGCCATGCCCAAAGCCCCTAAGCACTGGTCATCTTGCTACGGCTCCGTAGTACTACCATGACAGGAGATATAGTTTAAGCCCTATCCCATTGCGTAACAGCTTGATTTATGTTTCGAAATCGATGGCTATTTGATCAGTTTTGAATATTGTCTGAAAAGCTGTGATGAGTGGAGAGAGATCCACTTACTATTAAGGTTTGCAATCTCCCCAGTGTTCTTACACGATCGTATCTACATCCATCTACGTATCTAAATCTACTTACATTTTGGACCGTGTGGTATGCATGTGGGAGTCCAATTGCATGCTGCATGCTGGTGATTGATCACCCCATGCCAAACACCCTAGAGGTGGCTCACAGGGTATTATGTAGATGTAGATGTACATATGAGGAATAGCACTGAAAAGTGATCGATACGAAAGATGATCTATAAAATATGGAATACCTAGTTTTATACGTCAACTTGTTACCTAGATCTACATCTACATCTACAAATTACCCTGCGAGCCACCTCTAGGGTGTTTGGCAGGGGGTGATCAATCACCAGCATGCAGCATGCATTTGGACTCCCACATGCACACCACACCGTCCAAGAAACGTCCCGTATAATAACAAACTATACTACTATATGCTGTTAGAAATAGAATATAGAATAGAAATTCAGAAACATGCAGTAAGTTTTACATAGGTTAGTAGGCTACACTACAAGTCATGCAATCTATTTACGCGTTCTATTGCTGCCGTTATAATCTCTTATTGATCGTGGAAAAAATGACATTCGGAATCTGTCAGTTCTGCAATCTATCTCTCTTATTTTATTTATATGATCTGATCTTCCGTAGTACGTTGGCGTTCGCAAGATATGGTTAACTTCGTCAGAAAAGACACTGCTCTTGAATTTATCTAAAAGGTTTAGTCTATTTTTCAATCTACGGTCCGACAGAGATTCCCATCCGAGTTTATCTAAGAGGTCAGTTACACTAACAAGACTATCGTAACGACCTTTCACATACCTGGCAGCTCTTCTTTGCACGCGTTCTAACTCTGTTATTAAGCCTTTTTCATGAGGGTCCCAAACACTGGCAGCGTATTCCAAATGTCAGATATAATGGTATCTGTGAAATGGGGAAAAAATTTTTATTGCATACGTTCAAAGATTAAATACATACAAATCTAAGAGTATTACAACAGTTTACGGTTTATAATAATTTGGTAAACGGTTAGTTTTGACTGATTTGAGATAGAGAAATGCTAGTCAGTACGGATGAAAAATTTGGTCAACGGCCACAATTATTTTTGGTGCCCCCGTAAAATTCGGATTACTCAACCGTAAGCATCACGAAATGTGTCTCCTTTAAACCCAATTAAATTTGCGGTGGTTGACTGAAAAATACTCCATTGTTTTCGTCATGTCCTGGCTATTATAATTCTGAGCTACGCAAGTAAGATTCACTATTTACAGGCGCTGCTTTGTGTGGAAAATAGGATCAAAACGAATGCAGTTGATGTACGGATGCAGATGATATACGTTTTCGATCTGAGCCGCGCAAGTTCCATTATATTCTTGTTCAAAGTTGTGTTACATAAGTACTCAGAGAGACTTCATTTACGACTTAGTATTTAATACTTTTCCCCCCATACTTCGCACTCACAGTAATGTCCAGTTATTTGACATTTCACCCTGAAATGTGAATAAACATCTACATCTACTAAATACCCTTATGTAGTATTATGTAGGTGAAAGGTGGACAGTTAGGAAGGAGGGCGAGAGAAGACTACATCTACATAATACCCAGCGAGCTACCTCTACGGTGTTTGGCAGGGAATATTGGCATTCGAGATGTGGGTGTGGCGAAGAATTTAGAAGGTGAAGTGGACGGAGAGGAGGAGGAACGACGAAGTGCTGGACATGGTGGGTGAGGTGATGCAGCTTTTAGATGAGATACAGAGGAGACAGAAGGTATGGATAGAGCGAGTACTTAGCGGGAAGGGGATTTTGAAAACAGTGTTAGAGAGTAGAATGTTAAGTAAAATAGGGAGAAAAAGGAAAAGAATAGGATTTTAGGATAGAATGAAAGGGAGTAGGCCTTATTATGAATTTACATCTACATCTACATAATACCCTGCGAGCCACCTCTAGGGTGTTTGGCAGGGGGTGATCAATCACCAGCATGCAGCATGCATTTGGACTCCCACATGCACACCACACCGTCCAAAAAACGTACCGTATAATAACAAACTATACTACTATATGCTGTTAGAAATAGAATATAGAATAGAATTTCAGAAACATGCATTAAGTTTTACATAGGTTAGTAGGCTACACTACAAGTCATGCAATCTATTTACGAGTTCTATTGCTGCCGTTATAATCTCTTATTGATCGTGGAAAAAATGACATTCGGAATCTGTCTGATCTACAATCTATCTCTCTTATTTTATTTATATGATCTGATCTTCCGTAGTACGTTGGCGTCCGCAAGTTAACTTCGTCAGAAAAGACACTGCTCTTGAATTTATCTAAAAGGTTCAGTCTATTTTTCAATCTACGGTCCGACAGAGATTCCCATCCGAGTTTATCTAAGAGGTCAGTTACACTAACAAGACTATCGTAACGACCTTTCACATACCTTTTTAAGAGGGAAGTGCTTGAAGGAAGGGGAGGTTCCCAGAATTCTTCTCAAGTACTCCATGGAAACCAACCTTGATCGGTAGAATACTTTAATAATAAATTTCCGCTATTTATACTTAAAACAGGCCTTTCCGCCATCTTTTTTCCTCGCATCCTTTCCTTGGGGCCACCAAATCTTTACCTTCGCTGTACCCTCCTCAGCGTCAACTCTAAAACACCCTCCTGGTATAGGTATCTTCCGCCACCTCCAATGCCCCCACCCTTGACTTCCATCGCCCTCCGCTCTCCCCCCACCGACTGACTTCTCCCCTAAGCGTCCTTTCATAAACGAACCGTTTCGAAACTGCCTACCCATCCCCACATACCATATTCTCAACCCTTCCCTGCCTCGCAACCCTTCCACTCATTTTCCTGTGGGGGCCATAGATGAGGTCGAAAGTATGGCCCATCACGGAGTGTCTTGGGATCCATAGAGGCAGAAAAAACAACGCCCTATAGAGTGTGCATAGCTGGCAATACATTAAGAATTAACGCGATGTCACGGCATTTATTTATGCGGTAAGTGTGAAAAGTTTCCACTTCATTATTCAGGAACGTAAAAAGGAATGGCAGGAGAGAGGAAATTAGTTGTAGGCAGATGGGGAATTTAAGGTTAGAGGGAAAAGATCGAGGAAGCATGGGAAGCTACCGCAGGCAATGGCGTAGCCAGGGGGGGGGGGGCGGCGGGCGGTCCCCCCCGCCCGAAATATAAAAATGCAATTATTTTCCTTCAAAAAATAAAACATAATATTGAAAAATCATGAATTTACAATTCATTTCTTCAACAAATGAAGTTATTTCGACTATGAAAAGTGTCAGAATTAGTTTAAAACCCTCTACTTAGTTAGTACCTTGTTTTTCAAAAATTTTCACCCCCGGTTTTGGATCCCCCCCAACGAAATTCCTGCCTACCCCACCGACCACAGGGAAAGAATTGCGAAGAACTGGAGTTATAGCTGAAAACATTTTGGGTATGAGAGGTATTTCCACCACAAGTAATCATAGATACAAATACATATCACCATGCAAACCGCCAGTGAGGTGTTTGGCAGGAGATAAAACGTTACCAATATCGTTAACGTTACGATACTCTTGTTAGTGTAACTGACCTCTTAGATAAACTCGGATGGGAATCTCTGTCGGACCGTAGATTGAAAAATAGACTAAACCTTTTAGATAAATTCAAAAACAGTGCCTTTTCTGACGAAGTTAACCATATCTTACGGACGCCAACATACTACGGAAGATCAGATCATATGAATAAAATAAGAGAGATAGATTGTAGAACAGACAGATTCAGAATGTCATTTTTTCCACGATCGATAAGAGATTATAACGGCAGCGATATAACTAGATTGCATGACTTGTCGTGTAGCCAACTAACCTTTGTAAAACTTAATGCATGTGTCTTAATTTTATTATTATTTCTAACAGCATATAGTAGTATAATTTGTTAGTATGCGTGACGTTTTTTGTACTGTGTGGTGTGCATGTGGGAGTCCAAATGCATGCTGGTGATTGATCACCCCCTGCCAAACACCCTACAGGTGGCTCGCAGGGTACTATGTAGATGTTGATGCAATAGGATTTCCGCATGAACACAACACGGTATACTGAGGCTCTAAGATTTTTATTATTAGTATTCTACCGATTGAGGTAGGTTTTCATGGAGTATTCAAGAAGTGAGCTATTATAGATTCAAAAATATACCTAGATAAGATAGAAGAGGTGGCTCGCAGGGTATCATGTAGATGTAGGTATTTCCACCATAAGTAATCATTGATAGAAATACATATCACCATGCAAACCGCCAGTGAGATGTTTGCCAGGAGGTGAAACGTTAACAATATCCAGCATGTACAAAACCATTCAATGGAATTAAAGTTTACTTCTTCGAACGAGCTCTACGCAACATGCACGCCACATATGGCACATAAGCTATGGAATTAATCTATATACATATTGCATATGAAGGCAATCTGCCAATGAGGATTAAAAATGTTGCTAGAAATACCAGAAACAATCGGAAACATATATTAAGGAATAGCCTATAAGACAACTAGCCTCTTTCTGCATCTACATAATAGCCTACGAGCCACCTCTAGGGTGTTTGGCAGAGGGTGATCAATCACCAGCATGCAGCATGCAATTAGACTCCCACAAGCACACCACACGGTCCAAAAAACGTCACGCATGCTAACAAATTATACTACCATGCTGTTAGAAACAATAATAAAATTAAGAAACATTCATTAAGTTTTACATAGGTAAGTAGGCTACACTACAAGTCATGTAATCGATTTATGAGTTCTATCGCTGCCGTTATAATCTCTTAATGATAAGACCCTATGCTAAGTCCTAACGTTGCCGTATAGTCCCTTATAAGCCCTTCAGATTAGGGCTATTGGTTATATTAATGCAAAATATCAAATATACATCAATAGCAATGAGTTAGTCCACCAATTAAAATAGAATTATTAAATAATTTATATCCGTACTACCGAAAGCAACAATACTCTAGCCTTTTATCCAGGCTTTTTATAACAAGCTAACGATAGACTTTAACGAAGATCCTGCCACGAACATAGGGTCAATTTACCCTGGCGGTACTCAAACCCAAGACCTTATTACAGGTGTATTAAGTATTATTGCGAATTCTAAGTGCTAAGTTGTTAAGGTAAGGACTTAGTACAATTCATAAATTTTTATCCAATCTGATTTACAGTTTATCAATTAAATTTTATTTACCTCAACATTTTCAAGCTCTTATGTGATCCACCTCAAGTGTGTTGTCTTTTTTAACGGTCACCACATTACGTCATAGAGAAATGAAAAATAGTACGTGATATCGGGATAGGATGATTCACAACACCAGGAATTTGTTTAAACCAATTCAAGGTGTGATGATTAAGTACATTTTTATGCTGCACAGAGTGTCGTATAAGTTACAAGGGAGTTAAAATCGACTCTAAACCAGGAGTTTTATCTACATCTACACGTATATTTTGTTAGTATGCGTAATATTTCTATGACCGTGCGGTATGCATGTTGCGTTCCTCTTGAATGCTTCATGTTGGTGATTAGTCACCCCTTGCCAAACACTCTAGAGGTGTCTAGTAGGTAATTATGTACATGTACACAATACCCTGCGACCCACCTTTGGGGTGTTAGGCAGGGGGTGATTAATCACCAACACGCAACATGCAATAGGATTCCCGTATGCACACCACACAGTCTAAATAACGGTACTCATACCTGAATAAAAATGTTCTGAAGGAATAGTTATAAACATAGGATAAGATGCGGAAATGAAAAAGTGATCGCGAGTTAAGAATATTTTATAATTACTTTATTATATCTCATTACATCGTATTGCCTTGTTATTATATCTTATTAATTAAATATAAAAGTTATTAAGATGGAAATATAAAAAAGATACATATACATTAATGACAGTTTTCATCAATGTTTCCCATAGATAGATAGCTTATATTTTTTTAATGATTAACTCACGATAAATATCTAGCTATACTTCAGCTTGTGGTGGTAATCGGAAAAAACAGAGAGAAGGGAGAATAAAAAAGTCTGCATATAGATGATAGGTATATTCAGACGTGGCAACCCAAGTTGATATACTATCAATCTTTGAATGCACGTACGTGACGACAATTATGGTTACTTTACACGTAAAATTATTGCGTCGCCGCCTCTTATTCCATTGGTGCATTGCAATTACCTGCCTTGTCACCTTTCGTCGGCATTTTCAAGACCGTCAACCCCAAATGGACGGGTGAGCATTGACGCTTCTTGGGGTCCGTCAGAATGATTTATCACTTTTTTACGCTCGAGATCCGAGACGGCCTCTGCCAAGAAAATCGCCAGCCCTACGAGCAAATAGTAGTATTATTTGGTAGTTCACTTATTACGGTCGCACCTTTATTAATTCACGATGAACCCTTTTAATATGAATGGCTAGACCTATTTCAATTACTGTCAATTTAAATTTAAATTCTGTCAGACCGTAGATTGAAAAATTGATTAAACATATTCGAGTCGAGTGCTTTAGAGTGATTTCTTTATGAAAGTCATGTAGGTTAGAGCAATGGAAATAGGTGAAAGTTATGTAGTACTTCCATCCTTTTTTGTCTTGAAACTAGACTCGTAGTGGCAGATAATAGGACGAGCCAAGAGTAATTCGGCAGATTTTTAGTTTTTTCTAATATCCTTCTTTTATAAAACTCTCAACTTTTCCATGGACTGTCTTGAACTAATTAGCAAAATGTCAATATTTAAGTTGAGATTTGTCCCACTCTCAATTAAGAGTTTCAATGACGCAAAAAATGTTCACATCTCATTTTTATTATTATATACATGTTTTTTTTTATGGCTATGCGGTGCACATTTAGGATAGATATTGCATTCAGTTGACTCCCCTAACCAAGTCACCCGCAACCAAATATTTTGAAGGAAATACCGCGAATACATGATGGTTATATAATAGTAATTATTGACAATATGAAGAAAAAATCGGTGCAAATGCAGACGGAACAAGGAAAATACTTGGTATTATACTTGGTAAAATACTGATAAAAGAAGAAAATTGCATTTAGTTCTCCTAGCGACTGCTTCGATTTGTTTTTAAAATCACGTAACTAATGATATCTTAAACCTCTTTGTTTAGCAATCTGTTTCTTTTATCGTCCTCTGAAACATGAAAAAATGAAAGAAATATAACGTATGTACGTCATAGAAACCCATTGACGCTTTGAAGTGAAAGTTGAGTCAAAAAGCGCAGGTGAAATGAAATTTGAGCTACGCTTCGATGTTACATAAAAATTGGAATACTTTAAAAGTGCATGTATCGAACACATAATGTGCATTTATTCTTTTACGCATTGTAATAAAAAGTAGTAAAATTTTACCACAGTTTGTAATCGTGGAAAAGTGATATTAAATTTTATTTAAATATGTCGAACTTCCACAATATCACGCCTGAATCGGTTGAATTCATCTTTTAGATATCTAAGGATAACAATCAAGAAAGTAAAATCTATAATTTTGTTCAACCCTTATTACTTCCTTCTTTGTGGAACATAAACTCGGATCATATGCACCAAGTACAAAATGTAGTGGGAGGAGAGATTCGAGTTGTGAATGATAATCCATCTAGAACTTATAATACGAAAATATTTTTTCTTATTAACCAATCAAGGAAAGACTGGGGATGATATGCAACTCTATATCGTAAATACTCAAATTTAAGGACAAGTCTGACAAATGGGATGTGTGACAAATGTGGCTGAGAAAATATTTATTGACGTGAAGTGCATGTAAGTAAAAATAACACGTTCATCAGATTTCTCGTGATTAGCCACACGAAATTTCTCTTTAATTCATTTTACCCGAGAGGAGAAAAGAAAGACGGAAGATTTTTAAGGAATATATGGAAGAAGTAAG